>NW_028301615.1:26615000-27240000 GCF_987345545.1 Pholcus phalangioides | reverse complement strand
GAAAGCCCTATAACGTGAAGCCCAAGGCCTTATAACCTGGTCTAAGCATGAGTTTTTCACATTCAAAACAGAGTGGGCAAAAAAAAACACCCATGAAGCCCATTGGCTAATAACTCATACCGTGGTACAGACAGACACACATGACAGCCCAGAGAGACCATCTTGGGATGGTTTACGCTCTTTCCCAAAGGAATGAACGATATCTCAAAGAGCTGTGGTACAGTATCTGCATTCTCGCAGAAGCGTGTTAACAGGTAAACTCATCTATACGGGGGACCCAGGACTTCGAGGCTAATGGGTAGCCCAACATTATTGGTGAATATTACTTATCCTATGATCATTTTTTCATTAAGTATGAATTTTCATTGATACTTAAATTATGTCTATACTAAAAGTGGAATTTCATTAATTTTTGAATTTTTTTTTTTGCATAATGAATTTCTTTAATTTGGAAATTATGTTTCGAGTAAATATGGAATTTCCATTAATTCTGAAATCATTTCCTTATCAAATACCAATTTCCATTAATTCTGCAATTATTTTTTCATTAATTCTGCAATTATTTTTTCATTAATTCTGCAATTATTTTTTCACAAAATATGATATTTCATGAATTCTGAGAAATGCTTTCATCAAATATGAATTTTCATAAATCATGATTGCTCCCTCAGAAAATCAAAATGCCCCCACCTTAAAACCATATTATCCTCCTGTGGGCCGTGGGCCTCACGATGGGAATCAAGCGTCTATAAGTTTTTTTGAATCATACAGACCATTTTGTATAATACATATACATCACTCTGGACCACGTTTGAATAGTTCAAAGATGAATGAACCGCATAAATCTTCTGGTTGAGCCCTCGCATCTTTATTTAAAATGCAAGAAAAACGAAGCAATTTTTCTCCATTTATTTCACCTCAATAGGACATCGTGGTATCCCTTGATCCATGGATATTAGACGAGTTGAAATTTCAAGAAACATGCACCAATGTTACCTGCCAACGGGAAAATTTACTCGAGGAGAAGATTTAGCCTGGAAGTCTAACTCGGGAACGAAAAACCATCAATTCTCTGCATTATTTCCCCCCTTTCCCTGGTCGAATAAAATGGCTCCAAATTTGAATAGAATCGAAAAAGTTTCTTCTCTCTCTCCGTCATCTCTTCTCGGCTCCATGATTCGTGAAATTTCTTGCATTTCATTGACCGCAATTCTTTACAAAACCGTTTCCGAAAATCCTTTTTCTTCCCGTTTTTTCAGAGGAAAAAAATACAGTGCAATCAAGTTTTTATATACTCGAGCAGGTACAGTCATTTTTTTTCTCCGATGGAATAGTGAAATGAACTGAAAAAGTTCTATTTGAGAACTTTTCGCGATGGATGAAAAACTGACTCGTTAATGCCCATCGTTAAAAATGATGTTCTTGTTTTATCTATGCTCTCGCGTGCATAGTCTTTTTTTTTTTTTGTCTTGTTCTTTCTGTCTCTCGCCGTTGTGCATTTTTTGACTCTTTTGGAGACTTAGATCCAAGCCACAGATTAGCTTAGTTCCAACTTCGACTTCAAATACGTCAGTTGAATATAATATATAAGACGCATAGCGCTAACGGGGGATATGACATTTTACTGGCGGCTTTTATCTCATCAACAGCTTGTCGTAGAGGTATGATTCCAACATGAAAAATGTGCTCAAAAACAGTTACTAGCCATTCCTGTACCCTGTGCAAGAATTTGCATTTAGCCTCCCCCCCCCCCCTTCAGGCCCATTCTTAGGCCTAGAATTGTCCATTTTCCCCCCTCCATGTGGCCCCCGTGCGGGTGCGCCTGTTGCACCTGCCTAGTTACGGCAGTGGTTGTGACAAAAAACTCAACGGACGGACGATAGATGTACTAAATTACAGAAACTAAAGTTTGACGACTCGCGTTCCCCCAACTATACACGCCGATGTGGAGTTAAGAACATTGTGGCAAACTTTATGTGGCGACGAATAATCCCGTTTGCAAACTTTGAGCTGTATAAGGGGTTATAAAGGATTTATAATCGCTTGGAGTGTTTTCTCTCTGAAATTTTACGGATATCTGGATCTCAATCACATGACTCTGTACCAGGTTTAAAAGTGACAATACAGTACGTAACAAAATAAGAAATCTACATTTTTATACTGTCCCTTGTACTTTAACTTCCGATTAGAAAGAAGTTGTTGCCCTGTTTCCCCCTGATGCCAACAAAAATTCCATGTTTCCAAGTGCAGTATTTACTAAGATATTTGAAATAATCGGAGAACGGAAAAAGTTGGGGACAAAAGCAGCTCTAAATGTGGAAAGACCGTTTTACCCACATTTAGAGCTGTTTTCTCCTAACTTTTTTCGTTTTCCGAATATCTCAGTGAATATTACATCCAGAAATGCGATTTTTTTTTTTGCATCAGAAGAGGCAAAGCAACAGTTTTCTAATTGCGTTTTGGGACCAACGGGGGCTGAATAAAAAGTGTTTTTTTTTGTTTAATAACTATACAATCCCTTGAAACATGAATGAAATGTTAGTATTATACGTAATTTGAAAACTTTTCTCACTGGAAGTATACCTCTATAGGATCAATGTTCCACCAGTAAAATGTCATACCCCCTGTTTGCTATGTACCCTGTATTTGCAAAGGTGCTGCATTTATATACAATGAAAATAAGTTGGGCTTACTGTGCTTGAGTTAAGCCTATACGACAGTGTTGGATATGACTTCATATCTGCGTAGAATGAGAATAATTCTCCATCTAATCGTAGCAAAATCCACTTTAAGGTAGATATTCACGACCGCATAAATTTTTAGGCTTATCGTGCTTACATGTAAGTCTGCGTGGCCGTATATGTGACAATATCATGATTCCGGCTTCGCATACCGAGCATAAGCCGAGAGAAGTCTGGAGAAAGGACACGATCATGATGATGTCGATACATAATTATATATACACAACACATATCTATATACTAGGTCGTCCGGGGGATTACATTTGATGTTCAGAGCGTTGTCCCATGTCTCCCCCCCCCGTATTTTCGCATGTGTTTGACTGAATCAGGATGATGACTTCACATACGTAGGGAGGAGAAGATATCATATCTTCTTTAAAGTAGATATTTTCCGACGACACAATCTTCTAAAGTGAACTGATAAAATTATCATAGAGTTTCTTATACTTTCGTTACACATAAGCCTATGTGATCGTACGTGGCGATGATATTATGATGGTTTCACATGACGTAGGAGATAAAGGATAATATCATCCATCTAATCACAGCATCATGTGTTTCGATTTTGGAGATTTTTCTCACGGTGTCATACTTTGATTTGGGCAGATACAATGAACATGGGTGAGGATTCGTGTGTTCACGTGTAAGCCCATGTGGCCCATGTGTATGATAGTATCGTGATAATGGCTTCGAATGTAGTAGGAGGGAGAGGATTACCCATCTAATTATGGCATCATGCACTTTGAGGAGATATATTTTACTATACCATCGTATATAAGGTGCTGAAAAAAAGTTTAACGTCAATCGAAAAGCCGCTATATCTTAGAAACTTGTGCTTGTAGATGCGTGAAAAAAAAATTTAGACCTAAAACTACAAGTGTAACTAAACATTTTATACGAAAAATAATTTTGATGAGTGCAGCACTTTTTCAGAAAAGCATTGTTAAAATTATACTAAAGGTCAAAACCTGGAAAAAAATTATAAGGGCACAAACGCACACACAATTGGAAATTATGCGCAACAATTTTGTTTTAATCACAGGAGACGCCTTTTTCCTTTATAAGCTTTATCTTTCGGGATGTCATTGATAGATGTAAGTAATTAATACCTAGCTGCGTAATATATCATCTTCGAAGCTTCTTTGATTTTTCAATAGCATCATATTTCTTATCGTACCTCGTACCATTTCTACAGGCTTCGTGAGTCGACATGGAACTCAAGTGCTCTGTAAGACCAACACAAGCATTTCTTAATCACCACTCGAGGGGGTTCCACTGAATTGGTGTGAAACCAATACTTTTTAGACTTTAAAACATGTATAGGATCATTATCTTGTTGAAACAAAAACTGTCCAAAAGTTATGAGAAGTAGCCTGCTTAAGAAAATGATTATTAGAAGTGTCGCGAGTTGTATTCCCGGTTCGTCCTTGTCAGAAACTTTCTTGACACAGGGGTAAAAACAGAAACGGTTACGTGACCGCAGAAAAAAATATTGCTACCGTAGGGAGTCCCACATTGAAGGGTTAGCGCACCAACCTCTCGGTGAGTATTAAAAGAAAGGATGTGCCGTTTTAAATCGGCAATAAATTGTAGGAATAATTAGCCCTCATGTGCAAAAAATGACCGTGGTGCGACAAAAATGATAAAATTGTGCAATGAGTATACCTCAGAAAACAGAAATTCTACCAAAACTGTCTCTATATGCAGGACCGTCATTTGGGGGGTCGGGGGGGGGGCGTTGCCCCACCCCTGGCTTTTGAAAATACATTTAAAATGGTATGTATATATATATACATACACACACATTGAGTGCATGTTCTTTGCCCCCCTCCCAGGAAAAAGTTGAAATGATGGCCCTGTGTCTATATGTCTACATTCCCAAGATATGGCTCTATCATTGCATAGGTCAGTAATACTTAAAACCTATCCAGTCTATCTAAATTGTTTTTTATCAAAGAAAACATCCTCACCCTACTAGGCATAGAGAGATAAATGCTGTTTGGCCGATTCCGTCGCTTTTATATGCGTTGCTTTTTAAGGGGAAGTTTTCATTTCGGTTTTGCATCCTTTTGCATATCTTTTTTTATCACATTAGGCACAGTCCGACGTGTCCAAGACAAAATGTATTACTTCTGAAGTTTACACCAGAGAACTTTTTTCACGTGTAATAACATAATTGTGAATAATCGTCTTTTTATGATGAATTAGTAGGAGAAAAATAGTCTTTTTGCGCAAGCTTTCAGTCCATAATTGTCGGGTCCATTTATGAAACTTTCACTAACAATTTTCAGTCTTTAAATTCTTCCCGTCATTTCATGACAAGGAATTGAAGTTTCTTTGAGAATAAGTATATTTCAATGTCCTATAAATACGTTGTATTTGGCATCTCCATACTTTCAGAAAAAAAATTGTTTTGATCAGTAATTCACTGTGAAATCGTCTCGGCTGTGAAGCCAATATGAAAAGAGAAAAAAATTCAAATTTCTCTCTTCGGCGTCAGAAATCATGCGTATAACCTTATATTTAAATGGACTGATAAAATAAACATGGGTTGTGCTTTTTTATTGGACTATCGTGTAAATATATACGACACCACGTGAGCAGCCATGATCATCACTTCACATATGGGGACTCTTGATCCATCAAAATCTCTCAATCAACTACTTCAAGGTGGGGGTCTTCCAAGGTGGACCGATCAAATAAACGTAGAGTAGGCTTATTTTTTTACATGTAAGTCTATGCGGCTATGAGGGTGATGATATGGTGAGGCTTCACATGCTGTTTAGAGTGGAATCATCATCCATCTATTTAATCATAGCATACTCTAAGTAAATTATTTTTTCATTCATTACTTTGAGTTCGCAAGAACGCAAAGAACATTGGTTGTAATCAAACGTAAAGGCCGGTACACGCTAAATGGCATGATGGATTCTGAACCATGGGAATTCTGTGATGTTAGGCCCCACGTTACAGAATTCCGTGAAATGGTACCCGCGTCACGGAATTATCATGAATCAGAATTTACCATGTCACTGACGTGATGTGAAACCGTCACATCAGACTAGTGCGTTGTGACCTTAAGTTTATACGTCCGTTCTGGTGATGTGATTGAATTTTCATGATCGCGGGAGGTGGGGAGGGGAACCATTATCTATTTAACAATGGCATATCGCCACCAGGTGAAATCACCAGTCCTTCATTTACAAGTAGCTCCGATAACCTATTTATTTGTCGTAGAAATTAGAATCACAGTAGGGATGTGTTCCTACCCCGACCATAGTTAATATCGAAATTTTGGAATTCCAATATACTACATGTGTATCCACCTAGTACTTCCATAATATGCATAATTGCCAGTACATTGCCTCTCATCGTATAAACAGTGTCGCTATATTATACAGATCATACACATTCTTTGTGAATCTCTGTATTATAACATAATTCTACGCAACGAGGGCATGAATCCAGCTTCATTTGGGATATTAGGCAGTATGTCATGGGATTTCCGACTGATCCATGTTGTGCTAGAATAATAGTTTCCAATGTTTAATGGATTAATTATTCAATATTCATGCAAATATGACGACCCAGAGACGCAGATTAGTTCATTTCAATGGGAAAGACATTGTCTGATATTAACATGTTCCTCTTCATTTGATTCGATTTTGGAGTAATTTTTCACCTTCCATTGTCAGAACTAAATGAATAACAACCACGTGACATGTAATTCCAGTGCCTAGTGTAATATTCATGCTGAAGGGTTCAAAACGCTGCATTCCGGAAAAGACACTCATTTACACACTGGTGATTTGAAAATAAATGAAGTAGAGACCTCTCTCAATAGTTATTACATACTAACAGAAATAGAGTTTAGATCAGGAGTATTCAACGCATGGTCCGCTGGACACATTTGGCCCTCGAAGCTCTTTGTCATGGCCCGCCGATCAATTTCGGAAAATAGTTGGAAACGATTATATTCAGAATTAATGGAAGAAATAATTTTTGAAACAAATAATTTCGAAATTGGTGAATAAAAACTAATCAAAATTGATGATAAAAAAAAAATAATTTCAGAATAAATAAAAGCCTTCAATTATTTTCGCCCTTGCTTAACTCGGAGGCCCCATTAAACCCTTTTATTAAGATGGCACTAAATTACATGAGTTTGTTGTCCGCGGGCTTCGTGGAAAGTTTCGATTTGGCCCGCCGTGTCTGAAAATTTGAAGATCCCTGGTTTAGATAATCTCTATATTTTTTTTATAAAAATTATACAGGGTACGACACTCTGTATCCAACCGGGACCTGTGAGAGCAGAATCTGCCCTACTGGACAATCCACATCCATCAGATACTGAGAAATCGTATTGAACGTAGGTTATTATATATATCCTTTAGATGTAAGTACCAAGATGTTTTTCAAGTAGTTGAGATTCAGATATCCCTAAAATTACAAAGAAGAAAAACCCTCCAAGCGATTATAAATCCTTAATAACCCTTTAAACAACTCGAACATTGCAAACGAGATTATTCGTCGTCCGATAAAGTTTGCTACAATATTCTGAAATTCACATCGGCGAGTATATTGCAGAACGGGAGTTGCCAATCCATGTTTAATCCATCTATCGTCCATCTGTTGAATTCTTTGCTCCAACCAATGGTACTCTTTTCGGTCTTCGGTTCCATGCGGCGAAGTGTGCGTTGCAGGGTCAGTCCACCGACTTCTGATTCAGTTGGGTTGTAAATAAGGTAATATGAGGCCTTGATGACGACGTATGATAGGTGCTAATCAGCGGCCATATAACAAGGACTGTCTGGTGAGGCGCTGGAGTCGGTACCAGCTGCTGTCACGCGTGACGTCATTTCCCTGCAGAGCCGAGTGCTCCCGCTTTGTTCAATTGCGGTGCAATAGCACCGCTGTACTGCCCACATTTTACTGAATTACTTCGAAAATTAACTTTTCGATTATTTTCATTAGCATCTGTTTATTTATTGGCTTGCTTCGTTCAACCCTTTGGGCATTTAAAATAGTAAGTTTTGAGTTTGCTTATGTGAGGTATAACTCTCATACCAAAATATTTTTCTGGTATCCATTTCTGTTGAATAGCGTACGTCAACTTTTATTGGGATGATTGAAAGCCAACTCGAGGCAGATAATTTTGATTATCTTCTGAACTTTATAAAAGTTTTTAATTATCTTTTGGTTTTTTTCATTTGAATTAAGAGTAGCTTTTGAAAGGCACGGACTTCGTTATTGCCTATGCAACTGCAACATATAAACAGGAGAAGCAAATATAAGCACATTTGCAGTTTAATAGATCGAGCCTCTGATGTTTGGAAGTCCATATTTTACAAGTCTCTGAGTCTTTGGGGAAAAGTATGATAAGTGACTTGAATCCTAAGTTACTTTGTCTTCCGATAATAGTTCTTCCACGTTGCAATCGCACAAGAACTCACACATATATTTGTTTATCACCGAATTACACAATAATAAGAAAAAAATTATTATGGAAATATCACCCGCACATACCAGTGACGCAAAAAACAACACCATAAACGACAGCTCACTCACATATTAACAGTAAAATCAGTAACTTAAAATTTAAAATATTCCTCTTCAATACAGTACGTTTTGTAAGCTGATATATCGTCTGCGAAAAAAAAAAGTAGCAGGGACGCGTCTTCACAACAGCACCTCCAACACCAAGCCCAGTGAGCCAAGGCGGCAAGTGTAACATCAAAGAGATGAAACTGCCCTTACTATACAGATATGCTAATGACTCTTTCGACCCCGATCACTTGTTATTTTCCCACCAACCCATATAATCTGCCCACGTTCTTGACACCGGTGAACTGAAAGTGTCCATTTCTTTCATTTTATTTTTAGAACTGGCCTACCGCCAATGTGTCGATCACTCATTATTTTGCGCTCTCAAAAGCGTGTTTATTCCGAGTCTTCCTGAACCTTACGAAAACCACACTTTTGACAATATACAGTATCTGCGGCAGCAGAGTCGCCACATCAACCGTTTCCGATCCGTAACTCTGCTGCACTTCAATGTAAAAGTAACTCAGTGAAAGGAAACATTTTTCTGGATATTATGCAGAGGTGAACGTGGAAAGAAAAGTCATCTGGTCTCGGGACTCGAAACCAGGCTCTCTTGCGAACCGGGCAAGCATGATACCATCTACACTACTGAAGACACGACCCTGATTTCCTTTTGCCCGGTTTGCAAGAGGGCCTGAGTTCGATTCCTGGTGGAGACCGGAGTTCAAGACCTTCTTTTCAAGTTCACCTCGGCATAATATCCAGAAAATATCCGTTTCCTTGGTATCTTGGGCTGAGAAAATATCTGTATAAGGCAGGGATTACACTATAAAAGTTTCATAAACGTTCATTTATAAAACTTGAAAATTCAACCAATAAGGTTATCAGTTACTTTCGAGCAAATGCAACCGATGCCCTTATTGGTTGAATTTTTCAAGTTTTATAAACGAACTTTAATGAAACTTTTATATTGTAATCCCGGCCTAACTCAGTGAAATATTTTATGCATCTTTTTTGATGGATAACCTTTTCATCCTCAAAAGGAAGACGAATTGCAGTCGCCACGGTAATTTTGCTTTCAAGAAGTTTTAGCGAAATAAAGTTCCAGGTAATTCCAGATTCTTCTTGATTCAGTCCATTTCTCGAGATTTCAAAAATTCCAACTTTTTCCTATATTACATACTAGAATCAGGCTAATTAGGTTTTTCTTGTGAAACTCGTGAAAATAATGCTTCTGAGTCATTTTCTTTGTTGATGGGTCGTATTTCTGTAGATAATGCACAATTATAATGATTGGTGAATATCCCACAGTCGCCGCAGTATTGGTCGGTTGAAGTTGGTTTTCTGCGGTTCCAAACTTCCACGCGCGACTACGAACCGATCTCCTCATTGAAAAGTCTCGCCGCAGAGAGCAACAGCACTACAACGGTACAATTATTCATTCATTACACTTCACTCACTATGAGTTGAGAAAAAACTCTTAGTTTAAAAAAATTCATTGCAGATGGCAGCACTACACAGAAACAAACTACACGGAAGGTTCACTATACGTACACAAACATTCCAACATGTACCAATTCGTTAGAAGTTCCGCAGAGGAATATCGACGAAGTGCATGTTTGGTTTAGTAGTAGTACACTGAAATCCCGTTTTAACGAATACCATTATAGCAAAAATCTCGTTTTAGCGAACACTTTTTTTCACCCCCCCCCCCCCCCCCCGGATAAGTTTACAAAGAAACAACGATAAAACCTAGAATTCTCCTTTCTAACGAAATTTCATAATAGCGAAATGATTTCTCCGGTTTCTTGGAGATCGTTATAACGGGATTCGGCTGTAGCTGATAATGATTCTATTATTCAAATATGGACGAAAAATTGCTATTATCTCAAAATCTTAATTTTAGTTTTGCATAATCATAAATATTCAAGAAACTTATATTTTAATATTTATGATTTTGACGTAGATCATCTTATACTATCATTTCTTGTTTTTATAATGAGAAATCTAGTGGGAATCAAAATGAGTAATTATAAAAACATTCTTAGAAATGAGAGAAATAAAGAATTTAAAAAATATATCTATATAGTTATTTTTTTTTATCTCGATTAGATAATGTCCGAATTGTCGCCATATTCAATAAATTACTGATAACTGTATAAAAGATTATCCAGGAAAATAATTGATAGCAGATATATTGGACTTGGGTGTGGATAATAATTTTTTCAATGATCAGTTTATGAAAATAATTTATAAAGGGTTAACGGTTTAACAGTCCCTTGGCCGCACTTTACTCCAGATCCGTTGATGGTAAGAGAGGCATACTTCCAATTAGAAAAAACACCCAAATCATGTGTAGATACCTTAGATACTGCATTAATATTGAAAGGGGTTTTGTAATTAATAAAATTAAAAAAATGCCGGCTTTTCATTGGCCACCCTGTCCCAAAAAACCCCAGTCAGAACGTCCAACAAAAAACTCCTCGTTTCTAAGTGCAATATTCACTGAGATATGTGAATTCAAAAATTGACGCCTAACAGTCCAATGGTTAGGGAGCTAGTTTCTGACTGTGTAGTTCTGGGTACGAATCCCTGTTCTAGTATGGATGTCTACTAACTCTAAAAAATTTTCTGGACAGATCTTACGGATCTCAGGATTACGTTACGTTAAATCAGAGGAAAAACGGAAAACAACGTGACATAATCTGACAGACAATGCTTCTCTCCCTCGTTTTTGCTGTTCTTTTCGCAAATTTTCTCTGATTTTCGAATCCGGAATATCTCCGCGAATATTGCGCTTAGAAAAGTGGGAAATTTTTAATTTATTTATTTATTGTTGCTGGTCTCAGAAGGATACAGGGCAACAACTTTCTTATTGGTTTTTGAGGACAGGGTGTAAGTATAAAAAGTTAATTCTTTTTATATCAATAACTATACAACTCCTTGCAATATGAATGTTAAATCTGAAGTCTAAGCGGCGTTGGGAAACTTTTCCTAATTGAAAGTATATCTCTATGAACAACGGTCCGCGAGTAAAATGCTGCCAAGAGCCTTGAAAGTTCATCCTGTATAATTGATTAAAATTCAATTCTTAATACTTTGATACTTATAATTCGAATAAATTGCCTCTACTTAATTTCCCAATTCTTTTAAACTCAACACCATACAGCCATTCTTTCTCGTTCAAATTCTTCTTATTCGATATAAAATAATTTTTAGAGAACTCAACTACTCGAGTACGGATTAAGTGGCTGCTAATAACCTCGCAGCTAACAAAATCACGTTCAATCTATATTGAAAGGGATTAAAGGAACCAAATTTTTGACAGCTGTTTCTCTCGTAGATAGAAATCTCTCTCCCTCCCTCTTTCGGCAAAGACAGACACACGCGCTTACCTAAATCCTGGTTGTTCACGAGAAAATGGGGTTCCTAATCATCAGCAAATGCTGGAGGAAAGGATCGAATCGGAAATTTCGAGAATCCGACCTAATTAAAAACCCTGTGTAAAGCCAATGAATTGCTGGAGGGGCGATTTCCTGATGTTGACTGTAGGTAAAGAGAATCGAAAATTTTCTCACTGTTTGTTGGAATATTTATCCTGAATTTACCCTGTGTGAATCCTGTAAATCCTTGAAACAGTTGAATTTGGGAATTTTCGATAAAAGGTTCCATCTCTCCCGTAAAATTTGGTCGTTAAGAATAGTAGAGAGTCGGAAACAGTTAGATTAACAATTCCGTCAAGTTATGGAATCAGTTTCTCTCTCAAATTAAATATTGGGTTGGATATTTATCATGGAACCGAAAGATTTCGGAGCACTGAGTTTTATACTATTTTAATAATCCTACTTTATTACTTCATAATTGAGTGCAGAGATTTGAGAAACTCGTTTCATCCAACTGAGAAGGTGAAGGCGCCTTATGCATCATGTATAGCAACTCCCACGACTTACAAACAGGATTCGTTTCGATCATCGTCTTTAACCCCTTTACGATCACGGGCGTAATATTGCGTCAAAACGCAGTGGAATAAATTCAAAAAAATAAGTTCTCTACGTTTCCTTCTCACTCTCTTCACCATCGCGAAGCAGCTTTATCAGTAAGCCTTATCAACTGAAAAGTTGCTTTTCCTTTCCTTCCTTTCTTCCTATACCCCGGTAATGATTTTTTCCCACACATACTATATAATGTACATTTCTACTACGTACATATAAGAACGAAACAGAACACGTAGTGTGGGGGTGAAAAGAGGTTCTCAAAAAACCCCTCTTATCTATTTTATCTATTTTACTTTTGCTTTTTACGTACTTTTTCCCTTTTTCATTCCTTTTTTAACGTGCGGTTAGTTTAGGGTGATGTTTCCGGATTTATCGCCCATTCGTCAAATACAGATAATACAAATTTTTTGTTAAAAGCTTTTACATGAACTGGTTAAGTCGAAATCACCCCCTTTGGCGTCATTTCTGCGTGATTTAGGAATCGGAAGAGAAAGGAGGAAGCAGCTGGTTGGAAAATGTTTGCAAAATATCCCGAAAGTCAATCTGTAACTCGCGTAGAGAAAAGTGAGTTGCCCAAAGTGGGCCATATCATATTATCATTATAGGGAAGGGGCATCTCATGGACTGGCGGGGGGGGGTTAATATATACATAGTGCCCCTTGCTTCGTCAACCCATAGGATTTCATGTTTTATTTGTAGTCTTTATAAACCCCTCCCTCCTATATATATATATATATATATATATATTTCTACTATACTTCCATTTCACCATTTTCATCGTATAACTGCCATTTTTACGTTGACGAAACGTAGAACGTTAACGAATGAAGTATTGTAAACCACTACAACTGGACATTTTAGAATCCTCACACATTTTTCTTACCCAACATATACACATTTACAACACCTATACAGTACAACACCTCTTACAGTATACACAGTTTCAGAATTTTTTTTTACCTTTGACAAGGCTGAAAAAGAGCCAGTTCTTAAGCTGCGTGAGGACTCAACTAGAAGCAAGCAAAGCAAGCTAAAACTTTCTATCTGATCTAATGAGAATCCGCACATGTGTCTGCAAAAAAGCATTCAACTTACTAAGGCTTACCACATGATATGGTTTGTCATCCTGATGACGGTTCTCCATCCTCTTCCCGCACAAGTGCGACATTTCTCGGCCTAGAGTAGATGAAATAAATAGAAATTCTCTGTCTCACTCTTTCCTTCTCCCTTCTTTCCCTTTTATCACGGAGACGCTTCAACGTTTACTCCATCAACCTATTCTTTTTTCCTTTATCTGGTAATGGTTTGACCAGTAAAAACCTGCTTATCTTTTCCCCTCCATTTCCTAAGTGTTTGCAAAGACGCGGACTTCTGAGATATATCGCTTCAACTAGACATTGAAATTAGTTGTCAAAAGCAGATTTGTTGTATTAACGAATTGAGATTGAATTCTATGTGTGAAAATTCTTAGGGGGTAGTGCTCGTATTGTTGATCGCCACCGGCGGTGTTTGGATGCTGATGTTGTTCCATTCGAGCAACGATCTGTAGGATATCACAGCCCACGCAAGCTTTTACGAGACTGCATAGTTTCTGGTGAATTCCAATGCTTAAAATAACCATGTTAGGAGAGAACGTAACTCTAAATTTCCCAAAATAACTCTAATTTTTCACTATCGTTTATAATCAATAGCAATTCAATCGATCGAAATAGCTGAACAATAATTTTTTTTCAGGCCGTATAGCTGAATTTTTTTTAAAAATTAAATGCGTTCCTTTTATTTAAAGAAGTTTAAGACGTGGTAAAACATATATAATATATTTACTCAATTTGTAGGCTATAGATCTAACAAACAGTGTTAAAAGTAATTTTCCCCCACATATATCAATCCATCTGTATTACTTATACATTTCTCTCCAAAACTATCCGGACATTACCAGAAATCAGACAGAACATCTCGATTGAGTGAGTGAGTAATGCTTCAGGACGAGTGTATCTGACAAGTTAAATTACTTCCATTCCCATCGTATTTACTTCACAGCTGTAGACAATAGCTTTCCAAGCCATTGCAAAGTACGGAATTTTATGAAGATTGACTCTCGCGGGTAAAGGTGGCTAAAACTTTTTCCACAATGGAAATTTACCGGGAAAAAAAAAAGTACCCAATCCAAATACCAAAAAAAAAACGGTAGAAAAGTCCAGACACAATATACAGTACACAGTTCTGTAAAGAAAAAAATCAACAAATAAAAGATTCCCCCCAGAGGTACCCTTTTTCTAAGGAAAATTCATGATAGCTTCGGGATAACGCTTTCAGCAAAGCTTGCAAAAGAAAAATAAAGATTTTATTTCGGTGATGGTATTGTGTCCAAAGGATTTCGTTTAGGACGCGGAAAGAGGGGAGGAAAAAAGCGACCGAAAGCAATATTCGCGACAGATTTCTTATGATGGCGAAGAGTATATCCTGTTTTCTGCAGTCCTCTAAAAAAGAATTGAAAAAAAAAATGACTCAGACCTATAAAAAGGAGAAGATCTCTAGCCGAGAAATTGAAGAATACAATATTACCAAGCGTTTTTTTCTTTCGAATAAAGGATTTACCGCATTTGATGAGTAAACGGTAAAAATACATATAAACGCAAGCTCGAGTGTGTAACGCTTTACTTAAAAATATAGCTGATACAACTGAAGTTTCTTGAGAAGTGATGAGGGAATGATTATGAACAATTAAATGACTCATTTACTAGCTTTTAGCTACTGCTCTCTTCCCTGTCCCAGCTTTCTTCACCGTATCATGAATTAACTATTTTCTACCCCGTGTCTATTCAAACATTTTTTCTTTCTCTTTGCATTTTCTTTCAAATATTGTAAAATATGTAATTTAATTGTAAACTCTAATTTGTATAGTATTATTGAAATTAACTGGGGACAAATAAATTATGTTATGTCATTATTTTTTGAAATCGCAAATTCATCGGTTGCCTTTGAGTGCTTTCAGAGCACTCGTCCGGCAAGCGAGAGACCGGGGTTCAAGTCCCCGTGGGGGCAGTGATGAATTTTCTTCCTTGTAATCTCCATCTCCACAAATAACCAGTTTTTCGATGAATCTTGTATAAGTCGGGATATTCCATAGTGGCGAAAATCCATACGGGACATACGTGTTTTCTGCACTCAAAAGTGAGTTCGTGAAAACAAAATTAAGAAATTTTATAAGAAAAGAAAGTTATCTTAACTCAAAATTGATAAATCACTTTAAAATCACAAAATCATGTGAATCCAACCTAAAAAAAAATTACTAAAAAGTGACAATATCATCATTCAAAAAAAATAATCACGACAAAAATCATGAATTTCACCTGAAATATGTTAATAAAATCTCAAATTTATTACAAGATAAAAATTATGAAAAATCACTATAAAATATGATAAATCGCTATAAAGTATGATAAAAAATATCAAAACAATTTTGAATAATTTCACAACATACTTTTTTAACAGCGGAATAAAATCGAAATATTTTTTTTTTAATCGAAAAATTTGTAACTTCAGCTCAAAGACATTATTTTCTCTTAGAATTTAGCATTTAAAAAAATTTCAAACTCATCAGTGAAGTTTCCATAATCTTCATACATATTATTACTTTTCATTTTATAAATGGAATTCGTTACTTCATTTTAAAATATTTCCCCTTTTTCTTGTAAAAAACTCTAAATTTTAAAAAATTCCACATATTAAAGATCCCTTTTTCAGTCATTTGTATCTTAAAGCAAAATGATGAATTTTATCGTAAAGAAAAATTAGGATTTTTTATCATAAAACAAATCCATGATTTTTTTTTCTAACACAAAATCAAGAAATTATGCTAAAATAAAATTAAAAATTTATACTTAAAAGTATCAAAATAATGAGAATATCGCATAGCATAATAATAAGTTATATTAATAAAAATCATAACCAAGATTGAGAAAATTTCTTTCAAATGCAAAAATCGTGAATTTAACCTAAAATATGATATTTAATACTCACAAAATTATCGCAAGATAAACGTCATTAAATCACCACAAAATGTAATGAAAAAAATTCATCCAATCACTATAAAATATAATAAAATTCATTAAATATCTAATTTCTAAATAATTTCAAATCAACGAAACTTTTTTATATAAAAACTTAAAATTGGAAACATTTTTAACTTCAGAGCTCCAAGACTCTCTTTTCTTATAGCATTTAAGATATTTCAAAACCATCACTGAACTTTCCATAATCTTCATACATATTACTATATTTTTCTTATTTTATAATCAGAATTCCTTACTTCATTTTGAAATATTTGTCCCTTTTTCAAAAAACAAAAAATACCACCCAACGTCGTAAAAAACTCCAGATATTAAAGATCCCATTTTTTCAGTCAATAGAGCGTAAAACAAAAATCCTAGATAAATAAATAAATGCATCTTTAAAAACAGCTTAGTTGAGAGTTTTTTCCATGATGGAAGCTAGAATATCCCATATAGTGGAGGAAAATCCATACGGGACATACATATTTTATGCACTCGACAAAGTGAGTTCACGAAAGTTTTTAGTCGAGTGAAAAGGCGCGGGTATTATATCTATCTCTATCCATGTAACCATGCGAATATCGAAACTCTTTCTTTAGAGGATGAAGTAAAGAAAACACTGATTAAAGATTCATGTAAGGATGAGAGAGAAAGAGAGTAAAAGAGACCCCAAGGAGAAAAGATAATGATGAAAAGTGAAGTAAGAGCGCATTGCATTTTCCGTAAGAATGTTTTATTTTTTATTTTTCCGGGAGAAACTGCTCATGACATGAAAAGAGACAAAAGAAATATTATCCTCTGAGAGAGAGAGAGAGTTAGAGGGCACTCTTCCAGAAAGTGTCCTAACCTGTAAAACTTTATATACGCCCACAAATCATTAGCAAGCAAGATATGCACACACAATCCATCATATTTCTAAAAACCCAATACCATACTAGCTTCTATTTCGTCTTGTTTTTTTTTTTTTAAGATATATTTTTTTTTTTTTGCTACTGAATTTGCTCTCAGGAAATAGCCTCGAGATAAAAGCTTTCAGGAAATGTAAGAAAAGACACAAAAATGCTACATATTTCGTCTTCAAAAAAAATCAAACAAGAAAAACTTTTCGCTTATGATACGAGTCTTTCCGTTATCTTTGTTTTCTTATACAGGATGGTTCAAATTGTTTGTCCACGTGATTTTATCTCTGCAACTGTTGACATTAGAAACACGTGTATATTTTCAATTGAAAATAAATTTGAATCGCATGCGGTTCCTCAAAGTACAGTAGAGAATCGATTATAGAAATATCGATCAAAAGAATCATCGGTTAACCTAAAGCGTTCTAATCCGCAAATTCCCCGCATTGAGACGGCTATGAAGTGGTTAGAACAACAAGGAGAATGTGATGCCGTTGTCCAATTGCTGTCTTTAAAACGTTTAGGATACCGAGCGGCTAATGCCAGTCTAAGCTCTGAAGCAAAAGACAATTTTTGAACTCTTTTCCTAAACTGCAGGCCTGATTTAATGGTTATTTTAAACTTGTCAAACTAGGCTAGTTCTCTGTACATGGGTCCCCCACAAAGGTAGGGCTGACAGGGATTCGGCCCTGGCGCCCAGGACAACTACTCTCTTTTTTTTTTCATGCTATAAATTCAATATATATAAGGGCCTGTGAAAAGTTCGGTAGGGGGGGGTGATTGCTAAAGATTTCAGCCTAAGAGCCCGGCTCAACGATGGGGGAGGGCGGGGTGTCTCGTAAGACGTGTGACACAAAATGTATACAATTTCGTATTTTATATTACTGTTTCTTTGTTTCATATTGCGTCTATGACACTGGGTACAATTTTTTTTCCCGTAAATGATCGGTTATCAGAAAAATCACTTATCCGAACCCCCCCCCCCCTAGTCCCCAATTTTTTCTGATAATCGGTGCTCTTTACTATATCAATATTGTCATCCAATATCTCCGAAAAATAACGAATTTTTCACACACACACACACTCATCATGCACAATAAATGCATTTTTCCGATGTATAACATCTTTACCAAACATTTAAAGCGTCATCAATATAACATTTCACTTATATAATCTCATTAAGGAATTGTTACTTGTGTGATCACTATAATTATAATTTATCGGGAAATTTCTAGAAGTTACGAATTCATTAACGTACTCAAAGTTATCCAATAAAATATTTCAAAATAATAATTACATTAATCATGTTTAATGATTTTGTTGCCATTAAAGCTGAATGAAAATATAAACAAGACTTTATATCTCTAGGGGGAAATTAATACACAGAATGATTTGCATTGCTTTTTCACAGGAATGTCTTTGGCATTGAAAATATATAGAGAGAGAAAGAGCTAGAGAGAGAAGAGGGCACTCTTCCAGGAGATGTCCTAACCTGTAAAACTTCATACGCACACAAATCAATTAACGAGCAAGATATGCACAAGCAATATCCATCATTTCTAAAAACCGAATACTATTCTGGCTTCTGGTTTTATATTTTGTTGTTGTTTTTTCTCTTCTGCTACTGAATTTACTGTCAGGAAATACCCTTAAGATAAAAGCTTTCAGGAAATGTAAGAAAAGACACAAAAAAATGCTGCAAATTTCATCTCAAATCTAAAAAAATAAACTTTTTATTACGACGTGATTTTCTTATTTTTTTTTTTTACGTAATGTTTTTCGTACACATGGAATCTTATTTATATTCATATTAAATTTGATGATACGAAGTTCATTAAACATAAGATTAATATAATTATCATTGTTTAGACTATTTCATTAGATAATTATCTAAATGAATTTGTAACATAGAAAATAAGGATGACGTCGTAATCGTAATCGTAATGGCAATGTAATTTTTTGGTTAAGCTCCTTAACTAATTTATTTAGTGCACGCCATGAGCAAAATAAAATATTATTTTTTGTACTACACTGGCTTCTGTTTTTATTTTTCCACTTTTTGTTTTGCTACTCAATTTGCTCTCAGGGAACAGCCTTAAGGTAAAAGCTTTCAAGAAATATAAGAAAAGACACGAAAAAGTGCTAAATTTCTTATGGGAAGTATCTTTCCTTTATCTTCCCCTGTTCTCTTACACAATGTTTCCCGTAGATGTGAAATATTGTTTCCATTCGCTTATTATTCGCTAGTGATAATAATAAAATCATTTAAAATGTGATCGATCTACTTATTATGAGTTAAAACTATTTTTAATATGTAAATGAATTAGCAACTTCTGCAAATTTCCGGATAAGATATAATTAGTTTGATCACGTCTTTAATAGGATTATTTCACGAAAATACTAATGAAATTTAAGGAAAATATAACGAGATTAATTCGTAACATTAACGAGAAATTGTAGTTTTTTAATACACCTCGTATATATCTGAAAAATTAGTTAATTTAGTTTGTATGATGAGTATAAAAGTGTTGTTGTTGTATTTGTATGTTAATTGTGGATTTCTGTTTCGAAATTCCCCTTCATATCGAAAATGATAATACGGTATTATTTAGTGTTACGAGTCCAATTCAATTACTTATGACCGCAGATAAATTACTCAAAGTTTAAATAAGATGATAATTTTATAATTTATATTATATTATTAATTTGAAATTATTAATTACATGAATATTATTTTTAATGATATATAGTTTTATTTATTATACAGTCGAATCCCGTTTTAACGAACTCGAAGAGACCGGAGGAATCACTTCGTTGTAACGAAATTTCGTTATAAAGTAATTCCAGGATTTTGCATTGTTCCTATGTAAACTTATCCGGGGGAATTAGAAAAGTGTTCGTTAAAACGAGATTTTCGCTACAACGGTATTCGTTGAAATGGGATTCGACTGTAATTTATAATTTAATAATACAATCGAATCCAGTTATAACGAACTCCAAGAAACCGAGGAAATCACTTCGTTATAATGAAAAATTTCGTTACAAAGGAATTCCAGGTTTTTGCATTGTTCCTATGTAAACTTATCTGGGGGATTAGAAAAGTGTTCGTTAGAACGAGATTTTCGCTATAACGTTATTCGTTAAAACGGGATTCGAATGCATAAACTTTTTACTGTTAAAGGAAATTAATTTATTACAATTTAGCAATATCAACAAATATCATGTTATTTGTACATTTTTTTACTACTAACATGGAATTATTTATCTCGAGAAGATGGTAATAATGTGTGTTATATAGCTCAAACTCAATTATTCGTGACATGCAAAGGAATAACTAAAACTGACAAAACATGATACAGTCGAATACCGTTATAGCGAAATTCTCGTTTTAACGAACACTTTTCTAATCGAGTTCGTTATAGTGGGATTCGACTGTAGTTTTAATCGACAGTTATGGAATTCCATGTTATTTAAATTTCAGAATTGAATCCGAATTGAAATCAATATGCTTTCTGGGTATTATGCGGAGGTGAACAAGAAAAAAGTGTCGTTTCTTTCCACCAGGACCTCTTGCATACGGGGAAAGCGCACTTACCATTATACCATAGCGAGTCGATCTTTCTTTTCCTTAAAACACGCACAGTAGCGTGACTTGCTGAGTAGAGACGGCAGTCTCTTTTCACTTCGGGTAAAAGCCGACATGGATGATGATTTTTTTCGCTCGGGTAAGATACATGAAATCAATAGGATTTCTGGATATAATGGTGAACAGGAAAAACAGTGTCGTTTCTCTCCACCGGATTCACCTCGGCATAATATCCAGAAAGCCGATTGATTTCATGTATTTTAGCCAAGCAAAAAAATCATCATCCATGCCTACTGCCGCCACCTGGAGGTTATCAGCTGAAGTCAAAAGAGGCTGCTGTCTACTCAGTAAGTGAAGCTACTGTGCGTGTTTCAAGGAAAAAAGGATCGTCTCCCTATGATATACACTATAGGCCACTCCATTGGCCCGCTTGTTAAGTGCGGTAGAACGGCGAACGTGCCGCGGAACCGCCAAAAAACGTTTTATTCAGGTCAGGTCAGGTCCCTATGATATAATGGTGAGTGCGCTTCGGTATGCCAGAGATCGTTCGTATGGTTTTATGTACTTGTATCTTAGCCAAGCAAAAAATCATCATCCATTTGAATCGGATATTTCGGAAAATGTGCACAAAATATGACCAGTAGGGCTAGGATTTCTATGAGTTTGCATATTTCATTATTTTTAGGCAATAGAGCATTTTTAAGCATTTCCAGTAATTTTAGAGAATTTTTCATGATCTACGGAATTTAAGGCATATATTCAAATTTTGGAGCATTATTTTGCGTAACTCAGCATAACAATGAAAAAAAGGGGTATTTTTTCCCCCCGGGCTCTCTTTCCCTAGGTTCATTTCCAACAATTCACGATTTCAGCAACAATTGGCAAATTTACTTACCTTTCACATCGTTTTTGGCAATGATTAGAGATCATTTCTGTGACAATAATTGGCATTCTAATTCCATTTTTAATTGGGTTGCTATATTTTTGAAATATATGACATCCATATTTTTATGGGCATCTTTTTCTCAGCCACCTCGTTGGGCATTTTGCCTGTTGTGGCGTTGCATTTGTATTTTCCTGTATTTTACTCGAGGAAATATGGTCAGCCTATTTATATAAGCATATCTTTAGGATTTCTTGGGCATAATTTTAGTTTTTTTAAGGGCATAAATGCATTTCGTATGGAACATATTCTATCGGTTTTTAGATCATAAAAATCCTAGGCCCCAATGACCAATAATTATTTCGATAACTTTTCCAACTATTATTGAAATGCAGTGAGATACCAAACTGCGTTACTCGTTCGCGTTCCAATGAAGATTTCTCGCTTTTATCGAATGAGAAAATACGGATATTAATGATATTGCTAATCCTATAAAATTATTTTAATAAATGAAATCGATATCCTTCGTTCTAACGTTATTATGAAATGGATGGAGAAGTGCAGAAATAATTTATAAGCTGATAATTATATATATATACTATCGAAACCGTCATCTGAAACCCCCTGAAAATGGCACTTACTACACTTATGAAAACTATTTCCCTGGGCTATAAACTAATTTTCTGGATTATAACATGATAGGGGGTTTCAATGTTATTCATTTAAGAAATATCGTTTTAAGATACATCTTAATCCTATTCAATGCGCTTTCAATGCACATACTTGTATCTTGTATATTCAGTCCCTATAGAAACGGACAGGAATAGAGTTCGCAAGTTATTGAATACAGAGAAGATTATTATACCTTGGAACGTTATTTTTCAGAAAAAATTTACGGAAATTTTACTAAATTCATTTGTAATATTTGTGTACTGTATGAGATATACCGGGGGATATTTCAAGCGGGATAAAATGTTCCAAAGATACAACATTTGCTCTTGCACCATGAAACATGTAACGCTGTTCCTTGAAATTGGGTAAACTTATAAAAAGACAAAAAAAAATACAAATATTACTGAAAAAATAATAAAATGAGGAATTTTTTAAATATAAATCAGACATTAAAATAAAAAATATCAAATTAATGTCACAAACATGATTATTAATGCATCGTCCCCCTTCATGCCAGAAGCATGAATGTGAATATTTTCAAAACGTGGGAAATGTTTACTCTACCCATGTTATTCTATTGTCATGTCCCTAAAATGTTTTGTAAAATGCTAGTAACAATAGGCGCACACATTTTACAACAATAGGGGTTGCCACCTCGTTGGGCAATTTGCCTGTTGTGGTGTTGTATTTGTATGTTTGTATTGTATCAGTCCTGCTTCTAGCAAAACCTGGATAGAAAAATAAGAAGATCCAATCAGCTGATAAACCCAAAAGTGAAAAATTGTATATTCATACTTTTGGCATGAAGGGGGAGGGACGATATGTGCACAAAAGTAACAAAAATACAGATGGCAATATGTGAATTAGATGTATGGCTATTTTTCATTACACTTGTGTGAAGAAAAATTAAATATTTTTAAATCCTTTGTTCTGTCAGAGAGTTCCTTTGATGCTAGGTGATTTCATTAGGTGATACATCATCCGTAATGTCAACATTTGCTATATGATGATGAACAATGAAAAGTTTTCTCACTTCTCCTCCTAAAGGAAATTCACTTGGTAAAATTTTGCGTTGGATGCATCCTACGCTTTTGACAATGTGTTTTTTTTTCCAACAAATTTGACCAGGAAACAACCAGGAACCAGATAGATTGAAGAGGGGAAATGGGGGGGGGGAGTAACTGAAATTTAATATATGAATTGTATTTGAAAGCAAAATAAGAAGAGCTAAAAATTAGTATTCCAAAGGTAAACTAGGAAAATTTCAAGTTTTATGCTGTTTCAAGGTACACGATGCTCTTCCATTTGTGCAAAAATATTAAGCTTTATTCACAGTGCTTGATAAGATTGAACACTCGATATCGTTTATCAGACGTGTGCTTGCATAGATTATACTTACTAAATATAGTCTAAACTTGCAACACCATTAACCACTTCACGTGCAAGGTTTTTGGTAATAAATTTGGATTATCTCTACTTGACAAATCGGCGATAAATCTGGTAACCTTGTCCTAAACTAACCGCATGTAAGAAAAATGTGTGGAAAAGAAAAAAAATATATATTAAAAGGAAAACGTATAATAGATGAGGTAGATAAAAATATTTTTAGTCTCTTCTCACCCTCACCCTACGTATTTCCTTTCGCTCGTATAAAGTAGAATGATGGAAAAAATCATTAATAGGAGTATGGAAAGAAAGAGAGGGGGGGGAAAGCTACTTCTGTAAATAATAGGGTTACTATAAGCTCCGCGATGGTGAAAAGAGAGAGAAGAAATCATAGAGAACTTATTTGAATTTATTCCACCGGCGTATGTTCGGAATATCAAGCCCGCGATCATAGAGAGATTAAAACTGTTTCAAATGTTTCAAGGTTTACTATAGCCAGAATACATCAGTTGCCACTACAATATTAATCTACTTTTCCATGAAAGACCTAAAATACCAAAATTAACGATGGAAGTTTGTCTCTCCAGCTATGCTAAAACTTTATTTGATCATTTTCTTCTGTATTAATTCCGCGTAGAATGGAAAAGTTTATTTCCCAAGATGTTTCTCGAGTCAAAGAGAACAAAAGAAAAATCACAACGTTTCTAGATTTAATCATTGTTTTAGTGTTATTTTAACAGATCTGCTGGATGCCATTTAATCTCAGAAAAGAAATAAGACACTCACACATAAGGGAAAAAGTAGTAATAGTTTCTCCGACCACCAGGTTTTCAAAATTGCCTCTTTTTTTTCCGCGGTCCTTTTCTTTCATTCCTTATTCCAGGAACTGCTCCCTTGAAGCTCGTAAAACAGGGAATTGGACAATTTTCGTGCCTAATCTGTGCCTGGTACGTTCCATTTCCGAATACTTTCACGACGATTCGATACCGGCAATAATCGTGCCTGAAGCCTCAGCAGTTCCGACAAAAGGAAGTCCATTTTCTCTCTTCGGGAACTTCCATTTCACGTTTACAGATAAGCCAATGTGCATTTTGATAGGACTTTTCGACGATATTCCGAAATGATTTTTGGCTGTTCGCGAACAGGGTTCATTAATTTAGTGATCTTCGAGAATCCTCGAGAGGTTCGGTGAATAGATACCTGATATACATATATTTCTGCGAAGTATCAGCCGTTTGGTTATGCTTATGGATACGAAAATTCACGATCGTAGAGGTCCTATGTAATACACATATTGCTGAAAGAGCTCTCGGTATGTATTCAATATGAGCTAAGAAATCTCAGAGTTTTCTCACGGAATCATTTGCTACAACTGAAACAACTCGTGAAAGCTTTAATGTTCCCATAAATATTAATATCTATGATTGAAATTTTCCTTGATAGAACAAACATTGGAAATGTCGATGTTCTTAGTAAATGTCACGAAGGCAGTTACTTCGAAAACAGGGAATTTCTGTGAGAGAAAAGGTCTAACACGATACACGAAAACAGAAAATTCATCTCAAGTTTCTTGAGAAGAAATTTATATTTTTCTCCCAAAATATTTACTCATTCGAACTCAATTTCCACTGATTCAAAATAAACATTTCGACAAATCCTACGATCAAACTACACCATCCTCTTATCACGTAATGGAAAAGTCGCTTTATCCTCAAAAATAATTGAAAATTGCGAGAAAACAAGGAAATTTTTCGTTTATTTTGTTTTCATTTATTTTATATGGTTTTATTATTATTATTTCGAAATCTTTCGGAATATGCCTGAGATGTTTTTTAGGATCAAAAACGTCTTGAGCAAACATTTCTCCGGTTTTTAGTGAGTCAACATTTTTTCAGGATATTCTTTGGTTTTAGTGAAGCCGATATTTTGTGATGACGTTGTGCTTCCGGGGTTTTAGGTTGAGAAAATAGCTTTATGCTATTTATTTTTATTAAAAAAACATTTTAAATCATATACGAGTACATATTTAATATCAATGATAATATCAAAGTATGGTTTTTTTGGGAGTTCTTTTACATTAAAAAACGAATTAATTTCCAAAATTTCGTAATCTCAACGAGCGCATTCAGATTTTTTTTAATATATTCTTTGATTTACTAAGAAATTCACAAAGATTTACTGATATAAACTGAAGAGCCAAAAAAACTGGTACAGGCATGCGTATGCATATAAAGAGATATGGAACCAATCAGAGTACGGCGCTGCGGTCGGCAACGCTTATATGTAACACAACAAGTGTCTGGCGTAGTTGTTAGATCGGTTACTGCTGCTACAATGGCAGGTTATCGAGATTTAAGCGAGTTTGAACGTGGTGTTATAGTCGGCGCACGAGAGATGGGACATAGCATCTCCGAGGTAGCGATGAAATTTGGATTTTCACGTACGACCATTTCACGAGTGTACCGTGAATCCGGTAAAAAATTAAATGTACGACATCGCTGCGGCCGGAAAAAGATCATGCAAGAACGGGATCAACGACGACTGACGAGAATCATTAAATGCGACAGACGTGCAACCCTTCCGCAAATTGCTGCAGATTTCAATGCTGGGCCATCAACAAGTGTCAGCGTGCGAACCATTCAACGAAACATCATCGATATGGGCTTTCGGAGCCGAAGGCCCACTCGCGTACCATTGATTACTGCACGACACAAAGCTTTACGCCTCGCCTGGGCCCCGACAACATCGACATTGGACTGTTGAGGACTGGAAACACGTTGCCTGGTCTGACGAGTCTCGGTTCCAATTGCTTCGAGCTGATGGACGTGTACGGAGACAACCTCATGAATCCATGGACCCTACATGTCAACAGGGGACTGTTCAAGCTGGTGGAGGCTCTGTGATGGTATGGGCGTGTGCAGTTGGCGTGATATGGGACCCCTGATACGTCTAGATACGACTCTGACAGGTGACAGGTACGTAAGCATCCTGTCTGATCACCTGCACCCATTCATGCATGTCCATTGTGCATTCCGACGGACTTGGACAATTTCAGCAGGACAATGCGACACCCCACACGTCCAGAATTGCTACAAAGTGGCTCCAGAAACACTCTTCTGACTTTAGACACTTCCGCTGGCCACCTAAATCCCCAGACATGAACATTATTGAACATATCTGGGATGCCTTGCAACGTGCTGTTCAGAAGAGAGCTCCACCCCCTCTTACTCCTACGGATTTATGGACAGCCCTACAGGATTCATGGTGTCAATTACCTCCAGCACTACTTCAGACATTAGTCGAGTCCATGCCACGTCGTGTTGCGGCACTTTTGCGGGCTCGCGGGGGACCTACACGATATTAGGCAGGTTACCAGTTTTTTTGGCTCTTCAGTGTATAAAGTAGATAAAATGTATATCTTTAAAACTATATTTTTTTTCTATAAGTACGGGATTACACTATAAAAGTTTGATAAAAGTTATTTTATAAACCTTTAAAATGCAGCCAATAAAACTATCGGTTGCATTTGCGTGAATATAACTCGTACGATCATTGGTTGCATTTTTCAAGTTTTATAAAAGAACTTTCACCAAATTTTTATAGTGTAATCTCGGCCTATGTAAGGAATTAGTGATATTCAACGTTCGTTTTCAAAAAAAATGCATCATCAATTTAGAGAGCATTTTTTGCAGGCTCGTAGAAAATTTCCTCTATAGTAAATTAAAATAAATTACAGTTAAATAAAAAAATTTAATTTAAATTCAACTTAATTACATTTAAATTTACAAATAAATTAGACTTGGACCAAATGACAGTTGAATTAAAATTGAACCAGAATCAAATCAAAAATTAAAGGTAAATAAAAATTAAATTACATTAATTCAACTAAACTGAAATGAAATTGAATGAAATTACAGTTAAATTGAAATCAAATTAGAATTAAATGAAGTTACAGCCAAATTAAAATAAAATTAAGATAAAAAAGTGAAACTGAAATTAAATTCCAGATAAGTTAAAACGAAACTAAGATTAAATTTAATTATACTTCCATTGTATGTTATAGTGAAATTAATTTTAAATTGAATAACGGTAAATGAAATTAAAATCAAATCAAAATTAACTTCAAATTAAAAGTTACATTAATTTAACTTTTTATTGAATTAAAATTAACTTAAAAGTGGAAATTAAATTAAAATCAAGTAGAAATTGAAATAAAGAAAATTGAAATTAAACGGGCCACTTAAATACTCCGGAATTGCTCCACGGGTCACTTAAGCGATCTGCAAATGTGTCGCTTAGTTCATTTTCACCAAAATTAGGTTCGAGATGGTTGACCACATCAGATATCCCGAGGGCCACATTTGGCCCATGGGCCTCAAGTTTGGCATTTGTGGCTTGGATGACGGGTGGCAATGAATTTCTTAAAGAAAATTTTTGTGTTCTTAGCCTTCAAATAGCATTGAAGTTAACAGAAATTGATTGTAATAACATATAAAGGTATTTTCTTCCCAAGGCATAGTGGGGCTCACGGCACCCCCACGCGTACGTATGTGATTCCACTATGCGTTTGGAGGCAGGACGGGAGTGCTGACGAAAATTTGCTGACGGGGGGGAGAGCGGGGTCAAAAATTGCTAAAAATCTGCTGACGTAATACTTGAACGCCCCAAAGTGAAATTAAATTAAATTACAGTATACCTTTAAATTAAATTACACACATAACGTGCAAGTTTTTTTTAATTAATAAACGCATTTAATTGATTACAACAATCATCATCCTCCCATCACAGTGATCATGAAATCTTTTTTTCTAAACAAATTTGTGTTTTCCTGTTATTACAATGATAACTTCATTTTACATAGAGGAATGTTTTCCCATAACGGAAACATTTATTTATTTTAATGAATTTTTCTTAATTTCCCCCTATTGTGATGATCGATCCAGTGATGCCTGATCTCAGTCATGAATTTTCGGTAAAAAAAAATCACTAAAATGTGACAAAATATCAAGATCACGCATATATGTTATATTTTCTTACTATATAAAAACATTCAAAATAAACTACATTCATATTTCTTTTGGAACCTCATCCCATTCTAAAATTCGAATCCATTCTTCTATCCATTCTAGTAAAAAACAGCAAAAAATACGCTGTTTTTTACTTCTTCTTCTTTTTTTTTTAAATCCCTATGGCCATTTTTTGCCGATTCCAGAATCAAAGATATATGTGTCCTAAAAACTTATGTCATATCACCATTGCAAGCATCAAGTAAAAACCCTATATTCCCCACTGAACACGTCACAAAAGACATTTGCAAGTTCCAAATAATAAATAGAATTTAGGGTAATACATAAATAAAGAGGGAATTGGTCATACATGCATAAAAAAAATAAAAAATAAATAAATAAAAAATTCCTTATCTACAAATTTCCCTCTTGGGGGGAAAAAAATAGAAATTTCAAAGAAAAATAAGGAGATGAACTTCTAAACCTCTAGAAAGAATGCATTGAATGGAGAGAGATTCTGAAGATTTGTAGCTAGGGAGGAGAAAAAAATATATTACATACCCATGGAAAATATATTTTTTAGGGGAAAAAAGTTCCCGTGAAAAACGGATTAAACTGAATTCGATTTTTCCGGGAAAAAAACCGAAATAGAGTCTAACAAATGGTCGTCTTTTTTTCCCGAGCTTATCTTCTTTTCCTTTCTGTAAATGCTTTGCACTCTTTCCCTTCGAAAACAATACTGAAAAGGGTCATTCATAAGATTTTTTCAGTTTGGATATACAGGGTGAACACTTAAGTCCCTTGACTGCAAGTTACTGGTGAACCATTGATCCTAGAGCGGGAGAGGGGGGGGGGGGGTCCACAACCTCCTGTACGCGGGCCACATGTGGGTTCCTGCCGTGTGGGGTGGTTGCACCCGGCCCGCGGAACTTATTCAGGCAGAATACCGGCTTATATATTACGGTTATGTTATGTGTTAAATGCCGTTGTTGTACAACATAATAGCCGATTATTATGCACATTTACCGAGCATTCTGGTAAATTTGATAAATTTCCTCAAATTAATCACTTTTACCGATGATCAAATAGTATCCAATAGCGCTGGAAGTCGATTAAAATGTTTAACTGGTTAATCAAAAAACTTTAATCGATTAATCGAATTTTAATCGAACGTTTTCAAATGCTGTTCATTCATAGCAAACGTAGTGTTGGTAACTATGTAATATTAATTGATGCTATAAAAACAAATTCATTTCATCAGGGACGTAACTAGGATTTTTGCCGCCCCCAAAAAAATTTTGAAATTTGATAATTTTGTGATGGTGTTTTTTGTTTCCACCTAAAACTGCTGCCGCCCCCAAAATTTTGCCGTCCGGGGTAGTTGCCCACCCCTCGTCCCCCCCTCTAGTTACGGCCCTGCATTTTTCATGTACCTATCCACTGAATGGATGTGAACAGATATAGAAATACGAGTAGATTAAGAAATAAAGGCCGACCACTTGAAGCTATTCAATATCGTCCCCCTTTGCCGGAAACATGAATGTGCAAATTCCTAGAACTTGGAAAACGACTTTGGAATGTTTACTCAACCTATGTTACTCTATGGAAGTTGTTCTCCTGATATATTTTCAATTTTCAAATGCGATGAAATTTTATGCGTCTAACTGTGTTCAAGTTCTTTTTCTACCTGTACTAGAAATATTTCTGAAATATTTTAATGTAAACTGCTTTACATTATTTATATGCTAATGTGTTTTCCACTAAAATGATCTTTTCTCAAAACTAAGTTCTTTTGTTAGATAAGGAACATTTTTTCAGACACCATTCATTGAAATGTCTTGAAACTTTGTGTTTTGTTCAACACTATGGTGTTACATACTTTAACACGAGGATTTTTTTTTTATTTTAAAAAATTTCATGTCACAAAATATTAGTAAAATTTGGTGATTTTTAAAAAATTTGGATGTTGTTGAAGTTAAAATTCGAAAAATATAACCAACAATTGAAATCCTAAATGCTCGTATTGAGTTATTTAAAATTTCCACAGTATTTGAGAAAAAAATTGAGTGCCTAAAATGAATAGAAAATTTTGAAAAATGTTCCTTGAAAAAAAATATTCTTTTTCATAGGAAAAGCATAGGAAACCAAAATCGTACACTAACCCTCCTTAAAAAAATATTTTCACCGAATATTCTGTTATTATGTTCAAACGTATTTCGCTTCGAAATATTGAAAATTTGGAAATTGCTCGATATTCTGGGTGATTTTTTTTCTCTTTCGGAAGAAAGAAGAGAGCTCTCAAATCTTGATGAATCACTTTGAAATCTGTGAAAAAATTCCAGAGTATTCTTTTTCAGTTTTGAATCCCTGTTTTTAGAGAAAAAAAAAATTCAAGTCAATATAAAAATGTATAGAAGAGTTTAATTCTTCCGGAAAAATATCCTGGAATCTTTCCTCTTTCTTGAAAGTGTGTTAAAATCACTCAAAATGGAAGTTCTGATTATTTTTGAATAGCATTTTCTTAGAATGACACAGGACTAATAAATCGAAAATTGAAGACTGGAAGTATTTTTAAAGCCTTAATAACGCTCAAACATTGAAAATGAATCAATAAGATGCAATTAAAATTTGAGGAATTATTTCAAGGGAATTCGCCAAAAAAATCATATCGAATTTACAGTCAATGCAGCTGATTTCTGAATTTTCCTGTTACTGGCGTAAAAGGTTTTCATTCCGATGTTGTCATTGGTGGATAAAGCACTTTTGGTGACGCTGTTTTATCCCGACCATGAATCACTTGCTGAAACTTTTCAAATGTTTCGAACACAGAAGAGACTGAAGAACGGTCCAGAATTCTGTTATTTGCTTTCATGCAGGGTCCTCTATCGACAAATTTAAACTAAAATGTTTTTTCTGTACCAAATCTTTTTGCAAAACGCATTCATAATATACCAATAGTTTCAATTTTTATGAATTTTCAAACTATTTACGAATTTATGGGACCCTGAACGTAAAAATAGCAAAAATTAAGAATTTCATTCGTCAATATCTTTACATATCAAATACTATTTTATTTGGTTATAAATTATTTTGAGAAGGTTTCACTATCACTACTAAATGTTTCTCTTAGACCGGGATCACACTATAAAAATTTGATAAAAGTTATTTTATAAAATTTTAAAAAAATGCAGCCATTAAGACTATCGGTTGCATTTGCGCGAATGTAACCGGTACGATTACTGCGTTGCATTTTTCAAGTTCTATAAAATAACTTTTATCAAACTTTTACAGTGCAATCCCGGCCTTATGTGATCATTTTTCATATTCTATTCATTTATCCATTTACTCTTCATAAAACGCCACGTATATTTCGAATATACTGCATAATAAATTATATCAGTTTTCATGGTGGTAGGTGATATTCTTAGCTTGTCAGATATATTGCAAGAGAGAAACGATTACACCAAGTTAATGTGATAAGGATAAATAGCCTTTTCCGAGATGTTCCAAAAGTGGAACAAATGAGGACGGAGTCACGGGACAACGTTCTTCTCACTCCGTGTTTACTCGTAGAACCTCTTTGAACTCAGCTGCAATTCATCTTATTGGACTTGCTATCATCAAAGAGCCATTTTCGCGCCTCGGGCTTTCAGTTTTTCCAGCTGAATTCGCGCTGCGACGTCCTTGGGTTTTCTTAGCGTTTCCTTTTTGCGTTTTTTCGCTACTAACTTTTCTATTTATTGTATATTTTTTTCAATATACAAACGTACTACCATCAACGCTACCATCGTCTTGATAATGTGACGACCTCCATCCACGCTTTTTAACACCCACGTATCTCTCTCTCACTCTCACTTAAGGGACAGGACAGATTAATTACAATTTGTATCTGTGTGTGTATACGTCTTTCTCGTTCTTATGTGAGTTACTAGCCCTTGAAAAATGATGGCTTCTCACGCATCAATGGTATTTATCAATGGCTAGTTTGTTTCTCTGACAGTCGGTGTATAACGGATATTGTATCACTGATATTGTTATCCAACAGGTTTCGGTTATCAAAAAATCCACATACGCTCCTGCTTATACAAAATGCATAGGTACCGGCACGCACCGCATTTCACTGGTGAACCATTGATCGTATAGAGCAGGGGTTCTCAAACTGTGCGCTGCCAACTTTTGCCAGGGTCGCCGTGGAGTGGCCGTACGAAAAAGGTTTTCGAAGAAATCCTTTGTTAAACTGCTCTGGGGGAGCAACGGATAAGCGTTTATTAGGATAAGATGAGCCGCGAGTGATAGTGTCAAAGAGAGACACCCTGGCTCAGCAAAACTCAGTGATATAAGCACATTGTCCCTGGGGACTCGGGTGCCTCCGGGGGACCAAACCATTTATTCAGCTTGAAAAAAGGATATATATGTATTTTACATGGGCAAGTACCATTATGCACATCGCCAGTAAACAAGTACAAAATTTATGATCGAAACATGGTGATTGCGGTAAATAAATCACAGGTTATAAATCACAAAATCGTCATAATCTAAAATAGTTCTTGATAAAATTTGATCTGCTCCTCTTCAGAGATTTTCATTGAATCAGTCACTATCAGTCTATGAAAACTGTCAATCTGCAGCTGGATTGATCTAATCACTGCACCGCGGTCGGTGGATCATATCTATTCTTTACTACTCTGGCTTCTCTTCTCTAAACGTGTAGGCGCCGCGAGTGGATAAAGTTTGAGAACCCTTGAGAGAGTTTCTGCTTTTTCCCACCGATTTATGAGTTCAAATATATCAGCGAATATAGCACTTAGAAACGTTTTTTGTTAGCCTGAGGAAACACAGGACAACAACTTCCTCATTGGGTTTTGGAAAACAGCGTATCCGTATAAAAAGGAAATTTCTCTATTTTAATAACTATACAACCCCTCGCAACACTAATGACGTATCTTGACGTTCTAAACGTTATTTGGACATTTTTTCTAATTGTAAGTATGCATCTAGGATCAACGGTTCGCTAGTAAAATGCAGTGCGTGCTGGTAGCCATGCATCCTGTATATGAGGATGAATTCATGACAGACGTTCTCGGGCTGAGGGGCTGAGAGAGCCACGTGAGTTGGATTTGATGATTTTTTAACATATACGGTTGGTGTCATCAGGACATATACGATGAAGCTGACAGCAGCAAACAGACATATTGTTGACGGCTTTAACTTGCTGAATCGTGGGGAAAAACATATCTAATATTTTAGACACAGGAGAAAAACTTGTGGGAACATTGAACTTATGCACACACACATGCATGATATTACACTGCTCAACAAAAAAAAATTCATGTTCTTGGTGGTATTGGGGTACATTGGGGCTGCTGATTTCAAAACTAGTGCTGGTTTTGCAGAATTGGTTCTAGTTTTTCAGATAATGCATACACTCTCAACAATGTGATTTACATGCTGCTTATGTATCAACATTGAAACGTAATTTTCATTTTATCATTCATATATGTATTATATCATTCATATTCCATTTTTTTTTTCATTACAAATATGGTGGATATAAACTTTGGGAGCTTCCATCAGAGGGCCGCACTTGAAGTTGAACTCTCGGGGAGGGGGGTTTTAAGATGGCTTCCGTAGAAAGTGCCTACGGGAAAAGCATAACTTATTACATAAACTTCAGCGATAAAATTCTGGAAACAAAATTGTATGTGAAGATGAATGCATTCTGCATCATCTTGGCTGAAAAAAAAATTGAACGAAATGAATTATTTCTTTACGAAAAAAAAATTAAAAAATAAAGATTTGCTGACGTTTGTGTTCTTAATGCTTTTTTTAGTATCGAAATTGCAAAAACATTTTGAAAATTTCAAAAAAATGAATGTTCGGGTCTGAAAGGGTTAACTCAGCGACAGTAGGTGGTATGGTGCTCACTTAGTTCCCTCACTCGCATTGTAAGAAGACCAGCATTTCCTCTCCTTGTGACTTTGTCTCCAAGTTCGTAAAAATGAAATTAAATGCACGTAAATAAACACTTACACATACGTTACAGGAAAGCAACCGCATGAATGTATGTCCATGTTTAATGTTTTATGTATGAATCTTTTCACTGTTGTTGTGGTATTCAAAATAGCTACGTTTGATGCAGTTGCTGATCCTTTGTAACGGGCATATACAACGACGAACGGAAACTTTGTAATGCATTATACCGAATGGGCACTCACATATGCAACCGCACAACGTTCGAAATCGATCCACAAAATCAGTTGCTGTTGAAACGCGCTTATGTATTATTCTTGTTTCGTTTTGGAAATGCGTTGCATGAAATGGTTGAGAGGAAAATCGAACGTGGATTCCATAAGCTTTTATATTCCACGCAGTATCTATAGAAGTATAAATCGCATCTATAGAACTGTGTGTGGAAAATTTCATCTGTTCAAAATGCAAACTTTTTACACGTGTAATGTAATCGGAGAAATCTATTTTTTGCTCCGCTATTCTGCATGATCATTCTGAATTATGCAGGCCTGGAAAAATATGTGGATTTGTAATTGTGGATGCAAACTTTTTTTTTTATAGTTTAACCGCAATTTCAATATATTTATGAGGTAGTTGTGAATTATGTAGGAAATTTTAAAGGTCTCGGAAAAAGTTGTACTCTATACAAAATGTAGTTTCAATCAGCTGAAAATGCAGTGAAGCGTCTCGTTTAACCTATAGTAAATAGATATACCGGGTGGGCAAAATGTCCGTAGAAACTTTAAAAATGAATAAAAACCGGAAAAATAACCAAAATAAAAAAAAATAACTGTTTGCAGGGTTAGCATCGCTAGGTCCGGGAATTGTTTCAGACAGGAAAAAACTCAAAAACAGCCGACAGGTGGTGCTGGTACGAGCGACTTCGTTGGATATACGCAAATGAGACGGTTATAAAAACTTGCGCTCCTAATCCGCAATCAGTTCACCGTTGTAAGCCGTGTACGTAGACCTGCTGCACTCTGCCGTTGCTGGATTTGTGACTCGCCTGCAATGTATTATCCCCTGCGCTGGTGGTCATGTGTACTTCAGCGCCACTTATCAGCTGTTTTTATAATTTTTTTCCCCTGTCTTAAAAAAATTCCCGTGACCTATCGATGCTAACCCTGCAAACTGTTTTTTGTTTCGGTTATTTTTTCGGTTTTTATGAATTTTTAAAGTTTCCACGGACATTTTGCCCACCCTGTATTTGAATAACTTATGTACATTTATTAAATAGATTATGTCAAATGTAGTTTTCTCTCGAAAGAAAAATGCCATACCTAATTGTTTGATGAAACCTGCTATAGGTGAAATCAATTGCTTGTTCGAGCATTGTTTTCAAATCATTATTCGATCGCTGTCGGGAAGCTAGTGTTCGATTGAGCACAACTTGGAAAAAAATTTTTTTTTCTTCGATCATTACTGAAAACTCATTGTTTGCCCGAGTGCTCCTGATTTTATATTGCTTGCCCAAACACTATTGAGAAACCATTGTTTATTCGAGTAGTGTTAGAAAATAAGAGCTTGTGCGGAAACAACTGTAAAGTATTGATTTTCCATCATTAATAAAAAAATATTTGTTTGTTCGAGCACTATTGAAAGACCACTGTTTTTCAATCATTTTAGAAAACATATCTACTGTTCGAGTATTTTTGATTTCTCATTGTTTGATCGAGCATTGTTGACTTTATATCGGTTATTCGAGAATTGCCGACCTTTCATTGTTTTCTCGACCACAGTTGATTATTCAGTTTGTTCCATCACAGTTAGGAAATCATGATTATTATAAGAATTTTTGAAATATACAGTCATTATTACTATGAGCACAAATGAAAAAAAAAACGTCCTTTAACGTTAGTGTTAGGTTAAGTAAAAATTACAGAAATCAATCCTATATATATATATATATATTAATTACTTTAACACATTTCTGATATTTTTATACTTTTACTTACATACTTGAAAAAAATTCATATATCCGACAATATAAATAAACTCTTATTGAATGTTCAAAACAAGCATGGTTAAAACTCCCTTTAATTTAGTCATGAAAATACAAATTTATACTTCATAATATTACGCATTATTACAGAAAAGTAAATACACGGCTCCTAATTATAAAAGATCAAATACCGATTTCATTTTTGTATATATTTCCTGGAAATTGTTCAAAATAATCAGTAGATACTGTTTCGTATATTCATGAAAATCATCGTGAAATGCCAATTAAAATGAATGGAAAGACTAAGAAAACAATAAAAAGACTTGTTGAAACAGTAAAAGAGACAAATACAAATACGTTAGTGCATTTGAAGATAAAAACATGTAGTTATAAATAGTCGCATTTCGCTGATTAAAACTTCAAGAAAGATTTCGTGACATAAAATTCTCAAATTATCTCCATCTCAAAACACAGGCAAAAACATAAAAAAATTAACTGGATACTCATTAAAATATAGTTGTTAGATGATATTTCAAAAGCTTAAAATTACTTCTTAATTGTACATTTTTTTCTGGGCTTTGTTTCTCCCTTTACTTAAATTAAAGTGAGTTTCTCAATTTAGGAACAATTTCCTCCTTTCTAAGAAAAAAAAACTAACATCTCAGTTAATTTAAGTGTCCATTAAGTGCTAATTTACTTATTTTAAGCGACTCGAAATCAAATTTTTAGAAAGATTTCGCAAAATTGTTCCCGCACTTAACATCACGGTTTTTCTCACATTTAAGACTTTATTAGAAACAACTTCTTATTACATGAAATCTCTCGTAACAACTAGACTTAGCTTTTAGTTAATGTTTGAAACAAGAAATTTGAAACCGATTTTCCTTTTTTTGGAAAATGCTTCGTTAATTAAATTCCAACTCGGTTAAAATTGTACTATATACGCGAAAAGATGAAAGGTTTAAGTTGAACTTCAAACATGTTTTCTACATCAAGTATATTAATGTAGATAATTATATGTAATTACGGATTCTTTGAAAAATTTGGACTTGCCTTTTATAATATTTATTACTTAATAAAAAGTGAACTTTAAACAAAGTTTTCCTCGATATAGATTACGAAAAAATTGTCTATTAAAAAATTATTGTTAGCCAGTATAGGATCAGTTTAAATTAAAATAATTATCTAAAAAATAAATTAGATATAAATGCTCTAGCTAATAAAATACATAGTTAAGTATTAGCACCAACAGAGACTCTAATATTTAATTAAAGTCATCTCTCGCTAATACAGAAGTGTGGATAAAAAAAAATTAATTAAGATGAAATTTTAAAGCGTAAAATTAATTTATGAATATTAAAATGGAGAAAACGTGTTCGTTAGCTAACTGAAATAGATGCAATTTGATTGAATTAATCAATTTATGTGAACTGGAACTTATAATTAAATATTTAATGTAAATTATCAAAAAAAAATTCATGATCAATTTACGTCTACATCCAACTATAAAAAAAAACTATAAATTTAATATAAAATCATAATATTAATAATTTGTTGAAAATTAGTTAGAAATAAATTTGTTAAAGCATGAATGAATTCAAATAAGATTTAAAACTCAGTAGAAATTTCCTATCAATACAGTACATTAATTCTTTTTTTATTTTTAATATATTTCTTCTACTATAGTTTATTTTATTTTATAATTAATATTATTATTATTTTTAAGAGAGTTTTCGGGTTTGTATGACATTATTTGGCTGACTCGGATAAATAGAATTAAAATTTCATGTATGATATATAATCTTATAAATTTGAATATATCTTATAATTCTCATATATATGTTATACTCTGTTAAATAAAATCCAAATTTTATACTGAAAAAAAATAAATTTTCAATCACTTTACATACTTATATGAAATATTTTATAATTTCTTTTATTTGATTTATTTGATTCTGTTATTAGAAATTTATGAAATTTTTTATCTTGTTGAGAAATAAATGCAAGGCGCATTGGGATTTCTTTGATACATCGCTGAATACGCCAAAATAAATTATACCGTAAAGTATTATAATGAATCCTTTCATTAAGTAGCATAGGGATAATCCAATAAAATGTTTGTGAAATAGTACTTTCGTTAAAACTAATATAATATTTGAATTCAATTCAAATGAATAATTTTGAATGCATTTAAAGCTCTTCGGATACATTTTTGATGAACGCTTGCTTACTCTAGCAAGCTTTTCAAATCACATTTATGGTCTAACTTTTTTTAAACATAGCCAGAATGGAATCTGAAATAGCAATTTTTTTCCCCCCTTAAAGTACAATTCCCTGAATCGTCCGCTTCTGTCTGCCATGTATCTCGGCAGACATCTTGACGTAATGCTTTGAATCACGTTGCGAAGAGAGTAGCGAGAGGAAAGAGTGCATTGCTCCTGTGGTAACTTCTGTGTACGTAGGAGGATCAAAATGAATGGCACAGTCTTGTTAGCTTAGACTGACGAATCCATCATGTCTAGTGGATGGGCGAAGCATCCCACGAAGTCAGTGTTTTGAGTGTGCATTACGAGACACATCTCTTGACTCGGTGGGTGCCATCCGGAAGCTGACAAAACTTACATGGAAATAAATACGATAGATTTATATAAAAAGAATCCGTGCGTAAATAATGACGAAAAAAAGATTTGGTGCTGTTTCCTTCTTCAGTAATGTATGAACTCACGTATGTCAGATGTTACTAGCCACGTTCCGTTTTGTGACAAGTATTTCGTGTCATAAGTGTCATGTATTGTCTCAGTGACACACCATGATGTCCGGAATTGCTTCAAACATACTTCTTTTTTTCAGTCATGTGGCACAAAGCTTTATATGGATTCGGTGAGATGTCGCAACATTTGTGACGTTTCCATGGCCTTATGTCTTTGGATGATGTGCAATTCACAATGTAGGGGATTGAATAGTGTTGTGGAAGGCGACATACACGACGGAAAGTTTGCTCAGCGGCGATAAATTATTTCGCATTCATTTTTAAGAGTGTTTCTACGAGTTTTAACGATTTTGCATTTTTCTGATACACTCTTAAGAATTTGAGTGCGTTAAGAACACAGAAGGATATAGTATTTGCATTTTTTTTTTTTTGAAAATTGATTAATGAGTTCTAATAATTTTGTGTGGAAGGGAAAGATTTAAAAACATTACTTTTAAAATAGGGAATTTTCAAGCAATTATTTATGTGAAATTTTTCTTCTAAACAAAAATATCGAGAAAAAAAATTAATCGCCTTAATATGAGAATCCTGCTGCCACCTACCAAATAAAAACAAAACTATCTGTAATAATTTATTAAGTCAAGTCAGCATTTGGTTTCGAACGTTTATTAAGTAAAGCTGGTTTTTGGTCTGGTATGCAGCATGAAAACGAACAAAATGTGTTATATAATACTGTTTCTTATTTATTTTCATACCGCATAACGGTGTAAATTCAATGTACCGGAATACCTGTCAGTAGAATTTTACGTTTGCCGCAAAATCCGTTCTTCTAAGTGCGAGAAACACGTTAACCGGTATTTTAGCTCATAAAAACAAGCAATTTTTGGCATTATACTATATATTCTTCCTTTTCCATGCTTTTCATCGGTTTGAAACCAACAACAGATTTCACTTGTGAAATGATAACAGAGAGTTTTGAGTAACAGAGACAGACCTGACTTAGGCCCACTTTAAAAGTTTCTCAGAGCAGGGCAAATACCCGAAATAGGCGAGAAACCATCGGTAAACAATGGTTCCTGTGCCTCAGCAATCACTTTCGGAATGTTTACTTTTGTTACCGTGGTTCATTAGCAATGTGTTTCAGACATGCATATGCCTTTACAATGGTTTGTCACTTCAATGCTGCTAGTGTTATGTATAATAGTTCATTCCTTATAATGGCTTTTTTCAATCTTCCCAGTAATTGAAGAAAACCCGGGCAGCGCATGGTATTTGTTATAGCTGGTCATGATAATAAAGGAAGTTCAGAAAAATCTTTCAAACATTCATTCTCACTAATCAATTTTCATCTCTACAGGGTGTTCCTGAACTCATGGGCCAAACTTAAAGGGAAGGTAAAATACACATAAAGAAGTATTTTTGGTATAGCTATGTGGGGCCGGAAATATGTGGAATAAAAGTTTTGAAGGAAAAACACGAAATACTGTGGAAATGAAAAAAAGCTTTTCGTTTGCGTTAATAATTACAGTAAATGCCCAAATATGCCCCCACCATCAACATCGATACAGGCCTGGAAGCGTCTGACAAGTGATTCGCGCACCCTTTCGAAGGTGCCATCACAAACGAACAGTTGCAGCAGCGACCGAAACTTTTGTAATGAGTTAGTCCTTCATCAGAGTTTTATCCTTCCCCGTTCCCGTTTTTTAAACTCATTTTTCAGACGGGGCCTGTTCGTTTTGGAACACCCTGTAAATATTTCTCACTTTTAGGCAGTACCTATAGATGTAGTTTCTGGTACTTATTAGATTTCGTTTCGTTGTCAAGTTTATTACCTAGAAACTATTTTACTTGGCACTTATCCCAGTTTGAACATGTTCCTATCTAGACATTGTTCGAAACTGTATCTAAACTTTGAATGGGCTAAACTACGAACCTCTTGAAGCGTAAGGTAAACATGTTTTGACTTAAATTGGAAAAGCGTTTTATATACGTACTGTTATTTGTAAAAAAAAAAAAGTTATTTTATGGAAGGAACTATAATTTAATATTTTGCTAGTGATTCCCAATGGGAATCGAAAGACTTTTCCATCGCGGGGACGAGAGAAACTTGCCTTATCTCGAAAGTTTTCTCTTATAGACCTTGTTGCTGCAGCAAGTAAACTAAGTTAGCAAATAAAAGGCGAAGAAAATACATATAAAAGAGAGAACCAGCGATTCAGCACGCAAAGCTGAATTTTCTTCTCGTCATCGTAGCCTTTTCCTCCAGAAGTTTATTAAAGATTGCCGTAAAACAAGTTCGTGACTTGAAAACTGATCTCACGGGACACCGCTCTCTCCTTCTCTCTCTCTCTCTCTGTCTCTCTTATTCCAATAAGTACAAGGTAAGGCAAAATCTCAAGAGAAATATAATGGGTGGAGTCTTCTAATGTATGTTTACGTTACTTAACTTCCGTAAACAATACCTTATTTGGTGTGGGTGATACTTATTTCAATGCTAAAAATATACAAGGATCACTGAAATGATTAATGGATTAATTTTAATTGAAGTTTACAGCAAATATTTTTGTGATGTGTATACGTCTTTCTATTCCGAAATGGCGTATCTAGATGAAAAGCTGAATGATTTAAAATTACGCGTGTTTTCAAGAACAAATATCTCCTAGTGTAGTGACAGCAAATGAATACTTAAGACATTTTTCGATAGTACAGTTTCAATGCTTCTTGAGGGACTCGTCACTGATCACCTAACCCAGTACAAACTCTGGTGAAGGAGGGTCAGAAAGAGGCAACCTTTGGCCCATTCCAATCGGTTTTGTAACATTGTAGCTTGTGACCTGGAAAATCTACAACCAAATCTTGGTTGGAACTAAGTTAAAAAATTTGTTGAACTACAGCTTTTAAAATCAGATGTTCCCTGATCATACATTAGAATCCGTTGATAAAACAAAAATTGATTTGAAACGTGTAGTCAGCAAAAAAACTATCGCATTGAAGTACAGGGTGGACAAAAAGTTCTTGAAAACTAAAAATTCATAAAAACCGAAAAAATAACAGAAATAAAGAAAGGTTTGCAAGGTTAGCTAGGTCAGGGGATTTTTTTGACAGGAAAAAAATAACTCACAAAACAGCCGATAGGTGGCGCTGACGTACACAAGTCAAAGAAAAGGTACGAAAATAACGAACAGCATACAAATCATTTATTACAACAGTGTGTGTTCCACAAGACCACCACCACAGGGGATAACACATTGCAGGCTAGTCACAAATCCAGCAAAGCCAGAGTGCAACAGGTCCGGATGCATACATGACACCTCTCGGCGGATCGCATCTTTCAGTTCCGGCAGATTGGAAGGACCGGATCGATACACTTTTCTTTGACTTGTGTTCTTTGACTGTACGTTAGCACCGTCTATCGGCTGTTTGTTTTTTCCTGTTTTAAGAACATTCCCGTGACCTAGCGATGCTAACCCTGCAAACCGTTTTTTATTTCGGTTGTTTTTCCGGTTTTTATGCATTTTTAAAGTTTGTTTTGCCCACCATGCATTTTGCTTAAAAAATCCGTATCAGCAACAGACCAAATTCGTGTCTACGGATAAAAATCTTATTAAGACAACTCTAGCAACACTTTATTCAATATGGTATAAATAGAAAACATGGCCTACATAAAGGAATAAAAAGCAGCACTCAATGGAGTTCAAAAGTCAGCAAACATTTGAGGATGTATTTATTTATTTATTTTTTTTAACAATTCGAAGCAGATATAGACATGATAGAATTTACCGACCACGGATCAGGATCACAAGCTTTCCATTATGAAGAAAACCATATTGCGAATAAGAACGAGTTAATTCTTTGGATAATCCATGGAGGAGAAAAAATATCAATGGCCAACAATAGACAGGCCAACTACGGACACAGATTTGTTGGCACCTACTCAATGATATCTCTTTCATTCTAGTCTAGAGGCTGCAGATTAAAGTATATAATATATATATTTCTGGTTAAAGCCCTCATAATGTATTTGTTCAACAATTTCAAGCAAATATTATAAAAATGAGTGTCTACGGATAGATCGCGTTTTGAAAAATATAACGATAACTCGCACAATGTGGTACAAAGATCCAGACAAGGGGGCAAGAGGTTTAAAAAGTAGCAGCCAAAAATGTCCGAGCATTTCAACATGGAATCGTAAGTGAAAATATTAAATCTGAACGTCGATATCAAGACGTATTTCATGTTTGAACTTTCGGCAGTGCCGATGACATATAACCTCCGCGCAATTAATTTTTCCTCGTTTTCAATCATGTCAGCACAGTACATGTGTTTCGCATCCTACAATGCAAATTTTCAACAGAGTCGAACTGCCCACCGACTGTGGAATATCGCCAATTATATGCTTTCTGACCGGGAGAAGTGTGACAACGACAGAGATAAATCGCCAGATTTGTAAAATGTACAGCACTGAGAGATGCCATGATTGATGCCGAAGTTCGTAAATGGGTGATACTATTCGAGGGCGGCCGACAGAACGCGCGTAAAGAACCATAGCGTCTGTTTCTGTGCATGCCGAAAAAACACTACGAATATCTGAAACCACGAACCTTACCTTGTTGAGAAAATATCACTGGAACTTAAAAAAAAATATTCATTGTGCATTAATTGCTCTTAAAGTACATTCCTAAGCAATTAAATGCTTGAAAAAACACGAATCTCTCGGAGAGGAAATTTCCTCAAAACATGCAAGAGGTAATCGCTTTTTTAATTAATTCCTCATCACCTAGATATATATCAAAGTTACCCAAAAAAACTATTTTTTCCATCATAAAATAAAATTTAAAAAAATAATAATAATATTTTATTCAGTCAAAAGCTGCTAAACGCGAGCATCATCAGAAGCTTCCATGGCGACGATAACATCCCTTTCCTCAAACACAGAACAATTTAACTACTTTTTAAAGCCAAAAAAAATTTTATTATATGTATATATATTCTTTGAGCCTTTCCCAGAAATTCAACAAAAATCTTCTTAATTAAATCATATAAATATTTAGAAGAAGAGAAAAAAAATTTGTCCAATTTTACGCCAAGTTTAACGAAGTGAAGTTCAACTAAAGAGAAAGTTCTAGAAGGAATAGAGGGTATCACAAGTATTTTCACATTTCAGGAATCCCTACGCATGTGTAAAAACATGATCTCTACTTAAATTAGTAACTTTAAAAAAAAAACCATCTCTTTTGAATTATAATTCCTCTAAAAATACATTCCCGTTTTTTATGCCAATTCTGTTACCATATTAACGAAATACATCTCAAAGGAACGCTAAAAACACCAAAAAAAACTATTTTTACCATTGTACCAGTGGAAATAATTTGAAAAAAATAATAGCAATAAAATATTTTTACTCCGTCAAAAGCCATTAACTGTGACGCGAACATCATCAGCTTCTATAGCGACGATAACATGTGTTTCCTTATAAACACAGAAAAGTTTTAACTACTTTTTTATGCCAAAAATTATTATTTCATATATGTGTTAGTTTTTCCCTAGAAATTCAAGAAAATTCTCTTTTATTTAAATTACTGATAAATGTTTAGAGAAAAAGAAAAATATATATTTTTATTCAATTTTACACCGGGGTTAACAAATTACAATTAAACTAAGGAGAAAGTTCGAGAAAGAATGGAAGAGTACTACAAGTATCTCCGCACTTCAGGAATCACTACACATGTACATAACAATGTACCCCCCTTTAGAAAATACACTATTACTTCTTAAAAACCATCGCTTTGGGAATTAATTCCTCTAAAAATACATCAAAATACTAAAAAATACATACCCAAGTAATTAAAAACATGAAAAACACAAATTTTATGAAGAAAATATAACCGAAATGCGAAAAGTAATCACTTTTTAAACGAACCCCCGTCATCGCTTTCCCGAAATACATCACAAAGGACCACTAAAAACACCAAAACTATTTTTTCCATCATAACAATGGAAATAAAATTTCACAAAAAAAAAAGCAATTTTACTCAGTCAAAACCGGTTAAATTGGACGTGAACATCATCATCAGCTCCATAGCGACGACATCTTTTCTCTAATATTTTCCAGCACAGAGAATTTAATGCAAAATATTATTTATTTTTTCAGGTTTTCCACAGAAATTCAAGAAAAATATCTTTTATGTAAATGACTCATAAATATTTAGAAGAAAAAAAAAAATAGTTTTGTCCAATTTTACACCATGGTTAACGAAGTGAAGTTCAACTAAAGAGAAAGTTCTCGAAAGAGTGGAGGGTACTACAAGTATTTTTACACTTTTCACACGAATCCCTACACCTGTACACAAAACACGACCCCTATCTTTCGAAAAATATATTACTCAATCTATAAAAAAAAAATCAGTTTTTTCAATAATTCAGAATGCATTCTCATGCAATTAAACGCTTGGAAATCGCAAATTTTAGGAAGAAAATATTCACAAAATACTCATAGTAATTACTTTTTTAACAAACTCCATCATTGCTTTACCGAAATACATCTCAAAATAACACTAAAAACACCAAAAACACTTTTTTTTTTTTCAATCATAACAGTGGAAATGAAATTTTAGGGGAAAAAATATTATTTTTCTCAGTCCAAAGCTGTTAAATTGAACGCGAGCATCATCATAAGCTTCTATAGAAAACATAGATAACATTCCATAACATATCGTTTTCTCCCCAATGTTTTCCGTAAAAATAGAAAAATTTAATGCCAAAATTTTTTATTATATTTCAGGAACATTTCCCACAAATTCATAAAAAATTCCCTTTATTTAAATGACTCATAAACATTTAGAAGAAAGGAAATATTTTTTCGCCCAATTTTACACGATGTTTAACGAAAAATAAAGTTAAACAAAAGATGAAGTTTTGGAAAGAATGCGGAAGGATACTATATACAAAGTATTTTCACATTTCAGGAATCACTTCACATGTACGTAACCACGAGAGAACGTCTCTCGAGAAATACACTACTTCCGGACTTTAAAAGCATACCTTTTGAATTAACTGTTCTAAAAATACTTTCCCAAGCATTTAACGCTCAGAAAATACGAATTTAAGATAGAAAATATCCACAAATGCGCATAGTAATCGCTTTTTATAAACACATTCTGTCCTCACATTCCCGGAATAAATCTCAAAGGAACAGTAAAAAAACTATTTTTTCCATCACAACAATGGAAATAATTTGAAAAATAACAATTTTACTCAGTCAGAAATCTGTTGAATAGAACCGCAAGCGAACATCATCATCAGCTTCCATAGTCACGATGTACCACTTCTTTCTCCCTAATATTTTCTTCAAAACATAGAAAAATTCAATGCAAAAAATTTTATTTTATTTTGTTTGAAACTTTTTCCCAAAAATTTAAGAAAAATATTATTTATTTAACCATTTATATCCTCGCCGTACTTTAAAGTACCAATTTCGATAATTTGTTTCGAACTAACTATGCCAAAAACATTTTTTTTTTGTCTCTAATTAGAACCAAAATGACCTACCAAATAATTTACATGATAACTATTTATTATCATTACAATCATACTTATATTTCAATTTAACATAATTTTCTTTTTGCTCTACTTTTCGCAATGTCGTGTATAAAGGGTTAAATAACTCATAAATATTTAGAAGAAAGACTTTTTCCAATTTTACACTAGGGTTAGTGAAGTTATACCTAAAGAGAAAGTTCCAGAAAGAATGGAAGGTTACTACAAGTACTCTCTCACACATACTTCAGTATTACTACACATGCACATAACAACTCACCCCCTTTCGAAAAAACAATACTCCAACTTGAAGAAAACATCTCTTTTGAATTAATTCCTCTAAAAATACATTCCCAAGAAATTAAACGCTCGGAAAACACGAATTTCAGACAGAAAATATCCACAAAATCAAATACAAATACAACGCCACAACAGGCAAATTGCCCAACGAGGTGGCTGACTTAAGAACATCATGGATCCCCGAGCCATTTTTTGGAGGCCCTACCTACTACTGCTACACCACACATGCACCCGCCCCCTCCCCCGCGGAACCCCCCAACGAACCCCCAACGAATCGGTACATGCGGGAATGTGCGTGTACGTGTAGTGCAACCTGACGTTAAGTTTGTTCCTGTGTAATGCTTGTTATGTGTAGTGCTGCCATCTGCCCCCAGTTTTACTAACTATGAGTGAGGTGTTATGGTTGAATGATCTACCGTTGTAGGACTGTTGCTCTCTGTGGCGAGACTTTTTAACGGGGAGATCGGCTCGCATTTGCGCCTTGAAGTTGGGAACCACAGAAAACCAACTTCAGCCGACCACAACTGTGTGGTTCGAACCCGGATCCTCGCATCGCGAGTCCGTCACTATAACCGCTCGACCACCACAGCGGCACCCTGAACACTTTCCATCTCTAACTCCGTATCTTACCAACCCACCATCTTACCAACCCACCACTACAGTACTAATCATCCTCACACTAATCACTTTTTAAACGCATTCTATCATCACATTCCCGAAATACATCTCAAAGCAACAGTAAAAAAAAAACCTATTTTTTTTTACATCACAACAATGGAAATAATTTGAAAAATAACAATAATATTTCACTCAGTCAAAAAAAATGCTGTTAAATGGGACGCGAACGTCATCATCATCGGCTTCTCTCTCCATAGCAACGATATATAACATCTCTCTTTCCTCCCTTATATTTTCCTTAAACATGGAAAAAAATTTAATGCCAATTTATTTATTTTTTTTGGAACTTTTCCCAAAAAAATTCAAGGGAAAAAATCTCCTTTATTTAAATGACTCATAAATATTTAGAAGAAAGAGAAGAAGAAAAAAAAAATTTTTTTTTTTTTGTCGTCCAATTTTACACCAGGTTTAACGAAGTGAAGTTAAACTAAAGAGAAAGTTCTAGAAAGAATGGAGGGTACTACAAGTATTTTCACACTTCAGGAATTTGGCACTTTTTTTATTCCTTCATTTTTGCTTGTTGAAGGACGTGACATCATTAAACTGGAATTAGAAGAGGATTTCCGCACATCCTTTCTTTTTTGGTCTTCCATCCTCAATCTGTGAATAATTAGACCTTTATATTTTTCCCCCTTCAAGTTTAAGAAGTTTGATAAACTAGAAAAGTCATTGATTTAAATTTTTTTGTTTTTTCTTCTAATTTCGATCAAGGAGTCCATTTATCTACGGCTGTCAAGTTACGAGTTAGAATTAGGATATTTATCTTTTCGGTTATTTTTCTTTATATATAATAACATATCATTCTTAATTTATTTATTTTACTTGGAAATATGGGACTGATATGTCCTTCGCATATAACGACTGAATTTATTCCTTTATTTATTTTGATTATTTTATTTACTTTATTCGTTTTTTCTTTTTTGAGTGGCGGTGGAGGAATTTCTAAATGATATTAATTACCGTTGACGTTTCTGATTGTGAATTGGATCGGGGATGAATGTCTTAAAATGTGACAGAAATGCATTTATCGATGTTTTCTTTTTTACGGAATTCATTCGGGTTTAATTAATAGAAAGCTTTTGATGTATCAGAAACGTCTGGATATAGATAATTTTTTTTTTAATTGAAATGTTTATGGAATTGTGCTTTTCATGTCGGGTATTAAAATTGACTGATAAATTAGGAGATGTTTTCTCTGTAAATTAAAATTAATTGCGCGTATAAATGCGTTGAAGGTATTTTTCAATTCCGTTTCAGGAATGCTGTTTTTCACTATGCACTTTCTTTTTTAATGATTTTGTTAATAAGGAATTTAATAATTATTGTTATTAATATCTGTCATGAAAATTACTTCAACAAGAAAAATATGTCCTGAATGTTTAACCAAAAAATGAATTTTTTGCTTGAATAAAAATGGAAAAAATCTGATAGGAAATCAATGCCTCTTCTTTAGCACCTCAAGCCACAGTATGTGAAATAAAAGAATCAGCGTCGTATCTCCAGTGGTGTAGATGATAGCAAGTTTTTCTCTGTTTGCAAGAGGGACTTGGGTTTGAGTTCCGGCGAAGACCACGTGACTTCTCTTTGCAAGTTCATCCAACACCATCTATAGAAGAAGGAATCCGCGCGAAGCTCGTGAAGTCCTGAAGAAGGTGATCTCACCTATAGCCATTCTATATACTACAAAAAATGGTAAAGATGGCACATTCGTCGGTGTGCTATATCCAATGGCTATAAGTGAGATGACCTTCAGTGATGTCACAAGCTTCGTGCGGAGGCCTGCTATAGATGGTGCTGGTTCGTCACGGCCTAATTTCAAGAAAATATCTGTTTCCTTTATCATATCAAATAGTTCATGGTTTTTAGGTAGCAGCAGAGACCCATATCTTGTAATGGATAATTTTTCCGATATTTGTGTGTAGAGAAATGCGCATAAATATTTTCACAATTTTAGAATCAATCGCAGAATTTTAATTCCTTTCGAGCAATTTATCTACTGTTTAATTTTTACTTTTATCTACTGTTTAATTTTTACTTTTATCTACTGTTTAATTTTTACTTTTATCTACTGTTTAATTTTTACTTTTATCTACTGTTTAATTTTTACTTTTATCTACTGTTTAATTTTTACTTTTATCTACTGTTTAATTTTTACTTTTATCTACTGTTTAATTTTTACTTTTATCTACTGTTTAATTTTTACTTTTATCTACTGTTTAATTTTTACTTTTATCTACTGTTTAATTTTTACTTTTATCTACTGTTTAATTTTTACTTTTATCTACTGTTTAATTTTTACTTTTATCTACTGTTTAATTTTTACTTTTATCTACTGTTTAATTTTTACTTTTATCTACTGTTTTTTTTTTCTCTTCTTCCATGAATACCATTAGGTTATAGCGAATACTATTTCGTTGTGAGGTTTTCCTATCTCTAGAGCAGCCCGGTTGCAGTACATAATTCAATTTTACGCACAGTTGCACTCTATGGAAGCCCATGACCGCACCTGGCTGCTAAATATAAGGACCTCGATAGATAGTAATAAGGTGGCCACACATTAGAATCATGGATGCCAATGAAAGCATTTCTATGAAATTCCACGAAGGTGTGTACGAACACTTGCATCATCACCGATGAAAAACTGAAAACACGTAAAAAAATGTTCAAATTTTTTTATTGTTACTTTACTTGCCCACGTCGGGCATGCGGTCGAAAAAAATACATACCCGACAGAAATTTTTATACGCCTCGGGCATATTTATCCAGCCCTGCTATAGTAGAACCTCTCGATAACAGACACCCATGGGACTAAAACTTTTGTCCGCTAACGGGGAGTGTCCTCTATTGGGGAGGTACGATATACAGAAGAACTGCGTTTATACGACTTTCAAATTTATACGAAGTTTGGCTTCGTTCGAAATTGGTTCCTATATGTTACTGTGTTGTGAAAATGATACACCGGGGATTATTCATAATCATCAATTGTCTCGATAAAGAAATTTCATTATATTTATCACATTTACCGGCGATTGTGCATAATTCCCAAATAAAATCTGATAAATATAGAAGAATTTATAACATTTATTTTCTTTATTTAACCAATTAATTATTTTTCCCCGTACATGATACGTGCATTACACATATTTTGCAATAAAAATTAAATTAAATCAAGTAAGTGGGGAAAAGAAATAAACAATCATAATATAAGTTATGTTGGCTTCCTTCACAAGTATCAACATACCAACATCACCATTCGGAATCAGCATCCTGGACCATAGTCATGTTCAGTTAATCAAATAATTAATTGACAGATTATCATATTTACCAATACCAGCTTGCGATTATACATAATCACTATTGAGTATGATAAAATCTCAATACATGAACAAAAATTCACAAAATTTGCAAGAAAAATTTAGAGAGAGAGAGTTTGCCTGATTTTACAGTTCGCTATCGAAAGTGTCCGCTAACGGGGAGTGAAAGTTAACGTCCTATAGTTAAAGCCCTATTTCACGGGAAAAGTGTCCGTTAACGGAATGTGTCCGCTAACTGGGAATGTCCGTTAAGTGAGGTTCCACTGTATCAACTTCCCTTTCTCCCCCCCCCCCGTTTCCAAATGTCGGAATAACTCTCTTTCAGCCGATCAGTCTTTAAACAGCGCTTCAGAACGACTGTTTAACGCCTTAAAAGTTACGTATAAAAGGAATAGAGACGTCAACCGATTCCGTGCAACAGGATGTTATAAGATATACGATCTGTTGCAGAAAGAGTAATAACAGATAAAACATTCGTTCATGACGCTTCGTTGGCAACGGATTTTTACCACCGGTACTATTTCCGAGAGCAGAACAAAAAAAAAAGAAACCATTAAATGAAGAGAAACCAACTTCAAGGCTAGAGAGATAAGTCTAAAAATAAATTTTGTTCTCTCTTTTCGGGAGTTTCCGTGTCTGATCAGGCGTTTAAAAGAAAACTATCCTTAAAAAGATTGTAAAAGTAAAAGTTTTAGCGCGGGGAAACAAAAATATCTATACAGAAAAGAGGCTCATTTTTCTTCAACATTTCACACTAAGAAGAAGAAAGATAAGCATCTGTTTGTCATGAAATATTTTTTTGGGCTTTCAAATGGATAGTCATTGCAACTGTGGTCGTTTTTCCCCCAAAAAAAAATAAGCCTGACATAAATTGAAAGTTGGCACTGACGTGTCTTTTTTGCTTTTTGCTTTAAGCTAAATGTGTAAAAAGAAGCAAAGTTTTTGAAGTAGGAAGAAAAAGTGACTCTGGATCACATTTCACGCGTCCTGTTTTTAAACGCTCTGTTCAAGTGGATTTTTAGGCATCCTGTCAACCGTAGTTAGATAGATACATGTTCGAGTCCTATTGTCTAATTCTAAGCTACTTGAAGTCATGCTTGTTAGGGGTTTTTTTTTTTTTTTTTTGTTTTGCTTGGGATTGCAAGTTTTGACGTCGGGACTGTTTTTCTTGGGAGCCGATTTCACGCCGTTATTTCATTGTTTCATTTACGGGGGAATCGGGTCGGTTCTGTTTTTTTTTTAATTAGTTCGGGAAAAAGTACGGTCGAACTCGGTTATAATGGCATCCAGGATTCGATAGAATTTTGTCGTTGTAAGTGAGGTGTCGTTACAACCGAGGTTGACGTTTTGAAGGCTGTTTGAGCAGGACAAATACAACCAAATGTTCAGGAGTCGAAACGCAGCCCTCTTGCAGTCCGAGCGATTCCGATATTCTACATATACGTCGCCATATGGAGGCATTGGTGTCGTTTAAGAGCGATTTTTTGCTTCATGTCACCATCAATCGCGCAACATATGTATGTTACGATAAATGAGATAAAAAAGGTTATTATGCATAATCGCCGAGCATTTTGGTAAGTTGAATAAATTCCCCTAATATTATCATTTTTACCGACAAGTAAACATAGTACACAAGCGTCGTTGGTAAATTTAATAAATATTAAAAAATTATTATCACTTTCACAGGTGATTGTGCATAACACCCAAGCGTCGCGTCGTCGGTGACCATAATAAATCGTACTATGTGTATTACACATAATAATTCATACATGTACTGTATCATTTTATCGGGATACGATAGTATAATTTGTTATCATTATATCGGGGTTCGACTATATATATTTCCACTCATACTAGATTCATTTGAATTTTTTTTTCATATTTATCAAAGTCACTAATTACACTATGGTATTATGCATATTCAGAGATAAAGGTGATAAATTTCAAGTATTTATAAAATTTACCGGCGACACTTGGGTATTATGCATAGCCGCCGGTAAAAGTGATAATTTTTTTAGTCGACGATTGGTAAGTACACCCGCATGCATAATAATCGGCTACTGTTTGTGACAACCTATTCATCACATTTACCGTAGCATATAAACCCAAATTGAGAAATTACCAATTGCTTCTGTAGCTTAGCGGCAGCGCACTCGTCCGGACTGTGAGAAGGCTAGTGGTTAGAGTCCTAGTAAACGCAAATGTGTTTTTTCCTCCCAAAATGCCATCATCCCCTACATAACAACCAGTTTCCGCCATATCTCGTATCAACAAGTAAAAAGGGGGGGGGGCATCTTTCCCTACATATAGACCGAATACGAGTAAACACAGTAAAAATATCGAATGAAAAATTATTTTATCAGCAAATAAAATAAGCAAAAACATTCTTGTTGCAAATTCCCACGTCGATGCGGTTAATTTCAAAGAATTTAATTACAACTTTTGCGGTGAAAAACGATATTAAATTATTCCAATGGGGCTCCGACATTCACCTGAATAATTTGTACGAAATGAGACTAAATTAATTAATATTTGCACATATCCCTAACCTCCATCGCAACCAAGAGTGTCTAAAATCAACGACGTTTTGATTATGGACATCTCTATCTCTCTCTCTCTCCGGCTAATACTAATGATAATACATGGCTTTGCTCTCGTTATTTCTTCATATACCTATACGTTGCATTCCTCGGAGGTTGGTGTAATTTATGAACCCTTGCATATGAGAAATACCAGGAATATCGTTTCAGACATATGTCAGTGATATGACCGCATTCGGTTCGGAAGCCCCCCCATGCCATCCTGAAACATCATTTATTCCGGGGCTCCTTGACTGTGATTTGCTGCGGAAGATATTCCCCAATGTTTTTCACGGGAATTCCAGATTCGAATTCTTACTTCTCTGAGAATAAATGCGTTAATTGGATATTGTGCGTCTGCACTTAGAATTCCTTCTCGGAGCGAGAGAAATGCTGGTTTTGGATCAGGTTTCAATTAAAAAGTTACGATAATAGAGTATTCAAATCATAGTAGTTGGAAATTCACTTCCTCTGGGTAATTTACTGAAGCATCATTACCATATAGACCAGGGGTTTCCCAACCTGGGACTATAATGTCACGTTGTTGGTATTCTAAGGCAAGAGTGCTCAACCTTTACCAGAGTGCGGGACACTTCACTGGTTTGAAAGCTTATCGCCGGTTTCTTAATTGAGTTATCTGGAACGGCACCGCGGTCGGCATGGTCGATCTGGAACTGGGGCATGGGTCATTTAGGTGATGTGTAAGTCAAGTGCAGGGCCGTAACTAGGCAAGTGAAACAGTTGCACCAGCATAGGACCCACTTTGAAGGGGGGGGGCCTAGAATGGGCCTAAATAGGCCCAAAATTGGCCAAAAGGGGGCGCAAATTCAAATTCTTGCACAGGGCACGGGAATGACTAGCCACGGTCCTGTGTAAGTGTGTCGCGGAGTGATGGCTTGAGTGACCTCGAACTGTGCAGCGGGTTACTTAAGTAATATGTAAGTGTTCCACGGGTCACTTAAGTGATCTGTAAATGCGACAAGAGTCACTTCAGTGATCTGTAAATGCGACAAGAGTCACTTCAGTGATATGTAAATGCGACAAGAGTCACTTCAGTGATCTGTAAATGCGACAAGAGTCACTTCAGTGATCTGTAAATGCGACAAGAGTCACTGAAGTGATCTATAAATGCGACACGGATCATTTAATTGAGCTAAAAATGTGCTGGGCCTCTTAAATGCTCTGGGTCTGTACCGTAAGCTACTAAAGTGATCCGTAAATATGCTGCGAGTCAATTAAGTGATCTGGAGAAGTTACAAAGCTGACTTTGGTGACCTGGAAAAGTGTCATGGGTCACTTAATTGCGATGAAACTGTGCCGCACAAGTGAATTGTAAATGTGCGCGGGGTCATTTAACGATATGGAAACTGCACAGCGGGTCACTTAAGTAATGTGGGGATGAGAACGGGTTACTTGAAAAGTTTAAGTCTCGTATTACGGGACATACCCGTAATTTTCGTTGTTCGTATTTTTTTTTTTAATCTTTCTCCCGTTTCTTCAACGATACTTATTCGAATTTGTAATGCACTCGAATCCCGTTTTAACTGATACCGTTATAGCGAAAATATCGTTTTAACGAACACTTTTTCTAATTCTCCAGATCATTTTGTATAAGAAAAATATAAAAACCTTGAATTCCTTTATAACGAAATTTCGTTATAACGAAGTGATTTCTCCAGTCTTCTGAAGTTCCTTATAACGGGATTCGACTGTATTTACCAAAGTCGTGAATACACACACACAGCGCTTTCGTAATATAAATTATGCTATGATAATTGTGACAAAAGTTATAATTATTCATCTAACATATTTGTCAGTGTTAATGTTTTGTCCTCAATTTTTTTTTTAATTTTAATTACGATTGGTGATTGTGGCTGCTTCTGACAATGTTTTTGGTGACAATTGGCGATGTCCCGTATATATTTCCGGGATTACTATTCAAGATCCCAGTTTAGCGAATTTTATTTTTCCTCAATGAATTAATATAGTCATCAAATTTAGAATATTTTTTCATGCAATGCATTTTTGTATATTGAGTGTAGCACCTCTTTATTTTCACATCTTTCAGCATTTTTAGCAGAAATTATCAAATTGCAATTTTTGGGTAAATTTAGTGGCACCCCTTATTTAGGATCGAAATCTCCTGCATTCACCTGAAGTATAAAAGTATACTTTTATTTCACCGCATATGGATATTACTAATATCAGTTACAACGGGTGTATAATTTTATCAAGTCTTGTCAATCACATATTCTTTCATCGTCGCGGACCATCAGTTGAGAAATGCTGTTTTAAATTATTTCCGTTTTCTGCCACATTACTGCAATACTTCATTACTGCATTGAATTTATCGTTATTTCTCGTGGAACTCTTAGGCTGGGATTGCACTATAAAAGTTTGATAAAAGATCTTTCGCAAAACTAAAAAAAACAGTTGATAAGTCTATTAGTTACATTCATGGTACCGATGCACTTACTGGTTACATTTTTTTTAAGTTTTAGAAAATAACTATTATAAAAGTTTCATAGTGTAATCCCAGCCTTATATATCAGCCATTCGAGGGTACATATGCACCTTCGGATTGGATTAGAGTTTGTGTTTGTTCTTATTCGTGCAAGGACCATAATGGTTATACTGCGCAAAAACAGTGATCAAGCGGTACGGTAACTTGGTAGAATTCGCAATCACCTAAGTTGCACCATGAGAAAGCCTACTACATTACAATACCCTGCACCATCGAATGGTTGAATGCAATTATAGCAGAAAATCCATCAGAAAAATATTATATTTGCTTCTGGTGAAAGACTGTTGTGCGCTCTCTGAAAACACCCTCTACCGCGTTTGCTATTGCGATTCGGTAGCACATTCTGTGACTAAAAATGCTTGTTTAAAAGTCCTGTATCAACTCTTAAAGTTTGTCCCATGAATTACGCCCTGTATTCACATCCGTATCCATATATTTCATAGTATTTTCCTTTCATCAAATCAGTCATGAGAACACTTCTACGTGTAATTCAGGAATCTGATAATTGGAAAAAAAAAAAAAAAAGAATCAAAGCTAATGACGTAATGAGACACCCGAAATAACACTAATAACATGTTTACTACAACAACAAAAAATAACATCTGGGAATATCAATGACCTTGAGGGGGAAGCATAATATAAATTAATAAAATCAAAAAAATAAAAAAATCGCGCGTAAATATCAGGTTCAAAATCCTTAATATATCATACATCTTAATACATCATGGCCACTCCTGCGTATTGTCCTACCCACGGCCAAAGTTTATTACAGTGTAACTCTCTACCTACGATGACAGTCTTGACGACTACCGGACGGTTCCGTCATCGAATTATATATATTTTATTATTTCAGAGGAGGAAAATAAAGATTGCTTTATTTTTTTCTGGACCATCATCATCATGAATAAATTTAACGACACGCCCCTCAAGTATTTTGATGGTAATCCTGATATCCACTTTTCAAAGTGAAAAAGTCAGTAATGACTCTTCGCGTTGGAATTTTGCCCTTGAAAAAACAAGAATACACAAAAGCTCATCTAGTTTTATTTTTTATTTTTTTTTTCCTTTCAGTGTTATCGAGAGCTTTAATAGGAAAGAACACGTTTCGTGTTGTTCAACGTCTCCGTCAGAAACGATAAATTCAATGACTTACTCGTAAAAAACGAATTTCCAAGGACTTTTTCGAGAGAAGTAATGTCACATTTACCTGATGGCGGTACCAAATGATACCATGTGATATACTTTCGGAAGACTTATACGGACATTTTTAAATGGACGTTTTCTTTTTCTTTATGACGTTAAGGTATAAAAATTCTCCTTATTAGGATGATGGGAAATTGAAAAAGTTTACGTATTGAATCATTAGAATCTTTTCGTTCGTTATCTTGGAGGACGACATTGTCCTCCAAGATAAGAGATATGCTGTCTGATACACATGGTGCATAGCAAGTAAAGGGGGGGGGAGGGGGGGGGGTATGGAATTTTACTGGCGAACCGTTGATGTGTATTTCCAATTAGAAATTTTTTCGCAAAATGACGTGTAGGACTCAGATATGTCACTCATGTTTCAAGGGGTTGTTTAATTATTAAAATAAAAAAATTAACTTTTTATGCATTCTCCATGTGCCCCAAAACCCAATTGGAAAGTTGTTGTCCTGTCTTTACGGATGTTCACAAAAAAAAATTCCACGTTGTTAAAAAGTGCAATATCCGTAGAGATATTCGAGTTCAAGAAAACGAGCGTTAAATGTGGATAAAACGGTTTTCCCGTATTTAGAGCTGTTTTTTACCAACTTTCCTTTGTTTTTCAAATTATAATTTCTCTGTGATTATTGCACTTAAAAACATGGATTTTTTTTTTTTTTTGGTGATTTTTAGGACTGTATAAAAAGTTAATGTTCTTATTTTAACAACTATACAACCCCTTGCAACATGAATGCCGTATCTGAGTGCTACACACTATTTGGAAACTCTTTCTAATTAGAAGTATACATTCAAACAAGTTCTCTCTATTTTCTTCCATTTCTCCTCATCATTGTTTTGTTGCAAACTTATATTTTTTTTTCTTCTTGGTATTGTGTATACCCTGATAGTGATTTTTTTTTCACAAATTTTATCCACTTATCTATTGTACTGTTATACTTTCGTTTGTTTGTTTTACTTCCTTTTCTTTCTTTTCCTTTTTCTTACGTACGGTTAGGTTAGGACGAGGTTACCATATTTATCGCTGATTCGTCAGATAGAAAGCATCCAAATTTCTTGCGAATCGCTTGTACGCGAAGGGTTTAAGAGTCATACTCGAGAAAAAAAATTTAAGACAATCTTCTGCAGTTGCCGTTTGTTAATCCTTTCTTGAATTATCAAAGTTAAGAAGTCCTTTCTTAAACACCCTGTACATTCTTGTAAACTTTAACTTTCGGTATTTATTGAAGAAATGTGGATGGAAATGGGAGGAGGGGGGGGGGTGTTCGATAGATAGCTACTTTAAATACTCGGCCAAGAAATAAGTTTGGTTAACATGTGTGCGAAAAATTAACACGCCTATTAAGTTGCAAAGAAAATTGGAAAACACCCTCAATGGCAAAAAATATCGGAATTGTTTTTTATTTCTTTTTTGTTCTCAACTTCAATTAAATCATTTCATTAAGGCGTTCTCACAAAGTTTCTTAACTTCCTAATGGGTAATCGATGCTTTAGACTAGCGGTTCCCGAGTAGAAGTGCCTGGACCTTCTCCCAAGGATTCATGGCCCAATCATGGCATTATATGAAAAAAATAACGCCAAGTTGAAAAATTAATATGTAATTAATAAATTCCTTAAAAAATTTTTTTAATTAAACCAACGCTCAAAAGCACCTCTATAATGTTGGTAGTAGACTGCAGTAGTAATATTGTATAATTAAATATGAGAACACACCAACTTCAATTATCTTGGTTACGATAAGTGTAGTAACTCGATTATTATGCATACTTACCGATCATGTTAGTGAGTTTGATAAATTTATCACTTTCACCGGCAAATATGAATTATACCCACACAAGAGTCGTTGGTAAATTTGACAAGTACTTAAAATTTAGCCTGTGATTATGCATAATGCTCTAGTGTAATTGATAGATTTGATAAATAAGAAATACACCAAATGAGTCTGGTATGTGTGATGACTATAGTCGGACCCCGATTTAGTAATGCAATGCATATATGAATCATCATGTATACTAAGTATATCATAGTACGATTTACCATGTTAACCAACGACTTGGCACTTTGATATTATGCATAATCACCGGTAAATGTGGTAATTTTATTAGTACTTATTAAATTTACCAACGACGCTTGTGTGTGGGTATCATGCATAATCACCGATAAAAATAATAAATTTAGATAAATTTATCGAAATTACCAAAATACTTGGTAAGTATGTATACTAACCAGATTTCTCTCATTTACCGCGTAAAATACACACTTTAACTACGCACAGTATTTATTTATGCAAATTTTATAACGTATAAAAATTATTCATACGGTGCCTATAATTTAAACATTTGTATTTTAATTGCATAATTTAAAAAAAACGAACACGGCATGCCAGACATGAAAAAATTAAGTGTTAAAAAATATCGCAATATTTTTTACATACCGTACAATTTCGCGTAAAATCCCAATTATCTTTTGAAAAAAAAAAAATCTATAAACTTTTCATAAATAATTTATGACCTAATATATGCAAGTATTTCAGTGGAAAGATATCATCTCCGTTGTTACGACATGCTGCAAAAGCACATTATTTTTAAGGTATTTCCATTAACCTTATCGAGATATAACTCGGGAAAAAAAAATTTTCATCTGATTTGGGCGTCGAGGCTAATTTACGATAAGGATTATTTTATTCCAGGGAACCATAGCATAAAATAAGACGATAAAAATTCGTTTTGATCGATGATAACGTGAGAAGTGCTCCCTTCGGTGGAGTTGCTTGCAAATTAAGATTCCAAAACTTATCTTTATGAGATAAACGACGATATCGCTTTTAATGACTAAGGATATTAAATTGCCCCGAGCTCTAATTTCGAGGCCCTGTAAACTTTTCCAGTCGAGAGTCCGACTCGTAGATGAACTCGTCGTGGATATTATTATCTTTTGGCAGGAAAATTGCCCAAGGGAGAGGAGACTGGCATTAAAATCGACGTTTGAATAATGTTATGAACTTTCGTGGATATGCCGGAGAGAGAGAGACTTTTGCGTATCATTACAAAAATTTGTTTTTGTTTTGTATCTATTTTCCCAGAGATTTCTACTCTTATCGCATTCCAAACTTTTATCGAAGAAATTAGATTTCTTTGAAGGAAGTAGTATTGAAGGACCGGACACACCCCAACTTCACATCTCTCAGAGAGATATCTAAGTGTTCCCAAAGGGTGGATGTGTCCGGAAATTTTATTAAATAACAAGTAACATAGAGATAGATTTAGGAAATCGGAAATAACAATGATTGATTTAGAAATCTCGCATATATCCGTCGATCGTCTCTCGGCACCGGGAGCGTCCTTGAGGTTCGGCGAGCGTCTTGTGTTACTTAGTATGTCGGCATTCCACTCGTGATTACATAGTCAGTTCAGATTCTTGCACCGCAGCTTATACGCTGCTGAGGGGACTGGACGTCCAGCCGTCATAGTGTTCGTCTTCGTTTTAGATCAGCGGTTCTCAGCCTTTTTTGAGAACTCGCGGAGCCCTTTTTGGCATATAATTTCTATGGCGGAGCCCCGTAGGCATATTTTTTCACTTATTCATCAAAAAGTTGCTGATTTATTTTTATTATTTAAAAGTATTCATTATTATTTTTTTCAAATTAACTTTTTTTTCATTTTCCTTGAGCGACCGCGGAGCCCCTCGGGAACGCATACGGAGCCCTAAGGCTCCACGGAGCACCGGTTGAGAATCGCTGGTTTAGATGAAAGGTCTTCATTCTTCTACTCATGTCACAAAAGACGCAACTACAATGAGCAGATCTGCTACTTTGGCAATGGAAAATCTGGAATCGCAGTGGTATAATCGGGTATCACGGTGATCATTTTAAATATAAATAAAACTCACACGCTCATTGCGTTTCGGCAGAAATATATGTAATTACTGGATAATCTTATTGATAAATATTGTATAAATTGTCTCAATTTCGAGCACGGTCAATTAACGAAACAATTTAAACCTACATGCTTGCAAGGTATTGGCAAGAAGTTTGAATGATCTCTACTTGAGGAATAGGCGATAAATATGGTAACCTTGTCCTAATCTAACCGCACGTTAGAAAAAAGGAAAGAAGGTAAAGGGAAAAAGAAGCAGAAGGAAAAGAAAATATACACTAGATAAATACAAATAAGAAAGAGGATAGAGTAAAATAATAGGTAGTAGTAGTACGGAGTAGATTTCTCTTTCACCCTCACCGTACATTTTCTCTTTCGCTCTTATATGTATATAGTAGAACATCCCACATCATACGTGAGAAAAATAATCACTAATAATTGTAAAGAAATAAAATGAAATTAAAAAGAATAACTTCGTAAAAGGGTTACAACAAAGCCGCGCGATAATGAGGAGATAGGAAGGAAAACAGAAAGAGCTCTTGTATGAATTTATTGCACAGGTGTTTGGGCGCAATATTAAGTAAAGGTCGTAAAGTGGTTAGACGCTCATATCTCAGGAAGTATTCAGAATCTATCAGTGTTTTTATGTTTGCGGATGAATCTAATTAAGGCAAATTCAGTGATGTTGTTACTCTGGTTTTATTACCTTCTTTTAATCTAGACACCAGGCTCGTGGCCAGTTTTCCTAACGAAATTGTTTTACGCTATATCTCGGGAGGTTCGCAACGCAAATAGAAGCCAATGGTGTCGGCTGATACGAATTTTGAAATAAATCCAATATACAATGATGCCACTCGTTTTAGTATCTCTTTCGATCTTGTTACCAAACAGCTGATTAATATTTAAAGACGATTAAAGAAGAATGGAAAATCCAATAATGCCCGACAGCAACTGCTCAGCGGTATTTACAACGGTGAGACGCTTTCCGGATTAAGGGTGGTGGGGACTCAAAATCCATTCAATCTAATCAATCATCTATTATTACCAGGGCTGTCTAAAAGTTCGAGAGCCCGAGCAATTCATTTTGGTGGCCTCGATTTCATATATTTCCGGAGGGGGAAAAATCGGCTTCTCCAACGAACACATATAATTACAGTATGCATAGAAATCCTGAAAAACACATTAATGAAAAAAATAATTCCAGAATTGAGATGAGATTCTCATTTAATGGAAAAAGTGATTCCAGAATTAATCAAAATCAATACTTATTTAGTCAAAGAAATTATCGCGTGATTAATGAAAGAAATAGTTAAAAAGTTAAGAAGAAATATATCTTTATTATATAGAATGTCGTATTTAATGAAATAAATAATTTCAGAATTAATGAGGATTCTTATTGAATGGAAAAAAAAACCGATTCAAAATTCCCATACTAAAATTTAATGTAAGAAATAATTCCATAATAAATTGAAATCCATATTTAATAAAAAATAATAATAATTCCAGAATAATGCGTAAATGAGTTAGTGAATCAGCAATTAAGTGAGTGGGTGAGTGAGCAAGTGAAAAAATGATTCAGTGAGTAAGCAAATGATTCAGTGAGTGAGCAAATGAGTCGGTGAATGAGCGAGCAAGTGAGAAAATAATTCAGTGAATGAGCGAGCAAGTGAGAAAATAATTCAGTGAATGAGCGAGCAAGTGAGAAAATAATTCAGTGAGTGTGCAAATGAGCGAGCAAGTGAGAAAATAATTCAGTGAGTGTGCAAATGAGTCAGCGAATGATCGAGCAAGTCAGAAAAGGATTCAGTGAGTGAACAAATGAGTCAGCGAAGAACAATTAGTTGAGCCTATGAATGAGCAATTAAGTGAGTCTATGAATGAGCGAGTAAATGAGTGAGCAAACAAATGAAACAGTGAGTGAACAATTTAGAGAGTAGATGAGTGAGCAAATGAGTAGGTGAGGGAATGAGTGAGTACGCTATTTAGCCCAGTCTCACTCACTCATTCTCTAGGTAGTTCATTCTGTCACTCACACACTTATTCACTCTCTACATAGCTCACTATCACTCACACACTCGCTCTCTAGGTAACTCATTCTGCCACTGTCTAGCCACTCTGTCACTCACTGACTCACCAGCTGGGTCATTGCTCGCTCACTTACTTGCTCAATCACCAGCTCATGCCATTGTAATTTCGATTCATGAAATGTTGTCGGTAAATTTTCCGTAAATCGCTTCGGATAAGCCAGATATTACGATCATCTTAATCCAAAGACACTACTACTAAATCACACATTCAACTCGTCCATATTCCTGTGCAGAACCTCTAAAGCATAGTTACCCAACCTTTTTTGTCTCATCGCCCCCTTCTTCAGAAATTATTTTCTCCCAGCGCCCCCCAACGCAATCTAACCCATAGGATCCTATGCCATACCCGTAGCTTCTACCGCCCCCCTGGAACATTCCAGCGCCCCCAAGGGGCGTTAACGCCCACGTTGGGAATCACTGCTCTAAGGAATAGGTACATGCGGGAATGTGCGTGTACGTGTAGTGAAACCTGACTTGAAGTTTGTTTCTGTGTAATGCTTGTTATGTGTATAGTGCTGCCATCTACCACCAGTTTCTCTAACTATGAGTGAAGTGTAATGATTGAATAGTTTATCGTTGTAGGCCTGTTGCTCTCTGTGGCGAGACTTTTCAAATGGGAAGATCGGCTCGCATTTGCGCCTACGAAGTTGGGAACCACAGGAAACCAACTGACCACCACTGCGGCGACGGCGGGGTTCGAACCCTGAACCTCGCGATGCGAGTCCGTCACCATGGCCACTCGACCACCGCAGCGGCTCCACCAAGACCCTGTGCGATTCTTTTCAAGACACTTCACATTATCAAAATGAAATTTTTAGTCAGATTATAACAGAACTGGAAGATTCCAAGAAATCCCGTGGGAACCAGTGGAGATATATCGAAGAAACTTTCAGTACAGTACCTGATCAGTATACTAATACAAAATTTCCTTCAAAAGAGAAAAAAAAATTGGATAAGAAATTTCCAGATATTTATTTTTTAGAAGTAGAATTATACGTATAGTATGTCTGAGGGTTTTTTTTTCGTTCTTTGAAGTCTGAAGTTTTCTTCAAGGGAATCTGTAAAACTTTCCGAGAAACGTATTTGCTGTGAGATTGTAAAGCTCTCTCGGTAAACACAATATAACAGTTCTTGCGTGTGTGTGTGTATATATATGCGTTATTTCGCTTTTTTTCACTTATTTTGCTTCTTTTCCTATCAGTGTACTTCTTAAGCTCGGGTAAAAAAAAAAATGTGAAAATACAAATAAAGTGAGTTTTTTTCATTCCCTCGGGGAAAAATGCACTTTTCACCTTAGAAGTTCTTTTTTCGTAGCTCTCATTCTTGCTTTGAAGTTCTCCGGAACTGCATAGAGAACTTCGAAATTTGGAAAATGTGTATATTTATTATTCAAATAGTGTCTGGAGTAAACATACGGGAGTCTGTACTCTGAATTGGAAGTATTTAAAATTTATGGTTTTATCAGTATTTCGAATCATGTATTCGGATTTAATTCACTTTATTCATTCGTATGTAAGAAATTTCTTTGGGAAAACTGTGCGTGAAATTTCTTATTGCCTGAAAAAAATTAATATCAATTTAAAACCTGGAAATCTAAAAAAGAAAAAACGTTTTTTTTCTATAAAATTGAAGTTTTCGTTTTGATTAAATTATTTTGCATATTTTTATTCCAGTCATAGATACCTCAGATAATTTTCTTTCTAGTATCAAGGGATAAGTTTTAATATAAAAAGAGAAAGGTGCAAATTTTACTAATTTGGCGGTTTTTGATTTTAAACCGTATAAAAATGTATATTCTTGTATGTCCCCAATAAACATTAACTGGACATTATTGGAATTGTTGAGTTTTTATTAATTTCAGACATCAAAATCTTCAAATTGGTGGATACCTTGTTCACAAAGACATGTAGTAACGTTATATATGAGGAAAATGATAATAGGTTTATACACAAAATTCAGTTAAATTCACCTCAAAGATCGACATCATTGAGAAAAAACCAACAAAAGCTGGAAATTAATGAATATTTATTCCACTAATCATGGAAAATGTGTATACAGTCTAGAGAGAGAGTGAAAGAGAGAGAATCCCGTTTTAACGAATACTTCTCCAATCCCCCAGATAAATTTATATAGGAACAATGCAAAAACCTGGAATTCTTTTATAAGGGGACATTCAAGTATTACGTCATCACCACGATAAATACCGAGTCTGACCATATTTCTTTCATAAAAAATACGGGACATCGCTAAGAAATTGTCAAGACGAGTAACGTTCGCAATTACAGCTGAAAAATTCGCAATGCCTAGTAAAGTTGCGAATTTCAGCCGAAAAATGATCAAACTAAGTAAAGATACCACTTACAGCCAGAAAATCTTTTCCAAGACAATTTTTTTTCTTCAATTCGTAGTTCAAAGGAAGCTTTTGTTGCACTTGCGTATTTTGAATGACATCATTTCCTAACATTTCATGCTATCCATTCACTTATTAATATACCATACCCACTTGCTAACCCAATCTGTAAAGAAAACACGCCATAAGCTGCTGAATGTGTTTGAATTAATTACTTTTTTCCAAACATTAATATGAATATCTTTTTAGCCTTGGAAAGAAAAAAAATTTTGGCATTTTTTTTCCCCAATAATAATCGTAATATAGAATCATTCATTCGCAGACCATTTTCATTCTAATGTTACGAAATAAATTTCAAGAGAAACGAGAAAGGCGCAGGCTTTACAAATTGACAATTTTGGATCGGAGGCCATATAAGAAATTTAATTTCTGTATCTATAAAATATTCATTTTTCCAGGTTGTTTGACTGTCACAAGTGTTCACTTTGCTGATCATTTTGCATAATTCACTTGCATTTTTAAGTGAAACCCCATCGGGTTTTCATTTCTTCTGTAAACCTTTTGAAATTTTCTTTATACCTTTGAATACGTATACCCCCAAAGATACGAGATTACGTTTCTTAAATAAAGGGAGAAAAAATTATAATAGACTTATAAAAAAAAATAAATTAAATTTACCTTTAAAATTGACATCGGTGAGGGAAAAAAATCAAAAGCTGTAATTGAGGAATCTATAGTTCATATATCATGGGAAAGAAAAATTTAAACGTCACAAAAAATATTCCCTTTTTTAGTCCCCAAAAAAAAAATGGTTTCAGATTATTCTTGAAAAGAAGTAATTACTTCAAACATATTACGTAGCTTCTGCCACGTTTTCTTTACAGATTGAGTTAGCAAGAATATATTAATAAGTAAATGGATTGCATGTGTGTGAAATGTTGGAAAAAAATATTTTGTAGCGCAGAAAAATTATATTCAAAAAATTATTGAGAATGCGGAAATACAAAAGAAAAGAGAAAAAATTTATTTTTGAAATACGAACTGCGGGAAAAGTGAAAAAAAATGTCTTGGGAAAAACCTATTGTGTTCTCTGGTTATTTCAATGTAATTTGTTGTTTTTAAGACTTTTTCCTCCGAAAATCAGCGTTCTTTCGTCGATAGAAATTTTAACGTTACTGCATTAAAATTGGAATTTATAATGATTGGAATTCATGATCCGATATTTATCAACAGTACGACTAAATTAAACAGGGCAGTTAAAAAGCGCATGACACATATAAAAAATTAATAAAAAACCGACAAATCTACGTACAAAAATATGCGTTTGCAACTGATACCTAAAATTTCTCATGGAGTTTTTTTTTTAATTGACAAATACGAAATAGTTCAAAATTTTAAATACAGATGACGTTGTATCATGAGAAACTTCACAAGCAATGCATGATTAATGTTTATTATGATTTTTCGTTGCGTAAAACGCGTTACTGTAACAGAAGTGGTATTTTCACACGATTGCGATTTTTGCCATAGCTGCCAAGTCTCCCGGATTTTCTGGAAGGCTCCCGAATTTCTACTCTATCTCCTGGACTCCCGAAAAATTCTTATATCTCCTGAATTTCGCCTGTAATTGAAAAAAATCCCTACATTGGGGGGGGGGGGAATTATTCCCCAAGAATTTACCCGAAAAAAAAGAAACTGCTGTTTCACAAGCGTTGTGTAAATTGTCGCCATTTCGTCAAATCACAAAAAATACTTCATTTTTGGGGAAAAAACACAAAATTACCCAATCAGCAAGTGCCAATCCGGCCTTAAGAAATCCAAAATTGGCACGATCGCGTGTTCTGCTTTATACGTGTCCAGTTTCGGGCCCGACTGAGATTTTTTGGTTTGCGAGATATGATTTTTGAGACGTAATTTGATCCAAGGAATTTAACCTACTGGTTGGCCATGATTGGCGTTGGCTTGCACGTGTTTCTGCAACGGGAAAATATCTTAAAAATTTCCCTTTTACTAATGAAAAAACCCTAAAAGTTCAAAGATCCCTTTTACATTTACTTTTGCATTGGAATTTGGATCCGCGCGAAAACCTCTCGAATTCTCATTCTTCAAAGTTGGCAGCTGTGCAATTATGACCATATACGGTGAAAACCTCGATGTAACAATACGCTACTGACCAATGGGGAAAAATATCATTGTTCCAAAATATAGATTGCAGATGGCAGCGCTATAAAAACCATCACAAAACTAACCTCACGTTAGGTTCACGATACATACACGCACAGCTTCCATGCTGGCCCTGGTCTTCTTCGGCCAACTGCTTTTTCTTTCCATTGAGACAGAACGGTGGGCCATTATCTGGTAAGGAGGGGGACCAATAAAAAATATCGTTGTGCGGAAGTTATCGTTATATCGAGTGGTTGCATTATCATCCGTCAAGCACCGCTGAATTCATGCTGTTGTTCGCATCTGAACTGGCGTTGTCAGTACCACCAAAAAACTATTTATATATATATGCTGCAAAAAATTCTATTTGAGATCAATGTATATCAATAGAATTAGTAGAATTAGTATATCAATAGAAACAGGGTAGAACAACACTTGGTTGTTCTACCCTGTAAAGTGGTTTACTGCACAACCCATTTCCGTACTACACAGAAAGTAGCGTCACAGCAACTTCATCAACACTTTCAGTAGCTTTATGTTGTGAGAAATACGATGTTGTTAAACACCCTCAAAAGAACAAAAATTGGTTCAAAATTTAAAAACATATTGAAGGTGGATTTTCAGCGAGTTATACTGTATATCTTTGCAGTACAGTTGAATCCAGTTTTAACGAATACCGTTATAGTGAAAATCTCGTTATAACGAACGCTTTTCTAATCCCCCAGATAAGTTTACAAAACCAGGAATTCCTTTATAACGAAATTTCATAATAACAATGTGATTTCTCCGGTCTCTGGGAGTTGGTTATATCGGGATTCGAGTGTAGTTTGAAAAACTCTCCAGAAAATATCGTTATAAACGGATTTGTCATAGTACAGGATGTCGTTGTATCGAGAGGAGTTTAACATTGCAACTCATCCAAAATTTAAGGGGAAAAAAACATAAGGGAGGTTTCACTGTGTATATTTTGCCAGCAAGACCGATTTCCTGCATAATGAGGAAAGGTTATACTACATTCAATCAATCTGGAATTCTTTGGACAAATGGTTCTACGGGCATCGCCGCCCCCCCCCCCCGTTATGGACACCTTTATCACTAGACTTGCTCCCCCCCACATAATTTTTTTTCGTGGACATGTCAAATACAAAGTTTACGCTTTACGTGTAACCAGCGGTCAAGGAACTGAAGACAAGAATCACGGAAATAGAAGAGATTCTTGTACAATTAATGTCAACAGGTACGTGGGTTCAAACTTATCGTTTAGGTGTAGTCCGAGCTACAAAAGCCCCGTTCACATGCGCAATATTACGGTAGCATTGGGAGTCATAGCACCCGCTTGACGACTTTTTTTCTCTCGTAGGGAAAGAAATGAAGAGCAGGAATTATCCCTTTTTTTGTTGGGGATACTTGGGGGAGTGTAACCACCTTTCCCATAATCCTTTGCGCGGTGAATTGAACCAGTCGACTAACCTGACCTGTGATGACATCTAAAAACTTAGGTTAAAGCACTGGTCTATGTAAACGGGTTTTGGTGAAAATCCTTGAAGCGGGTTTTAAACCCGCTTTTTCCATTTCCTATGTAAACGGGGCTAAAGGGTGTTCAATATAGTAGTTTTATGTAACGCAAACGATAATAAAGATTTATTATCCACTGTTTTATTTCTTATTTTATGTTTAGTTGTTTTGTTATTCCACGCCATCTATGAGTGAAATTTTAAATTATTTTATTCATCAAAAATATAACTCTACGCCATAAGTATTTTATTGCAGAAAACTGCATTCGTTTTATACGTAGATTCGCTCATTTTTTTTTATTAGTTTCTAAAATCTGACATGGGCTTTCCGCCCACCCTACATTTCACTCTGTTCCTCCAACATTTTGGACATCGAAGCGGGATATAAAAAAAAATACACAAGCTAGTGAGGGATGGCAAATTGTGTTATTCGACAAGGGTGCATGCATCACTTACAGTATCAGGGAATAATGATGCGCGTGTTCGCCGTTTATGTGTAATCTGCTGCCACCTATCTTCTCATTCGAACTAAAAAATTACCTGATTATTGAATGCAAAAATGCATCTGTATCGAACGTTAACGATCAAAATAAATATGGAAAGCACTAAATTGTATATTATTTTTCACTCGTGTACCGAACTTGAAAAAAAAAAAATCATGAAATGGTTTCTATCACTTGCTAAAAATATTAAAAAATTACGTATAATAAAGCAATTTATGTTATTGGCATCAACAATATTTATTGTTTGATAAAGTTTATTCCTTCGTTTGATATCGGGGAATTTGTTGCCAGGATTCTACATTGACCCACCTACGTTTACAATAAAATGGTTGAAAACATCGAGAAACGATTAGTTCTAGAGCTAATTAATGGGGTAAATAACCCTAGAGTAAACGGAAGAAACAATTCTAGAATATAAATAAATGGAAGAAAAATAATTTCGGAATTATGGAAAATTCCCGAACAAATTGGTGAAAATCCAGAATTAAAGCAATAATTTCAGAATTTGTGAAAAAATAATCATTTATAAATCACAATAAGAGGAACAATTTCGTATTTTCTGATCGAAATGATTTCACAATCAATAAAAGGATTGTTACGTAATTATTGAAAGAAATTATTTCAAAAATATTGAGAAGGAAAATATTATCAGAATTAACGAAGTAAATACGTTATCACAGAATCGTTTAAAGTGATTTCAGATTAAAACGAATCTCAGAATTCATTAATGTAACCAGTAATTAATCCAAAACTTTTTCAGAATTAGTGTTAAAAATATATTCATTTGATCATTTTTGTCGCACCAAGGTCATTTTCTGCACAGGAGAGCTAATTCGGCCGGGACATACAATTTATTGCCGATTCCGAACGGCAGCCCTTCTTTTTTTAAAGTCACCGAAAGGCTGATGTGCTAACCCTGCGGTCACAGTCTTTTTCTGTCGTCATGCCTCTACTGTAACCCAGTGTCAGGAAAGTTTTCTGACAAGGACGAACCTGGTATGGAACTCGCGACACCTCTAAACATCCTTTAGTACTTTAGGCGAGTACCTTACCGCGCCCACAATATTTTCAGGACTAATCAAAACTGATAATTAATAAAAGAAATAATTTCTGAAAAATTAAATGTCCTCATATATTGATGTAGATTAGATGTCACTAAATTACGTGAGTTGGTGGCCCGCGGGATTCGTGGAAATTTTCAATTTGGTCCACCGTGTGTGAAAGGTTGAAGACCCCTGATATAAGCAGGCCCGTCATTTAGGAGGGGGGGGGGCCCTGGCTTTTGAAAATACACTACAAATGGTATATATATATATATATATATATACAGTCGAATCCCGTTTTAACGAATACTGTTATAGCGAAATCTCGTTTTAACGAACACTTTTTCTAATCGCCCAAATAAATTTACATAGGAAAAATACTATGTAACCTGGAATTCCTTTATAACGAAATTTCGTTTTAACGAAGTGATTCCTCCGGTCTCTTGGCATTCGTTATAACGGGATACGACTGTATATATACAAATATATATATATATATATGCGTACCTTTAGTACATGCTCATTTCCCCCCCCCCCTGGAAAAAGTTGAAATGATGGCCCTGGATATAAGTGATGCATGCACTGTTTATCGAAGAGTTCCCCCATAAGGCATAGTAAACTACGATGTATTCTGAAATCAAATTAAAATATCAAAAAAAGAAATCTACTCAGTTGTGATCATTGCGCCTCTCTTTAAAATATGTCGAAATTGACCAAGATGTCGGTGATTGAAATATTTGATTTTCCCAACTTTCTACGTAAAATAAGTCTAAAAGATTTTTAAGACATCGGAAAGAATTTGTTTTTTTCATTCGAATATTACGGGCCGAATAGCTTTCGGAGAATAATCGAATTCGGTTATAACGACATCGAAGATTCCGGAGAGCTTTGTCATTACAACCAAGGTTGATGCTTTCAAGACATTGTAACAGTTAAAGCTTGATCAGGTTCAATGAAATACAGTAAACCCCTCCCCTTAATGGACACCCCTCAGAGGCGGTCACGCGTCTTTCAACGGCCAAATAATAATTTCAGCTTTTATAATAAAATTATGCATTTCAAACCCCTGATTAACGGTCACCCCCCTTTAACGGACGATTTTTTTTTTATCCCACTGGTATCCGCAAAGGAGAGGTTTTACTGAACTTTTCATTAAGTTGTTATTTCATTGTGATTAGTATGGCTTTATTTGATCGAGGAAAATAGGGCCAACACGTACAGGATATCACCTATTCACGCGCTAAAAATGTTGCTAGTAGTCTACTGAATCACTTATAATTGCCTATGAATAACCTACAATTTTTTCCAAATGCAAATTATCTTCCCCTTTAACTTTCTTCGAAAAAAAAAAAGACGGGATATCTTTACAAAGATGTTCAAATTATGGGAAATATACAGTAAAATATACATTTCCAGCGGCAAAATTCTGGCGTTCGTTGATTCATTCAGTATATACAGGGATGTCCTGTTTTTAAGGGAAATTTCATTGTATATACAAATGTCGGATAACAAAAAATTAAAGTTCATTGAATTTGATGTGATTTCCCATACTTCCGGAAAAATTGATGAAAATTCCGAATTAACCAAAGAAATAATTGCAGAATTGATGAAAGATATAATTCCAGAACAAATTGATGGAAGAAATAATTCCGGAACAAGTTGATGAAAGAAATAATTCCAGAACAAATTGATGAAAATTCAGAATTAATCAAAGAAATAATTCCAGAACAAATTGATGAAAGAAATAATTCCAGAACAAATTGATGAAAGAAATAATTCCAGAACAAATTGATGAAAGAAATAATTCCAGAACAAATTGATGAAAGAAATAATTCCAGAACAAATTGATGAAAGAAATAATTCCAGAACAAATTGATGAAAGAAATAATTCCAGAAGAAATTGATGAAAGAAATAATTCCAGAACAAATTGATGAAAGAAATAATTCCAGAACAAATTGATGAAAGAAATAATTCCAGAACAAATTGATGAAAGAAATAATTCCAGAACAAATTGATGAAAGAAATAATTCCAGAACAAATTGATGAAAATTCAGAATTAATCAAAGAAATAATTTCACAATTAGTGAAAAAAATTATTAACCAATGGGAGAAATAATTTCACAATCAATAAAGGAATAGTTGCATATTTATTGAAGGAAATGATTTCAAGACAGCCTATCTGTAAATAATTTCGAAATTGAAAAGGAAAATAATTTCAGAATTACCAAAATAAATACGAATTCCATTAAAGTTAATTTAAAAAATGCATTAAACGCCACAAGAGTTTCTTTCTCTCGATTCCCTTTCCCAAACACGACAGGAGGGATATCCATTTCACAAAGTCACGAAAATACAAAAAAATATCACTTTAATGCTTTACTTTTCAAATTAGTGATAACACAACAGAAAAATAAACAATAAAAGCTCAAGTAAAATCTCTGGAGAAAAATTGTTTATCCATCTAAGGAAGAAAAAAAACTAGATCACACAAAAAATTAAAACATGCCCAACATGTTAGCAAGTTGTGATGATTGGGCAAAAATTACGTAACAACAACAACAGCCATGTTTTTTTTGTTTTTTTTGTAATTACATGATCCTAGAAGCTTAATTGTATTAAGAACGAGAAAAATTCCGAAAAAGAAATTACTTCGAAACCCCATTAACGAACCTAATTAATTACTGGGGAAAAGAAAACGTTGTTTTTTTTTTACATCAAATATATCTTATTTTCGAACAAATTACACATCAATTTTATTTTTTCCACATTTTATTATTTTTTCATTGGGCTGACATTATTCGCTAGCGAGATGAAATTGTACGCATAGCTATTTTATGTGTATGTTGTTGTTTCCCCCCTCCCCCTTCCCATGAAAATTACTTAGAATGAAGTAAAACATGGGAAAACCCCCCTCAAAGTCTCGTTCGACAACTTTGGTGTTTGACAGTTCAGATAATCAACTTTGTTTGAGCACGGGCGATGTTCAAAACTTGGTTTTTACTTTGATTTATTGGTTAATTCTTCTTTTTTTCTTTCTCTCATGGAAAAAGTTTCTTGTTCGTGGTTATTAATTGATCTTTTACCTCGAAAATATTGATTTTTCATCAGTCTTTCATTTTCTTTCACCACGTAAGAGTCTTATCTGGGAGTTATCCATTTACTAATTCCTTTGAGGTTTCGCCATCTTACCCTTAATCCCTCATGGGGCATAGACTCGGGTTATTAAAGAAAGTAGATACCTTGATATTCTTTCACAAGAGTAAGTTATGCGAGAAAAGTTATTCTTAGTTACAGGTATATGAGATGAGTAAATTATGTTTTTGTTATCTGGTAATTGATGGTTGTGTGTGTGCTGGCATGATGATGTGTACTTAGTTGAATACAGTCAAACTCGGTTTTAACGACCTCGGCTGTAACGTCAATAATTGGTTATCTGGGCTGATTCCCTTGGAGAGTTATGTTAATGAACCTATCTTATATACCGTCGTTGAAAAGGAACCCTTTCGGATGTAAAGACAAATTTTTCGTCGCTTTTGTTTCCGTTTCTATGGCGTTCTCCCAAGCAATTCCTAATTTTAGACCTGATCACATTCAGGGAATGGTTATATTACGGTAAATGTAACAAATCCGATTATTATCCATAATTGGGTAAGTTTGATAAATTTCCCTAAATTACTCACTTTTATCGGCGATTACGCCTAATACCGAAGCATCGCGTTGTTAGTAAACATGATAAATTGTACTATATGATATACTATACATGATAATTCATGCATTTATTGTGTCGTTATATCAGGGTACCGTCGTGTCGTAAAATTTGCACCATTGCATCGGGATCCGACTATATTCATCATACATACTAGACTCATTTGGAATTTTTTTTTTCATATTTATCAAACTTACTAATTACACTAAGGTATCATGTATAATAACAGATAAAGGCTATAAATTTCAAGTACTGTATTTATTGAATTCACCAACGACGTTTGGGTATTACGCACAATCCTCGGTAAAAGTGACAGTTTTTTTAGTATTTATTAAATTTGCAACCACGCTTGGATATTATGCATAATATATATAGGTATGAGATGAATGAACTATGTTTTTTGGTTAGCTGATAATATTGAGGGCTGTGTCATTATGATGATGAGTAAGTTATGGCCAGAATGCGAAAATGGAGGATGCTTTTTTGATGTCTTCGTTGCGATAGGCCTATTTGGTATAGAATACGAATTAAGCATGACCAGATATAAATACTTTTCAATGAAACTTCTGAGTATTTCTAAAAATATTGTAAGAAGTATTAACTATCTGTTGTGTTTTTAAAATATCAGAACTATCGGGAACAAAAGTTGGTGGGAATATAGGTGCTATAAGGATTTTGAAGATGATTTATATTGTATAATGGTGTGAAGAACAACGGTAAACTTCCACATTACGAAATTCCCCAATGATAGCAAACTTGTGTGATACGGATTTTTTCACGTGTGAACGACGTATGTTCATAACTCAAATAATTTATTGAAAACGAAAACATGTTCATTGTCGAAAAAATGTATTCAGTGCATAAAAAACGTGTTTTTCGCACCCTTTTTTCAGTTTGTTGTCGATGTCTTTCAACTGACAGCATTCACAGTTCCTCGGAAGACTTTCACAAGAGAATCTATAGAATATGCCGTACATTATGAAAAGTGAAAATTATAGACGGGAGTTAGACAAATCCCATGCGCAAGATCGCCATGGCGACTAAAAAATTGGTATTGGCGCGTAAAATTTTCTTTGTGTAGTTACTAAATTTTGTGGTGAGAGCAGCACAATTTGTTTGTGCACAAAGTGTTTGTTTACATTTTATAGCAGCATATCTGCCAATGTGAAAAAGAATTACTAGCCCTGGAAAAAGTCAAAGAAGCATTATTTTCGACTTTTATTTTCGGGTAAAAAGCTTTTAAACGCCTTAAAAATTGTTCTGGTGCTTATAGACAATTACATTCTAACTCCTCGCACTTCCTGAGCTGAAAAAAAATTGTTTTTAGCTTAAGGGGAGGGGGGGGGGATCATGTTTCAGAAGAATCGGAAAAAATATACGATTTAAAATTTTAAAGCCTGTAGGAAACAAAGCGGAGTTGCCATACGTTTTCAATGAAACAGTACATAATATGTTCATCCTAGTTGCAACCGGGATTTTTCGGATATTGTTATCAGTTGGTTATTGCTATCAGAAATACCGAATCCCAAATGGAACACATTAAGTGGCGTGCAGTGTGTCATAAAAAGACAAGTATAGAAGTTTAACAATGAAAAACGCTGAGTATATCAAAAGCCTTTATCTGAGTCTACAAAAAATTCTCAGAACTTCCAACACGAAAGTAAAGAGTCATTCATGTATTACGTCACAGCATGGATGTGTGTGTGTGTGTGTGGGGGGGGGGGGGGGGGTTGGTTCCGATCTGTTGACTTTTGATTACAAGGGAGGAGGGGGGTTTGGATGATGCTTACGTCATCAACCAACCTTTATGAAGATATGAAATATTTTTTAACAGCATCTTATTCGGTGCGCCAAAAACGAAAAAACAAAACCTTTCAATAGTTATTGGGCACCTGAACGAAGATTCCCCTTATTGATAAGTCTGCTACAGAGTCACTTTAGAGATCTCTAAATGTTTCACGGATCCTCCAAATGCTCAGAAAATGTGTCCGGGCTGCTTAAGTGCTCTGGAACTGTGCCCCGCGTCACTCAAGTGATCTGTAATTATGACACGGATCACTTAAGTAATCTGGGAATGTTCCGCGGGTAACTTGAGTGATGTAGAACTACACTGGGGGGGGGGGCTGCTGAAGGGCTCTAAAACTGTACCACATGTCATTTAAGGGATCTCTAAACGTGCCACGGATCGTTTAAGTGTTCTGGTCGCGGGTTACTTTTGAATGTGAAAGTGATCTTTGAGGCCTACTTCAGTGATCTGAAAATGTGTCACGGACCACTTAAATGCTCTGGAATTTTTCCACGGTTCATTTAAGCGATTTGTAAATGTGCCGCTTAGTTCATTTTCACAAAATGAGGTTTGAGAGGGCAAGCCACATCAGATAACCTTCAGGGCCACATTTGGTCTACGGGTCAAGGGTTTACCGTATATGGCTTAAAGGGTGGGCCGCAATGAATTTCTTAAAAATAAATTTTGAGTTCTTACCCTTCAAATAGCATTGGAATTAACAGAAATTTGTTATAATAACATATAAAGCTATTTTCCTTCCGAAATTTTAATTTTGTTTTTAAATATTATTTACATTAAAAAAAAAAAAACATTTCGTCTGGGGGGGAGGCGAACGAGCCCCCTATGCCCCCCTCCCGCGTACGTTTCTGATCCCACCAATATGCTTTAGGAGATAGGGGTCAGTCTGACGAAATTTCGCTGACATGAGGGGAGAGGGGAGTCAGAGTTTCGCGGACTTTTGCTTACAAGGAGGGAGGGGCTAAAAAAAATGGCTGAAAATTTGCTGACGTAATACTTGAACGGCCCCTAATAATATGCGATGAATCAAAAGAACTACATGAAATAAGCTGTGAGTTCAAATTATATTTGATTCCCGTTTCCTTATTTTCCCAAAATCTTAAAATGACAAAGGTGACCAAAAATTTGGAATTCGCTCATCATTGAACGCTACTTTAATTCCATTTCTTAATTCAATGTAAAACGAAAATTTTAGAAAAATGTACTTTTCATATCGATGGGAAGAATTCCATTACTTGATATGAAATATGACTCTAGCAACGAATTCCTTCTTCTCGCATCCTTGGTGAATTAGTGTCTGAATCCTTTTACGTTCGGATGGAAGATATTGCATTTACTTGGTCCATCGACCACTCAGAATAAATAAATATATATATATACATGTATTTTTATTCTTTCTATTCCTTTGTTCTTGTCTTATCCTGCCTCTTATGGATCTGAAACGTCTCGTAAATTGCGGCTCGTAAAATTCCCTTTTACACGAGAGAAAGGCGGCCAATCTCTGACAGCGATTCTCCAATGCAAGAGATGAGGAATCATTCTCCTACACGATATTCAACGTCTTTTGTCCGGGAGAACTTATTATAGCCTCTAGGCTATCTCGCCCGTTTTGTTACGAATGTAATTTCGCTACTTTCAGGCAAATTTATCGAGCTCTTGGAGCGGTCTCGGGATAAATGAGGCTTCATTTCGATATGTTGGAAACACGAATGTATAGTTTCGTTTAAATATGTTTTCCTGTGCAGCAGAGGTGCAGACGTTTCCAGTCCGCGGGCCAGATATGGGGAAATTCTGCCGTTCGCGGGACAGAAATTTCTATGTATATATATATATACGTATATGGTGACCATATGACCCGTAATTTTAAGAGAGTAAATTTTGTCCTTCTATTCTTTATTTTATCCCGGTGATTTCCCCGTCGTCCCAACTTCTTCATAAAATGCCCCGTTTTCTTTCTTGTTTTCAACGAGGTTTACTTGAATTTTTCAAAACAAGGACTTAAGATTATTTTCGTGGTTTATAAATTGTTGCCTTTCACAATTTTTTTTGGCTGCAACTGGGAACCTCACTTGCCTCTGACTATTTGCTTGGCTGATATTATTGATTTACTTGCCTTTTTATTGATTTTTGGGCTGTAAATGACAGTTTCGTAAAATTTTTTGGCTGAAATTGGCCACTTCACTCACATCTCACAGTTTTTTCGGCTATAATTTGTGACTTGTTCTGGCTATAATTTTTATTCTGGCTGTAATTGTGGCATTGTTGTCCTCTAACAATTTTTGGCCTGTAATTGGTGACTTTACTCGCCTTTTAGAATTTTTTGGCTGTAATTGGCAATTTTACTTGCATTTATCAATTTTTTTTGCAATGACTGGGAACTTTTCTTGCACTTGACAATTTTTCCCGATAAATGGCGGTATCTAGTATGGATCTCGATTTCCTGTATTTTTATGGAAGAAATACGAGCAGCCTAGGTGTTTATCGTATTTGTGTGTATTGATACTTTTCTACCAGAACATTTTCCGCAGGCCGGATAGAACGTCTTGGCGTTTTCCCGCAGGCCAGAGGCTGTGTACCCCCTGCTATACAGGCTGTCCCAAATTGTTTGCACAGCGGATATCTCTACAACGGTTAAATTTAGAAACATTCTCTTTCAATTACAAAAAGTTTTCCAATGGCGTAAAAAGTATTTGAAACGTCCTAAATTTCCCAAAGCGGCATATACTTTAAACAAAAGAATTAACTTTTATGTGGACACCACATGTGTTAAAACATCCAATTAATGAAATGTAAATACGGGTCTGAGAAGTCATTCACAAAAAATTAAATTTGAATGCAATGTTAACCGCTTCGCTTACAAGCGATTGGCAAGAAATTGGAATGATCTCTGTTTGCCGAATAGGCGATAAGTATGATAACCTTGTCCTAACTCAAACGCATGTTTGATAAAGGAAGGAAAGAAAAAGTAGAAAAGTAAGGAAAAACAAATGAAAGAGGAAAACAGTACAATACATAAGTATGAGAGAGAAAGATATACTTATCTATTATACCCTCCCCATCCGTTATACGTAGAGGTAATAGAAATAGGTAAGAAGCAGATTTCTCTTTTCACCCTCACCTCTCTGTTCTCTTTCGCTCTTAGATGTATGTAGTAGAAGGATACATATCACGGAGGTAAAAAAAACCATTTCCTTTCGTTGGGTTGCAACAAAGCTTCGCGGTGATGGGGAGAAAGGAAAGAAAACAGAGATAACTTTTTCGAATTTATCCCACTGACGTCTGGACGCAATATTACGTCCATGATCGTAAAGTGGTTGATCGTAAAGTTAAATAAAATTCCGATGAGTAATTAAAATAAATTTAATTAAATTTTGACCAAGTCAGCATGGCCTCTATTGGGATATATGTGTGCTTCAATGAAGTCGAAATGGCATCTGTTGGGTCATCATCAAAGTCAAAATAGAATTTATCGTGTCATCATGGAAGTCAAAATGGCCTCTCATCGGTTATTTATGGTCATCGATGAAGTTTCAAAGGGCATCCGCAGACTTAGCTGAGACCATAGGCATAGTCCACGTGACCTCTGTTGGGTCATTTGTGAGAATAAAATTAGTCAAAATGGCATCTGTGGGCAGCGCCGAATGTCATCTTTTCGGTCACCTTGCAAGCATCAACGAGGTGAAAAAGACATCGTTTTGAAATTTACGGGTATCGAAGTATTCAAATAGTATATGCTTTGCCGTCTGTGACCGTCAACGAAATCAAAATGGCCTTTGTTGGGTCGTTTGTGGACATAAATGAATTCGCAATGGCATCTGTAGAGTTATCTAGGGGGTATCTACGGAGTCAAAATGATATCTGTCGTGTGAATCTCGAAGTCAAAGTGTCCTCTTTTGGGCCATCTGCGGGCATCGACGCGAAGGAAATGGCATCTGTTGTTGGCTTGAAAGGGATACCGGTAAACACCGCAGACGTGCAAAATTACTATCGCGTAACACAAATCAAATGCAGGATTGGTATTGCAATGAGCCGCATTCTGGATTTCACTGATCATTATCATGGCATAGTCTGCAAAGCTAATAGAATTTCATATATGTTACGTACGGCATACCGTAAGTGTGATGCGCATACGTTGTCATATGCTTTCTGTGTGTACGTTCGCCCGACTCTGGAGTTCTGTTCGCAAGTATGGAGCCCTTACAAAATCAAGGACATACAGCTCCTCGAAAAGCCACAGAGGTCGTTTACTAAACGAATACCTGGCATGAGCGGTCTATCTTATTGCCAGAGACTTCAATTTCTGGGTTTACACTCACTGGAATGGCGTAGAATCGCTGCAGATCTGAAGATGTGCTACAAACTAGTCCACCAAATTGTTTATCTACCATCGAGAGAGCCTTTCTTTGAGATCATAGACAGGCGAGTTAACCTACGTAGGCATCGCTTCCAAATAAGAATACCAACGGCTAGAAGGGATTGCTTTTTCCACGGATATAGATGCCGTGTGGCAAGAATATGGAACAGTCTTCCATCAGAACTTGTATGTGCCTCCTACGCAAGATTTGCTTCCGCTATTGAGGAATTCGACCTGACTCCGTATGCGAAGTGCTTCCCGTACTGACTATTTTTTTTTTTTTCTTCCAGTATAAGTGCATTTCATGCCTTCTGGGGTTATTGTAAATAAATAAATAAATAAACTTTCTCATATTGTATGCGTAGAATTTACAAAACTCACTACTAACACCACCAACGGTCTTTGCCATTGAACTTTTTCCCGATCGCGTATTAGTTGATAAACTAATCAAAAAAATATAAATATTCCTATTTTCATATGTTGAGAATTCTTTTGTTTAGGAATTACGCATAAATTGGAGATGTTTTTTTTCTATTTTTTGTTTATGCAAATTTGTATAGAAAGCCTGGAAGATAAAATTACCGACTTGCAATCATTAGAAGAAAAAAAAGTGAACGCATTTTGTCTCTGATGCTGCATGATAATTATGCCTGCATAATGAAAATGTTCTGGGAAAAAGATGTAAACATGCATAATGAATCCATAATTTCTGCGTAGCTTTCTATCTTTCTTCTTTATATGATTCCTTTTATAATATTCAATATCACATTTCTTACACAATGACTTTTTGTTCTTTTTAGACCAAACACATGTGCAGTAGAAGAAGTACCAGGTACGAACAAAAAATACTGGACTGAATGTAAATATTGGATGAACAGGGAAATATGCGGTGTTAAAAGGTATTTAAATATTTCAGTATTCAATGAAATTTCATTCTGAATTCTTTTCTTAGATCTATGGTTACGAATACATAAAACTTTATTACCACTAAGCGGTAACTCTTCTTGAGAAAGCCCTATTTTTTTCTAATTAAATTGTAGTATTTGTATATAAAATTTTGCCATTAACCCCTTCGTGTACACGCTGTTTGCGTTAAATCTGAATGATTTGTATTAGACGTACAGGCGATAAATATGGTAGCCTTGTTCGCTCGCACGTTAAGGAAAGGAAGAAAGGGGAAAAAATAAATAAAAAAAATCGATAAGGATATATAAGGGTGGGAAAGAACAGTGCATACAGTAGATAATTGGAGAAATATGTCATCCCCCACTTGTTAATGCAAGATTCCTAGAAAGACTCGTTGTATTTGGATCAGATATGATGACTTTAAGAAGAAAAATTCAACTCTGCCTCCACGGGGAATCGACCCCGGGTCTCTTATCCTTAAGCTTGAAACAGATTTAAATTTTCTTCTCTATATAAATCTCTAAAGGCTCCTTTTTCCCCTCACCTACGTGTGCTCTTTCTCTCTTACGAGGAATCTTGTATTAACAAGTGAAGAGGACATATTTTATTCTAAATTGTCGCCATCCGGTGGCCTATGTCAGTCACGAGCTATTAATTGATTGCTACCGCCCTCTATCCGCGGAGCATTTCGATGTATATATACGCTCCAGGGGAAGAAAAATTCAATCTGTTCCCATAGCTTTGGGGTAGAGCACTCGTCCGGCAAACGAGAGACGGGGGTTCGGAGTCCCCCGTGGAGGCAGAATCTTCAAAAGTGCGCCAATCGTCTCTCCAACAGCCGACCAGTACCTAACTTTAGCTTATGGAATGTCATCGACACGGTACATGTACGCTAACGGAACATTACCTGTTTTACAGCCTCATAGGTAGAAATATCTATAGCTGTCATATCACTTTGATCTCGTGGGAAAGGGGGGGAAAAAACGTGTATTGTGGAGCAAAAGAGGAAAAAAAACGGGACAATATTTCATGTCAGGGAATTGCTTTGACCTCGGAAAAAAATAACGCGAGCAGCAGCAGCAGTAAAAAATGCATTATCGCCGTCTCATCATTAAAGTCATTATTTAATCGCTTCACTGGGGAGAAGAGACATGTTCTTACTCTCTGTTGGATTATTTCATTTTATTTTTTACGATCCCAACTTCGTTTCATTTTATTTTTTTATAGGCGTCACGAACAAAGGACGTGGGCTATAAAATATTAAAAGCTCTTCTCCACATGTGAGTGGGATGTTATAAAATTGTATAGCGGAGAAGACGGATAAAACGTGTATCAACGGCGGTGGAAAATGTTGTAAAATTTTTAAAAGGATACAAAAAAGCCATGTTTAAAAAATGAATCGGATCACGAGAGCGCCCATGAGTCAGAAATAATGGGTGAAAAAAATATATATATATAGCGAGAGGGGGGGGGGGGTTAGAAGCCTTTGATTAATAGTATGGCTTTCTTTTACAGGTATTTCTATCCATTTTCTTTTATTTGGCAGCTATTAATCATATCTGCCCATTGTATGGACTTGATAATGATATCGAGTTGGCTACGGACGTTATACAGTGTTTCTAGGATTTGGGAATTTCGCCTCCAACATTTCGTCCCGACATTTCGCCCCTGATATTTCTCCCCCGACGTTCCGTTCCCGGTACATTTCACATGCCTTGAATGTATGAGTGACCAAGTAAGTGACTGACTGTGTGAATGACTAAGTAATACGGCAAGTGACCGTATGAGTGAGTGAGTGACCTTTGAGAATTGAGTGTCAGTGGCTGTGTGGTTGAGTGGATGACCATATGAGGTGTGTGGTCAAGTGAACGTGACCGTATGAGTGGCCATGTGAGTAGGTCAGTGGCCGTATTAGAGACAAAGTTAGAATGCGAGTGACTGTATGAGTGAGTAACCATATGAGTGACCGTATGAGAAAGTGTGTGTGACTGTATGAGTGACCATATGAAGAAGTGTGAGTGCATAGTTGAGTGAATCACCATATGAATGATCAAGTGAGTGACTGTATGAATGATCGAGTGCCTGACCATATGAGAGGCCGTATTAGTGATCAAGTTAGTGACTGTATGAGTGACCAAGGGAGTGACCACATGAGTGACCGAGAGAATAACCGTATAAGTGACCATATGAGTGACCGAAAGAGTAACCGAATAAGGGACCAAGGAAGTGACCATATGATTGACCACACTCACTTGGTCTCTGATATGGTCACATACTGCCACTCACTCATACGGTCACCCATCCACTCACTTGCTCACTCAAGTACCCGCTCATCTGGTCACTCACTAACTTGTCCACTCATGACCTCTTCAATTAGTCACTTATACGATAACTCGCGCATTCACCAGATAACTCATATGGCCACTCAGCCACTCACTTGGTCGAGGTCCATTTCACTTAAAATCACGTTCAACATATTTTTGAATTCATCACCAGTTTTTGTTCTTTCGGTGCTGTTTAATAATATAAACAGGCGGTAGATAGTGCAAAAGTGTAAATGAAGATGCCATGAAACTACTTTCTGTGTACTGCACAACGGTATCGCACGAGAAACTACTTTACAGGGTGAGACAATTAACTGAATTTTACTCATCAAGTACTTTCTTTCAAACCGAGCACAACTCAGGTCTTTACTACACTTACTACCTAGTCTTTACACACTTTACTACCTAGTGAGTTGTGCCGGAAGTAAATGTATAACTGTAATTGTACCTAACAGTGTGAGAGACTCATCAAGTACTAATCAATTAGAATATTTTGCTCGCGAATGAATTCTAATAAATGCATTTCATCGTGGTACTAACAACGCTAATTTATAAGAGACCCCGATAACAACATAAATATCGCTGAAGCTGATGATAAGACTACATCTCGATATAACGATAACCCTTCCACAGCGATATTTTTTTTTCTTGGCCCACATAGTAATGTTATAGCGACTTTTCACTGTATACCAATTAGTTCGATGTTCATTCAACTATTTATACGAATTCATGAGGCATGCTTTACATAGCTAATGAAAGGAGGAATGAGTTACCAATATTAAATCAGTTGTTATTATTATTACCTTTTTTTCAATAGTGTTCATTAATTTCGGTATTTTCAGTGTGATAAGGTACGAATGCTGCGAAGGTTATCACCAAGTCGAGGATAAAGAAGGATGCACCGGAGGTGAGTTGAATACTCAAGTTCAAATATTATCCACCAACTAGTTCATTATTTTGAAACTTACCTTAATTGGACTCGCTGTGATTTGATTATACCTGAAAATATTCATTAAGTTACACTAATGAAGGAGAATTCGAGGAATTGACGTTTACTCTAACGTGATCATTACTATTTATAAATTTAGGCTCGACTTACGATTAATAATGCACCGAGTGAAAAATTGCTCAGAATAATTTATTAATATTAATGATGTAGACCGGGGAAGGGGAGGAATCTGGTCTTCAACGCATGGCCCTCGAGTGGCCCACAAACCAAAAAGGCTTGCATAGTTACAGAATTTAGGGAAATGCTGGGGAAAATTTCAATTAAGAAATAATTTCAGAATCGGTGGGAAAATAGTACTTCGCAGTTCATGAATATTCTTGAAAAGTTAATGGAAAATATTTCCAGAATTCTCGAAATAATTTCAGAATCAATGGAGATTCATAATTAATGAAAAACAATAATTTCAGAATTAATGCCTATCACAATGAAAATTACATTAATAAAAATAAATAAATAGATATATAAATAAAACAAATTAATATGAATAAAATAAATTAGCATAAATGAAGCAAATTTAATAATATTCAAATAAGTAAAATAAATTGAAATTCATATTCAATGGAAATATTATTTCACAATCAATTGTAATTTTCATATTTAACCCTTTAAGCATCATTGACGAGATATCTCGCTTCCTTTAAAGCTTCTTATTTTAACATTGACAAGCCAAGATATTTTGCTAAGTTGATTTCTCGATGGAACACTTTTTCCCTATACCCCTTAGTTTTCACTTCTAGTCACCGCTTCAAAAAAGACATTTTTTTGAGGAGGGCTCAGGGTGTGTGGCACTGCGGTCATTCTCTTGTGCCGCTTAAAGGTTAATTTGAAAAAATATATAATTTTTCGGTACTAATGAAATTTTTTTAACGACGAAAAATCTCGGAAATATTGAGAATTTATATTTGATGAGAAAATAATTTCAAAATTAATGAAAGTTCATATTTAATGAGAAAATAATTTCAAAATTAATGAAAGTTCATATTTAATGAGAAAATAATTTCAAAATTAATGAAAGTTCATATTTAATGAGAAAATAATTTCACAAAATTAATGAGAAAGTTCATATTTAATGAAAAAATATTTTCACAATAAACAAAATTCTCCGATAACACAAGGCCCTGTGTTTGACTCGAAGCCCTTTGACCCAACCTGTTAAGACGTCACTGTGAATCTAGGTACCTCAGCATGACTTGTTGTTTGTTGGCCCTCCGGCTTCATAAAAAAAACTGTTTGGCCCGCAATGTCTGAAATACCGTATTTCACTCGCGCAGAAACGTTTCCTAATGAATATATCCCACAAGAAACATAACATTTATACAAACATTATTCAATGAAGAAAATCAAATAGAAAAGCTATCATTTTCCGGAAGTTCTTAATAACAAGCATCGTGTGTGTTCTTTTCGTCCTTCATCCAATCAAAAAATATAAAAAACTACAGAAATAGCATCAGCACGTCCAGGCACCGGCCATATGTTCAGTAAAGTGACTGACTCGCGGCCTTGGCCTAAACAGCCCTTGACATTGCACAACACACGAGGAAAGCAAATGAGAAATAAAGCCTTGTATTGAAACCAGTCGAGTTTAATTAGATTCACGCTTTTTTTTTTTCTACGAAGAAAATATATATCTAATAATGTGGTTATATACGCATTCCTTAATCTGGGATAGCTTATAAAAGAAAAGTTTCTCAGAAATCACATTCATTTGAGAAATACTTGAGAAATCTCTGCATTAAGTTTCATATTAAATTCACTGACATATCACTTTTTTTTCGCGTGAAATGATGGATAAGTTCCTGTTTCTTCCTTTCCTTTATAAAGAAAGCAAAAATGTTTTTCGATATAGCAATTATATATTGCAGCAATGTCGGAGAGAAAACGTTTCTGCTGATCCTATTAAGGAAAATGTTTCCTGATTTGCTTCAGGGGGAAAATCTCAATTTAATGAAAAACAGTACGAAATTGCGAAATTTCTCAAGAGAATATATAAATCGATTCGACTCGGTATGTCATTGAACAAGCACAACATTCATATCCATATCATGTCGATGAATAATATCTAGAGTTTCCAGACGTTAAGCTAAATAGATGTCTGAGTAGTTTTGTGCACTTGTATTTTTGTATAAAAACGTCTGCTTATTTATACGCGTGTAAAGGATTGAAACGTAGATACTTATACAGGGTGGTTATAAATAAACTGACATTACTAAGATGTATGTAGCGCACATTCTGCGGGAGGCATCTTGATAAAGCTTGGTATATTGGATATATGGACCATGGGGAGGATGGGGGGGGGGGAAGAAAGACTTAATTAAAATATAGTAACATTTTCAACCACCAGTGAAAAAGTGGAGCTTTTTATTGATTATTGAAGGACCGGACACACCCCGCTTCCCATCTCAAGGAGATATCAAAGCGTTCCCGAAAGATGGGTGCATCCGGAATTTTATTAAATATGTATATGTATATATATCTATATAAATTTGTATAACAGAATTACAAGCCCAATTACAGGAGTATAAATCAACGAAATAATTATGATAAATCATGATCTAAGAATCGAAATCTGAATTGATATTATAGCGTCCTTGGGGCACGTCCGGACTCGATAATCAAATTCCGTTGGTGGCAGTCCGTCCGCGTTCGTTGGATGTCACTAGTCGTGTAGGCCGTACAACGACGAATCGATGTCATGTTTGCGTCACATGTCCTTGTCCAAGTGTCCAAGTCAGCCAATGTTCAGACACCCAGATGTTTTAGCCCATTCTAGGCACACATTCCTGTTCCATAAGCATCCTACGTCTTAATTCTCCTGGGCAATTAGGAGATTTTCATCATTCCCGAAGCTACATAGGCTGGCTAGCTGGATTATGGGTGGCATTGATTCACCACGTTAACATGTTAAGTGTTTATAGTTTCTCCAATAAAGTTCGCCGTTCAACGACGTATCAGTTTCGTGAATTTCCAGTACCCCTACGTGGCCGCAAGTTGTTATGGCAGTAATCTTTCTCGCATGGTCCAAATAACGTGTATACTCAGAGTTTTAATGAGATACGTCCACACCACAACGGGTGCTACATCGGACGAAGTGGTGTCAGTTATTTGGACCATGGGAAAAAACTAACTGCGAGACAAAAGCACCCCTTTTTCTACCTAGTGGTTAAAAATTGAACTTTTTTTATTGAATCTTTAATTTCCCCATAGTCCATGTATCTTGTATTCGAAGTTCCATCAAAATACCTCCATCAGAATGGGCGCTACATACGCCTTAGTAGTGTCAATTTATTTATAACCACCCTGTACTATTTAATGCTGATATCTTAAAAAATACCTGAAATATATGAGATTTTTGTTTTTGTGGATCTTGCTCAGAGAAATACAATAATATCTCATTAATGCAAATACGTTTTTGAGTTTGGTTGAAGAAGGTTGATGATGAGAAAATAAATGTGTGCGCGCGTTCCAGAGCTGGGTAAGTGCTCTATAGAGAAATGGGCGAAAAACTGATTGTCAACAATGGTTTCTCGGCCTCAAAAAATCACTTTCGGAATGTTTACTTTGGTTACCGTGGTTCGCAAAAAATGCGTTTCAGACATGTAGGCTATATGCCTTTACAATGGTTTGCCACTTCTTTAATTCCGCTGGTATTATGTAAGATAGTTTATTCCTTTATAATGGTTCGTTACTTTTTCAATCATCCCAGTAACTGAAGAAAACCCGAGCAGCACCGGGTATTATAGCTAGTAAATAATAAAACAATACAATAAATATCAATAAAAACAATGAAATTATACAATTCAATTGTAAAAACAAAAAAATAACTCGTTAACATTTCTATGGATGTTATTATAAACATTTTTATAAAGCACAATATGGCACACTTAACAGTAAAACAAATTAAATAGTTTTATGTACGAAATAACTACAATAATAAAAATATTTAAAATGAACAAAAATCCGCTTCCTCTATAGTTGTTAGTTCGCATTCCATGGGAAAAAATTGAATTTAAAAAAAAAATAACTTATTTCAAATGAAATGAAAAAAAAATATCCTATATGATATCTTTATACGATATGAGATATGTAAATAAAGATATGCTTCGCATTGAAAATTCTCTTTTAGCAAGGGCTAAAAAAAGGAAAAAATATCAAGATATATTCAGGAAACTCTCAAGCACGGCTCAGCAGTCACAAAATTTTAATAAATTCTTTTTTACGGGGTTTGGAGTTCTTCATACACGTGCAAGCTGGAACGTGAATTTTTGCGAGTAAAAAAAAAATCAAATTTAAATATATATATACACACAGTATATCCGAGACTTGCATTCAATATACACACACACACACACCATAAGAACCAAAGATATTTGCTTTACCGGCACGGGGCATGGATTCCAGCAGCATTTCGAGGATGAAAATATTTTTCCTGCTATGGAAGATCTCTTTCTATATATATATATTTATTTATTTATTTATCTGCATTGAATACAAATATACTCCGCAGAGAGTGAGAGAGTAATTCAAATATTTTATAATTCTGAACGTGGGATGATAGAGAATTCAAAGTATTGGCCAATGGCGTATTTAGTTAGAGAGGAGGAGAACTTCCACGATTCATTTGAATTTCATTATTGTCTGGTGTTTTAGAATATTAGCGGGAATTTGATCGGCCATGAAATCGTCTGAACAAATATTTAATAATAACGTATCATTTTATATGTCTATTATTCGTAGTGTGTATTTACGCATTGAAATTCTAATTTTTGTTGAATTTTTTTTATCCAAATTTCGTTTTATCCAAAAGTTGCGAATTTTAGAATTTGAATGAGTTTCTCGTAATCTATTTTTTTATATGAATTATATGAATATATTCTCTAGTAGGATTTCTGAATTTTAGTGGAAAATTTTTCATTTTTATCGTCTATGAAATCGTGTGTGTGAAGCAATAAGAAATATTTAAATGGCATTTTATTTGTATATTTTTCATTCTACTACTATTTATCGTAATTTTATCGGTGAAAACCCACTTTTTCATTCAGAATTTTCGATATTTTGGAATTGGAATGAGATTCTCATAATATAGAATTTTATGAATATTTTCTAACAGAATTCAAATTCTTAACTTTGTTTATTTTGATTAACCAGTATTTCACGTTAAATTAGATGAAAATTTTTTTACGTAGTTCAAATTTAAATATAAAAATACAAATCTTAATTTTATAACAAGAAAAATATAAAACTTTCGGTAGAAACATATTCTTTTTATACCGGGTGCTTAACAAAGAGTGTCCGAAACGTATAAAAATTCTGCATATCATTTTAATAACAAATAAAAGACAATTTGTGAAAAATAGGCAAATTCATACTCGCCCACTCAAAGTAATATTTGTATGAAATGTAAAAATATTATTAAACTTTCGAAGCCAATTGTAAATTTCAGAAATAGACAAAAATACAATAATATATAAGAAGAATATTTAAAAATCTTGGAATTCGAAGTACTGGAATGTCTTTCTATAAACTTATTCATCTGCATTGAATAATATAATGCTCCGCAGAAAGAGAGAAATTTAAATATTTTAATCCTGGAAATGGAATGAAAGAAGAATAACAACGAAAACAAAATTCAAAGTATTGGCTAATGAAAGACACGTTTATAGTAAGAGAAAATTTTTCACGATTTATTTGAATTTCGTAGAATTTACTTATTGTCTGGCATAATTTTGGGGGAAATTTGATCGACCCATGAAATTGTTTCAACCAATGTTTAGAAATGAGGTATCATTTTATACGTGTAGTTTTCATTATGATACAAAAGTTTCGTGCGAATTGAATTTTTCGTTATTTAATCGGTGAAAATCCAGTGTTTTATTTAAAATTTTAGAGGTTTTCGAATTCAACTGAAATTTTCATAGTATAGTTCCGTGAATATTTTTTAAAAGGATTTAAATTTCTAGCAGTGGATTTACTTTCGTTCACCAATTTTGCTCGTAAAATTCGATTTAAAACTCTTTACGCAGTTTAAAGGAGAATGCGAAATTATAAATTTTGATAATTTTATAACGAGAAGCATCAAAAATTTTCTTAATTCAAGTTCTTCCATACGATGAATGTGTGAAATGAATAAAAACTCTGTGAGTTTTGATTTTTTTTAAACAAAATTGAAAAATAATCAGTGAAGAATAGCTTCGTCCACGTGAAAATATAATTATTTGAAATGCTAAAAACTAAAATTCAATTTTTAAAGCAAATCATGAATTTCACAAATGCACATGCACGCAATATTGTAAGAGAAGAAATATTTACTCTATTCCTATGTTTTTTTAAATACTGAATTCCTTTTATACATTTATTTATCGGCATTCATTAAATGCAGAGAGAGAGAGAGAGAGAGAAAATTTAAATATTTAAATTTCGGACGTGAAATGAAAGAGAAATAACAACGAGGAGGAATTCAAAGTATCGGTCAATGAAAAGATGCATTTAGTAAGAATTTTCGCGATTCATTTGAATTTCTTACAATTTACTTATTGTCTGACGTTTCTGAATTTCATTGGAAATTTTCATTTTAATCTGCCGTGAAATCGTGCGAAGCAATATTGAATAATAAAATATTATTTTACGTATACATTCTTTCGTGTTTTGCGAACTGAAATTTTTTGAAATTTTATCGCGGTGGAAATAAACTGTCTTATTAAAATTTTTCTGAAATTCGAAATTCAACTGAGATTACCATCATAATGTAGAATTTTATGAATATTTTCTAATAGAATTTAGTTTTCAAATCGTGGGTTGATTTAATTGCAGAAGAGTGAAGGTAATGATAAAAAAGTTTATAAGAATGGCCGGAAGAGGGATCACGGAATGAAAAAATCGTGATCAAAGTGATGATAAGGGAGGTCACATAGTTATATTGGAATCATCAAAGCAATGAGGAATGATCAGTGACTAGAAAATATAAGCTCAACACATATCCCACGGGCCAAATGTGTTTGGTCCTCGGAACCATCTGATGTGGCCTGCGACCTCATAACTTTATTTTGTAACAATGAATCAAGTGGCACATTTACAAATCATTTGAGTGACCCGCCGCACACATTTCCAAACGTTTTCTGCATTTCTTAAACGACTCGCGGGCATATTTACAGATCACTTAAGTGGTACGTGATACATTTACAGAGCATATAAGTTACCCGTAGGATATTTACAGAGCACTTTAATGGCCTGTGGTACAGTGTAACATCACTCAAGTGACTCGCGACATATTTACAGATCACTTGAATGACCCACGGTACAGTTATAGAGCATTATAACTGTGCCCCGACATATTTACAGATCACTCAAGTTATCCGTGGCACATTTACAGATTGTTTAAGTGACCCATGGTATAGTTCCACATCACTCTAGAGGCCCGCGACACATATGCAAATCCCTCAAGTGACCCACGACGTACCTACAAATCACTTGAGCACGTGTGGCACGGTTCCAGAGCACTTGAGCACTCCACGACACATTTCCACACGGCACTTGAGTGACCTTCGGCACATTTCAAGATCACTCAACCGATTCGCGACACATTCACAGATCACTTGAGTGGCCCGCAACACGTTTTCAAATCCATGAGGTGGCCCCTCACTCTCCTAAAGGTTGATCACCCTTGGACTAGAATGATCAGAATGATGACAGAAAAAAAAAATCAGAAGAGTGAGTGGATTATTAAAATGATCACAAAAAAATCATTATAATGACGAGAAGAAAGATTTCAGAAGAGTGACGAGAGAGAGAGGGATCAGTGTCATCAAAAAGATTGGAGGTGTGATCAGAGTGAAGAAGGGAATGAAAGTGATTCAGAGAAATCACAGAACGAATGGAGAAAATTTCGAAAAAATTACACAGTTTTATTTCAGAAAAAGTATTTATTAATCAATATAATACCAATATAATATAATCAGTAATATGCGTATTATTAATCATTATCATCAAATTTTTCTTCGAAAACTCCATTCCTCTTTTAATCCCAACCCTTTAACGATAAAATCGGAATCAAATTCTCTGAAATTGAACTAAAATTTAAATTATGAATATCAACGTGAATTTAACGTTGCATAATTGATTAACATTTCGTAAACAGCATTAGCGAAATCCTAAGACCCCTCGTAACCGGTAATGCAAATGCAAGTCACACGTCCTCGAGCCATTTCCAGCCAAATCCCGGTTACTCTACAAGCATTTGTGTGTGATCAATATATTTTAAAATATTTTTAGCCATGAATATCTGAATGTTTTCGTCACATTGAAATTTCGGAAATTTTCCTCAGTTAAGCCGATGGTGAACGTGCTGCAGACGGCACGCGAATTGGGAGCGACGGTCTTCGTGGATTACATGAAAGAAGCTGGATTGAGCGGACGGTTGCAAAAACCCGGAGAAGCGATAACATTATTCGCACCGACGAACGAAGCCTTTGATGTAAGTTTGTGTATTGAAATATATTATAGTACTCTCTTAAGACTCTTATGAGTCCTAATTCGCGTTATCTCATCAACCCTTCGTCGTGTAGAGCACAGATTCTTAACCTAACGCAGGTACTTCTGAGAAGGGTTGTCGTGCAAATTCATTTACACACAGCCAGGGCTTCTTGAGCTAAAGGCCACGACCCCAACTTGATTCGTAGGGGCTTCCGAGATGGGTCGTTAAAACCCAATAACAGCTGAGGGCTCGAGCTATGGGTCACGACCCAGGCCCGTCATTTAGGGGGGGCAGGGGATAGCAGTTGCTGCCCCCCCCCTCGGCTTTTGAAAATACACTAAAAATGGTATATATATATATATATATACATACATACATTATATATACATTATATATACATATATATATATACAAATATATATATACATACATTAAGTAAATGTGCTTTGCCCCCCCTCCCCTGGAAAAAGTTGAAATGACGGCCCTGTGTCACGACCCAAACTTGATTCGCAGGAGCTTTGGAGATGGGTCGTACATAGAAAATTATCTTAGTGAAGATAAATTTTTTTAATACGGAAGGGGAAAAAAGGCAGTTCAAATTATTGTCGAGAGAGGGCGCTGCACGAAAGGAATCGGACGAACTTTTCTTTAACCTCTTCTGTGCCCGAAACGTTCGCAAAGCTTCATCCTACTATGCTGGTTGAAGTAAAACAACTTCAACAGTCATGACTTATCCACCAATGTCAATTGCACAATGGAAACGGAATATAAGCGCCTGTAATTGGAAAATTCAGAAATGAACTGTTAATCGTTCATCCTGCGTTTTATAGGACTCTGATTTACATATTTCCGGTGATTTCCTTTCGTGCAATGCCCTCTATCGACAGAAATCAGGATCTTTGTTCCTCTGGCAAAAGAAAAAAAATCTCCCTTCGTGAAAATAACTTTTCAGAAAATTCCATTCAGACATACCGATTCCTTCAATTTTCATGAATTTTCGAACTACATTTACGTATATGTATTTGTGGACAACCTGTATAACAAAAATAGAACTTATTGATATGCATATTTGAGCATTTCGCAAAACAATTCCGCATGCATAATATAATCCATTTCGTAATCTCATGGCCAAAAAATTCCGGGAAATATTGATTTAACTTCTGTGTATAATATCAACTTCTCCTCTAATCGAATTTTTCCAGATCCGATTTGAATTTCTCTGAAACCGACATCTACATTTACTCCGTTGGAGAAATTCCATTTTAAGAGCACATTGTTCTCTTTGCATTCAATTTTCTCTTAAAGATTTGAAAGAAATAATCCTAAGAGAGAGAGAGAGACGCACAATAGACAATGGAAAGCTGTTATATGCGAGGAAACGTTACTTCATAGAATTACAATTACAGCAATCATTCAATAACCACGCATTTCGTGCGTAATTACGGGCCAACGTGATAACGATTGTGATATCCTAAAATTTCTATAAGTGGTGAATAGAAATTTGTGTAAGCACGTAATTTTCGAGGGAGGAAATCCGCGGCATGTACGAGATTGGCGATGTTCATGAATCGGGAATTTCAGTGGGATCATTAATCATGGGCATTAATTAATGACCGGTAAAGACTTTGCTTCCAACCGAATACGCTTACGACACACCTCCCACTACTCATCTAGGGATGATATATCCTATTTACTGATGATGAATGGCAGATATTTCTCTGAAGAATGATTAAGTTTATCTGAAACAAAGGGGAGAAAAACAGTTTATTTTATCCCGTGAAATTTATGAGTGAATTAATTGGGAGAATTTCGTGATTGAGAAAAGTGTTATTTTACGATTCATTGATATTATCATAAGTTTTAAAATCATATTTTGTGGAAGGTTGAATGAACTTGAATTGCTTAAAGAAATCTTGCCTGTTTTTTCTTATGAGCCAGGGGTGTCTAACGTATGGCCTGCGGCCCACACGTGGCTCTCGGAGCCTTCTTCAAGTTCCTCCGATTCTATGCCGAAAATAGCTACTTAATGCAGTAAACCGATTAAATGTAAAAAAAAAGTTTTCACGGTGTTTAGAATTGTGAGATTATTCCCAAATTTAACGTGCTATACTATCATAGCCTGCTTAACGAAATTTGGGGGGGGGGGAGCTTTCCCAAATATTTCTTTTGGGGGTGGGCCTTTATTTCATATATATTTTTTATACGGATAGTTAGCTTCCAACAAGGCGTAATAAGTTACAGAATTTCCAGAAATGCTGAAAATACTTTATTGAAAGAAAAAATTTCACAATTATATAAAAAATCCCAGAATTATATAAAAATTAATTTCAGAACTATCAAAAGAATTGATTTAAAAAATTATATGATTCCTCAAATCATTTCATCATTGGAAAAGTAGGTAAACTTTGCCTAATAATACTCAGAAAAATTCCCAACGAAAAAGGCAAATACAAGGAAAATACAAAACTCTTTATGCATTTCGACACGCTATAAGTGTCGTCTTCTGAGGATAAAAATATCACGCTGACCAAGGATCCCGCTTGGATTGGTTGACCTGAATAAGTCTGGTTAATTCACGATGTTTGACTTGAAAAGATGTATATTTTTTCTTTCCACTTGGCAACGAGAGTTAAGATTTGGTAATCAATCCAAGTGGGATACTTGGCCAGCGTGATAGTTTGTATCCTCTGAATACGACACCCATAACGTGTTCGAAATGCGTAAGGAGCTTTGATTTTTTTTCCTTGTATTTACCTTTCTCGTCGGCGATTTTTCTGAGTATTTCATCATTGATGGAAATTGGTAACTAATGAAAAATAATTTCAAAAAATTACAAAGACAAATATTTTCAGAATTAATGAAAGAAATAAAATTAATAAAAAAAATTCACAGTTAATGAAAATTCTTAATTAATATAAGAAATGAATTTAATTTAATGCCTTATTTGACTAAGGGCCCGTTCGTGTGCCCATCCGTTAAGACACCACTGTACATTACATCGAGTCTTTTGGGAATGTGTACACCATCTTACTTGGTGGCTCTTGGTCTTCATGAAAAGTTTTAATTCAGCCCGCAATGTCTAGGGAGTTGAAAACCCTCGACATAATCGATAAATTGATAGTATCTGCAATATATTTTATAGTATTTTCAGTATCATTCATTAAGTTGTTTACTCTTAGCTGGAAAGATCCACCATCAATAGCTCTATATTCTTGATGGAGTTATTAATTGATTTTTCTGGTTATTTTTTCCATGAGATCAGCAATTAACTCAGAACGATCAGGAAGCCTTAAAAGTGAGCCTCCTCGAAGGAGAATCGCCAATTCTTCTCTACCACGTAGCCGGAGGAAGGAAACTACATTCTCGAGACTTCAAAGCGGAGCAAGAAGTCGAAACATTGGCCGAAGGTGGACACAAAGTTCGCATTAATAGATATTCTAATGGGGTAAGTTATTTTGTGATGTTCATTACTTCATGCTATAAGTTTTAACCTTTGATTTATTTGGGAGCATTCTCAACGATATAGTGAGAATGTATTTTAGCCGACTTCTTGGCGTAATGTTGGCGAAGTTTGCTTATTTTTTTGCAACTCTACTGAAGAGAAGAAATAAATATAGTATTTAAAAGAAAATATGAAAAGGAATATTCCCCATCGGGAAATGGAGGGGGCAACAACATTTTTCAAAGTTAATTTCCCAATCGGATAAAATTAGGGGGAATGATTATGATCACGCTCCCACTCCAATCAGTCGTGATCATCTTCTGGTCATTTTACTTCACTTTTCTAATCATTGCGAACACTCTTCCGATATTTTTGATGACTTTACTCACTCTTCTGATCTTTTTTATGGTTTTTGGTCATTTTTCTCTTCCTTTTGATGATTCTGATAACGTTTCTGATTAAATTCAATCACTGTTCTGATTTATTAAATTACTCATCACGACTATTCAGTGACTATTACTCATGGCTGTAACAGTGATACGAATCGTTCTTCAAATTTCGCCAAAATAATGTGACTGGTTACTATTTTTTTTTTTATTTCACCATTTTAATGACTATCATTCTGATTGCCCGTTTATCATTCCAATGTCTCTGATCATTTTCTGATCCATCACTTTTCTACTCTTTTCATGTGTGGCTCTGTTCTCTGCCCTTTTTAATGACTGTACCATTCTAATGGCTCTTTGATCATTTCAATGACTCTGACCCGAGTCATTGATGATTTCAGGGCGATGTGCTAAAAACATATCACTATCTAACACACTAACTAATATTTCCATATTAAGGAACTGACTTGATTGATCAACTGATTGATCCTTTCAGTCACAACCAGTTGGTCCTCGAACAAATTATTCAACTTCGAAAGTAATAATTATGGTTTCATTCATGAAATAAATCCGCATAACTGACCTTGCCACCAGATGGCGGCTTATAGGAGGATGACGTCACTCTCCGCTATCAATCGTCATCCTCGGATAAGTCGCGATCTGGTGGCAACAAAGCCGCTTGAAAGATGACTCCTAATGCAGCTTTGGGTGGCAATGTCAGCAATTGTGAGCTCTGGCCCGAGTTAAATCCGACCGTCCATGTACGGTCCCATTCAGTGCACATAATCTCTAGGGAAAGATTGAGATTGGTTGCATTTTTGTAGTCTAGCGGTCTCACCGGGCAGGACGTGGGTTCGATTCCCCGCAGGGGTAGTTGAATTTTCATTCTCTCCTAAAATTCAACTTCTCATCAGCCAGCTGTTAAAAACTTTCGTATGTATAAGCCGAGAGTGACGTCACATCCTTCAATAAATCCGTATCAATGTACGTATGCTGAGTGTAATGGATTGTTTTCTGAGAATTTATATTTTCCAATAAGACATTATATATCAAATGATCTAGTTCGTTCTATTAAAAGAGCGGTTTCAAAAAAGGCACTGCAGTGTCGGAAAATTCTTTCGTATCGTCTGGAATTAAAATATCCATGATAGTAAAATAACAGGTACTTATCACAGCATGATAAGAACATGCTGTCCTGAAAGATCCTCTGAGGGAGAAGAACTGAACAAAAGTACGGACTTGTCAGTGTTTCCAGTCGATACATCAACGTCAAACTAAACCGATGAAAATCTCTTTCGGAACAACTTTTTTACATTCCATTGAAATTCCTTCGGAAAAACGTTTCCCACCGCAACATGTCATTGATTTCCGTTTACGTTATTGTTATGCAGTTTTCACCCATGTTTTCTTTATTATGTTATTCCTCCACCGAGCATATTCGTGAGATTTTTTTTCCGCGAGATACACCTATATCCTCGGGAGAAAAATATACAGATGCCAGTCTTAAACTCGATCAGAACCAGATGCTGCTCTACTATGGCAAAATCTCCCGCGAAAACTATTTTTCAGAGCGAAAAAAAGTACGCTATTCTCCCCGCTGTGTTACAAATTGATACACCGCGTGTATCAATCCGTCATTTATTGGGACGACAGGAACGTGAAGTAAAATATGTTTTTTTACTGTCCCGTAAGTTGTTTGGGCTGAAAGAATTCTTTTACGATTTGGAACAGCTGCCGTAAGCGCCTTGGAAATTTATAATGTGACGGGAAAACATGCGAGAAAACTTACTTCGTGTAATGGTGTGTTCCCCCTCCAGTGATGTCTACTGATTCTTAGATGCAATATGGAAAGATACTTGTCATGTATTTTAATAACTAACTACGGTAAGTGATGTGCGTAAAGAATAAAAGATATACTCAGCCGCGATAATTTTTTGTCACTCTTCATCACTTTCTGATCAATCTTAAACTCGATCAGAACTAAATACTGCTCCACTCTATAATTTTAGTTACTGATCGCTCTTTATTGGTTTGATCATCCTAATGATTCTCTGTTTACTCTTCTGTCAATTTCTATCGTTATGAACACTCTTTTAATCATTATGCGCACTCGTCTGATCATTCTTGGGCAAACTTCTGATCATTTTGTATACTCTTCTGATCATTCTGTACACTCTTCTGATCATTTCGTGCACTCTTCTGATCATTTTGTATACTCTTCTGATCATTTTGTATACTCTTCTGATTATTTTGTATACTCTTCTGATCATTCTTGGGCAAACTTCTGATCATTGTGTATACTCTTCTGATCATTCTTGGGCAAACTTCTGATCATTTTGTATACTCTTCTGATCATTCTGTACACTCTTCTGATCATTTCGTGCACTCTTCTGATCATTTCGTGCACTCTTCTGATCATTTTGTATACTCTTCTGATCATTTTGTATACTCTTCTGATCATTTTGTATACTCTTCTGATTATTTTGTATACTCTTCTGATCATTCTTGGGCAAACTTCTGATCATTGTGTATACTCTTCTGATCATTCTTGGGCAAACTTCTGATCATTTTGTATACTCTTCTGATCATTCTGTACACTCTTCTGATCATTTCGTGCACTCTTCTGATCATTTCGTGCACTCTTCTGATCATTTTGTATACTCTTCTGATCATTGTGTATATTCTTCTGATAATTCTGCGCACTTTTCTGATCATTTTGTATACTCTTCTGATCATTTTGTATACTCTTCTGATCATTTTGTATACTCTTCTGATCATTTTGTATACTCTTCTGATCATTTTGTATACTCTTCTGATCATTCTTGGGCAAACTTCTGATCATTTTGTATACTCTTCTGATCATTCTTGGGCAAACTTCTGATCATTTTGTATACTCTTCTGATCATTCTTGGGCAAACTTCTGATCATTTTGTATACTCTTCTGATCATTCTGTACACTCTTCTGATCATTTCGTGCACTCTTCTGATCATTTCGTGCACTCTTCTGATCATTTCGTGCACTCTTCTGATCATTTTGTATACTCTTCTGATCATTGTGTATATTCTTCTGATAATTCTGCGCACTCTTCTGATCATTTTGTATACTCTTCTGATCATTTTGTATGCTCTTCTGATAATTCTGTGCACTCTTCTGATAATTCTGTGCACTCTTCTGATAATTCTGTGCACTCTTCTGATAATTCTGTGCACTCTTCTGATAATTCTGTGCACTCTTCTGACCATTCTGCACACTCTTCCGACCATTTTGATAAATCTAATCACTCTTTTTATCATTCTGATCACCCTTCTCATCTTTTTGGTAGTTCTAATCATTCTTCTGTGATCATTTTAATTTTTCTGTTCACTTTTCTGAACATTTTCCATCGCCCTGTTGATCTTTTTATATTTGGGGTCATTCAAGTATTACATAAACAGATTTTTAGCCATTTTTGACCCCCCCCCCCCCCCCGGTCAGCAAAATTTCAAAATTTCGTCAGTAGCTTAGAATATTTCATATCATCAGAAAGAGCTGGTTGATGACGTAAGCAACCTTCCAACGCCCCCCTCCCCCCCCCCCCGTCATCAAAAGTCAACAAATCCGAAACCCCTCCGCTCGATGCTGACGTAATACTTGAAAGACCTCATAGCTCTGATCACTCTTCTGACCATTTTAATCGTTCTGATCATTTCAATGATTGTTATCATTCTGATTACGTTTTTGATCATTGTAATGGATCTCTTTACACTTCTGTGATCACCTGCATGTTCTTTTTGGTGGTTCTGATCAATCTTCTGCCCCCTTTAATGACTTTGATCTTTTTTACTAACCTTCACTCTAAAAATTTGGAAATTTCAATGTGGAAAACATTTTCGGATATTTATTCTGATTAATCTATTCTTACTAGAACTGTGAACAAAGCCATAATTTCTGATGGCTTTGTTCACAGTTCTGGTGATTTCATTCTGATCACTCTTCTGCCCTGGACTAATTTTTCCTCCGATATTTTTTTTCGACTCGACTCTGTGATCCCTCTTCCGATTATTTTGATGGCATCATTCATCTGACGATTCTAAAGACTCTGATCACACTTCTGATCATTGTGAAACGATACTTTGTCTCTAATCAAGAAATCAAGATCTTAATTTCTTTCAAGATTTTAATTTCTTCATTTGATGCGTACGTGTATTTTTAAGAATCATTCAACACCTTCGAGTGTTTTTATTTGGCAGTTGTTACAAGTCAAAATTTATGACGTTTGAATTTCATTCATTTTATTACATCAACTGTCATTAATCAATATTATGTATTTTAGCTCATATACATTCACCATAATTTCACTTAATATATAAAGTCACGGCTTTTACAGATGTAAAATTTAATTTTTAGCTTTTGGAGATAATTTAGAGCTTTGGTTTATTCTGCAACTTTTTTTTTATTTCGATGGACGGAACAGTTTTAATGAATTTTTTGATAAATTTTTATTTTATATCAAAATTCTTTACGATTTATTTAAATAAATCATTTTTACGTAGAATATTATCGACTATTTAAAAAATTATAAGAAAAATTGAAGAAAGGTATGAAATTCATTTTTTCCCCAATTTTAGTAAAGTTTTTTAGCCATTGAATGCAAATTACTAGCGGCTTATACGAAAATACAGCGTACAGAAAGTGTGCATGCGAAAAACAATTGTTGTTCTGATAATTCTTACTAGATTACGAAATTACAGTAATTACCACTTTTATCACTTGTTTATTAATATCCCTATTTAAATTTTTTTTTAAAAAGACAATAATAAATGAATCAACTCTAGTGATAATTAATTTCCAACTATCAAAATATAGTGCAGCCCAAAATATTACCGCAATTACTTATTTTGACAAAACTCAAAAACCATTACGAACATCAAATTTGAAAATTTTGTCATCACCGACAAAGGAAGGAGGGTATTATTATCATATAAAATCTATATAGTTTTCATAAATTTGCCTGTCTTCAATTAGAATTAATGAACACAATTCAATATTTCTAATAAAATTTAGAAAAAAATATAATCTATTTTGAATTAGAGTTTGAATTAAAAAACAATATATTTTGTAATAACAATAAACAATAAACTTTAATTTTTTTACTCATGTGTAAAGTATGATTAAGAAAAAAAATTTAACAATTGAAATCGCTTTTTAAAATTCATTTCAGTATCATTTCTCAATTAAAATGAATAAAATAAAATTCACCAACATTCATAAGAAATACTTTCCACTGAAATTCCATAAAGAATATTTCGCCCATACAAAAGCTGGACACAAAAAATTTCTAGAATATCTTCCCTATGAAATCCTAAACTAAATATCTAAGATTTCTTTAGAATTTTTTCCCGGGGAACCTGCTATATCTGATACATCACTATGCAAATATACAGTATAAGAAAACAAAACTAAACAACTCTGAAGGCAATATGAAAAATGTTTGTTTATAAAAACTGAACAGCTGCCAGAAATTCAAGCCAGAAAAATATCCAGTTTATATTCCCAAGGGTAGATATTTTTTTTCTCTAGACTCTAAGAGGATAGATATCCGAATGTTTGAGTTCGTGCATGTTTTATTAGACTTCTTTTCACACAGTATATTTGCCGAAGACGTTCACTGCGTAAACCGATTTTCTCGGGGAAAAACCTTACGTTTGCCAAATATTTCCCAATATTCTTGGAAAATTCACTTTTATAGGTTTATGTAATATATAAAATATCATATTGACTTGTATCGACCCAATCCGCGTCCTTCCGATAATTGTATCAGATTCTTCCGCGTTTTATACGACATTCTTCATCGACATTCTATCGTCGTATATATATTGGAAGAGAGAAAAGGCGGAGAAACGAGATGTTTTCGATGGAGAATCCAAGTTTTCCCGCTAAGGCAAACTTTCCTGCGAGTTTGTAAAAATTTGATATGATTTTGATATAAGTTTGTTAAAACATGAAGGATGTTTGAATCAATTTTCTCTGCTACTGTTTTCTACCTATTCCTTTGGACAGATTTATTTTAGTGGAACAATTTCAGGTTTTATCTTGGTGTATTGGGGCGTTATTATGACATTGGGAGAGTGAAATAAACGGCATCTGCTCTTGAAATTATTTTGTACAAATACAGATTTGAATTAGAAAATTCACGTTTTTATTTGTGTGTAAAAAGTTACGAGGATCTTAATTTTAACTAGTTTTGTTGTCATTATCATTAAAGTTTTTATTATCAAAAAATGCCCACTTCATTATGTAGTAACTGAAACAGTATAGAATTTTTGTAATTTTCAATTTTTGCTTTTTTTATACCATTTTTTACTCAATTTTTATTTTTTTTCATTCTATTTTATTTTTTTTATTTCATTTTCATTCCATTTTATTTATTTTCATTCCATTTTATTTATTTTCATTCCATTTTATTTATTTTCATTCCATTTTATTTATTTTCATTCCATTTTATTTATTTTCATTCCATTTTTATTATTTTATTTATTTTCATTCCATTTTTATTATTTTATTCTTTATTCCATTTTATTTATTTTCATTCCATTTTTATTATTTTATTCTTTATTCCATTTTGTTTATTTCATTCGTTTAATTCATTTCATTGTTTTATTTAATTTTTTATTTCAATTTTTGTTTTATTTAATTTTTTATTTCAATTTTTGTTTTATTTTAATTTTTTATTTCAATTTTTGTTTTATTTTAATTTTTAATTTGTTTTATTTATTTCATTCGTTTATTTATTTCACTTTTATTCCTTTTTATTTTATTTCTTTTTATTCATTAATTTTACTTATTTGTTTATTTTATTCGTTCAATTGTTGTTTAAGAATCAAGATTACCGACATATCCGGAATGCTTAACAAAAATTGTCTGTAAAAAATATAAATTCTACGGTTAATTTTAAAATACAATTGTGAAAAGTATTAAAATATCCAAAATATGCAAAACATCAGCAAAGAGAACTGAACCGTATTGAACTTAACTCTGTAGCTGAACTTTTACAAAACTATCATTGGAAAAATGTGGGAGTTAAGCCTCTTATACGGTCCCGAACGAAAATTTGTCAATAAGTAAAATTTGCATCTCTCTCTCTTTCTATTATACTGGGAAAAAAACTTATCCAGTAAAACAAAATTAATGAAAAAGATATCGGCGACTAAGATACTTTTCATTCATTTGTCACGAGGTAAATAATTTTCAATATATTAGAGAGAAACATTTTAATAATTTACTCTATTACATTGGAGGCCTCGTAAATAACAATTTTTGGAACTTTTTCCCACTTAATGACAATTTTTGAAAAGAACAGCCATTGCATCGGAATTCTTATCTTTTCGATAATTATTTTTTCAAATATTACTTGAATTTGAAAGCGAATCATAAAATTTTTATCCCCTTTTAAACACTTTCAAAGAAACAGCCAGTGAATTAATTATGAACATGCATGCGTGATTCACCCTGTGATAACGATTTTAAATTTCACTATTCTCACTTTGAAATAAAATCCCCTTTCATAAGCAGAACATTTCATCTCGAAATTCATTCCATAATCCCCATACTCTTGTTAAACTTGTGGAACATCCATTTCACCGTAAATTTAGAATTAGCTTCTGGGACATGATAAGATTATTAACCATAGCGCACATGTATTTTACGGGACATTTCCATAATTTAAGAGTTCCAATATTTTTATTTAAAAACAAATACCCTTCTTTTCTCTTTTATTTTCAATGAGACTCACTTTAGAAATCAAGAATTAGGATTTTTTCCCGCATGACATAATCATAATTATCACATTATAATTTATACCATAGTTAGTCTTAGTCATATATAAATATATTCATTTCCCATATTGATCAAACATATACGTTTTGTTTGATGAATTCCGCAAATTTTTTCTCCCATTACATCTTATGGAAGCTCCCTAGTTCACGCCATTGGCAATTTTTCAGAAATTTTAGCGATAGTTGGCAAATTTTCTTGCCTTTGACAATTTTTTGGCGATTATTCGTGTTTGTGTATGGATTCCGATGTTTTGTCCCCCAATATTGTTATTAAGGAAATATAGTCAGCCTAGGAACTCATTGTGTTGGGTGAATTGATACTTTTCTATAAGAACCCCCTTAGCTGTCCCTAGTTTGCTTATCTGACTAGAGTCCGCATTATATTCACTAAAAAAGTGGCAAAATATGATCTAAAAACACTTAAAAATGTCAAAGTATGCACTTAAAAATGTCAAAATATGCACTTGAAAATGTCAAAATATGCACTTGAAAATGTCAAAATATTAATTAAAAAGAGGGTGCTCGAACTTTTGCGTAGTGCGGGCCACTTCACTGGTCTGAAAACACGTCACGGGCCACTTAAGTAATCTGGAACAATGTCGCGGGTAACATAATGCCACGAGGGCCACACAAATGTGCCATTCAAAATCTGTAAATGTGCCACGGATCACTTAAGCAATCTTTAAATGTACCGTGGGTTACTTAAGGGATTGTGTCGGCAGCTGCTTGCGCGATCTGGACACTGTGCCGCGGATAATTAATGTAGAAGGGTGGAGTGATGTGGAACTGAATATGCTGCGTATCGCTTATATACATTCACAGGGATCTGTAAATGTGGCGCGTGCCACTTGAATGCTCTGGAATTATGATGCCGTGGGCCACTCAAGTGATTTGTGAATATGTCGCTGGTCAGTTGAAAAATCTGGTAATGTGCCACAGGTTACTGAAATAATGCGGAACTGCGCTGGCGCGATTCACTCAAGTCATCTGTTCCGCTTAGTTCATTTTTATAAAATTAAATTTGAGGCCACGGGCTACATCAGATGAATCCGATTGCGCCACATTTGTCCCGCGGGCGATGGGTTGAGCATGTGTGCATTAAAAAAACCAAAAATATGCATAAAAGAACCCCAAAATATACACTGAAAAATCCCGAGAAGTTAAAAATTTCGAAATATGTACCAAAAATGAGCAAATATGCGTTATAAGAAAACACCATGCATAAAAAAAAGCAGATATGTTTTTAAAATCCATATTTTCTATTTCTTAGTGCATATTCATTTGCTAAAAAAAAAAATCCCCACATATGCTGCAAATGCAAATAACGTATACATATATTTTATATAGGAATTCTACTTTGTTGCAGCTGCTGTCATGAGGAGATTAGAATATTCAATATATAACCCTAGATCATTATTTATTCTGCAAAACTGATGCTATTTTCATCCATTTGTTTTAAAAATTTTCAAAAAATATATTTTTATAAATTTTTTTTCTATTCTATAAAAATTTGAGATGCAATTGACAAGACGGAGAAATTTTTCAAGAACTCTATGAGAAATCTAATAGGAAATTTCAGCAATTTATATTGAAATTTTACACTTTGATCTTAGCCAGAGCAGCGATGAAAGGATAGAAAAATATTTTTAAATTTTATATACGTAGATAAATATTAGATTTGAATTTTATATACACATATATATAAACAGTGGATCCGTCCCACCTATAACATTTTTCCTAAACTATCATGGGAAAATGCTTTAAACGAAAATCTTATTGAGAATAATTGGGACCATGGCCCCCCACACATACGCGGAGATAGACCGCGGAGCCCCTGGAGAGTGCACAAGGAGCCTCAAGGCTCCACGGAGCACCGGTTGAGAACCGCTGTTCCATAGGTTTTTTTCAGAGAGCAGCATTATAATGTTCATATGGCACATAATTTCTCCTCTGTTTTTTTTAAATTTTTGGTTCTGTTGCTAATGCCTATTCCTATGGCTAGTGTCATGATGGAGCATGTACTGTAGTTATACTGTGCAATTTCATTATGTATTTGAATATTGCACAGCACAGTATATATTTTGTATAACTGCAAAATGTGGGTAACTATATAAATTACGTACTTCTGGATTCTCAATATGAGTATGCATTCATATAGCATTTCGAGCATATATAACTCTTGATATAATTTTTTTTTTCCAAACTCAACTTCTCAATGTAAAGATAAATGGTGCTTTTTGATACAATCTGTTCGTAGTCCAATGTTATTAGTAATGTAATGCACAGATGAAAAAGTATTTCCATATTTTCTCGTTTCCCCTCCCCCCCCCCCCAAGATTTTTTCAGCACACAAAATATCAGATACATAGAGACGTTTAAATTTTTCCTCCAAAATGGTGAACATATAAAACATGTTTTAATAATGTAAAGACACTGTACTCTGAAAATAATATTTAAAAATCAAAATTGAAAGAAAAATTTGACAATTTCAAAAAAAGTCAATCAAACTTTCAAAACTATAATTGCTATTTATTGTACTCATAAATGTATTGATAGAATAATTAAAAGGTAGCATTTGCATGAGCCCCTCTTGTTGCATGATGATTTCAGACAAATCATCTTGTGTGAAAAGTGCAGAACCTTCAAGAGTGGTGCCTGTAGACTGCTTGCTTAGGAGTTGAGAGGTTTACTTGATTTGACCAAATTCTGTAATACGTACGGTAGCCAGAAATTAATGTGTCAACTTTTTAAGTATATATTTCAATGATTTTGCAGCACTGATTCCGAATGTGGCATTGGTTTTGTCAGATTTTTTCCAGTTTTTGAGGTGAAGCGAAAATTAAACTTCAGTGGTAATTCATTAGCAGCATGCAAATCATATTCGCAGTGTGCGTTATAAATAAATACACGGTGTTGATACATTTCACATTGCTAAACGCATGCATTATCTCAAAAACTAGAGTCAATTCGGCTAAACCATAGTTTTCAAACCTTTTTTTTGTTTCATCGCCCCCTTGTTTAGAAATTTTTTTCTCCCAACGCCATCTAACCCATAGGATCCTATGTTACACCCGTAGCTTCTACCGCCCCGTACTCCGGAACATTTCATCGCCCCCCCCCAAGGGGGCCTTAACGCCCACGTTGAGAACTGACTAAACCAACACCAGTTTTGAAATCAGCAGCCCTAATATATACTAAAAGTATTAAAATTCCTTTGAGAACATGAAAAAGAAAATTTTGTTGATATAAAATATGTATAATTAAACTTACGTATTGAGTTAAAGGGGTATTATGTAATCGAAAATATCTACGAATTTCCCTTCTATTTAGTATTCTTTCCGAATTTTGCAGGCCCTTGACCTACTTCTCCCCTTTATTTCTTCGTCGTCTTTTTTTGCTGGTCCGTCAATTATTTCTCCTATTTATTTTTTTTTTGACGGTCCACAAATTATTTCTCTCATTCGTTTTTTTGCCAGTCCGCAAATTATTTTCCCCATATATCCATATATTTCTCTACCTGTACTCAATTTATTTTTCCCTTTTATATACAGGGTGATTATAAAAAAACTATCCCCTTGAGATATTATTATACTTTAAAAAGTATGTATTATATACGGGGTGATTATAAAAAAACTATCCCGACATATGGGCCCCTAACTATCATACCATTCACAGAAACTGAATGAAATTTTGGCATAAGGTATTTTGATGTATGCGCTCAAGAATGATATGGAAAACAACAGTGTCACTCTAACAGTTACGGTTACAGTGAGAAAATTTCGAAAATATCAAATGGCAACACCAAATTTTTTGTATTGGAATGCGATCTCCATTGTGAAAACCCCTAAATAGCGTTCGAACGGCAACTGTAGCATGAAAATCACCGGCGGTAGATAGGCTAAAAGTGAGGACAACCAATAAGGACAGAGAAGCAGCATAAAATAAAGCATTTTATTGTGTTTCACAAATTTGACCTTGTGGAGGACTAATCAGGCTGGCATCTCAGCCGAAGAAACGGTGTGACGAATGAAACAAACATTAATGCTCTGGTGCACGGCAAAGTCCTTTTTCCTTGCCTAGCTCCGGGGATTTTCGTGCTACAGGTGCCATTCCAACGCTATTCAGTGTTTTTCAGTATTGAGATCGCATTCCAATACAAAAAACTTGGTGTTGCCATTTGATATTTTCGAAATTTTCTCACTGTAACCGTAACTGTTAGAGTGACACTGTTGTTTTCCATATCATTCTTGAGCGCATACATCACAATACCTTATGCCAAAATTTCATTCAGTTTCTGTGAATGGTATGATAGTTAGGGGCCCATATGTCGGGATAGTTTTTTTATAATCACCCCGTATATATTTTTTGCCGGTCCACCAATTGGTTTTTCATTTATTTATTTCCCTTCTGCAAGTTATTTTCCACCATTTATGTATTTTGCCGGACTGCAAGTTAGTTATCTGACTTCATTCTTCCCCGCACTATAAATTATTTTTCCTCATTCATTTTTCTTCCAGTCCGTTAATTATTTTTCCTATTTATATATTTTCTGCCTGTTCCGTAAATTGTTTTTCCTCATTTATGTCTTTTTTGCGCCAGTCCACAAAATATTTCTCCCATTAATTTTTTGCTGATCAGTGACCTGTCCACAGTTGTAAAAAAAGTTAAAGAACACTGTACTGAAGCATAGTTTTGAGGCTTTCTGACAATGGTAAAAGGTATGAGATCCCTCACCATTTTGTATTACCTGCCTGAGAGAGAGGGAGAGGGAGAGAGAGAGAGAGAGAGAGAGATTTCAATTTTTTTTTAATAAAAACCAAACCGTTTCTCTGCCAGTTCTTTTTACAAAAAGCTAAGAAAACTACGAATGTAAGCAAAATACAGTATTTGCCTTGACTCCAGGAAAAGAATGAAAGTAAAATAAACCGTAATAACTAATAAAGCCAAAATGCCATGTATAATTAACTAGCTATTATACCCGGCGCTGCCCGGGTATTCTTCAATGAGGCTGTTTGGATCACGTGATATCTCCCTCTTCCTTTGAGGGACATGAAAACCGTGTCTAAGTAAACCAATATGGCGACTTCCTGCGCGACTTCATGAAATAAACAAATCTAGATTTAAAGAAACGTAGAAACGAATATTTTTTTCCCCTTTTTTAAGGGGCACTAGGTATTTCGATCCCCCTCCCGAACTTCAAGTTATCTATTTCTGCCTGTTTCTGCTTCCAAAAATGCTTAATTAAAGCTGTGGAATTTCTTCGATACACTTTATGGACCCATAATTGATTTTAAAACAACCTAAACTATATGAATTTATGCAGTTGAATATCAAAAGACAATACGCAGACATTAATTTTCATGCTTGAGAAGATATCAATAAAGAGTTGAAATTAATGTTATTGCCTGGATATCCAACTGAAAAGTAGGTCCGGCTAATTACTTCATATTTAATATCTTGAGCTTCGTATATCTCTAAAGCGAACTGAATATTTCAATAATCGAGAGTTCAATGCAATTTTTGGAATTATTGATGTGACAGAAAACACCACCAAATTTTCGCATTTCTACAGTAAAATCGGCAATTTTAACACTGATTTCTATGAGGATCAGCCTTTTCCTGACCCTCAAAGCGATGCGGATGATGATGATTATGACGTCTATTCAAAACGTCTCATTACTGGGAGTATTGAAAATGTGGCCAACCATTATAAAGGCATAAACTATCATGCATATACATATGCTAACAGGGTTAGAGAAGTGACAAACCATTGTAAGGGCATAAAACACGTCTGAAACGCATTGCTAGGGAACCACGGTAACCAAAGTAAACGTTCGGAAAGTGATTGTTGAGGCCCAAAAACCATTGTTGCCCGACAGTTTTTTTTGCCCATTTGGGGCACTTGCCCTGCTCTGACGAAATTTTAAAGTAACGTATCGTTCAAGTCGGGTCCCATTTATTATATATGCAAAATTTGGCGACGATCGATCTAAAATTGTAGATTTGTATAACATACAAACACAGACAGACAGAGAGAAAATCAATTATATATAGAAGATGATGTAAAAATACCGTAAAACGGGATGAATATATGAACTAAACATTATGAAATCACAAACATATATTCCCGTATTATATTCACAAAAGCGTTTCCCATTATCACGTTAACCAACTAAAAAGTCTTTTGTGAGTATAATAGGGAAATATATTTTTGCGATTTTACAAATTTTCGTTCCTATTCAGCCCGTTTTACGGTACGTTGTCGAATTTTCTGCACTGGCTCTTAAATCCTAAATTACAGCTACCGTATATTTGAAATTCCAATTCATCCACTCACAACATTCCAATCACATTGTCCGGTATCTTTTATAAAATCCATCCCGAAACTTCAAACACGCATTAATCATCATTATTCTAATCATAAAAAATAATATCACGATCGAAATAGAATTAATATACAGGGTGATTATAAAAAAACTATCCCGACATATGGGCCCCTAACTATCATACCATTCACAGAAACTGAATGAAATTTTGGCATAAGGTATTTTGATGTATGCGCTCAAGAATGATATGGAGAACAACAGTGTCACTCTAACAGTTACGGTTACAGTGAGAAAATTTCGAAAATATCAAATGGCAACACCAAGTTTTTTGTATTGGAATGTGATCTCCATTGTGAAAAACCCTAAATAGCGTTCGAACGGCAACTGTAGCATGAAAATCACCGGCGGTAGATAGACTAAAAGTGAGGACAACCAATAAGTACAGAGAAGCAGCATAAAATAAAATTATTGTGTTTCACAAATTTTCCACATGACCTTGTGGAGGACTAATCAGGCTGGGATCTCAGCCGAAGAAACGAACATTAATGCTCTGGTGCACGGCAAAGTCCTTTTTCCTTGCCTTGCTTCGGGGATTTTCGTGCTACAGGGGCCATTCTAACGCTGTTTAGTGTTTTTCAGTATGGAGATCGCATTCCAATACAAAAAACTTGGTGTTGCCACTTGATATTTTCGAAATTTTCTCACTGTAACCGTAACTGTTAGAGTGACACTGTTGTTTTCCATATCATTCTTGAGCGCATACCTCAAAATACCTTATGCCAAAATTTCATTCAGTTTCTGTGAATGGTATGATAGTTAGGGGCCCATATGTCGGGATAGTTTTTTTATAATCACCCCGTATATAATACATACTTTTTAAAGTATAATAATATCTCAAGGGGATATTTCCTTGATATAGTTTCAACTAAATCCGTAAAAAAAAAATCTAATTTCAAGCGGAAAAAATAATAATTGAAATACATAGTAGACACATACTTGAAAATCTTAAAAATCCAATAAATAATAAAGAAGAACAAAATCCTTTTAACGTAAAAAGTCCATAAAATATAATAAATCTTAACTCAAAAATAACATATGCGTACTATCTCATTAAACAAGTAGACGTGCAGATTTTATTTTCCCCCGATTCAAGAGTATTTTAAAAGCGATTCAATTTATTTTTACTTAAATATATTCCACTAAAAATCCTGTAGAAGCTATTTATGCTGGAATTTTTCTAGCTCCCAATTTATTTCGGATCCAGACAGTAGGGGGCTCTTGATACATCGATTTTCAAGTATAAGATAAGAGAAAAAATATATATATTATAGAGGGTTTATTTTTTGTGTTTTTCCTCTTCCGATATATGCAAAACTTTTTTTGGGGGGAGAAAAAACGGGATAAAGAAAGGAAAGAGACGTTCCCATCTAAATAAAGGAGTCGTTTCGAATAACTTCGGGGGTGGTTTAAAAAGAAGAAGATGGTGGTTTTCAACCGCTGGAATCTAATAACTTTCTTTTATTATTATTTTCCCGTTTTTGTACTGGTTTTCTATTCTTATATGTAGGGAAACGTAATTTCCCGAGATGAACGATGAGAGTTTTTTTTTTCCGGGAGAATTCCCGGATTCCTTTTTTTTCCCTCTCTGCCTTGAATCGTTGATTTTTTGTGATTTTGTGATCGTCTTTCTCTCTGGGAATAAGTTTCTGGGATGATCGTATTTTACTTTTTCAATATTTGTCGTGGTTTTTTTTTTGTTTTTTCGTTGAAATCCGAACTAAATTTATGATTGAATTATTTAAATTGCGCTATTCTCGAAAAAGATTGATTCGATACTTAATCTTTTATTTTTCAATACTGTTACTGATTCAAGTGAAATTTGAGTATTTTAGTGAACTGGCATTGAAATATGGCGGCGTTGAGTCAACCTTAAACTAAGTTTTCATTGAATGAGTCAACGTTATTATTGAGAGATATTGAATTTTCTATATGCTACGCCGAAACGGATGTTTGGAAACAAAAAAAGTTATTTGTCTCCTCCGGAATCGAACACCCAGATCCGCTCTGCATACCGGGCAACAAGTGCGCTAATCAGTACACCAGAGACACACTTGGTTATCGCACTTGGCCGGTATGCAAGGGGACCCGGGTTTTATTCCCGAAGGAGACTAGGAGGAGTTGCTAGATTTGTGATTTTTCTTTGACTTGTGTACGTCAGCCATCTATCTGCTGTTTTTTTTTATTTTTTGTTTTTCCCCCGTCATAAAAAAATTCCCGTGACCTAGCGATACTAACCCTGCAAACCGTTTTTTTAATTTCGGTTAACTTTCCGGTTTTTATGAATTTTTAAAATTTCTACGGACTTTTTGACCATCCTGTAGAACAAAAAAATCCAATCTTAGTCATCAACATCGACAAGACCGACCATCGTATTCGCACGATACAGTTAGACGTATCCACTCACTCCTCCCTCACTGACTCAGTAACTCAAAACCGCTCACTCCCACGCTAACTGACTCGCATCGAACTGTTGTCGGTGAATTGCTAGTCAGTGAATTTTCCTAGCGGTGAATTTTCATAGCGGTGAATTGTTGGTCGGTGAATTTTCCTAGTGGTGAATTTTCCTAGCGGTGAATTTTCCGGCGGTGAATTGTTGTCCGTGAATTGCTGGCGGTGAATTTTCCGGACACGGTGCATATTGCACTTAGAAACATGGAATTTTTTTGTGTTAGCCTTGCGATATACAGGGCTACAACTTTCTAATTGGAAGTTAGGGAACAAGGGGATCGTATAAAAATTTCGATTTTTCATCTTGTGATACACGGTATTTTTTCATTCTAAAAACTGGCACGGGGTAATTTTTGAACGCCTTTTAAGCATTTTTTTAAAATTGGAATCATACCACTACGACAGACGGTTGATGAGATAATGGCCGAATTATGACTTACAGGACACCCTGTATAATCAACGGTAAGAAATTCCGTTGATTTAAAACATACAAACCCGTAGATTATTCGTAGGAAAACACAGTTTCATTACACATTCAATCAAAAAAACTACACTCAATAAATAATTTTATTCGAGTGAACAACGATTCGATTACCTTAAAGATAATTTAATTCGCACGAATAACATTAAACTGAATCAACATCATACAAAAAACTTGATTCAAAACATCAATGAACACTACTAAACTTGATCAGAGCAATCTACATTGAGCCTGAATGTCATGACGTTGAAGTTCATTGAGACTAAATTGAATTAGCGTTAGACCTGACTTGAGTCAGAATATTTTATCAGCAAATACTTCTCAGCCGAATTTTCCGGCGAAAATGGATCGAACTTTTGTTTAGTATCAGTAATACGCGCGAGTGCTGTCCCATTAACCCTTTTAGATCCTGGTGCCACTAATGTTTAGATTGCTTTTTCTCACTGTAGAATATTTTCTTTTGACCTTAGGGGGTTTAGCCTGGACTTGAAGGATTGTGTAAGTTTTGAGTTAGCAATATGATGAATATGAACTTCGGAGGGGGGGGGGGGGGTTCAGTCAGAGGCAGCACTTAAAGTTGAACTTTAATTGGGTTTATAAGATGACTTCCAGGAGAAAGTGCTTCCGGGAAAAGTATGGTTTATTACATGAAATTTAGCAAATAAAATTCTGGAAAAAAATTGTGTGTAAAGATGAATATACAGGGGCGCGTCCATAATTAAAAACCCTATTTTAAAGTAGCCTACAGGCGAAACCAGCCATCAGAAAAGTGTGAAATTTTGTGGAGGACTTAATGAAGTGATGGGAATTTGTTTCGTGGGGGAAAGAAGAATTAGTTACACATGTCGCCACCACACACACACACACACAGAGGGCGTTTCACTTTTAATACCTATGTAAATTTATGTGATGTCTCGCAGCAGCTGTTATGAAACCTAGAAACTTTCGCGGAGATCTTGTTTCTCAATGTGTTTGCTGCTCACAATAACGATAATTTACGAGATCGCGCTTTCTTGGTCAAATTGTTTTGCCAAAACAGTAATTCCGCAGTAACTGCTCTACGGAAATATCGGACCTGGAAGAGGATTCGAAAAGGTCCAATGAATGTTGAAAACCTTCTGAGTATGATAACGAAATTTGAAACCGCAGGATCGTTGGCTGTTCGTCCTGGAAGAGGTAGAAAACCCGTTCCTATACAAGCAGTACAGGGGGTTTTGCTTCAGGTGGAAGAAGACAGAGCTTCGAATTCTCGTGGTAATGTCAGGCGTGTAGCACAGGCGTTGGATAGGCCGCGTTTAACTATCCATACGATCATGCGGAATATCCTCCGAAGATATATCCTCCGATATTATCCGTACAAACTTTCACATGCGCAGCGGTTGCTTCCACATGATTATGACGCTCGACTCCGGTTCTCACTGCAGTTTCTAGCTCGCGTTGAGGTCGATTCAGAATGGCCTTGGAATATCCTCTGGACAGACGAAGCGCATTTCTACTTGGATGGTGCATTCAATACTCACAACTGCCGCATTTGGAAACCAGAAAATCTGCACGCTATCTGAGAGGTTTCGTTGCATTCACCGAAAGTGACGGTATGGTGTGGATTTACTGCATCATTTATTCTCGGTCCCTACTTCTACGAGGAGTTACGTTCTACAGGTCCAGTCACATGTTTGCTCATCGAGAAGCGATATGCATTGCTGTTACAGAACGAAATTGTTCCGGCTCTGCAAGCACGTCACTGCCTTGCAGGCACAATCTTTATGCAAGACGGAGCTCCTCCACACATTGCAGTGTGTATTAAGAAAATGTTCTTAAAACACATTTTACAGAAGAGCATGTCATCAGCCGGCACTTGCTATGCCTAATCTATGCTCCCCTCCCCCGATCCCCGGACCTTAATCCATGCGATTTTTGGCTTTGGGGGCATTTGAAACGTTTGGTAAGTCCTGACAATCCAAGAACTTTACCTGATCTTAAAGGTAACATTTCACGCCACGCGTGCTGATCATTTTTCGCACACACTTCGGTTAATTATGGAGCATGCCATCTTGCGATTTCCCATAATATCAGAAAATGATGGCCATCGTGTGGAACATGTTTTGTTGCAGTAGCAATTGTGAGTGTTTAACAATTATTCAAATTGTAAACATTTACCTAAACGTGTCATTTCTTAATAAAAAAACCCTCTGGTGGCGACATGTGCAACTAATTTTTACCCCTGAAACAAATTCCCATCACTTCATGAAGTCCTCCACAAAATTTCACAATTTTCTGTGATAACTGATTTCACTTGTAGGCTAATTTAAAATAGGGACTTTTAATTATGGACGCCCTTCATCATCTTGGCTAAAAAAACTTGAACGAAATGCATTATTTCTTCACAAAAACGTTAATGAAAATTGTGAAATTGAAGAAAAGAAACGAGATTTACAACTATATTTAAAGCACAGGCAGACAGAATTTAATTTTTGTCGTCGCTGCCCAGACCGACGAGGGGACTGCCCTTGCTGGCTATGAAGGGGGTTATAGACAAGTTTGTGCGTGTTTGTGTAGATGTGAAGTGCTTGTAAATAAATAGTAAGAGAAAAAAACACAAACATATACGGTCCGGTAAATGCTACCATCTGAATACTTCAATACACAAAGATCAGCCATGAAATGATCTTCATAAAAATTTTACTCTTTGCGATAGAGTTCAACAGTAAAACCAATAGTAAGAAAATGAATATTGTGCGAAAATTCGAATATTATATAATGGATACAAAAATGCAGTCACTTATGTACAATTCACCAAATTGTTACATAATGCATTAATGAGAAAAAAATGATGATAATAACTCTAACATGTAAAGAATATCTTGCATCAAAAGAATTGCAAAGTAGCATCATTAGCACATTATTTAATATCTAATTAAAGTATTTTCTATCCGGAAAGAATACGTATCATAATACTGTTATCATAATGCAAAGTTTCCTATAAATTCGTAATTTGTTTAAAAATTTATAAAATTAAAAAAGTTAATATATTTTAATGCAGTTTGAAAAGAAAAAAGTTACTCTCGTAAAGACAAAACATTCGTTTTTTGTGTTACACTTAAAAAAACTAGTTTAAATTTTCGTCGATAGAGGCTGCACAAAACAAATCAGAATTCCGTGTAAAAAACCTTTCTTCGATCAATTCTTTATCCGAAACATTCGTAAAGCCTCATTCAGCTATTCGTAGTTTAAGTAAAACAATATCACTAATAGCGCTTTGTCTACTAATGTCAACATCGCAATGGAAACCTTATGTAAGCGCCAGTTACAGTAGAATTCAGAAATGAGCTATTAATCGTACACACTGCATTTTTAGGACTCCGGTTTGCATATCTCCAGTGATTACACCGATACATCGACTCTTTCATCGAACATAAAGTTAATGAACTCTCGTACCAGAAGTCACCAGCTGTGCATGCGTATTCCATTTGCGAGAAGAAACCGACTACAGCGATCATTTTTTCAGTCGGGCTTTCAGAGCTTGGAATAGTCTTCAGTCCGATCTCGTTTGTACACCGACGTGCAACCAGCCTTTTGTGGATTTAAATTAATATAAATAAATTAATTAATTAATTAACTTTAGTGCAGCACTCTCTATCGACAAAAACTTCAACTAATTTTTTTTTCCTGTGACAAAAAAACTATCCCCTTTCACGAGAATAAATTTTTCGCAAACCGCATTCAAATATACAAATTTCTTGAGATTTTTATGAATTTTAAACTATTTACGAATTTATGGGGCACCCTGTATATATTTCTAGCACATACTAAGCACATCACATTCTTGAGTAAATATAACTAAAATATAAGCATATTTTTGTGCGCCGCAGAGATTTCCATCCATACCTAATCCAAACAGCATTAATGGCCCTCGCGTAGGAACGTAATCAACTCAAACACTCGAGAGTTTTAAATTCCCTCCCCAAAAGAGCCGAACAAAAGGCCCAAATTTGTTTACACCTGAGGTGACTAATCGCATCTGAATACCAAAGTATTTCCCGGAACCCATCATCTCCGCGTCTATGCAAATGACGCGCAGTGTTTGCCCACCCGTCAAGACACATCTTTACACACACACACACACACAAAAGAGACCCATCTTCAGAGCTGTGTGCTGCCCAATGGACGCTGTTCGGAAGGATACTAGTCAAATAAATGGTTGATTCTGTATAAATTAAGAATTTTGCTGAGAATTCGAAACAGCGATCATCACCCGAGCGGACAACCCCCTCGTGATTCTCGCGACATTAATATCTTAGCAGCGTCGTTAGGGGGGGGCCTCGAAAGTTTTGAGGGGAAACTGGATGTTTGAAGTGCAAACATTTCGAAAGCTTTTGTTCCATAAAAGAAAAAATAACCGGAAAGTTCTCGTCCTTGGGTATGAGGCATGAATCGCATGCCATCAACCGAGTAAATCTCATTTGTGAAGATGAAAGTTTCCTTTAAGCGAAACATCTTCCTCCGTGATGTCCCCCCCACAATCGATAGTTCGGCCATCAACTTTCATCAGCAGCTACTATTCGTGGATTGATGCTCGAAATGACTTTCCATCTGTTCCGTCTCCTCTTTTTCGTGTATTTCTGTGTGTGTCCTCCTCCTTTTTCCTCTCCTATATCTTATCAGGATTTTGGTGGGGTTTTTTTTTTTTTCCTTATTTCTTGAATCAAGTTCCTGATGGTCCCGGGAGAAGTTGCAGGAAAGACAGGAATCGGGAACTTTGTATTCGTGTCGTCTTATCTTTTTAGTTCTTTACTTTTCTCTATCTTTTTCTTTGGTGGCAAAAGCGGCTAATGTCTTTCAGTGTCTTTTCCGTGATTCTTCTTCTTTTTTTTCCCTCTACTTTCTGAGGGCATTGCCTTCCCCTTACTTTTACTGTGTCGACCGCGACGGGGATTGTGGCCCGTCCGCCACTTTCATTAGATTCGAAGAGAAGACGGATTTTTCCCGTAATATACTTGTCCGTCATACGAGTCTATAATGAGTCACGGAAAAGCGTTGTGACATTTCTGGTTTTTAGGGAATCAGGAAATTCGTAGGAGATGAGGTGCGTGCTACGGTTTGTCGTCGATTTTTCGTACCGTTGCGATTCGAGGAGTGTTTTCTGAAATGTTTCCGATTATTTTCAAATTTTATTCGGTTTCTGAAACTGACTGACGATTTCCAAAAATAAATACTGGTCTGACTCTTGGTGTCAAAAAAAGACAAGAAGCTCGGGAAGGGAATTGATGGGACAGGCAACAAATCTGTGGTTCCCAACTTCGAGGCGCGAGTGCGAGCCGAACTCTCACGTCCAGCGAGCAACAGGCCCGCAACGGTATAATTATTCGATTATTACACTTCACTCGTAGTTGGAAAAAACTGATGGCAGATGGCAACACTACACACCGCACCCATTACACAGAAACAAGATCCACGTTAGGTTCACTACACGTACACGCTCAGGTTCCTGCATAGGCCCAGGTCTTCTTCGACCACCTGTTTCTATCTATCATTTCTCTTCATTGAGACAGAGCGGTGGACCATGAACCGGTTAGGAGGAAGACGGGCAACAATTATTTGAGGAGCCGTCTCATTTTTATGCCAACAATGAGACCACTTTCCTGTATGATTAGAGCACATTGTTCAACATGAAGAGAAACATATTGAGCAGTTTTAGTGCTACATATTAAACATTTTAACGTACAAGCACATTCGATATGTATGATCCAGTGCCACCTATCGACGAATTTTCGCACTCTTTTTATAAAAGACAAGAGCATCATTTGAGAACTCTATCTACAGTTCAATTTTTTTTTCTCTTTAGAAGCAGTAGAACGCACTCTAGAGCTCCCTAAAGTAGGAAACCTATTTCTCGCTAACCCTTTACGTCGCTGGCTATAATGTTTCGTCCGATCAGTGTATAAAATATGTCTTGAAATGAAACATGAAACATGCACTGTCTTGAAGGCTATAAAGTTTCGCACTGCACACTCTGCATAACCAAAACTTCTCCAAAACATTCCACTTACGACAAATTCACGAGTTCAGAGGAGCACCGATTCCATGAATCATGACGACGGGAAACATCTTCTCTACAGGATATTAAAATTCTCCACAAATTCAGTAGAAATTCTTCCACTATACGTGATATGTGTATGCATGACCAAAGTTTGTTAATTATTAAGGCTTTTTGCATAGTTTTTCTCGTATAAAATATGAGATATTATGCTCAGTATAACCACAAATTGGTTAAGAGTCCATAAATGTAGGCCGAATTGTAGTATTCATACTGAATTATTGTCGCTAAAAAATGCCTTGCATTATTTTTATGGTGCATATAATGTTTTAATGAGAACGAAAAAGAATGAATAATTTATATTTCATTTCGAGGGAATTTCCGAATAGCTTTGATGGTTAAGAAAACATCAAATAAACCAGTGAAATGTTTTCAAACAACTCGAACTTGGGGTGTTTTTCCTGGAAACTTGAGTTTCTCAAGGAGCTTTCTTTAATGATATTTACTACAAGAACCGTTTCAGGACTCGGGTCGACGAAAATTTGCTTTATTTTCTTGTTTCCTTGCTTCTTGAATTGAATAAATTTCGCTTTCTTTTCGATTTTAATTTAATTATAGAATTTTCTGGAACTTCACCAAAAGTTGCGCGACGTCGTCTGGAATAGTTTTTTTCTTCCTTATTTGCATCGAAATTTTGAAATTAACATCGAATTCCCCGTCTTTTCTCTTTTCTTCTTGTCTTACAAATCTACTAACTTTCATTTTGAACAGAGGTAAATTAGAGTAACTACGATTGAGATAGTAACCTTTGGGGATGAAGATGAAGTAGTTATATTTTGATTATTAGGCTACTGCAATGTAGTTTCTGTTTTCATCGACTATAATTGGTTCTTTTGTGAAAATAGAATTACTCTACAAAAATATGTTAACTTATAAAGAGCATTTATAGTGGAATCTATTTAAGCAGGATTCCGAAATCTGTTTTACAAACGTATGAACTGGAGTTGACGATCAACGGCTGTAAGACGATGGGGAAATAATGGAGTCCTACGGACTCCCTCAAAGAAGAGTCCTAGGCCCTACAATTCCAGTAACAGTTTTTTTTTCGGCTCTGCTTTATCCAAATTTCAGTTCAATCGTGTCACGAAAATGAGTGAAGCGTTGACATGTGCGTGTTTGCATATTGCGTCCTCCTAAAAATATATTCTAGCTTTCCAAAGTTTAGTTCGTTCTGGTCAAGAATGCTCGTCGACACTAGGGGGATGGGCAAATTTTACGTGGAGGGCCCTATAAAAGTGGCCCCAAATCCCAGTTACCATCTTGCTAAAGCTGATCATTTTGATTTGGTGGTCATACCTGCAGAAAAGACAGATAACCTTCTTTGTCACATTTCTCCTTGGACATATCTAGAGTTACTGCTTTCAATGGGAACACCTTTATACTTTAGCAACGGGCACATTTTTACATTTATTTTTTTCCTATTCAGCCACCTTATCAGAGAATTCGCCTCTTGCGGCTTTTGTATTAGAAATGAATATTATCATATCGTCGCCCCCCCCCCCCAACATGCCAGAATCACGAATGTGCAATGTCCTTGGAAACGAAAAGAACGTGATAAATGACGTTTGAATGTTTACTCTACCTATGTTACTCAATGAACATTATTTTCCTAAAATTTTTTGTAACATAAGTTTGAATAGGGTTGCACATTTGCGTTTCAAGAAAAACTTAGCAAGATAAGGTATCCAACCCGCTGATAAAAGAAAGAGTTAATTTGCACAATCGTGTTTCTGTCATGCGGGGAACGATATGATTTCATGTCTAGGTAATTTTCTCTCCCACATGTCTGGGTGACGTTCCCGCAATTAACGAGAACTGTGCTCGGCATTTAATTTTTTTGGTCTATGTCTCGTCGAGTTGTTGAAAATCTAGGATTCATTCTTACAAGTTTTCACAGAACTAGTGCTTATAGTATTTATTAATTTAAAGTACTGTGTTCTTATCCAGAAGAGTCATGGTACCGGATTTTATCAGAGTTCATATGTTAATAACACAGTCTCTGTCCTCTATGTCTGTAAGAATGAATTTAATTATGAGAGACTTTACCGTATACTTCCCGTCCACGAACCGTAACTCTCAATTTTCGTTGTAGTTCATATCAAAATATCAATAGTAATTTCTTTCCGCATGATTCGAAATTCTAGATACTGTCGTAGCCAATTGTTAGAACTCACAGAACTGATCTTCTTATCATTTTGTGTACGGAGTCTTCCCACCCCCCCCCCACCCCTCACACGATTTCAAACCCCATATTATTCATGTCCAAAACTCAAAGTACCAGTCTATATTCGTGTCTAAAACGTCCCATACATTCGCGATTCACGTTTCGGATCTTAATTCATGCTCAAAGGTATTTTTCCCGTGAAACAATTTCATATCAATTGCCTTGTTATGCGTTTCCTTGAAAATTCTTACTGGGGGACTTGTGTGATTAGGGTCTATCAGAGACCTCAAATTTTCACTATAGTGATAATATTAAAGCACAAGGTAATATTTTTTTCCATTACAGAGTCTACTTGAATATATCATTTAAAAAGTCCTCTCTTCGTTATAAATGCGTTTTTCGTTCTCTTCAGCTGCTCTGTCACATTGTAAATGTGCGATTCAGTGACACCGTTACTAGAAATGACTACTACTACTTAACCGTACATGCATCTCATACACATTCCTCTACGGAATTTCTAACGAAGTGATGTATGCCGGAATATGTGTTCTGAGTAAATGTGTGGCACTAACATATTTTTTTTTGCAGTCAAAAATATTTTTACGAAGGTTTTTAACAGCTGGCTGATGCGAAGACATGTTTAGGAAAGAGAAAAAATTCAACTGCCCCCTTGCGGGGAATCGAACCTACGTCCTTTCACTTTCCGGGTGAACCACTACACTACAGAGGTAACGGATATCTCAATCTTTCCTTGGAGCTCGTGTGCACTGAACGGGACCGTACAAGGGCGGTCGGACCTAACTCAGGCCAAAGCTCACAATTGCTTACATTTCCACCAGATGGCGACTTATCTGAGGATAATGTCACTCTCCGCTATCCATCCGAAGGTTTTTAACAGCTACTACTAAACCAGACATGCACCTCGTACATATTTCTCTGCGAAACCTCTAAAGAAAATAGGTACATGTTGGAATGTGTGTGTATGTTTGTATAGTGAATCTTCCGTGACGTTCGTTTCCGTGTAATGCTTGTTATGTTTAGTGCTGCCATCTGCAATCATTTTTTTTAAACTATGAAGTTTTCTTCGACTCGCAGTGCGTGGAGTGTAATGAATGAATAATTATACCGTTGTGTAGGCCTGTTGTTCTCTGCGGCGAGACTTTTTTAACAGCTGGCTGATGCAAAATATGTTTATAAGAGACAGAAAATTCAACTGCCCTTGCAGGGTCAGCAATTGTGAGCTATTGCGTAAGTTAGGTCCGACCGTCCATGTATGGTCCTTTCAATGCACACGAGCTCCAAAGAAAGATTGAGATATTCGTTGCCTTTGTAGTCTACGGCGTTCACCCGGAAAGTGAAAGGACGTAGGTTCGATTCCCCGCAAGGGCAGTTGAATTTTCTCTTTTTCCTAAACACATCTTCGCATCAGCCAGCTGTTAAAAACCTTCGTATGGATAGCGGAGAGTGACATCATTTTCGGAAATATATTTTTCTTCTCCATGTTTTGTTTCCATAGGGAGACACTAATTGGTTGTCAGTGTGTTGGCCATATTCGTTTGAGAGAAATAAGGAAATTTGAGATCCCAAATACGAAAAAATAAGATGAATCACAAATTTCCGCCAAAAATGTTGCAAAAGGGAAGCAAAACTGCCAATTATGCTAAAATAACTGAAAAATTACCGAATGGTGGGAAGTGTCACTGCAAATGCAGTGGATTGAAATTTAATTCATGGGGGAAAAAGTTTCACATGTATACAAATATGTTAAATGAATACTAATATTTATTATTATGATTATCATAATATAATATTCGTAAGTTGGTAAAATAATTTCAATCCTTGATTACACTAAAGAATAAACTTTGATGGAGTTGGTCTTTTACTCGAATACGGTAAAAGACAAGACATTTTTTATGAAAAAAGTCGGTTCGGGAAAATGGGAAAATGAGAGTCATATCACCAAGACGTATTCTGAAAATCACGTTGCAAGACAGCATTTTCCTCCGTGAAAAAACGAATTTCGGAATAAAACAACGTTTATTTTCCAACAGCAGTACAAAGGTAACGACATTAAACTCATCTCGTCTACTGGAGGAATGAAAATGCTCAAATTCGTGCGCTTGGGAGGACGAGACCACTTTATTTATACATACCGCACTGTGGACGAGTCCACAACGCGATCCAACGACGCCCTATCTGTATTCATCCAGTCGGATTTCACTCGAATTTCTCATCCACCTTTCGAAAACTGTCGAAAGAGCAAGGCTTATTAAACTCTCTGACAGTCAAAAACTCCAAAGTATCTAACATCTGAAATTTCTCTTCAGATCTCATTGGCAGAGAGAGAAAGAGAGAGACTGGAATGAACGAAACATTCTTCTTTGCCCAATATATATAAAGCAATAAAACCCAGACGTTTACGACTACTCGTAAGTGAAATGATCAAACTCCAGAATAAAATTCCTGGAAATACATTTGAAATTCTGTTCCATCCACAGACCGAAGTGAAATAAAATGTCGATGTCTCTTCGCGGAATTTTCAACGAATAATCCAGTTCCAAAGAAAATACCGAAACTAAAAAACGAAACGAAAATTGTCCAATATCCATCAGTCACAGATTTTTGCAGAACATTGATTGAAAGCAAGAAAATAGCATTATTTCTTTTCTTTTCCCTGGCGTCGTAATGAGACATAAACTCGAAACCAACGTACGTATTGAATATTCTGTTCTTCAAACGCACGAAATAAATCCGAGTAAGGGAAGGAAATCCCTTCCCATGAATATATTGGAAAAAGCAGCATGTATGAGTCCAATAAGTTTATTGACGTGGAATTCAATCTGATCCTGGAATTGTTTTGAAATTCCTTCGTCTCACCGAGTATTCAGTCACGTGGCTTGTAAAGGAATCCGCGAGATGGAAGTCCCTGATATATAAAAAAATTACTTATTTTCTCTCTAACAAAATGTTTCTTTCGTCAAGGCCCATGATATCCTAGACTCTAGAGTGTGAAGTTTCCAACCGGAGGCATACTTAGTCTAATTAGTCCTCGTGTGCAGAAAATTACCGTGTTCCGGAAAGAAGACCAAATGAACATATTTACAGGAGAGCTAAGAAGGCCGTGGGCTGTGAACTTGAGAAAGGATGGATGGTTAAGAAAATCAGACTACAACGCAAATAACGCGACAAAACCATAAATCCCCGATTATTTCAAACTACTCAATAAACTGTTTCCTTGTTTTTAAGAACCTTGTCCTCAAATACTACTGCATTTTTTCAATATAACCCTGAATTTCACAGTCCGATAAAGTGGGATTGCGGTCAAGAGAATCGAATCAAAGGCGTTGTCATTCACTGGGGATAAAGAAATTGTCAATATTTTGACACTTATCAGTCTTCTCTTTCGTTGCCACACAGAGCAACACGCCTACGACGGTAAAAATCTTCAAACATTACACACGACTCATAGTTCGAAAAATTGATGGCAGATGGCAGCAGTATAACAATCATTACAGGGAAACAAATTTCACGTTAGGTTCACAACACATACACGCATATTCCAACATGTACCAATTCGTTAGAAATTCCGCAGAGAAATGTGGACGAGATGCATATGTGGTTTAGTAGTAGCAGTCTCTTTTTGACAAGAGACCAGAAGTTAAGACCCTCGGGTAAGATACAGTACAATATTCTGATCTTCCGTTGTTCTCTTGGTAAAGATAGGGGGAGCCAACATAAGAACTGTGCCAGAAAAAGGGGGCGTACGTTCTCGTATATAGACCGAGAGTTATAGAATCCCCACCTTGAAGAAGAATGTGAAAATGTCTCGTGGTTTCAAGCCCAGAAACAAAATCTCAAAATGCCCTTAACCCTTTTTGACCAGAACTTTCTGGACAAGATATGATAATCTTAATAATTTATGAAGATATGATACTTTTGCGCTGAAATATACTGAGAAATTGAATTTTCTGGATGTTATGCCTCCTCCCCGGGTCCCCTTGCACACCGGGCAAGTGCGCTAACGCGTGTCTCTGGTGTATTGGTTAGCGCACTTTTTCCCGGTATGCAAGGGGACCCGGGTTCGAATCCCGGAGGAGGCAAATCACTTTTCTTTCCATATATCAGTTTCGGCATAACATCCAGAAAATTCAATTTTCCTGTAGGGCCTATATATATAATTTAAGTTTATTAATCTCAGGAAAGACAGGGAAACAACTTTCCAATTGGGGTTTTTTTTTTTGCACCCGGGGACGGTATAAAAAGTTAATTTTTTTATTTTAATAGTTATACAATCCCCTTGCAACATGAATGACGTATCTGAGCTCTACACGTTACTTGGATATTTTTTATTATTTGAAGTATACCTCCAGGATCAACGGTTCGACAGTAAAATGTCGTGCATGCTGTTACTTATGCATGCTGTATATAAATGCTTACAGTGGTAAATTACATAATTAAAATTACATAAAATGACGTTGGTTTCATGTCTAAGTATGATTCTCTCTTCTTTTTCAGATGATCACGGTGAATTGCGCCCCGCTCATCAGAAAAGACCAGCAGGCCACGAACGGAATAGTGCACCTCATAGACCACGTCCTGATACCACCGATCGGTGACAGCGACCGGCCCTCGATCCCGGAGCTGCTTTTCACGGACGGCCGTTTCCGAGAACTGTCCAGGATCATGCTGCAGTCGAACTTCGTCAACGAGCTGAGGCGAGGTGGGCCTTACACGTTGCTGGCCCCGACAGACGAGGCTTTCCAGAACATCAGCCCCACTGAGCTCAACCGCATGACCGGCGACAGTGACGCTCGACTTGGTACGTCTTAACAATCCTAGACTCCGTGTTATTCCGTTCGTCTGTGGATTTCGATATTAAGGAATCACGTTTTTCATCAATATTTATAAGAGTAAGAAATACATTTCGAGACGCAGAATTGTCCAAGTCTTACCGGTGTCCAATTTCTCGAACATGAAGGAGAAACATGATCCTCGTTACAGAGACAAGTGAAAGATCTCGTCTCAGTTTCTTATGGTTTTCTTCTTTTTCATTACGCGTACGTGAGTGATGGTGTAACGTAAGGTGATACCAATCCAATTTTAAAAAAAAAAATCTGCGTGAGAATCTCGCGCGATGGAAGTGAAACTTCTAGGCTTGACATGACTAGATTCATCTCAATAGAATTTAATTTTAATTATTTAGAATTTAATTTATAGAGATTTTAAATTTAATTAAATGCCGTAATAATCCCATGTGTGGCAGATTTTTTCACTAAAAATTTTCTAAAACTTATAAGGTAGGACCCTCAAAAAAAAAAACACTTAGCCCGGCGGCCAACGATGCTGTTAAGATGGCCCAGTGTTGTTGAAAGACATATTTTTCAAACTAAGGGACCTGATACTACGTCACCAAACACCAACTTTGCCCATATCGCTATATTGCAATTTACTGCCATTAATGAGATGGGTTGGAAATGAACGCCGTTAATCGGTGGTCGCCTCTAGTTCATAAGGGAAAATATCTTATTTATATCCTCCCTTGAGTTCGAACCCGGGACCCTGACCTAAGTCTAGTGCGGCGTCTAGTACAGGAATGAAGAGTAAGAAAGACAAAGAAAAAAAGTGAAGCGCTCTGGAAGTACAGCGTTATGATAGCGCAGCCAATTAGGAGCTGGCACTGTGTCGTCACAAAACTTGCATTCGCGTGTGAAATATACTATCGTGTGGCGAAGGAGGTTCGGCGTCACAAGGGGGTAGGGAAAGGTAATAAACCGTCTTTGCCCGTCACAAACCGTCCAAACCACACATCCCCACTTTACTTTCTTACGCGGCCGGGTGTATAAATACATCCTCCCACTACCACAACCCATCTGCTTCTCTAAACTTGTCACACAATCAATTATTCCACGAAACGGATTTTAAGGAAAAAGAAAGCGTTTCACTTTTTTGTGATGGTTTCCTTTCCCTCGCAAACTTTCATTCTTTTGTCCCTTTCATTCTCGTCGCTATAGAAATTTCACTTCAAAAATACGTTTCTCGAAGGTACTTCACATCCAGGGAATCGATTTATCATGGATAATTATTTTTGTCGCACCACGGTCATTTTCTGCTCACGAGGGTTAATTAGATCGGGACCTACAATTTTTTACCGATTCCGAACACACAGCCTTTTATTTCTATTACTTCTAAGTACCGTATTTTCGCATAGGGATTTCTCATTTACCGAATTTTATCGGGGAAATATGGACAAATATGAAAATATATAACGTATTGTGCGTATAGACACTTTTCTACCGGAATACGTTTCACGGCCCCATCCCTTGACGGGCCACATTTGGTCCACGAGCTGGAGGTTGTGTACTAATCACGAAACAATGTGCAGTGTATTTGCAGTGTATTAAGATATGTATTTTATATTTTAAAAACACTACATTTCGGAGGACCACGTTATGCAATATGCATCTGCGTCTACAATTGCAGTGAAGATTACTAATTAGCTCCATTAAAAATAGTTAGTTCCGTTGAAAATAAATTGCATTTTCATCATTCACATACAAAAATCGCAGAAAATACTAGATATTTCAGTAAAATATTAGTCATTTAGTCAAAACTTTCATTAGTATATCTTGAGTTATCAGTAAAGTTTCCCCAATACAACTCAATTGCATATCCAGATCAATCTCTGTTTTTCCCGTTCCCTAAGCTTTGTTTATACATCGTCAATAAAAACTATTAATTAACCCTTTAACTGCATAGCAGAAATCACTAAACCCTTCATAAAACCCATATCTTTTTTAATGAAGTAAACGTCCCTCCAATTTTCAGCACGTTCAAAGTAGGGGTATAGATAGTTTTGCGTTGAAAAATCGACTTTACAAAGTATCTGGGCTTGTTAATACTAAAGTAAAGGCTTTTTAGCAGGCGGAATATCTCGTCCACGCCGCATAGAAGATCAATGCAATAGTCGTGATTGTATGTTTATTTACGTGTTCCGGCTAATGATTAGAATTTCACAGAATGAAAAAAGAATTGCATCATCTAATGAGGTTCCTTCATTGTATTATTTTCCGTGATTCAGCTCTGATGAAGAACCATCTCATACCACACACCATCTGTATACCAGCCGTGACGGACACCCACAAGATGAAGACCATCGACGGGCACAGACTGGAGCTCTCGTGCAATGAGACTGGGGCATACGTCGACGGAGCACGAATCAGCAACGAGCAGATGATGGCACAGAACGGAGTCATCAACATCCTGTCAAAAGTCATCGTTCCGGACAGAGGTTAGTAATGTTAATTCTTCCCGGTTCTCAAAGCACATAACTGCGTACACACGGTGTATCGCGTGTTTGTGTCTATATTGTATTGGTCTTATATGTGTGTTGCAGCTCGAAGCCTCATGGAACTAATGGATAGACGATCCAAACAGCTGTCCACATTCACGAGGCTGATGAAGAAGTCGGGAATGGAAGAAACGATGCTCGAGCCAAACATTTCTGTGACCGTGTTCGCACCCAGCGACTTCGCTTTCTTGCAGATGCCGTCAGAAGAGATTTCGACCCTCGAAGAGGACAACGAGAAACTAAGGGAACTGATGCATCATCACGTGGCCTGGGGTCGGATCAAGTCCGAGAGCGTCTCCGATAACCAACGCATAACGACATTCGACAGGCAGAACTCTTTGAGGCTGAAAGTCTACAGAAAGGTGAGTCTCTCAGACTGACACGTTCAAGAAAAAATTATTCGGACATTGCTTGATGACCATTATGAACATTATCTGGTATTTCAACAGGAAATGGGAGTCGAGTCGGCTATCATTGAGGATTCCGATATCGAAGGACAAAATGGAGTCTTACATATCATCGATACGGTTCTGTCCCCACCGAAGCATAGTATAATGGAACTTCTGGAGAACAACAGTGAATACAGGTGAATACCATCATAAATTCCATAATTTTATTTTTTAGTTCCACTCCCTGTTCAACATGCAACAATAAATTCAGCTCGTACTGGAAGAAATGTCGAAAGATCGCAAACACTCACGCAATACAGTGTATTTCCTAAAGAGCATTCGAATAAAAAAAAATTGAAAAAAAGGAATGAAAAATTCTAAAAAAAAAAAAAAGAAAAGAAAAGAAATAAAAACTAAGAAAAATAAAAATTGAAAAAAGGAATAAAAAATAAAAACTGAAAAAAGTAATAAAAAATAAAAATTGAAAAAAGGAATAAAAAATAAAAACTGAAAAAAGTAATAAAAAATAAAAATTGAAAAAAGGAATAAAAAATAAAAATTGAAAAAAAATGAATGAAAAATAGAAATTGAAAAAAAATGAATGAAAAATAAAAATTGAAAAAAAGGAATAAAAATAAAAATTGAAAAAAAGGAATAAAAATAAAAATTGAAAAAAGGGAATAAAAATAAAAATTGAAAAAAAGAAATAAAAAAAAAGGAAAGAAATAAAAACTAAGAAAAATAAAAATTGAAAAAAGGAATAAAAATAAAAATTGAAAAAAAGGAATAAAAATAAAAATTGAAAAAAAGGAATAAAAATAAAAATTGAAAAAAAAAGGAATAAAAATAAAAATTGAAAAAAGGGAATAAAAATAAAAATTGAAAAAAAAAGGAATAAAAATAAAAATTGAAAAAAGGGAATAAAAATAAAAATTGAAAAAAAGAAATAAAAAAAAGGAAAGAAATAAAAACTAAGAAAAATAAAAATTGAAAAAAACGGAATAAAAATAAAAACTGAAAAATGGAATTTGAAAAAAAGGAAAGAAAAAGAATTGAAAATTCTAAAAAAAATGAATAAAGAATTCTAGAATAAGAAATAAAAAAATTCTCAAAAAATTTAAAAAAAGAGCATAAAAATTTAAAAAGCTTAGATTCAATTTTCAAAATTGAAGAAACTGAGTTTGACTGATCACAGCGCAAAGCTAGTTTCTTCGCAGAAGTGTGCGCATATGAACACGAAAAAAGGAATAAAAAATAAAAACTGAAAAAAGTAATAAAAAATAAAAATTGAAAAAAGGAATAAAAAATAAAAACTGAAAAAAGTAATAAAAAATAAAAATTGAAAAAAGGAATAAAAAATAAAAATTGAAAAAAAATGAATGAAAAATAGAAATTGAAAAAAAATGAATGAAAAATAAAAATTGAAAAAAAGGAATAAAAATAAAAATTGAAAAAAAGGAATAAAAATAAAAATTGAAAAAAGGGAATAAAAATAAAAATTGAAAAAAAGAAATAAAAAAAAAGGAAAGAAATAAAAACTAAGAAAAATAAAAATTGAAAAAAGGAATAAAAATAAAAATTGAAAAAAAGGAATAAAAATAAAAATTGAAAAAAAGGAATAAAAATAAAAATTGAAAAAAAAAGGAATAAAAATAAAAATTGAAAAAAGGGAATAAAAATAAAAATTGAAAAAAAAAGGAATAAAAATAAAAATTGAAAAAAGGGAATAAAAATAAAAATTGAAAAAAAGAAATAAAAAAAAGGAAAGAAATAAAAACTAAGAAAAATAAAAATTGAAAAAAACGGAATAAAAATAAAAACTGAAAAATGGAATTTGAAAAAAAGGAAAGAAAAAGAATTGAAAATTCTAAAAAAAATGAATAAAGAATTCTAGAATAAGAAATAAAAAAATTCTCAAAAAATTTAAAAAAAGAGCATAAAAATTTAAAAAGCTTAGATTCAATTTTCAAAATTGAAGAAACTGAGTTTGACTGATCACAGCGCAAAGCTAGTTTCTTCGCAGAAGTGTGCGCATATGAACACGAAACCATCACAACTCTAACCATAGAAATACGTCAGTGCCATGCATATAAATACATTCACACATCACGTTCCGACATGTACCACTTCGTTAGAAATTCCTCAGTGGAATGTGTACGAGATGCATGATCGGTTGTGAAAGACCCGGGGTTCGATCAGTACCTCCTAGAGATAGAAGGCCCTCCGCACGGGTTGCCAAGTTCATCTGTAACGTCATTAAGACTACCTAGCAAGTTTGCCACATTTTGAACAACACATCCTATTTCGTTTTTTCCTATTTTGGCGTAGAATCTTCCTGGTTGGCTCACAAATACCGCACGCCGATTCGATGTGGGGCATAGAAATCGCCAATTCTGTGCCCGATCATTTCTTTTCCGCACAACGATGATACTGGCACGAGAAGGAAATTTTTTTCCCTGAATAATTCTGAGGGAAAATGGACTACTTGCTGACGTCATGAGCAGCGTGTGGAGATAGAAGGCCTCTGCACTGTTTGCCATAAACGTCATTCAGACTACCTAGCAAGTTTGCCACATTTGAAACACAGCATCCTATTTCATTTCCTCTTATTTTGGCGTAGAATCTTCCTGATTGGCTCACAAATACCGCATAGTGCTTGGATGTGGGGCATAGAAATCGCCAATTCTGAGCCCGATCATTTCTTTTCCGCACAACGATGATACTGGCACGAAAAGGAATTTTTTTTCACCTGAATAATTCTGAGGGGAAATGGACTACTTACCGACGTCATAAGCAGACTGCGGAGGCCTTCTATCTCTAGGGGGTGCTGGTTCGATCCCTCGCACCTCCCATTTTCCCTCTTTCTGGTAGTCGTCTGAAGCTGATTTTCTGTGGTTCCCAAATTCGGGGCACGGATGCGGACCGATCTCCTCGTTAAGCCAGGTTTGCCTAGGAGCAGGCTTTCTGCTGCTCGTCCAGCGTGAAAACTGTGATTGGTCAAAAAACCTGAATTTCAGGTTTTTAACCAATCAGCGTTTTCAGGCTGCACACGACGCAGAAATTCTACTCCTAGGGAAACCCGGCTTTAATCCGAAACGCGAACGCAGACACACTACCGACATGATTGAAATGAAGTAGGAGAGGAATTACGCAAAAGAAATATCGAAAGACACCACAAATGCGCCACATTTTCAACGCAATACAGTGTATTTAACGAAGAGCATTCGAATTTAAAAAAAAATTTAAAAAGGAATAAAATAAATTTTTAAAAAAAGGGGAATAACAAAAAAAAATTATTCCTTTTAAGCGAAAAGATAAGTTTTGAACTAAATTTAAAAAAGAAAATTAGAAATGTATTTACATTTTTAAACGTAATATAATTACTGTTGCTTATTTAATACAGAAAAATTTTTATTAAGCTCTGGGACACGGGCGGATTAGGTTCTTAAGACCTGCAGAGTGTATTTTATTTTTGTTCTAATGCCTTTATTCTGTATATAGTTTGCACTCATGTATTTGTGTGTTCGTCTGCGATTAAAAATAAATAAATCCAAAAAAAGCAAGAAAAAAATTGAATTTAAACATTGAATTTAAAATTCTGAGAAAAGGAATAAAAAATTTTAAAATGAGTCAAAAAAAAAATCTAAAAGAAATAAGAAATTCTAAAAAAATCTTAAAAAGGGAATATTAATTTAAATAAGAATGATAAATACATGAAAAAAAAGGAATAAAAAAAATTCTATAAAAAACAGAGTAATAAGGAATTCTGAAAAATATAAAAAAAAAAAAGGAATAAAATTTTAAAAAGGAAAGAATAAAAATTTAAAAAAAAAGGAATAAACAATTAAAAAAAGAGGAATAAAAAAAAAAATCTAAAAAATATTCTAGAAAACTGAATTTGAAAAAAAAAATTCTAAAAACATAAATATTAAATTCTAAAAGGAAAAAAATAACAAAAAATTCTGAAAAATAATAAAAAAATTCTAAAACAATGAACGGAAAAATCCAAAAAAAGGCATAAAATTTTTAAAAAAGTAATAATTTAAAAAAAAAAGAATAAAATGTCAAAAAAATGAATAAAATTTCTTAAAAAAAATGAATAAAATTTAAAAAAATTATTGAAAAAATTTTTAAAAAAAGAATGAAACAATTTAAAAAAAATTGAAAAATTCTTTAAAAAAGGAATAAAAATTAAAAAATATTGTAAAAGAGGGAATAAAAACTCAAAAACAATATGAATGAAAAAACTTATAAATAGAAAAAGAATAAACGATTTTTTTTAATGAGTAAAAAAATCTCAGAAAAAGAGTAGAAATTTTCAGAGAAAGAGGATAAACAACAAAATTCCCACAATCAGTTCTAAAATCAAAGTAAAATACGAAAAATATCAGCAAAGGGAGAAAATTTTAAGTTTACAGTCACACTTCAGTAAAATAATTATTAGGAGACATTTAGAAACGGCCCTAATCCAAAAAGTACATATTAATGAAACAAAGGCATTTCTCTGCAATTCCTAATAAAATATGAAAAATTTGAATAAACAAATCGAGATATCAGTAATCAAACTGCTTGATTTCTGCTACTTCTAAAAAATGTCCAAAAAATTTTCAACACTTGGAAATCCTTGAATGTTCTCTGAAAAAATCTTGAACATTTCCTTAGATCAGCGGTTCTCAACCTTTTTTGACTCGCAGAGCCCTTTTTGGCATATAATTTCTATGGTGGAGCCCCGTAGACATATTTTTTACTTATTCAGCAAAAAATTACTATATTTTTGTTATTCTAAAGTAATTATAATTATTTTTTTTCAAATTATTGTTTTTTTTTTGTTTTTTTTTCCTCGAGCGGCCGTGGAACCCCTGGGGAGCTCCAAGGGCTCCGCGGAGCACCGGTTGAGCACCGCTGCTCTAGATCACCTATATCTCGGCAAATTTTTTTTTTTTCTTTTCAGTATATGTACTAAAGACGAAAATTCTACTAAATGGCATTTATGTTTTTTACCGTCAAAAAAAGTCATATAATTCTTATCTTTAATTCTCACGTGAAACAATCACACACAGCCCAATTTTTCCTCTCTTCCTCCAGATATTCTTAAAATATTAATCTTACGGACACCTTACTTCAAACACAAAAAAGCTAAAACAAAGCATAAACAAATAATCTACGATATCCAACAGAATATATCAGATATTCCAAAATAAACATGAAGCAGCTTTTAAAATACGACAGTTCAAAAGAGGAGAAAAAATAGCGGATAAAACTGGAAACATGTTACAAGAAAATCTGTCCGGTTTTTTTTTAGGAATAAAAACTCTTTTGTTTAAGATCCAAGAGAAGATTATCTTTTGAAAAATACTTCGTAGAATAAAAAAACAAATAAATAAACTTTAAAGGAAAAACCTTTTCAGGTTCGAGAGGGAAAAAAAATTGACTTTTTAAAGGAAGAGGCCGTTTGCGCTCCCGTTGTCTGGGCGCCCCCCCCCCCACCGCCCTCAAAAAACTCTCGCCGACAGCTTTCACAAATAGACTATTTCAATACGGATACATAAGACATCCCTTGAAATGTCTCCGATTTCGGAAAGGATGCTGTGACAGTTATCTCCTTGCATTTTCTTCCAGTTCCTCTTATCCTTTTTTCCCATCTCATACGCGGGTTGTTTTCGGAAGTATATGTACATACTGCGACGGGTAAGACAGCTCAGAGGTAAATCCGAATCGGGGTAGTAAATATTGGCTTCGAGTATTAGTGTGCAGCAGAGGCGACCAGTAGTGGCACGCAGCGCCCGAATGGCGTGGTGGTAAGATGCTCGTCCGTCTACTACCGTGAACGTTGGCTGTCAGGGTCCCAGGTTCAAACCTGAGGGAGGATATAGATAAGATATTTTCCCTAACGAGCTGGAGGCGACCACCGATAGATAGTGCCTTCATTTCCAACCCATCTCATTAATGGCAGTAAATCGCAATATAGCGATATGGCCAGAATTGGTGTTTAGTGTAGTAGTGACATGTGAAGTCGGATTTATGGCTAATAACAAATTCGTTTTTAACGAAATATCAGTCAAATCGGTCACTGCGGTTCTCCCAACGTCGAGGCGCGAATGCTAGCCGATTTCCCCATCAAGAACCGCAGAGAGCAACAGGCCTACAACGTTACGATTATTCATACATTACACTTCACTCACTATGAGTTTTAAGAAAAAACTCATAGTTTAAAATTTTTATTGCAGATGGCAGCACTATACATAACAAGCATTACACAGAAACAAACTTCACGGAACGTTCACACACTCATTCCAACATGTTGGAATGAGTGTGGTTGGATTCCAACCAATTCGTTGGAAGTTCCGCAGAGGAATATGGACGAGGTGCATGTCTGGTTTAGTAATAGTTAAATTGGTCACGATGTCGAAAATTCTTTTTAAGCAGGTCATGGCCCTGTCACAATGAAGAGATTTTAGCAAGTGGTCGAAGAAGACCTAGGCTATGCTGGAAGTTGTGCATGTGTATGTTGTGAAGCTAACGTAAAGTCTGTTTCTGTGTAATGCTTGTTATGTGTAGCGCTGCCATCTGCCGAGAATTTTTCTAATTGTCAGTGAAGTGTAATGATTGAATATTTGTAACCTTTGTAAGCCTGTTGCTCTCTGTGGCGAGACTTTTCAACGGGGGATCGGCTGTTATTCGCACGTCAAAGTTGGGAACCGCCGGAAACCAACTTCAGCCGACCACCACTGTAGGTCCTCACGATGCGAGGGCTGTCGCTTTGATCACTAAGATCTAAACCAGACCAGAATGAAATTGTTGCCCCCAGCCCAGCATCACGCGCCAATGGGGGATTACAAACGGGCCCAGACAGGCTTATGAAGAAAAGAGTAGAGTGGGTTTTTTTTTTTGAGTCAGTGTATGAGTGTCTGTAAAGCAGGCATCTTCAACAAGTGCCATCTTAACGCATGCCCCCCCCCGGGCACCTCAAGAGAAGAGGGGCCTCATAAAAATGAGATCCGGTTGAAATTTTGTAGGATTTACCAGGTAGGGCCTCCAAAAAACACTTGGCCCATGGGCCCATGGTACTTTTAGGACGGCGCTGTCTTCAACCCGTTGCTCATTAGTACCACGGTGCTCCTTGAAGTACCCAGAGTGTTCGATGTTCGCATCCGATTTGGTGCTCGCTAACACTTGATTAACGTTCCAATTAAACACCCTGTACAAATTGCATTCAAGGGTTCAAACCATCCTAATTTCATGCATTTGTATGTCAAACTTGAAGTGTAATGATTGGGTGCAATCAGTGCTCGCGACTAGAAAAAAGGTTGAAAACCTCTGCTATAGTGTGGTGAGAAAGAGAATTTTGACAAAATTTTGGTAGGGGTAGGGGTACTTGACATGGCCTTACAGAATTCAGCCTGAAATTTCACATTTGCATAGAAATTAACGCCTCGACACCTGCGAAATTTGAGGAAAGTCGAACGGTCTCATTTCTGGTGAATGGATTTCTGTTTGACCAATGATCTCGAAGAATCCCAAGTTTTCCTCCAACTCAGTAGGTGGACTGAGAAATGGACTTTAAGCTTCCCTCTTGGAGAGTCCTACTCGCGATTTTTCTGAGTTTTCTCCCAGATCAGTAGAGTGAGGTCAGGGCCGTCCGTACCAGAAGCGAGGCCATGTGCGAAAATAATAGCGACACATGCCGGAATGTGTGGCCTTAAGCGTATCTATGTTGTAGAGTTGCACTTGTTTTTGTGTTCATCTCTAGATGGCGCTCTTCCTCGTGTTCATGCTGCCATCTGGCTGTTGTGGGACTTGGCTGAAGATGTTTAGTTCGGGTTTGGGGGTGCGAACGTCCTGGTGGTGCCGGGCGGCTATGCTGGGCTATTGTTGGGTTGGGAATGGGATGGAGGCATGGTGGCCAGAGAGTTGGCGAGGGTCGTCATGTGGTGGCTTCGCCTGGCTGGTACACCGGTAGGTTTTCCCGGCACGTCCGCGGTCTTATGACCACTGTGCTTAAATTGCAATAGCGATAGAGCCTGGACGTACTCGGTTCATTCTGCATTCGGCCATCTGTCTTTCATTTTCTGAAGTAAAGATGGAAATGCTTGGATTTTTCATGTTATGTCAGTATCGTGTTGTAGGTGTGCCTGCTCTCTACGGAGAGACTTTATTAAATGGGAGACCGGCTCGCGCGAATTCGCGCCTCGAAGCTGAAAAACCGCAGAAAACCAACTTCAGCCGACCACCACTGTGCCGTCAACGGGGTTCGAACCTCGAAATTATCATTACCGTAAGTGCGGGTAGGGGTGCATTTATATATTTAAAAATAGTATATTCAAAACTAAAAAAATTCATAACGATCACTCTTATATGCCCCTATAAACTTCAACAGATGGCAGCACCATTCAGAGGACAAGAAAGTTCATAAATGTCTATTCTGATAAGTTTACAACACACACTTTTCCAAATAAGACATTACGCATTCTGTTTTCAGAATTTCCACTAAGTTACGCAATAGATAGGACCGACGATAACAGCTGAAATCGGAGTACAGTATCTCATACACATACGTATAAATATCAGTTAATTGGGACCAAAATTTAGGAGAACCACGCCTGTTATTTTTCCTTTCTTATTAAAGCTATACCCAGGGCCGTAGCATACCTTCTCGGAGCCCCGGGCAGGGCCGCAGCTAGATACTTTGTCACCAGGGGCAAGCCGGAATTTTCGCACAGCCTTGCATGTAGAGGAAGCAGTTGAAGAGTGAATTCGGCGCCCCTTCTGGTTCGGCTCCCGGGCACCGTCAAACCGAAAGATACCGAGGCCACATCGCCATATGGCAATATCGGCTCATTGTCCTCACGGACTGGATACCTCTGGCAATTTATTCATAAAAAAGCATGCATTACAAAATATACATTACAATCATAACAACTATAAAATCATAATCTAAGTATAAAATCATAATTTAAGTATAAAATCAGTTGCGAGATCACAATCTACGTATACAATCGGAAATCAAGCATATAATCCTATATTCCATATTAAATCTTAATTCGATTATAAAATCCTAAATCGCATATTGAAATCAATAAATCCTATAAAATTCATAATCGATTTCATCCTCAATTTAAAGCTCCCTGGGCACCAGACCCGCCTGCTCCCCCTAGTTGCGGCCCTGCCCCGGGGCAGACATTTTCTTGAAGAGCCCCTTAAAAAAAGAAAAAATTGTGCAAAGTAAGTGTTAATTTTTTTATTTGGCCCCAGTTGCCCCAGCCTAGTTACGGCTCTGGCGCTACATTATATATATATATATATACTATATTTTTTAACACCATATATGGTGTAAAAAAATACCTCGTGGCTTCGTAAAATTTAAGCTGCCTTGTGTCTTCAATCCGGTCCTTGAAAGAGACTGTTCTCTAAAATCTGTGCAAATGGAAGTCACTTGTTGGACGCTTTGAATGTTTCGATTAGTCAGTCGTACCCGTTTATAGCAAAGTCATAAAAATAAAATAAAAAATCGAAACTATTCGTTATAAGCGAACTTCGCTATATCCGTGCCAGTTTAAAAAATGATACGTTTCCAAGCAAAATGGAACGTTTTACGTGCACGCAATACGCATTTTTCAGTAATCTGAGCATTCTTAAAAAAATGGAATAGATTAAAATAACATATATTTGAAATAAAGATTAAAAATTTAACTAAAATCTCACATAATCGGATACATCAACAAAAATAAGTGTCGATCATTGGTTTGTTCTCCTCCCCCCCCCCCCCCCCCGGTATATTTGTGGGCTTAGAACGTTTTGCGTTTAAATCATTCATGCCAAATAAACATGCAACATGTGTGCAATTCTTTTTCTTTTAGTAAAGAGCACGGACATGGAAAACTTTTCTCGTCTCTCTCATTTTTTCGAACTAATTGAAGAGGGAATAATAAACACTTCGAGTAGCCAAAAAAATTTTTTTATTCGACACCTCACTTTCATTTCGGTTCCTGGCTTTCAACCAAATGTACAATTTATTTAAGCAATACGTACCGTTTCGCACTTGAAAACTGAGACCGTTCTCAAAATTAGTTTGCACACGATGAAACCACCGCAACCAACTTCCGAATCTAGCTTGAGAATGTCAGATGTGCACTAAAGGTAGTTTGGAGGTCGGATAGGTTGGTTATTTAAGAATAAATAACCTCAATTATATTTCTTCCCAATGAGGTGTATTCTGTAAACAAAATAAGATTCAGCAGAGAAAATTGGAAGAAGAAAAAGTGAAGCAAAATAGAGTATTTCATAGTATATACCCAAAGCAGCTATACTAGAATATCTTCCAAGGAAAGAAAAGACAATCAGTTTTAAATAATTTAGATAATATTACAAAGAACAGATTTCTAACAGAATCTGTCAAAACAGAAAAAATCTAAATTACAGATTTAAACAAGATTATTAAGAAATCCGTGACAATCCTCAGTCTCATTCCCTTACAACAAAGGTTACCAGCCGTCCAGAACTAATGAGAAATTTTTCACTAGAAAATTTCGATCATAAATCTGTACTAGATTAATAGGGTGCCTTTCCTTTGTGCAACTATGAGCTCCAATTTATTATTATGGAGAGTCTTCAGCAGGGCCGCAACTAGGGAGGAGCAAGCGGGTCTGGTGCCCCGGGCGCTAGACCAGAAGGGGCGCCGAATTCGCTCTTTAACTGCTTCTTCTACATGGCTAAGGGGAGTCAAAATGGCGGTTTGCCCCGGGTGACAAATTATCTAGTTGCGGCCCTGGTCTGTAGAAAAATATTCAAAAGAGAGGAAAAATAGCTATCCATGATGGCCGATCTCTGTATCAAAGGTGGAATAATGCGATGTCGAATTCCACTGAACCAGTGCCGGATTTCCCTATGGCCCCGAGGTCTGCAGAGGGCCTCAAAAATCTGAAACTATTATTTTTTTTGAAGAAATTGCTCAAAGATCAAATTTTAACATTGAGAAGTTTAGTGTCGCGGTTGACACGAAAACAGCAACAATTTCTCATTGACGGTTGGAGTCGGACACACAACGAGCTCATTACGTTCAATGGTCCAAAGCCCCATCAAACCCAAATCCAGCCCTTAATTGAGCCCAATGCGATTGGGGGAAAAAATGAAGACAAAAAAAGCCTGAAAACATGTTATATTATATCTTGAAAAGTATGATGAAAATTTGCAACAATTTAGTCACAAGATGGGGTAATTATCAACAAATTCATACTGCACTGTTAAATTTTTTATCACACTTATTATTGACATATTTTTGATAAATATGAATCTGATCATTTTCAGAATGATATTTTGTGGTTTAATCCATGCTTTCTCATTGGATCGGATATAAAACGAGCCAAATATTTTACTCATTTAAAATTCATCACAGCAGAGCAGGGTGGGACAGTATTTCAGTCAAATCCCATAATAACGAACTTAAGGACTGAAAAATTTGGTTTGCTATATCTAATGAAAGAACATGTTATGGGATGAAAACTATAAAAATTTAGTTCATTATATTCTGTGGAGTTCATTACATTATGTTCGACTGTATCATATGAAATTTGCTAAACTCATTGATTTTCTTCCAATAGCATGATGGCTGACGCCATACACCAAGTGCAAGCGTTTGAACCACACTTTTTGAATAACAAGGCTGATACATCGTTCACAATATTTGCACCGACGAATCACGCTTTCCACAATTTGGGAGACCATCATCTGAATACTCTGATGAAAAGCAAAAGGCGATTAAAAAGGGTAAACAACTTAACCTTCTCCTCCTGTGATTTGATTTGACAATGCCAAGTCACGTACATGTGACTATCGTAAATTATTAAATTAATATCTAAATTACGTAAAAATTCTGAAGTTTCTTTCGCTATAAAAAAAAATCTGAATTTCCATAAATTTTTAAATTTCTTTCATTAATTCTGAATTTCCATCAATTCTAAAATTTCTTTCATTAATTCTGAATATCCATTAATTCTGAATCTCCATTAATTCTGAATTTCCATTAATTCTGAATAGCCATTAATTCTGAATTTCAATTAATTCTGAATTTCTATCAATTCTAAAATTTTTTTCATTAATTCTAAAATTTTTTTCATTAATTCTGAATTTCTATCAATTCTAAAATTTTTTTCATTAATTCTGAATTTCCATTAATTCTGAATTTCCATTAATTCTGAATTTCCATCAATTCCAAAATCTTTCATTAATTTTGCATTTACATAAATTTTAAAACATCAATTTTTTTCATTAATTCTCAGGGAAATTTTTTTTTTTTTTAATTCTATGAATTTTCATGATTTCTACAATTATTTATTCCATTTTATTTGTGGATTTTCAAAAATTTAAAAATTCCCCTCAGTTTTACATTTCCCCTGTTTCCTGGTTAATTATTTTCCTTAGTTCTGTATCAATGCTAAAAAAATCTCTTTAATCAACTCTGGGTTTACAATATAGGGGCCATTAGGCCCAGAAAAGTTGTAAAAACATTTTTGAGGGCTGTGTTTCTCTTGGAGAAAACAAAAAAAACCATACGATTTGTGCAGCCCTGGTAAAGACTACACTGAATTCAAATGTATATGTATATCTGCAGATCTACGAATACACAGGGTGTGTGTGTGTGTGGTCCAGTATAGTCGTTTTTTTTTTTAGAAAAAAATATTTAGATAAAGCTGTATATAGAGAGACAAATAGAGATAAACGGCTTCAAGCATTTGAAAGAGATTTCAAAATATTTTTTTTTTACTCCCTACAAAATTCCTACTTGAGCACCTTTGGTAACGCTGAGGATGTTGGGCCTATATAGAATTTCTTGTCATGTTTGTAGCATGGGGGTGTTTCAAAAAATGGAAACGAAATGGATGGAAGTAAAAAAAATAGTTTTTATTTCTGTTGGACTGTTGCCACTAAACTTTTTAATTGTATTTGTGGAATTTTATTTTATAACTCTGGGTAGTCCAGAAGTGTTAAGTCCAAGTTAAGTGTTTCCAGTCCTAGACCTGTTTTGAAAAATTTATATATAGAAAAAAAACCTGTTAACGATAGAAACAACGGCTTAAAGCATTCTAAAGAGAGGAGATATTCTGTATAATACCCATGTTACAAATAACGTATGAATTTTTTTTCAACAGCTGGCTCATGCGAAGATTTGAATTCAGGGAAGAAAAGTCAACTCTCCTCCCTGGGAATCAAACCTACATCCTCTCACTTGCTGATTAAAGTAGCCCCGCAAGGGCAGTTGAATTTTCTTTCTGTCCTGCATTCATCTTCGTATCGGCCAGCTGTTGAAAAAACCCAAGTGGGCTAGCGGAGAGTGACATCATCCTTGGATACGATTAGCATGGCAATAAACGCCAAATTTGAATGACATCCTCCAAATGCTATATTGGTCTTGCAAAGTGGGGGGGGGGGGGTTTAGAACCCCAAGCCAAGATTATAGTGTTATTTTGTAGGAAAAAACTTAACCCCCTTTTGAGAAAATTCTGCATGCGCCTATGGTCTTGCATCACGGAAGGTTCACAAGTAAAAAAACTTTGAAACCTTCTCTTTCAAATTATTTAAGCCGTTTTTCTCTATCTTTAACAGCTTTTCTTTAACATTTTTTCAAAACAGGTCAGGACTTCTGGACCACCCTGTATATTAATTGTTGGTGAACATGTAATACGAAATCAAATTTTCAGGAATTAATAAACTTGTCATAAATTATCTCCAGCGTTAATCTCGATTCCTTTCTGTCCACAGATGGTACAGAATCATGTCGTTGACAGTATGTTCTCAGCAAGATCAATTCATACCAAACTCATGTATGATGTCAGGACTGAATATCAGACAGTGAAGGTTCACAAAGAGAAAGACGGTCTCATGGTCAATTCGGCTCATGTCATAAAACCCGATGTCCTGGCAAAGGATGGAATAGTCCACTGTGTGGATAAAGTCCTCGTACCCCACGGAAGGAGAAAATCATGATCAATCAAAATTGGATCATTAACCACGATTGATGAACAATTTCACTATTTTTCCTTCTGATGAACATGACACGAATTCAAGATTGCACACGTTGGGAAAAATACACGAAAAAAGTATATCCATGTGATTTTTAACAGCAGTTCATTTAGATTCGTCGACAAATTTGTGAGAAAAAAAAAGAGCTCTACCATTTTCTTTGACAATGATATTTCTCAATGTTGCGAGTATTCATTGCAAAAGATTGTCATTTTTTTTTTACCACTTTGACTTCACACTGAGTATTTTGGGTGCAAAAAAACAAACGACCACTCATGCAAAAGCATGTAATTAAGTTTTCTTTTCCATTGCTTCAAGTTGATTCACACGAAAAAAAAATGTACTGTATTCACGAAAATATCTTTGTTCTTAAAGATGGTAGCATATAGCGCTTTGAAATAACATAGAAACCCTTTTTTTTGTTTTGTTTTCATCTGATAAACCTGTGAAAATAAAATTAACTTATTGACAAAATGTGTTGGTATCATTTCTCTTGTTATCGAATTATTCATTCATTACACTAGAACGACGGAAGCTGCCATTTTGACTGCTATACACATATTTAACTCATGTGTTAGTAAAACATGCTGAAATGGACAGTCCTGTTATGTGAACACTAATATTGAGGGAACAGATGTTCTATCATGGTGTTTGCTTTTCCTCTAGTACCCATTTTGTACCCCATTCAAAGGTACACTTCCTCTCAAATAGGAAATCTCACTTTAAGAGGAAGAGGCCTCCTCATCATTACCAAATCATGGCCAGCCTTTCTGTCTCAAGGAAGAAGAAAAAAATCAGGTGGATTTTTCCCGAGGCCAACAAACAAATTTCTATGTTTCTAAGTGCAATATTCGCTCAGCGATTTGAATTAAAATATTGGAGAAAAGTTGGAAAAGAACAGTAAACAAACGAAAAATGCTTTCCCCTCTTCATTTACACTGTTTTTTCCCAATTTTTTCAATTCAAATGTCTCAGCGAGTATTTCAATTACAAACTTGGAATTTCTATTGTTGACCTCAGGAGAGACGAGGCAGCAATTTTCTGATTGGGTTTCTGAACACAGGTGTCCTATAAAAAGTTAATTTTTTTTTATTTTAATAACTACACAACTCCTTACAATATGAATGACGTATCTGTGGACCATAATTTTGATACTTTTTCTAATTGGAATTATACCTCCAGTATCAATGGTACACCAGGAAATTGTGGTGCCAGCTGTTAGCTATACACCTTGTATAATCCATATTAACAAATTTAGATGATTTTTGATATATAATCTGTAGTTTATATGTACAAAAATACAGTAGCCTATTCATTAAGCTAGAAACAAAAAATCCTAGTGCCCTTTTCAGTGAGTACTCAGTCATTTGAAATGCATCAGCTCAGAGAAGCGCAACATGCTGGACATGAAAAATCAGGGTCTACTCTTACTGAAAAATCACTGGTGTGATTTTTTTTTTTTTTTGCACAAATTGTAAACTGTCCCACTGTCAAAGAATATCTAAATCAGTAATGTTATGAATTACATTAATTTAATAATTCATATCAATCAATCATATATTGCTGTCCGCCCCTAGAGGCATACAGCGGGCCCTGAAGTTCAACATTAATAATTCATTAAATATCAAAACGAATCCACCAATTTGTCTCGTGTTGTCTCACACATTAAACAAATCCAAATTTTGGAGGATTCAAAATCTCAAGAGTTCTACAGCAAAAAACAAGCAAAAATGCATATGCCCAATGTGGCTTTTTTTCTTTCTTTTTTTTCCACTGCTACAATGTGAACTAGCCAACGTTGACCCTGATCATCCACATGCTGTTGTTTTACGGCAGTTAGTCCTGGCAGAGATTCTTTTACTGGAATCACTTATTTCATAATACACCCTTGACACCATGCCAAATAAAAATCCCTGGGCTTTTATAAGACTTCCAGAATGAAGTGACCCCATACACTAGCCGCAGACAATTTTCCCATGATCAAATGCAATCAAATCCTTTGTATTGCCCATAATGTTTTCAACTATGACTGCTCTAGTGAGCAGCATTCCTTTCATTGCTGGAGTGTTGCTTACATCATATTTGCATCGGTCATAGGTCATCCACAGCTGGTTTTAAGCTGGATAAAAAATTCCTTTCGCAAAAAAGCGAAAATGGGGGGAAAGCTTCAGCAAAATGCTACAATGCTAACATAATGATTGATGGTTGGATGTGTACTTGTTTTGTACCTCCTGTATGCATTTTTGCAAAAGTGGATACTACTTTTTTTGCATTCTACGATTTTCTTTTGCATTTTGCAAACAATGCGACCATAGCTTAAACCCTTATGCACAGAACTTCTGCATACCACCAACTGTCACTAATTCAACTGCTCATACTACACAAAGTTCGGCTCGCAGAATGAATAGAAATACACAGTTCAGTTCAACAATGTTATGATTGTAATTATAAATTCATGCCGCAGAACTTTCATATTTTGGAATGAGCTTTTATATATGTTTCAGGCTACTTTACCGCAACCAACTCCAGTCATATATCGCCATATGGCAATTTCCAACTAGTGGGGTTGGGGGAGGGGGGGGAAATGAAGACATCATTTAATGGTAGTCATTCCAGGCTCAACCGGTAAAGAATTTCAAACTGAAATTCCAACCCATGGCTGAATTCAAACCCATGGACAACGGCAACCCTCATAGAGGAAGACGAGCATCTTACCACTGCATCATTCTGGCACTGTATGTTTCATGCTAGTCAATCAAAAATTCTTACAAATCGGGACATTTTAAGCAGATATTTTCATTTTTGAAAAAAATTTACAAATGAAACACAAGTCATGGATTACTCACACTCCAAGGGGCTCATAAGCTGAGGTATCACCATGTATATACAGGGTGTCCTGTAAGTGCTAATGCAGCTTTTATCTCATCTAACGCCCGCTTTGAGGTACGATTCCAATTTAAAAAAGTTCAAAAGGCATTCAAAAATTATCCTGTACCAGTGTTGAGAATGAAAATAGTGTAACAAAATAAAGAATCTAAATTTTCAAACGGTTCCCCCACCCTCTAACTTCCACTTAGAAAGTTGTTGCCCTGTCTCTCATAAGGCCAACAAAAAAATTTCTAATTTTCCATATTCGCTGAAACATAATTCAAATATCAGAGAAAGGTTGGGAAAAATGACAGCATAAATGAGGGAAAAAAGAGTGTTGTCCGGTAGTTTTTGCTGTTCTTTCATAACTTTCTCCAATCTTTTGAATTGAAATCAATCATAATTCTAAGAGACCGTTGATAAGATAAGGCTGCACTAGCACTTACAGGACACCCTGTATATAAGCTATGATTCCATAATTCCTCTTGCTGCATTTTACCAGGAAACCATTGATCCTAGAGACAGACTTCTAATTAGAAAAAGTATCCAAATAAAGTGTAGAACTCGGATACGTCATTCACACTGCAAGGGGTTGTAAAGTTATTAAAATATAAAAACTAATTTTTTATACGGACACCCTGTCTTCAAAACCATAATTAGAAAGTCGTTACACTACATCTACTGATGGCAAAAAAAAAAAATCCATGTTTCCCAATTTAATATTCACAGAGATATTTAAATTCAAAACTTGGAAAAGAATGACAAACTAATGGACAATGCTTCTTTCCTTAATTTACACTGTTTTTTTCTCAACTTTTTTCAATTTTTTGAACTCAAATAAAGTCAACCTCTTTTCTCAAAAACTCTACATCTCAAAAAATGGAAAAATCTTTGGATTTGCTATATTACATCAAAGCAGTTTCACCTCTTTGTCTCAAAGCAGTTTTCGAAAAACTCTATCTCGAAGGCAAAGCCCAATGATAGGGAAAAGAAGATACAGAAATTTCTTTTCTTTCACGCAAATCTGGCTTTTTTGCAGAGGTGAAAGAAACTGATAAGAAAGGATTATTTGTATAACAGCACACTGCGGTGATGGATCTTGCCAATCATAGCCAGATAATATGATTGACTGGGTGGGGTGGATGGCTTGTTCAACATGGTAAACAGTCAATCAACAGACAATTCAAAATTGCTTCAAGAAAGCTGCAGGTTTGGAATTAGTCATCCCAGTGATGAAAGATCAGATCTAGTGGTTCACTCAAATTTCAGCAATTTTCAGAACAATGTTGAATGTTAACTTTCAAAACATTAGGGCATTACTACAAACCACTTGAAGCAAGAAATTTCCTTTTATAATAATTTTGTGGACATGGACAAGTTGACTACTAACTTGCACCACCTTGAGGTGTACCAAAATTATTGCTGAATGTATGAGTGAGTAAAAATGTAGAATATGCTCCAGAGGATTTAGAAAAAACCAACAGTGAAAAATGTTAAACACATGCAGTAAAAACGCTGCGCTATGTTCTGGACCAAACTGAGAAGACAGGGGCAAAACATTTGCACCTCTCACTAGTACAGATGAAATCGTGAAGGCTCAAAGAGCAAAAAATATGCATCAATCTAAGCTTAGGGATTATTTTAAATAAGGTATGTAAATTAAATGGAATTGAACAAAAAAATTTTAACATATTTTAGTGTATTTGCATAATAGTGTAATTGAATATATTGATCGTTTAACTTTACCAATAATTTCATTAGCATGTAGTAAAATATACTTTCAAGTACTGTATTTTTTAGCTTTGGCCAATTTAATTTTTCACTATTTCTGCCATGTTTCCTTATTGAAAAAACTCAATTTTTTGGAAACTCTCCATCTTGAAATTTTCTTCTGGTCCTGTCAGTTTTGAAATACAGAGGTTTGACTGTATCTGTGCAAATATTGGACCTGGAAATGAAGAATTTCGTTTGTTGGACTCAGAAGAGACAGGGCAACAATTTTTTTATTGGGTTTTTGAATACAAATACAAATACAACGCCACAACAGGCAAATTGCCCAACGAGGTGGCTGACTTAAGAACATCATGGATCCAGAGCCATTTTTTGGAGGCCCTACCTACTACTGCTACACCACACATGCACCCCAGCCCACACAACCCCCCCCCCCCCGCGGCACCCCCAACGAATCGGTACATGCGGGAATGAGTGTGTACGTGTAGTGAAACCTGAGTGCAGTGTTATGATTGAATGGTTTATCGTTGTAGGACAGTTGCTCTCTGTGGCGAGACTTTTTAACAAGGAGATCGGCTGGCATTTGCGCCTTGAAGTTGGGAACCACAGAAAACCAACTTCAGCCAACCACCACTGTGGGGTTCGAACCCGGCTGACAGGATGTGAAGACAGGATGTCTATTTAAAAAGCTGATTTCCATATTTTAATAATGATACAATCGCTTGCAACATGAATGACGTATCTGCACGTTATTTGGATAGGCCTATCCTTTCTAATAGGATGTTTGCCTCTAGAATCAATGGTTTGCTAGCAAAATGCAGCAAGGGGGAATCATGGAATCACCCTGTATACAGAGAGATCACAAAAGAACACAAAAATAGAATAACCACACTTTCTATCTTTTAAAAAAACCGGAAATGTTTAATTCTTTGGCCATTCAAAATAAAACATTCACAGAAAGTATCAAAAAATGTTTTTCATTGAGGTAAAAATTTTGTGTGTCTGCGATTCTTCAAACATTTCCCCCACAACGGGAGTAATGAAACTATGAGAAGGGAAGGGAAAAAAGTTTCTCCGAAAATATATTTACATATGAAACAATGGATTTCTTGATCAATACAGGCATGTTTTCTTCATGATCCTGAGAAACTCTTCTTGATTAACTTCACCGTCACCATCTCGATCTGCTTCCTCGATCATTTCCTTGAAAGAAAGAAAATATCCCAATAAACATCAGGTAGAGAACTAACCTGTTCTCTAGTTCGAACAGTAGCTGTACGCCAGATGTGAAATCACTATCAAAAGTTTGATCATTATCGAAAACTCATATACTTATTCCTCTGAGAAATTTTTAATGAATTGGTACACGTTGGAATGTATTATGCCAGCTTATGCATGTGCAAGGCCCAAACATATTTATGTTGTCAAAGTTGTGTTTGTTTCATGTTTTTGCTGATTCTTTGCCACCTGTCTTTTATATTTTAAAGTAAAAAAAGTAAATGCTTGAACAGCTTTTGACACTGGCAAAATCCTGGAAAAGCTCTCAGGGTTTTGAGAGAACACCAGTTGAAAAACCTAAGGTGTAGAGCAGAGAGGCAGAACTTCTGAGAAGTAGGCCAAATGCAGCCTGCAAGAAGCTCTGTCTAGTCTGAAAAAGGTGGTCTTAAAAATTTATCAACTGATGCACCATAAGTAGATCATTTTGTGGGGTGCGAGCAGGCACGGATCAAGAGAGATGTGTTGGGAGGGGCAACGTACGGTTTAGGTTAGTTGGATCGTCCAATATTTTAGAGGACATGTCAATTTCTTCCTTACTATTATCCTCTGGATCTGCACCTGCGTGCAAACCCTAGTCATCTTTCATATACAGCCCACCGAGAGAAAACTTTGGGCAGGATGTATGTCTTTTGATGTAGAAAATATTTTCCCTGCCCCACCACACAAACAAACTCCTCTATATCCAACTATACCTCTCACAAAGAAATTGATGTGTTAAGAGCTATGCGTGGGCACTTTCTGTTACACCAATGTGCTATGCTATAGCTCTACATTGATCTTCCACAAATGGAAAGACCACAATTTCTGGAAAACAGCTGTATGGAAAACTGCTGCTATATATGGGTAATTTTAACAAATTCCCTGGACAGATTGTAAAGATCTCTTGGGAATACGTAATGTGATCACATTATTTTTAAAAAAAAGTGCAGTATATGTGATAGATATGCTCAGAAAATATGAAATCGATCACTTTGGTGGTGAATGTTTCTTTGTCAAAGTCCTTAACCTGCATTTTACTTAACAGCTCCTGTGAGGTGGTGGTAGAGGAAATATATTAAAATATCATCTTAATATATCATCTTACTGAGTGGTCACTTTAATATGGTCATCTGACAGTTTTAAGCAAATGAGATGAGCTGTATCATCATCACACTGTTGCAGCTAGAGGGCTAGGCTAGTATTAAAAAAGGAAACCTGGGTTCCTGAAATAGCCTGTTAATTGCTTCTTTAGATGAGGGAACACATGATTTGACTGACTTTGACCATGGTATGTAGAAGCTCGAAGCCATGAAGCGAGTACCAGCAAAACTGCTGCATTTTTGAAATGTTCAGGAGCAGCTGTGCCTGTCAGGCAGAAAAAGAAAAACAGGTCTCAATGTGCAACTTGTGATCGTCACCAGCAAAGTGATTGCTTGGGCGGAACTGAGAGTTTCCAGACTTGTGAAAGGCAACAGAAGGGTATTAGTGCAGGAAATTGTTTAGAAGATCAACATTTATCAATATTGTGGAGAGTCCATGCTAAGAAGAGTCAATGATGTATTAAAGGCAAAAGGTGGCTCAACAAAATATTGATCAGGTGGTCATAAAAAATGGCCATTCAGTGTATAATATACATAAAACGTCATATAGCTTTCATTGCTAAACGTTTTCAAGAGAACAAAAATGTACATAAATGACACACTGGTAAAATACTTTAAAATTCAATTTTCAAACACTTAACACAAGTCATGGTGCTTCTTCCAGAAATTATGGTAGAACCATGTGCCAGGAAAAATTCAGATGGGAACTGAGCTTATTTCAACCTATTCATTTCAAGCTCATTAACGCTTCTGAAAATCCTTTACCCCAGCAGGTGAATATTTAATCGACCTCAGCTACCCACCCTTTAAGATTATCTATCATCAGGCGCCCCCAACTAAGCTGGAGCAACCGTGGCAATGCCCTGCCCCCCTCCCCCGGGCCAACAGAAAAAGTGTACACTTACTTTACATATTTCTTAGAAATATTGTTAGTTTCTAATTTGAAATAATCTGCTAAATGAGAGGAGGAAGAAGGGGCAAACCCCCCCCCCTCTTTTTTCTGAGCTTAACCATTTCAAAGAGCCCTCACCCCTCCAAAAAAAAGTCTGCCCCAGGACTCCAAGAAGGCATGCTATGGCCCTGTCTATCATGCATCGCAAATAATAATGCAGTACAGCGTTCTGATTAAAACAGATTTTCTTTCATGCTTTCTAGGTACTCACTGAAATTATTACTATTAGCACGGCTTATATGAAACAGAATATAAATATACTGAATGGCTGACTCTTACTTGAAGCTCTTCATCAGTTATACTCTCACCAAGTTCACTAGCAACACGCTTCAGGTTCTTGAAGGATATTTTCCCAGTACTGTCATCATCGAACAGGGCAAATGCTTTTAATATTTCATCATTCGCATCCTTCTCATTTATTTTGGTTACCATCAGTTTCAGGAAATCATCATAGCCCACTTTACCTAAACATAAAAACATATTTTCATCATAACAAAAATAATAGAACTCATTGAAAAAGCAAAGCCATCCCTGCAAGTGTCATACCGGAACAGGTAACTGATATCCACACAGTATTCGCTCATTACACTCAGTGTTATATTATTTTTTTTACATTGAGTAAAATAGATAAATAAAATCATCATAAACGTGTTTCTCTTTGAGGAAAGTTATTTAGTAGAAAACTTTTTTGAGCTCTGTACAGTGATACCTCGGCTTACAAAATTTTTGGCTAATAAGGATTTTTTTGCTGTTGTCTTGCCTCGGCTAACAAACATCTCCGTTGATATAGATACACACGCGACATCAAATAGCCACATTGTGAGCTGAATTTTCGCACAAATCATCATAATCAGAATTACTGTCACACCAACCCATGTCCACCATGGAATTTTTTTCCAGATGTGCCTCCAATTCTTTTCTGAAAGTTTTTGACTCATTTTATTGAAAATGAAAGATACAGCTGGTAGAAGATGAATTGGGGTAAAAAGGAGCCTATGTTTTCAGAACAAGCGTTCTTTCAGCGCAAGATTCTTAGCATCAAACTGAACAGCCTGAAAATTCTAAGATCTACATTATATTTTTCGTCTGCATAATAGACATAATATAATCTTAATTCTATGATATTTGTGTGTCAGACACAGAAATGAGCTGAATCGAACAATAATGGATGAGGACCCCTACGAACTGTACTACGAGTTGTACTAGCCCTCAAAGTAAAATGTGCCAGAACAATTAGTGCTTCTGCAGAACAAACTGTAAGAATTTTAAGGGAAAGTACAGAAAATTCAATTTCATGGGGGATTTTTATCGCAGAACATTTCCAGTCAGCCGAGGGCGCGTTGCAGAGCAATGCATTCTGCTTTGGTGGTACTAGCTTTAATAGACTGAAGCTAGTGTTGCTATCTTATTCTTAAAGTTATTTCGTTAAATGATTCTTATCTTCCTGCAAATTCTTATCAAATTTTGAAGCTGTTCATTTTAGTCTTTGATAAGCTTTGCTTTTTTCAGTGCTCCTCTGAGTTTCACTCTTAGTCTTCGTTAGTTTTTCATTATTCTGTGGTTTACTGATATTTTCCAGAATATAACATGTAGCCTATATTCGAACATTAAAAAAGCACTGCAATAAAAAATCTGAACATTCTTGTTTTGGCTCTAGGAAGCAAAGATTCTGTTACTAGTTTCACACTAGCCTTTTCTCTTCTCGCTCCAGTTAGTGTTTTACTGGACCTTGAATGACTTCATTAGCATCTGCCAATGCCTTCAGAAGCAATGCAACTGCTACTGTCCTTGGTAAAATATGAAAGATTTTTGTATGGTAAAAATTTTAAAGTTGGAGGGCTGAAATCATAGTTTATTGCCTGTTCATGTGTGTTCACGATTCATCTATCTCTCTCTAGAATTGTTGTTTATTTTAGAATTTCTATGTAGGTTAGTAGCATTTTTTACCATGTCCAAACAAGGTTCAAACACTCGTTGAATGTTGTATGCTGTATTTCCTCACCTATTATCTCTTATTGTATATATCTGGATAAAGCTCGTGTAATTGTTGTTGGGCAATGTCTTTAAAATGGCAACCTTTCGATGTTCCCATTACTGTCGGAGGTGTGGGCTTGCATTTATTTTATCAGAACAATTGTGGATTTCAGAGTGAATTCAAACATTTCTAAGCCAGAATTTGACTTTCAGCTCTTCTTTAGAGATGAACAAAGTAAAGGGGGAACAGGACTCAAGGAGCTTGAGTGAAGGAGGCAAAAAAAACCATTTAGAATGTTCGTAGGAAGGTTGGTGTACACCAGTGGTTCTCAACCAGTGCTGCGTGTGCGCTCCCAGGGACTCCACGCCCAGTTGAGGAAAATATTAAAAAAAACAGTGAATTTGAAAAAAAAAATAATTACTAATGTTTTTGAATAATTAATAAGTCAATAATTTTGATGAATAAATAAAAGATAGACCTACAGGGCTCCGCCATAGAAATTATATACCGGAAAGGGCTCTGTGGGTCAAAAAAGGATGAGAGCTGCTGGTGTACACCATAAAACATTATGCTGTCTGCATGTTTAGATTTCAGTAAAGAATTACTTATAGTAAAGAAGTTATTTCAAGTTTGTGCTCTGTCTTGACATCCAAAAATGGGGGGGGGGAGGGAGGAGTGTCATCTGAAGCGAAAGCATTTTTTTTTTTTTTTTTGGGTTAAAGACAATGACAATTTCAACTGAATTTGATAAGAATGTCCACGTACCAAAAAAAATTCTATAAGGCTATTTTTTTTTTGCGTCCTAAACTGAATTCTTAAGTTTATACACACACATATTTACAAAACCGCCACGAAAAAAATGTTGCAAGCAGGAAAACGCTACACACGGGATCTGTTAATGAGAATTACTTAGATTTCAGACAACGAAAATAAGTCGCAGTAAGCAGGAAACCGTTATAAGTGTGAACGTTATAACCAGGATTGACTATTACATGTATATATGTAATTTTTTCACTCTTTTTGTAAAATATCAGTTGTAATAGAAACATCAAAGTAAGTAGTTTTTAAAATTAGCTGTTTAGAGTGCGTTTATGCTCCTGATCAATTGTACCCCAAGTTAAAAATTTTCTTGATTGAATTAATAAAATGGTCAGTTTCTCTCATGATTCATTAAATTAAGGATTGGCTGTACATCATCCAAGATTGTTTTGCTTTTCGAGACACGACTTGATTGTCGACTCTATGGTGAACCAAAGCAGTCCGAGAAAAAAATTAAAAGCAGACACTATACCTGAGCTCTCTTTGTCAATTTCCGCAATCATCTTCTTGATCTCCTCCTTCTTCGGTTCAAAACCAAGAGCTCTCATTGCTATCTGTAATCATGAACAATTTCGTGATGTAATCATAAACCGCACATTCAGCAAACATATGATGATGAAATAACTTTGATGTGTGTCACAACTTACACCGTAAATCCCTGCATATAATCTGCAGATTACGTCAAAGAAGAAAAAAAAAATTTCTCTGTGGAGGATTAAAGAGGTTTTTTTTGTCGGAGATATCAGAATAAAAAATAAAGTCAAACTCAGTTGTATGTAACAACACCTCGGCTATAACGTCAAAAATTGGCAGTCGCGGTGGAGTCCCTTAGAAAATAATGTTAATGAACCTTGCTTATAACATCTATGAAAACCCAACCATCTTGTATGTAGCGGCATATTTTTTATCTCTTTTGCTTCCATTTCCACAGCATTCTTGCAAGAAATTCTAAGAATTAGAGCTGCGTGAATAGGGATTTACACTACAGAACATTCCCAGTCAGCCGAGGGCTCGTTGCAGAACAATTCAAAACATTTTGCTTTGGGGAGTAGAGGGGATCTGCGTCACATTTCCAGATTACTCAAGTGACTTGTGGCACTATTCCAGATCACTTAAGTGGCCCGCACTCTCTTAGAGGTTGAACACCTTTGATACCATAGAACTGTGCTTCCTAACCTGTGGAGGGTAAGATTCTTAGGGCAAAACAATGTAAACACACAGTGACGTAAGTTGGGGTACTGTATAGAGTATTTCTTTATAAATTCTTCGGGAAAGGGGACATTCAGAGCAGTGTTACAAAATATTGTGTGTGCTTGCAGGACACTGTCATTTCAACTTTTTCCTGGAGGGGGGGAAGCAAGAACATATACTCAGTATATAAATGTATACCGTTTCTAGCATAATTTTTTTAAGTACCCGACCTCCTTAAATGACAGGCCTGGGTGCTTGAGCACCCATTGCGCCCTGGCTATGATGCCATGCCACTCTTGGGATCCCTATGTCTGGCCGAGGGTTCTTAATCAAAAAAGGGACCCACAGATTCTAAAAAATTATGGTATCAAATTCTGGTACTATTTCTCTCAGTTTTCATTCATCAATTTTCGATTATTTTATTCCCTGATCATGACTAAATCTCGAACTACCATTTCCAATCAGTAAAAATCGTTAGATATGAAGTTATTTCATGATTTCCCCCCCTTTTGTCATTTTTGTGTTTTAGTGACATTCCCTCGTGCTTATAGGACATTTGATCAGCGAAAATTGAGTACGAACCTATACGTGAGTGAATACAGTGCCTACGTTGTTTTGGCAAAAGAAGAATTTTTATGTAATTGCAATGATAGAAATTTGATTTTGGAATAAATGCAACAGCTAAAAAGAAAGTATGAAGCAAAATCACTCAAATTATGCAAAAGAGTAGGTTGTGCTAACTTTCAAATCCCTGGCTTCTATAACTCCTGTGCCTTGTGGATCGAAGAGATTGAAAGCCTCTTGTATATCTTTTTTCTGCTGCTCCGTCAAATCGATTTTGATTCCAGTCTTCTTCTTTGAAGCACCACCGGAACCTTTGCGAGACGACACCTGCAGGGGAGGGAAAAATGTACTGTGTACCAGACCTAGACAAATATCAAAAAATTTACAAATGCCCAGTCGGACATGCGACTTGAAATAATATACGGATGAATTAATGTTTCACACATGCACCCGAAAAATATCACTGAATTTGCATCAAAAAATTTGAAAATCAATTGTCTTTTCAAAGATACTAAAATGGCAATTTACTGCCATTAATGAGATGGGTTGGAAATGAAGGTGCTGTCTATCATTGGGCGCCTCAAGCTTGTTAGAGAAACATATCTTATCTATATCCTCCCTCGAGTTTGAACCTGGGATCGTGACAGCAACCTTCACGTTGGTAGACAAGCATCAATCCAGCACCTCCAGTGAAATATTCTTGCCATTTATCCTACTTAGTGCAGAGTTGATAATTACAGGCCGAGGGCAGGGGTCACCTTCAATGACCGGAGGAGCGAAGCGATGTCCGAGCGTAGCAAGGCGGCCAAGCCTGAACGAAGTTCGGCCTACAGGTGCAGCCACTGATTGGCATATTCGCATACACCTGTTAGCGATTGGACGAAACGTTTCCTGCGCTAATGCACTGCTTAACTACGTGTCATTTCACTTCCATTGCGCTTTGTTGTAGGATGTTCTGCTCGCAGTCACATTTCAGCACCGATTTTTTAAATTCTTGACTGTGTTGAATGGCTTCTGTTGGGCCGAGGCCTAGTAACTTCAACCACTTCGGAGTTTAATAATTCTGGTGATTTTAATTTCGTATTGTCGTAATGTATTTTTAAAATTCGGTAGTATGAGTTTACTGCTCATTCAAAAATTCCGTTGGATTATTTTGATTTATTACACGCATTTTGGATTATTTACGTGTTTGTGTCCTAAGGATAATTTCACGTGCAGGTGTCCCAAGGATTATTTCTGTTTCTAATGGATTATTGCTGTGCCGTTCAGGATGGGGGGAAAAAACAGGTGAGCGGTAAAAAAAAACTTTATTTCCCCTTTCTCGGGGTTACATTACACTCAGCACCGCTTGACGCCAAAGTAGTGCCAAGAAGGGTGCTTATACTGCTTTTTAACCGCAGTCAGTTCCGAGGTTCAACCAGGAGAAGAATATACAAAACAAGCTACTTTCCCTAATAAGCTTGAGGCTACTACCGACAGATTGTGCCTTCATTTCAAACCCAAGCCATTAATGGCAGTAAATTGCGGTATAGCAATATGGCCTGAGTTGGTGTTTGATCAAGTAGAGCACTTAAATGACGCACAGCACACATTGACAGATCACTCATGACTTGCGGCACATTTACAACTCACTCAAAGAACCTGCAACATATTACACTGATCACTTAAGTGATGTGTGCCACAGCTCTAGATCACTGAGGTGGCCCAATGCACATTTCATGACCACTCAACTTGCCCATGGCATATTTCCACGTGACTTAAGTGGCCCGCAACACATTTCTAGACCACTTGAGTGACCCATGGCAAAGTTCCAGAGCATTCAAGGGGCCTGTGATATTTTTCCTTAATACTGAAGTGATCTGTGGTGCATTTACATATCACTCAAAGGATTCTGCGACATATTTGCAAATCACTTAAGTAATGTGTGACACAGTTCCAGAACACTTAAGCAGCCTATGGTGCAGTTCCACATACACATACTCAAGTGACCCCACTACACATTAACTAATCACTCAAGTGGCCCTCGACACATCCCCAGATCACTTAAGTGACCTGTGGCTCATTCACAAATCCCTCAAGGGATACGGGACATATTTACAGCTCACTTAACACTTAAGTGATGTGTGGGCCAGTTCCAGAACACATAAAATCGATAGCGGTGCAGCTCCACATCACTCAAGTTATGGGTGTGGCACAGTTCAAGATCACTCAAGTGACCCACTGCACATTTCCACATAACTTAAGTGGCACGCGACATATCCACATATCCGGAGCATTCAAGCGGCTCGCGACACTTTCCCAGATCACTAAAGTGATCCGCGGGGGCGCGTTTTCAAATCACTGAAGTGGGCCCTGCACTATCCCAAATGTTGAGCACTCTTGGAATAAAGAATGTAAACATTCATGAGTCAATAAATTCGGGACATATGGTTATGCAATGTATAAGGTACTAATGCACTAACTTGATTTTCCATTGATCTCCTAAACTGCTACGAGCTGAATCGGCGAATAGATAATCATCTAATAGAAAGAGATAAACAATAAAAACGCGCTAGGAAAATTACACTACTCAAGTTCACTAAATATGGGACTTCAAGCGGAATTTAAATGACAACAACACCTCAGTTTAGTTTGGTATGTTTGCTTCAATCCCTCGCGCCAAATCCCACTTTGAAGCCAAGACCATACGTGCCGTATTTGAAAACATCCCGTAAAATAAAGATCTAGTGTTTCAATAGTTCAAATGCTTGAAGACCGTTACTGTCATCTGTTGATGGAAATTTAAAATCGGTTTCAGTTGCCGAATTTAAATTCGGTATCGAGATATATGAGATCAGTATGGCCCTCTAGCGATGAGTTACAGAATTTGGTTATGAATTTCTAAATACCCAACACCTGAATAGATGGCAGCACACATTCCAGATTTATAAATAAACGGGGTTGAGACTCATCTCTGGATTGACTGAAGTTAAATCCCACACAATTCCAAGATTGAAAAATCTTTACTATCACCATATGAGTAGTCTTTAGTTCTAACATCAGATGACAGCACCAACACTATGAACTAAACAGGGGCAACTAACATTTCACCTGTCGTCTGCTTCTCTTCATATTCTTTGCTTTCGACGTCTCCTTTATGCGCCAAAAAAAAAGATCTGAATTTTTCATTCATTTCAGTTTGCGGGCTTTGCTCGTAGGGAGCCACACTGAATGGAAATTTCTGCTTCCTGAACTTCATAATCACCGCATCAGTAATTTGCAATTTTAGTACTAGATGGCAGCAACAATATTGTGAACCAAACAATGGAAATTCCCATTAAACGAATTTAGGGGCCGGGCCCCAAGAATTTTTCGGGTTGGGGGGGGGGGGGAGGAGAAGTTGCTTTTATTATTTCAATGAAAAATGAAATTGAACATTTATATGTGCAAAAAAAAAAAACATTCAACAGCTTCAGTCCTTTTCTCGACTTTGGGCCCTTCCCGGGCTTTTCGTCATGCATGTTTGTCAAATCTAGGCTAACCTCGAAGCAGAACCCAGGTGTGGTTACACCGGGCCTGCACTTCCTGGGCGGGATCAACACCACACTAAATATAATGCCTCACGACTGGCAACGATGGGTTGTGTGACGTCACGCTATGTTGGCCGAAGTGAAGCGGGATATTTTGCTTGTGGCACGGAGTCAAACCAACACCTCAAACACGCGGTAGTATTCGTGAGATATAGGCTTATGTATACATATTTTTTGTTTTTTTTGAAAAAATTTTGAAATGGTCTACAAATGTATTATGCCATTTTGCAATGGCAATTACAAAACAGGATCAAAAGTAGCAACTTTTGGGTTTCCTAAAGAAGGCGAGTGTAGAGAAAAGTGGATTCGGTTTGTTCATAGGAAAGATTTTATTCCAACCAAGCATTCTCGGGTGAGTAGTAATTAATGTTATGGTCTTTGAATAAAAATAAAATTTATTACCACTTACGGTGACCCGACCCGTAATGTGTTTTAACATGTTTATTTATTGAGCTCTGGAGAGAAATTTTTGTGCAATGTTACTATGCTCTGTTTTCATTACTTCTTATTTTCTCAATTACAATGAAAAACATTTAATAGTGAAAATTCTTTCAACCAAGATATTTTTTTTTTTCATTTTTCTTTAGGTGTGTGAGTTGCATTTTGCAGAGACAGATATAGAGAGGGAATCCAAGATGTTTGACACCAAGAATGGCAAGTTAGTTATTGCAAAGCTGGATAAGCCTCGTCTACGAAAAGGGGCTTTTCCAACAATAATACCTGGTGCCCCTTCATATTTGTCTAAAGCAAAAGCTTGCAGAATGAGCTTGGATGAAAAGAAGGAAGCTAAAGAGAATGAGCAACTTGCAGTGGCTATTGCTGAAAGTTTAAAATCAAAGCAAAATGAAGATGAAAAAGATTTTTTGTCATGTCACGAAAAACTTAAGGAAAAAATCCAAATCCATCTGAATGAAGAATGGTATGTATTGAAAAATAGCAAGGATATTATCATTGCAAGGGTAAGCAATAGTCCTAATGTTGCTCCTTGTATAACTCACTCTGTTGTGGTTTCACCGGATTTTGAGGTTAATGTTTTTATTGCATCTTGTAAGATGAATACGATTGGTAAGCACAGTCTACCAACAAAGAGCAACAGTTTGAAATTCTTTTGCTACATAGTTGACTGTTTGGAATCACTGGCACAAGGACATACCGATACTAATGACACATTACTCTCTCACATTGTTGAATGTATTGAACTATTGCATTCAAGAGTTCATACGGAGCAGAAAGATATACTAGAATTTTGCATTCATCAGATGAATAATTTTCTGCTTCCAACGACGAAAAGAACGTACAAATCACATTATCTTGTGTTTTTTAGTCTCTTACATTCCATCTCACCCCATGCCTACCGTTTCATGCGAGCTTATTGTTTTTTTATCATGCCTCACCCCTCCACGATAAAAAAAGTTTGTGGTGAACTGAATACCAATCCTGGGAAGGAAGTGTTTGGGCTTCATTACCTGCGATACATTAGAGAAAAGTTTGCCTCTTTGGGAGAAGCCGATAAAACTGTATCTTTGATTGTAGATGAAATCCATATAAAAAGTTTTTTTGACTACAAAGGTGGTAACGTAGTTGGCATGGCATATAATTCTACTGCAGCTGCTACATCAGCCCATGCATTCATGGTAAATAGTTTTTTCTCAAAATATAAAGATGTAGTATATATTTTGCCAGTGCATAATTTTAATGCTTCAGATTTTCATTCGGTAATCCGGAAATTGGTCAATGGACTAACCACCATTGGCTTTAATGTGTTGTGTATTGTAACAGATAACAACAGTATTAACAGCAAAGCAATGAGCTTTTTTTGTACCCCTAATCAAGTCAATATTGTTTATCCTCACCCATGCAATGATGCTAGGCTATTGCAATCTATAGAAATAGCCCCATTGTTTTATGTCATTGATTGTGTACACATTTTAAAATGCATCCGTAATAATTGGATTGCACAAAAATGTAATGATCACAGTTTTTATTTCCCTAATTTTGATTTGGCAGAACCACATCAAATGTATAGTGCTTCTTTTGGTTCTCTTCGCAAGCTGAGAGAAACTGAAGGTGAGAATCTTTTGAAGTATTGCAGAGGGTTATCTTTAAAAGCTCTGTATCCAACAAGCTTAGAAAAGCAGAATGTTAAATTGTCCTTGCAGGTGTTTGATCCATTTGTTGTCTCAGCCCTTCGGGAATTGGGTCCTAAGCACAATATCGCAAACTGTGAAGGAACTGCCAAATTCATAGAAATAATTTCATGGTGGTGGAATGTTGTCAATGTAAAAACACCATATAAAGGGGCACGTTTTAATGATCCTCAAAAAGAACCATTGTATTTTACTGATAGTGATAACAATGTTGTGTTTCTAAATAATTTTATAGATTGGTTGGATCGATGGGAGAAATATTCTTTAGATAACGGGAAGCTGTCTAGAGAGACCCATAACGCCCTACGACATTCTACATATGCGTTGTTAGAGCTTGGTGCTCATTGTGTGACAGATTTAAAAAAAGATTATTTTTTACCAGGATCTGTTCAGAGTGATCCATTAGAGGCACAATTTGGTAAATATAGACAGTTGGCAGGATCACAGTACCATGTGTCTATAAGACAGGTGTATGAATCGGAGTCGAAGTTAAGATTACAGAGCACCATGAAACTTTCTTACAATTCTGGTTCACGTGGTACTGTTACAGTAGATGACTTTGATGTAGACTCTGACAATTTGACGTATATCACAAATTTCTCTGCGTCCATTGCTAATCTTCTTCCTCAAATATATGTTGATGGAAATGATATTGAAAAATGTGAAGAAATATTGCCTATAATTGTTTATCTAGCAGGCTATTGTGTTTTTTCCATTTTGAAATTTCTTAAATGTAAATTTTGTGGTGAAAAGCTCTCTCTTGAACGGGAACTAATATGTTATGATAATTCATATGCATTTATCAACAAACTAGATAGAGGAGGCCTGGCATATCCTCATCCTGATGTTACAAATGCTGTCGTTTACAGTTATGTAATTGTGCAAAAATTAGTTTCTGATCCTCTTGAAGAGATTTTTCTTAAATGTCCTAACCAAAGAGATTTAGCTTGTGAACTAACTATGTTATCTTTAAGCGAATGCGACTTTGACTTCACTCCATGCTCAAATAAGCACACATTCAATGATGTTTTTAAGATTGTTGTCAAAAAATCAATCAATGCATTGTTAAAAAACTATTGTATTATTAAAAACAACACAATAAGTATTGCAGCCAATGGTAAAAAAAGAAAATTACAAACATTGAAGAAGTAATTTACTATAGCATATGCAATTATTAAATTTTTTGTTTCTTGTACCATATTCATTTGATGATTTTTGTCGCACCACAGTCATTTTCTGCATGGCCTGGGCTACCGCGCCTGTTGCACCATTCATTCTTTACTTACGAGGGTTAATCAGATCACAACCTAGAGTTTGTAGCAGATTCTTAACAGCAATATTATATAGCATTATTGTATTTTGTTACATTTTTGGCATTGTATTATCCATCGTATTTTTTTGCCTAACATTTTATGCATTATATTTCTGTTATCATATTATACATTATATGGAGGAAACCTGGGCAGTGTGGGTATTAGAGCTAGTATGTCATATTTATGGCATTGTGTTATAAGTTGTATTTATAGAGTATTGTGGTAAACATTTCTGGCATCGTGTTTATACTTTATATTTCTGGCATCGTGTTTATACTTTATATTTCTGGCATCGTGTTTATACTTTATATTTCTGGCATCGTGTTTATACTTTATATTTCTGGCATCGTGTTTATACTTTATATTTCTGGCATCGTGTTCATATTTTTGGCATCGTGTTTTATACTTTATATTTTGGCATCCTACATATTTCTGGCATCGTGTTTATACTTTATATTTTTGGCATCGTGTTTATACTTTATATTTCTGGCATTGTGTTTATACTTTAAATTTCTGGCATCATGTCACATACTTCATACTTTTTGCATCGTGTTACAATTACATTTCTGGCATGTTATATACATTATATTTATGGCATGCTATACTTAATATTTTTGGTATGTTATATGCATTGCATTATGTACATAATATTTGTCATGTTATTCATTGTATTTACCATCCTCTTGTGCAGTTTAATTTGTGTCAATAAATGAAATAAAAATATTTTAATGTTGTACTTGACTAGTTTGTTGGGTTTCCCTCCCCTCCTTGTTTGTTATGGAGAAAATTCCTAAATCACCAGAAGGTAATGTTTAAATGTTAAGATCTGAATATTTAGCTGCCAAAGATTTCACTAAAAAACTGAAGTATTTGTTGTAAGATAAAGTAATCTTTTCTAGCATTATTTTAGTTTTGCTGCATTTTTTTCATGAGGCAATGTTATTTAAGAGCTGCCAACAATCACCATTAAAAATGCATATGCTATTACTTTGAGGACCAAGAAAAAATATTGTTGCAGAGAGATCATTACATTAAGATTACATGTACAGTTAAATCCTGTTATAAGGAACTCTCTCCCCTAGAGACTGGAGAAATAACTTTGTTATAGAGGAATTCCAGGTTTTTTCATTGTTCCCATGAGATATATCTAGGAGATTAGAAAAGAGTTAAAACAAGATTTTTGCCGCCTGCATATTATCAGTTACTACCAAATTTAAAATGTTGGCATCTCTTCTGAATCAGTTATCAGTGTCCCCATAAAATGAGTTAAGTATTTATTTCACGGCATAAAACTTATTTTTTAAAATAAATATATCAACTGATCAATAATGTATTAGTTTTATTAAATTCGGTTCTTCATTGTGATTTAGAGCGAAATATAGATGGTTGTGCCATTTCAAAATTTCTTCAAAAAATATCTTTATAGATGGATTTATCATGGTGAATTTTTTTTTTGAGAGGAGTTAAACATTTTAGACGGCAATTCCAAACCAGATTTCAAAAATGTTATGGAGGGTTATATTGAGTATCATTGTAGCGAGGTCTCACTTTACTGTTATTTTTAAATTTATCGCGAAATTAAAAATCCCTTTAAATCTGTCTAGTAATTCTTTAAAAAAAAAAAATGCACGAACATCGCATTTTAAAAAAAAGGGAAAAGTCTTGCAGTGAAGCCGATTGCCACCAATGCATTTTCCTCTGAGCCAATTCGTGCTGACGTCACATTCCAGTTCCGAGGCATTATTTCTAGTGTGGTGTTGGCGGGATACGGGGGAGTGATGAAGTCGACCGATCTAATGTATACATATATATATGAATTGGCATCATCATCGTGGCCCCCGAGACTTCCAAGTCTATCTCCGCCTATGCTGCACTTTACGATAGTAGAAGTGAAAAAATATATGTTACTGCCAAATTCCGAAGTTAGGCAATTCGTGAACTGGCCAGCACAGTTGATCCGGCCAATGTGTGAAATTATGGCTTTTCCTCCGGCCCCTATATATCCCTACACATCGATTCGCTGTCTTCGTCACGTTGGCGTATTTTTTGTGTGATAATTATGGCCATTTATAATTAGCTATAGCTAATCATTATTATTAGGCTTAGCTATGGCAACCCTAACGAGCAAAGAAATCTGAATAAAGATATTTTAGTGATCCATTTACAGTAGAACCTCTCGATAACGGACACCCATGGGACCAATAAATTTTGTCCACTAACGGTTAGTATCCACTATTGGGGAGGTACGATATACAGTGGAACCTCGTTTATACGACTTTGTCATTTATACGGCGTTTGGCTTCGGTCGCAATTACTTTTCCGCACAGTAGGAACCAATCGCGACCGAAGCCAAACGCCGTGTTAATGTCAAAGTCGTATAAACGAGGTTCCACTGTATATCGTACCTCCCTAATAGGGGATATTAACCGTATTGATGATTATGACGACGAGACGATTGATTTTTATGCATAACCACTGGTGTATCTCTTTTCCGCACAGTAGGAACTGATACACCAGTGGTTACGCACAGGACCGTCTTGAGAGCATGATGGGCCACCGGGCCAAGTGATTTTCTGAGGCCCTACCGGGCAAATTCTCGAAAATTTCAAGCCAATTTCATTTTTGTGAGGCCCCTTTTCTCGATAAAAAAAGTTTGATTGAATTTCACTATATTCACACACACTTCTTTTACCGGAGATTAGGGGCCGTTCAAGTATTACGTCATCACCGATGGGGGGGGGGGTTCCGATTTGCTGACTTTTGATGACAGGGGGGGCGAGGTCAAAAATGGCTAAAAATGTTCTTACGTAATACTTGAACGGCCCCTTATGCATAATTCTCAAATAGAGTTAGAAAGTCTGATAAATACGGAAAATTTTACAACCTTTCTTCTCTTCATTAAACCAATTAATGATTTTTACCTGTACATGGTACGTGCACTGTACATGTTCTGCGATAAAAATGAAATTAAATTGAAGTACATTAAGTGTGAAGAAGAAATAGACGGTCACAACACACACACACACAACGTGCAAACCAAACCGGCATTACCGTTCCTGGACCATAGTTATGTTTAGTTAATCAATTGATTGACGGATTACTTTATTTACCAAAACGAGCTTGCGATTATTCATAATCTCCGTTGAGTATAATAAATTCTTAATTCATGAACAAAAATTCACAAATTAGTTTGTAAAAAAAGTTTGCGTAATTTTACTGTCCGCTATCGAGAGTGTCGCCTATAATGGGGAGTGAAATACATGAAAGCCCTATTCAGGGCGGGGGTTCCGAAAAGTGCCCGAAAATGGGAGGTGTCCGATAACTGGAGGTTGTACTGTATAAGCAAATATAAAAATCGACATTTTGGGATTGGCCAAAGCCCGAATTTCGTACATTAGCCAGATAAACTGGGCCGGTCAGTTCGCGAAGTGGCCAAGTTCGGACTTTAGCAGTAACATACCATCAAAAATGCATTTTTTTTTTTTTTTTTTTTTTGTAGCAAACCCGAATATGAAATCGTTTTAAGGGGAAAAAATGACTTTTCGTGATAGAAAAAAAAATGGATTGCATTTTTGGAATCACCCGTCAAAATAATATGTAATCCAAAACTAAAAAGGCTTTCAAAAATTACTTTTTGTAGACCTGTATATTCTATATGAAGATATAGACTAAATTATTGTACCCTTGAACCACCTGTTATGACTCCCCCATTTATTTGACTTTCACCGTGAGAGACTCCTTTACAATATCTCACGAACGAAAGGGGACCATTGTTTTAAATAATGTAACAAATGAGCTAAAGCTATCCGTCCCAGAAAAAGCCATTGCGATTTTCTACGCACTAGGCCCACGTCTTCCAAAGGCGGCCCTGTGAAAAGCCACGGAACTGAAATGTGTCAAATATGCTGTCAAACCATGAAATTTAAAAAAAAAAAAGTACATTACTGAATCGAGTTAAGAGCTGAATTCAATGAAGGAAATCTTATTTCATACCTCTGCGAAATAACACATTACGGTGAGCTAAGCTATCCATATTCTAGAACGAGGGTGGGTGGCCAACAACTGCCCGGGACAAGATCAAAAACTATTATATTTTTTACATTAATTTCGAATGACGAAATTGTCATTAATGTGGTAAAAAAAAATTATTTCTGATTTGACAAAAACAATATTTATATTTTCATCACACAAACACAGAACCTCTTTATACGCTTTGATATCAGAAAACCTACTGTGAGAGCAGTGCCGTCTTAAAGCATGGGCCTACCCGGGCCTCAAGAGAAAAGGGGCCCCTCACAAAAATGAGATTTGTTTGAAATTTTCTATAATTTACCTGGTAGGGCCTCAGAAAAACCACTTGGCCCGGGGGCCCATGGTGCTCTTAAGATGGCCCTGTGTGAGAGTTATGGAAGTGACAGTAGCAGAGATTTTTTTTGTGCAATCGTCGGAGGTCAGTGACGAGCGAAATATCCCTTAAAAAAACAAAGAATTTTAACTAAGTTTTTCGATAAAAATTCAAAACAAATGTGCTGTTATCACAAAAATTAGAAACGTTGCCTGGTTTTTAGTTCATACAAAAATTGCCACGTTTTCAAGACAAATAAATTCAATTGGTCGAATGGTCAACGCGTTTCAACCATTCGACCAATTGAATTTATTTGTCTCGAAAACGTGGCAATTTTTGTATAAAATGTGCTGTTGTCTGTTGGTAAAAATATCCGAACAAGTATTTCGCCGAAAAAATAACGAACTAGAAAAGCATTGCACGGAATTAAAAAAAAACAAGTTTCTCAAAATATCTAATTATTATCTCTTGTTTGTGATAAACTTTAAACGCTTTATGAAATTAACACATCCTATTATCCACTCTAGTTACAGCATCAACATTCATAATTTGCTGAAAGGGGCCGTTCAAGTATTACGTCATCATCGAGGGGGGTGGGTTTCCGATTCGCTGACTTTTGATGACAAGGGGGGAAGGGGGGTGTTTGGATAATGTTTACGTCAGCAACCACCCTTTATGAAAATATGAGTTAGGATTCAGAGGGGCAGAGCTGATCACGAATTTTGCTGACAGAGTAGGGGAGGGGGTCAGCGTTTTGCTGACAAGGGGGGGGGGGGGAATGGGATCAAAAATGACTGAAAATTTGCTTACGTAATACTTGAACGGCCCCAAAGAAAAAAAAAAGATGAATAAGTTTTCTTCGCAATTAAGAAATTGCAGTCAACAAAGCTAAAAAACAAAAAATGCGTGAGGCACATAAAAAAGATTTGGCCGAACTGCAAACAACTGACATCATCTCGAGGATTAAAAAAATCCAACCATAAAAATCTCATGAAAATATTAAGTTCACCACGCGTTCGAAAAAAAAATCGGGGAAAAGATCACGCGAACATCACGTTTCTATCACGAAGTGCTTGGAAAAATATTTGGCAACCATGAAGAAAACAAAGTCCAAAATCCAGCCATCAGTGGAAGGAAATTTTTCTAAAACCGCACATAAAGGATATACTGACTTCGCTGAATCTAATGAGTTGCGGAAAAAATCAAACGAGTCACCCCCAAAAATGTTTCCAAGTCCAGTTTTGAGGACATGCGGAGTGGATCTTCTGACTTCGGAAAAAATTCTAGCTAGTGAGGACTTAACCAGAAGCAGCCCAAGTTCACTACCAAAGTACTAACTAATACACGTGCAATGATAATAACGGGGGCCCGTCCTTTTTCCCAGAGCCGGGTGAGGATTCCGCTGCCAACTCCAACTCAACGTATCACATGTTCGAGTTTGCAAAGTCCATCTTGAAGGATATAAGGGGCCGTTCAAGTATTACGTAAGCAAATTTTTAGCCATTTTTGACCCCCTCCCCCTCCTTGTCAGCAAAAGTCAGCAAAACGCTGACCCCCCCCCCCTCCCCTCCCCCTTGTCAGCGAAATTTCGTCATCGGCTCTGTCTCTCTGAATCCTAACTCATATTTTCATAAAGGGTGGTTGTTGACGTAAGCATTATCCAAACCCCCCCCTCCCCCCCTTGTCATCAAAAGTCAGCAAATCTGAAACCTTCTTCCCCCCCCCCATCGATGACGTAATACTTGAACGGCCCCTAAGTGCTGCTCAAGAAGGATAAAGAAATCAGTCCTGGGCAAATTCTTCACTGAAGCCGGGAATATTCTCGTCAATTACTATGACTTTGAGCCAAGAGTTGCCCTTGAACTCTAAAAACTTTATTGATGCCATAAATGTTTTTTTCTTCTCAGTATTTTTTTGGAATTCTAATAATTTGTGTAATTTCCCGATTTTGACAACATTTCTCATGCACAACTACATAATTACTGATGTACATTAAGTACACCTTCCTAGGCTGTTAACTAGTCCGTCTAATCCCACCATCAGCCCTGAGGGTCAGGCAAGGAGGGGGGGGGGGAAGAAAATACCAGAATATGATCTGGTAAGAAATTGTAGTCCATGCTGCAGTTCCTAGTCACACAGTTTCCTTCTGCGCTGATCTCACTGACTGTGAGAGAACATATAAATACTTGTTTCCAAAAAATGAAGAGTTCGGTTAATATTTCATTAATAATTATGTATAATTAGCTATAATACCCGGCGCTGCCTTCAATTACTGGAAGGACTGAAAAAGTGACAAACCATTATAAAGGCATATACATGTCCGAAACGCATTCTAGAAAACCGCGGTAACCAAAGTAAACATTCTGAAAGTGATTGTTAAGGTCCAGGAACCATTGTTGCCCGCAAGTTCTTTTGCCCATTTCGGGCATTCACTTTACTCTGACAAACTTTTAAAGTAGCCTGTCGTTCAAGTCAGGTCCCGTTTGGTATACATGCAAAATTTGGCGATGATAGATCTAAAATTGTAGATTTGTATAGAGAACACATACACACCATACAGACAAACAGACAGGAAATCTATTTTAAATAAACAATAAATCAAAACTGCCGACTGGCAGTCCAGTGGTTAGGGAGCTAGCCTCTGACTGAGCAGGTTTGGGTTCGAATCCCGGTTGGGGCACGGATGTCCACTAATGCTAACAAATTCCCTGGACAGATCGTAACGACCTCTTGGGAATACGTGCTGACAACTTTATATAGAAGATTATTATTTAATTAAATGAACAATTTAGTTATATAAATCCCGTCAAAATGTTTGTGGCTCTCCGATGCCATAGCAAGCAATGGACTGGGTGCGACTTGGAGTTCACTCCCTTCCCTTGTGCGTGCGGCTTATATACCGGAGTTTTGTCCCTGCTGCGGCCAGTGACACTGCGTCTGACCATTACTTTGGCCCTCGAACAGAGAGAGAAATTGACCACGCGTGTTATGGAATAAACGCAAACACGGTCCTTCCTTATCCTTGAGACAGAAGCTGATCAAACACCCAGACAGAACAGATCCCACAGCTTCCCTATTACGGCTATTATTTTCCACTTTCCAGTCCGAAGGAAAGTAGATTCTTATTTATTCAGACTCCAGTGTATAAATGTATGAGAAACACGTTAAATATTCTAGTTCAAGATGGCATTTGCCAATGAAAGAAATAAGTGAAAGGCATCTTCTCGGATATGTGATGGACAACAGAGTTCTCTGAATCAATTTAGGGGCCGTTCAAGTATTACGTCATCATCGATGGGGGGGAGTTTTCCGATTTGCTGACTTTTGATGACAAGTGGGGAGGCGGGGGGTGTGGATAATGCTTACGTCATCAACCACCCTTTATGAAAATATGAGTTAGGATTCAGAGCGGCAGAGCTGATGACGAAATTTTTGCTGACAGGGGGGGGGGGAGGGGGGTATGCGTTGTGCTGACTTTTACTGACAAGGGGGGGGGGTCAAAAATGGCTGAAAATTTGCTTACGTAATACTTGAACGGCCCCTTATGCATCACTGCAGTCGAACCTTCTATAACGAGCTTCAAAAGACTATACAGAGGGCCTCTCTTTAACGGACACCCGTGGAACCGAAAATTTTATCCGCTAATGAGAAGGTACAATATGCAGATGGTCACATTTATATGACGTTTGGCTTCGGTCACAATAAAAGTGATACATCGCTGGTTATTCATAATCACCAATCGTCTTGATATAAAGAAAGTTTGATTAAATTTCACCACATTTATATCAATTTTATCGACGATTATGCGTAATCCCCCAAAAGAGTTGGGAAAGTCTAATAAATATGGAAATCTATCTATCGCCCGACATGCCCGAGGCATGTAAAAATTTTGACCGGGCATGTGCTTTTTTCGACCGTGTGCCTGAAAAGGGCGTATGGAAAACAAAAAATTTAAACACTTCCGTATTGTTTTTTGTTTTTTTTAATTTTAAATTTCTTCATCGACAATGATGCAGGTGGGTTCCCACACGCATGCGTGAAATTCCACAGAAATGCTTCCTTCGGGAGCCATGATGCTAATGTGCGGTGTAGTCAACGTATTTTGATCTGTTTTAACGGTTCCAACATTCAGCAGTCCGGTGGTCCCCACATCCTGAAGCACGACCCCTTGGCTGGGATCTTTTACGGGCCCCCCGACCAGATTTTCACGGGGCCCCTTTATGATGAATTTATAGCGTGAAAAAACAAAAAAGTGATTAAAATCACACCGGGCCCCAGGGCTGGAGCCTTGTCAGCCCACCCCTTGTGGGGGCCATGGGCTCTCCTTTACAACAATTGGGCTGTTTAAGAAACGGAAAATCTCACTTACAACAAAATAGTATATCCTGAATATCCTGGTATTCAGGAAGAAGATACAATATTTCAGTTCACACACACACACACATAGAAAAAAAAATTGTGTATTACAGTCGGATCCCGTTATAACGAACTCCAAGAGACCGGAGAAATCATTCGTTAAAACGAAATTTCGTTATAAAGGAATTCCAGGTTTACGTATGGTTCATATGTAAACTTATCTGGGGGATTAGAAAATTGTTCGTTAAAACGAGATTTTTTCGCTATAACGGTATTCGTTATAAAGGGATTCGACTGTACATTTCCCCATTAAACAGTATAGAAAGTATCTTAAAGGGATGCAGAGAGAGAAACTCTCTGCTACTGATTCTGAAAATTTGTAGGAAAAATATTTCTGCCGCATTTCTCTTCGACATAAAAATGTTGGAGAAAATATCCGTTCCAGAAATATAAACTGCTGCCACCTATCGAATAAAAACTAAACCATCTGTTATAATTTTTGAAATGAAGTTGTAGTTCTAAATCGTGCGCACAGCATGGAAAACAAAAACAAAATGTTTTACAATACATATATTATTTGTTTTTAATGTTACATAGTAGTGTAAATTTTATACGCGGAAATACCAGTTACAGTATTATTTTATGTTTGCCGCCCCCCCCCCCTATTTTACGTTTTGTAAACACAAAAAAGCATATTTACCGATATTTTGACACGTGAAATTTACACCGGTATGCAGCATAAAAATATTATAATTCCGAACCACATGTTGTTTATTTTCATTCTGCACGCCTGTTTAGAGCCAACAACTGTTTGGTGCCAACAGGTAATTTTATCCATTGCCTCGCGATTCGGCACTATAATGACCTCTGAATTCATTTATTTTTCAGTGAATTTGCGTTGGGTGTGTGTCTCAGTTTTTACCAGGATCTGTCCCACTTTCTCAGTTGCATGATCTGACCACCATATCCATAAGCTCGCACCCACCCAAGTCTCGCCCCGTTCAGTAAATCGGCTTCGATTCTATAATGGTGGTTTCACATCTACAGACACTCACCGTGTCGTGTCAGACACGGCAAACATTCTTTAACACACAGAGGTCTTCAACCTTTTTCTTGTCGCGAGCACTGCCTTTACTCCAACCTCAAAAGAAGAGCACCCTTACGACAAGTTTGACATACGAATTCATGAAAAAAAATCAGAATAATTTCAATCCTGGAATGCGATTTCAAAGTTGATCAAGTACTCGCGGCACGAAATCTAACACACGAGCATCGAGCACTCTCGGTGCTTCAGGGGGGCATTGTGGTGCTGGCGAGCAACGGGTTGAAGATGCCTGCTTCAACATAATGCCAATGAACGTGTTCGTATCTATCATACCGTTGGTGCGCAGGCGCGGACAGTCATTTTTTATGTTAAAGAATGTCGTGTCCCACACGGCACGGTGAGTGTCTGTAGATGTGAATCCACCCTAAACTAGGTGAATCGTAACTTAATGACTCCAAAAATTTATCTAAAAATTTGCCCTGAGAGACATCTACACTGTTCTTTTGCTACACTGTTTTGAATTTTGTTAATTTTTATTTTGTGAACTCTCTTGATGAAGTTGTTTGACGAACGAATTTGTGGCGGACGTTTCGGGAGAAAGAAAAGACGTTTCCTTTGGGGGGGAGACCCATAGGAATGTATTCTGGAAAGGGTGAGAGAAGTTAATTTCAAAAATTACTTTTATTTTATAATTCGGAACTAATACGAGAAATAATTTGATGGGAAAATAATTGCATTATTACAAAAATAATTAATTTTAGTCCCCACCCGTTAAGACTCCACTGTGTGAATCTAGATACCGTATTATGACTTGATGGCACTATATTAGGTCTTCGTGGAAATGTTTCTTCAGCCCGCAATGTCTGGCATTTGAAAACCCCTTGATCGTTGCAATTACGACTTGAGAAGCAAATAAAATTACCATTGGGTGACCATATTTCATCAAAGTAAATACTGGACATCACCAATTGTTGCTGGAACAACAAAAATATGCAAATACATCGTCATCAACAGGAAACAAACTGATGAACCCCATTCCAAAATTCTAGCAAAATCACAAAATCTGCAGTGAATTGAAGTTTATTTCATAAAAAAGAAAGTTGAATATCTTTACATTTTGTAGTTATACAATATCGCAAATTGTTTATATTCACCATTTACAAATACGAATTCCGCAACAAGCAAAATGCCTAACGAGGTGATTGAAAAAAGATGCCCATAAAAATATGGTTGTCGATATTATATCAATAATACAGCAACTCAACAAGCTGCTGCGGTGGTCAAGTGGTCATAGTGACGGACTAGCATCGAGAAGACCGGGGCTCGAAGTGGTGGTCAGCTGAAGTTGTTTTTCTCGAGTTCCCACCTTCGAGTCGTGAATGCGAGCCCATCTCCACGTTAAATAGTCTCGCCGTGGAGAGCAACAGGCCTACAAACGGTACAAACATTCAATCATTACACTTCACTCACTTCACTTCTGAAATAAAGATGGCAGCACTGAAAAATCGGGCACAACATTAGATAAGCATCCAGACTGTTAAGTACACACACACACAGTTACACTTCCGGCACATCTCACTAGGTAGTAAATTGCCCATAGATGACGATAGACCTGAGTTGTGCTCGGTTTGAAAGAAAGAAAGAAAAGAAACCCAATAAGAGAAATAAAAAACCAGTAATTATGGGAAAACATGTATATATACTGCGCATAAAAAATTATGGTTGTCTCACCTAAGTAGACAGCTTCTTGATTTATCCCAATACGTTTGTCTTATTTCTTTTTAAACGTGTCAATCGCGCTAGAATTCACGACCCCCGGAGGTGAGCTATTCCATTTATGCACAACCGGAGTAGAGGAAAAACTCCCTGCGACACCACAACCTGAAGTTGTCCCGTACCAATCGATACTGGTGTCCCCCCTTGTCGAAGCAGTCGATTGACGATGTATGGCATGTTACTCATGGTCCAATGGTTTCCAAAATTTTCGAAAGGGAGCTCGTCAAACTCCCTGGACGATAATTCGACACGATTTCTCTACTACCCTTTTTGAATTTAATCACATATATTTTAATTATAACCATAATTGCTTGCAAATACATTTAATCGCACATATTCGCGTTTATTAAATATTATATTCGTATTCGATGTAAGAATGTCATAGGCATTCATAGTATAATTGTATAATTTTTGCAAAATATATTGCCGAAGATATTATTAGAATAGTCGTTAGTTAGACTCATATGTTGACTCTATAGTCATCATATAAGTGACATAACACGAGCCACCGCTCTGATAGGTGCCTTTTTTCTTTAAATGTTTCAATTTAGGCTTTCTCTTCGTAAACTGCTCAATGAATGAGCTCAATTATAACTTAGAATAGTTTTAACTTCAGAACCTATACCAACAATGACGCAATGCGCACTTCTGTTTATGGAATGGCAGGGATAGGACTCGGGGGTTTCTCTCTACTGTTTGTGATTTACAGTCGGGACCTCTGTGCCACTATCCTCATTTTCCGATTTTCCAGTACCCCTTTTTAATAGGAACAACATTAGCAAAATTCTAACAATATCCTTCAGGCCGGAGTTAAAAATCCTTGATGCTACTCCTAAATGTCTTATACCCCTTGGCAGCATAGGCGGAGGTAGACTTGGAAGTCGGGGGGGGGGGGGGCACATTCATTACTCCTGGGAGGGGGGGGGCACGATGATGATGATGTCATATTCATATATACATTAGATCAGTAGACTCCACCTTGGACGATCGTATCCGCCCTCGTATCTCCCCCCATGCTTGGCAATACTGGAATCACTGACTGCCACATCTGATATTGCGGTTATCACGTTATATTTAAGTGACGATTAAGAGATGAGCGCTTTGTTGAAAGGAGCGGGAAACCGAAAAATTCGAAAAATACGATGTTTGCATAATCTCCACATGTATCCACAAGATTATTCAACATTTAATTGCGTTATAAACTTAAAAAAATGAAGAAGACAAAAATGTGAAAATACTCTTTAATCCTCCTATTGTCCAAATAAGATCTCTGCGGGTTACAAGCCTTTTTTTATTTAATGCTGTAGTAACGAATTTTTTCTCTTGATTTCATGCAATAACAACATGAAGACAAGGTCACAGACACATGCGCTTCAATATACATATTTTTTTCTACGACGAAATCTCAACAAAGCTGGCCAAATAAATACGCAAGCCACATCGTTATCTTTTCGACTTCTTTGAATGGGCCATTCGTTTTCCGATCTGTAACCGATAAACTTTTTCAAAATAATGTTCGTGTACTTGGAGAGGGCTCAGTTCTCATGTATATGGAGGTTCCAATTATGAATATTAAACTTATGATAATATATATGGAATAGAACTATAGAGGTCGAAGTTATGGCGGATATATTCATGTTTCCATTCAGTCATCGTTTCAACAAAGAACGTAAAATATTCAGGACGATCAAACTCTCACTTCTTCTGTTGATTTTAGTTTTCGTCATCCTTAACTACATGAATATGTTCAGCGTCATCGAGAGATCCAAAATGTCTACGACGCCACGCGGGATCCAAGAAGAACATCCGGAATACCTGGTGGAAACCGAGGGATGCCGGATACAGAGTTTCGATCCTTTCCATCCAAGTGTCGCGAAGTATTTGAAAAGCCCCAACGGTGGACTAGAGGAGTGTCACCAGGGAAGTTATCTGAAGGTCTACGGCGATCGGATCGTACTCGATACCGATAACGTGCAAAAAGATTTCGGAACTACGGACATAAAGTGCTACTACCAGCCCATTGTGAGTTCGACTGCAGCGCAAAAGCTCATACGAAGTAACAAGTCCTCGGACTTCATAGCATACGTCTTAGCCGCAAAACATCTGAATTTCGGCCAACCCATGACGGATGAATTCTTGCGCATATCTTGCTTCAAGAAAGGTAAAGGGAAGCTTTTCCAGGATTATGTGGCACTGCCTTTGATCAAACCAAATGTCGAGTCCGAACGGGAACCCGCTGCCAAAGAGAGTCTATCGGAGGGGCTTCTGAACGTCATCCTGTTGGGCATAGATTCCGTATCCCATCTGAACTTTATACGCCAGTTCCCAAAGACGTACGAGTTCCTGAGAACAGTCTTGAGGGCGTTCGAGTTCCACGGTCACACGAAGGTCGCGGATAACACTTTTGTGAATATCGTACCCCTGTTGACCGGTCGTTTCGTGTCCGAGTACCGTGACAGAACTAATGTCTCGAACACGTACTACGACGATCTCGATTTCGTGTGGAAAGAGTACGCTGCGGCTGGATATCGAACGTTCTACGCTGAGGACGATCCGAGGATCGGAACCTTCGTGTACCAGAAGCAGGGTTTCAAGAGTCCACCTACGGACTATTACTTCCGTCCATTCGCTCTGACGGTGGAATCGAAGGAGTGGAGGGATCGGTACGGAAGGTTATGTTTCGGACACACGTCCGAGCCTGAATTCTATTATAATTACCTGCTGAAGTTTCTAGAACTAATGGACACCAGACCGACATTCTCATTCACGTTCCTTTCTAGGCCGACGCATGATTTTCTACACGAGGCGCGGGTCCTCGACGAACCTACGGTCGAGCTTCTCCAGAACCTGCACAAGTCTGGAATACTGAACCAGAGCGCGCTGATATTTTTCAGTGACCACGGCATCCGCTTCGGGGGTATCCTCAATACGTACATAGGCAAAATGGAGGAAAGGTTGCCTTTCATGTTCCAGTATTATCCTGATTGGTTTCTCAGAAAATATCCAGATGTGGCCGGAAGTCTGAGAGTCAACCAGAGGAGGTTGACGACTCCTTTCGATGTTCATAAAACCATGCGGAATATCTTATCGCTGTCTGTGAAACAAAACCACAGAAGTTTCGCATTTTCATCGCAGGTAAAAAGAAATTGAATTTTTTTTTTCCCAGAACGTTGTTTTAAAAAAACTGAACAGATTTCTAGAAAAACCAATACACGTTCATACAAGATTGTCCTGTATGTGTTGATGCGGCCTTTAATCTCATTAACCGTCCGTTGTGAAGAGGTATAGTTTCAATTTAAAAAACTCTCGAAAGGATTGGATTTGATTTTGATTTTATTGACGCAAGGGCCATCTACGGTGTCTCCCTGTTGTCTAACTTCCAATTAGAAAGTTGTTACCCTGTCTCTCCTGAGGCCAACAAAATAAAATGCGAAGTTTGAATATTCGAATTCAAAATGGGAGAAAATTTGGGAAAAGACAGCATAAAAGTGAGGGGAAAGGAGCGTTGTGTCCGTTAGTATTTGATGCTCTTTCATAACTTTCCTCCGTTTTTTTTAATTGAAATATCTTAGCGAATAGTGCACTCAGAAAGGCAATTTTTCGTTGACGTCAGAAGAGACAGAGCAACAACAATCTAATTGGAAGTTACAGTTACAGGGTGACTGTACAAAAATTTAGGCCTTTTTATTTTTTTTTACACTCTGTATTTTCGAAATTGGTACAGGGTAATTTTTGAAAACCTTTTGAGCATTTTTTAAACTTGTATCCTGCCTCTAAGACGGACGGTTGATGAGATAAAGACCAAATTAACACTTTCAGGACCCCTTGTATACGACACTATGATGTCTGACAGTTATTTCCCCAACACACCGCGTAAATGATTACGGGAAAGGCAGCATGAACCCAGGGCGTCGTTACCAGCTGACGTCACGCGTGACGTCATCCCCCCTGCAGAACCGAATGCGCCCGCTTTGCGACCTTGTTAAATTACGGTAGTAGTTTGCACAACCGATATACTGTCCATTTTATCATGTGTGTGAAGTAAATTATTAAATTATGCCAAGATATTATTTTCGTTAGAATCTGTTTATTTGCTCTCTCTCTCTCTCTTGCTTGTTTCGTTCATCCATTTAAACCACAGTTTCCCAACCTTTTTCCTCCCATCGCTCTCAACTCAATCAAACCCATAGGATCCTATGTTATACCCGTAGCTTCTACCGCACCCCCCCCCTGGGACATACCATCGCCCCCACGTTGGGAATCACTGATTTTAAACATTTAAAATAAGAAGTTTTGCATTTGTGTTTATGGGATAACTTCCACTATAAGAATATTTTTCTCGGATCCATTTCAGTCGAATCAACTTTCATTGGGTTGATTGGGAGACAACTCGAGGCAGATAATTTGAATTATGTATATTCCGAACTTTCTAATATAATTTTTTTGTATTCATTTGAATTAGGCGTAGCTTTTTAAATATATTATTACTTACAAACTATATACTTCTTAGATTTTATCCCCATTTCCCTGTGCTTTCTTCATCTCCTCCCGAATGCACTCTTTATCCCTATTCAAGCTTATAATTCTGATAAATGTCGTCCTTATACCACAATAAATGTGGATAGCAGGGAACTACTTGGTTAGATTCCCTTTCAGCTCTTTGATAACCTTTACCTTAACACATTTTCTACGGTTGAATCTCGCGCCCTCAGTCATGGAATCAACCGTTCCTCTCCATGTCTCCAACGGCACTGTTAATCCACCAAAGGATAAAGTATTTATCCACCAAAGGTAAAGTAAAGGATAAAGTAAAGAGAAATTTATCCGAGAACTCCATACTCTTATTTGTTCATCACTGATTTACTCAAGAATCACAAGAAAATACTATAGAAAACACCTCCCGCTTATATACCAGTGACACTATAACGGGAAATCTCTCACTTGAAACAGTAGAATAAGCAACTAGAATTCAAAATAACTCAAAGTAATAATGTTGAGACCTTATGGGCTGCCGTGTTCGAGGCTTCTTTGAAGCAGACGTTTCGTCCACTACTTCGGTGGATATCTTCAGTGCAGTTTTCGACAAGCGAGGAGACGAAACGGCCTCCCTTCGATGGCCGTTATCCACTGATGCGGACGGAACAGCCTCGTCGTTGTGACGTCGAGCAAGTGACCTTTCCGAAGTTGAACATTTCGTAAAGAAATCGCAAGATGTCCCCACGTGAATAATTTATTATTATTATGAATATTAAGCACTGTTTGTGAATCCATGATGATGGCATTTATCTCTGATTAAAAGTCCTCCGTTCATTTTGATGCAGATCAAGGAGGTGCTCAACCTTTTGGAGATCATAGACCACTTCATTGGTTTGAAAACGTGTCGTGGATTACTCAGTAGACTGGCTTGAAAACGCGCCGCTAGTTATATAAGTGATCTGTAAATGTGCCGCGGGTCACTTAAGTAATCTGGAACTGCGCCGCGGTTCACTCAAGTGATATGTAAATATACCGTAGTCACTTGAGCGAGCCGCTGTGGTGGTCAAGTGGTCATAGTGACAGACTCACATCGCGAGGGTCCGGGTTCGAACCCTACCGTTGCCACAGTGGTGGTCGCCTGAAGTTGGTTTGGTGCGGTTCCCAACTTCGAGGCGCGAATGCGAGCTGATTTGACCCAGTGAAAAAAGTCTCGCCACAGAGAGCCTACAACGATGCAATAATTACACTTCAGTCGTATATAGAGAAATTGATGGCAGCACTATACATAACAAGCATTACACAGAAACAAACCTCACGTCAGGTTCACTACACGCACATTCGAACATGTACCAGTTCGTTAGAAAGAATGTTCATTTTGAACATTCCGCAGAGGAATGTGAATGAGGAGCATGTGGATTAGTAGTAGTAGTAATATTAAATTCCTCAGAGGAAACGCGTACGAGGTGCATGTTCGGTTAAGCAGTAGTAGTAGTCACTTAACTGATCTGTAAATATGACACGGACCACTTGAGTGCTCTGGAACTTAAATTTAATGTGACGCATGTGTGTGTGTGTGTCATTCAAGTGATCTGTAAATATGCCGTGCGCCACTTTAGTGATCTGGAAAGGTGCCGCTATAGTTCGTTTCTTACAAAATTAGGTATGAAGTGGTGGGCCACATTTAGGCTGCACCAAGGGCTACATTTGGCCCGCTGGCCATAGATTGAGCATATGTGCTGTATTTGATTTATACAAACTAGACTTACGAAGAAAAATTTCAATCGAATGGTTTCCCGCGTAATCGGTTATTGTGTGCTGGAATCGTTGATATCCGATGAAAGCGGGGCCTACTGTATTGTTTTTTGCCGTTTCGTTGTAATTTCTGACTTGCATATGTAATGTACGCATTCAATTAATATCCAGATATACACTCATGTCCATAAATTAAGGATAATGCCAGCTCCGGCAAATAAAGGTTCAGAAACAAAACAAACGTTACTTATTCATAAAGCCCATTTATTAAACAAAAATGATGGTGTATGTATGATACCATTCATAAAAACTACGATTTTTGCTCCCTGGAGCAATTGTAAAAAATATCTACTTTACAAAAACTTACTATTACATGGTTGGTATGATAGTTAATACATTGTATGCCTCCCATGCGATGGAATACAGTCCGTACAACGCTTAGGCATGCTGAGTATCAAATTATCGATGGGGAAGATCACTCCACTCAGCAAGAAATGCTCTCCGAAGTTCCGGTACACATGTAGGAGGTGGTTGACGGGCTGCAACACGTCGGCCAAGCATGTCCCACACGTGCTCTATCGGATTCAAGTCAGGTGAGAATGCTGGCCATTCCATACGGGTTATATCCTCAGATTCAAGGCATTCGTTTACGATGTTTGCTCGGTGAGGACGGGCGTTGTCATCCATAAACACAAATTCTGCGCCCATGGCACCCCTAAACAAACGTACATGTTGTTCCAGAGTGATGTCCAGATAAATTTAGTCTTTCATGGTTTCGGTTTGAACATGCAGATCTGTTCTTATACTGGAACCCAGTATAATTCCACCCCAAACGAGCAATGCTGCACCACCGTAACGGTGTCGTTCAATGATGTTGTCTTGGTGGTAACGGGTACCTGGCGTTCTCCATATGAAAGTCCGACGTGAATAAGACTGGACTGCAAGCTAAACCTGGACTCGTCGGAAAACATCACACAAGCCCACTGTGACGATGTCCACATTGCATGTTCTCTACTCCAGGCTAATCGCTGCCGACAGTGAGTTGCCGAGAGCGGAACACATCTGACAGGCCTGCGAGCATATAGACCAATATCTCCCAAACGTCTGTACACGGTTTGCCTTGAATCTGTGGTACCCGTGGCTGCAGATAGCTAACGAGACAGGTCGGATGCTGTGCTCCGTCTGCTTCTTTTGGCAGTTACTGCCAAATACCGGTCTTCATTCGGCGTTGTAACTCGGGGGCGACCTGTACTGTAACGTCTACTGACATTTCCGTTATCTTGGAATCGTTGCCAAAGCCTAGAGATGACACTTTGGGCAATTCCAAGTTCCTCGGATACTTCCATCTGAGTACGCCCACATTCCAGGCGGCCGACAATTCTACCACGTAAAAAATCATCCACATGCGTCCTCTGTGTCATAACTATTCGCTTATGGCACTGAGCGCCTTGCAGAATTCTTGTGTACAATTTCACTTCTTTGCCACCAATCCTTATATACCCCCCCCCCCCTCTTACACTCTCGTCATTGTGACGTACTATCGGCATCATCTGGTGGCTTCCTGAAATTTGCATATCATTCTTGCAGATGTGTGTGATAATTCTACAGGTGAAATTTTTACTTTAGATTTCGATTTCCGTGTGATTCTGAATTATTCTTAATTTATGGACATGAGTGTATCTCTGTGTCATAACTGTTATGTGTAAGCGTCTTTACTAGTCACGAATCAGGATCGTCGGCCATATTGCTCCACTGGGATAATGACGCGCAATACCACAATGGTGGCGGAATTACCGTGTAAAAGTGATTAAAACTAATTACCCAAAGAGATTTTTATTTTTCAGATGTCCCGCATAAGGAAAAAGGATTACTTCTACCAAACTACACATGCACTTTGTCCGTATTCCTCTGCATAACTTCTAACGAATTGGTACATGTTGAATGTGCGTGCAGTGAAAATTACGTGATGTTTGTTTCCGTTTAATACTTGTTATGCGTAGTGCTGCCATCCACCATAAGTTTTCTAACTTAAGAAATAGAACTACTGAAAAAGGGGGGGGGGACGAACTTAGAGCAGTGATATAAGAAGTGTTGATCATTTTTGTCGCACCACGGTCATTTTCTTAACACTAGGGCTAATTGGGCCGGGCCCTACAATTTATTGCCGATTCCGAACGGGGGTATCGAACTCGTGTCACCTCTAAACATGGGAGTTTTGGTACTTTAGTCGAGTATCTTATCGACCTGGGCTACTGCTCCCCATAGGAAGTGTTGTATGGGAAAATCAATAAAAAAAAAGTACGGCCTCACAGTTTAATACCCAAGGACCACTCCGAGAGATAGATTGAAAAGTAACAATGTCCGTGTGTGCGCGCGTCAAACTGTAAAATGTGAAGACCACCAGTTTTTACCGAAGCGCATTAAAAGGTGTTATCACATTAGCCAACCTCACTTCTACGGTCTAATTAAAATTATCTGGTAATGTGACGCGAGCCCCTTAAACGATTCGATAACTTTTCGTGGGGGGTGGAGGGGGCGCTTGAATGTTTTGGTAATTTTTTGCGAGCCAGAAGACTCTGAGGTCCACATTTGGCCCGCGAGGTTGAACGCATGTACGGGGATCAACATACTTCAGGCCAGGACGAAGACAAATATTGAACAACTGTCGGTACTTCTAGGAAGGGAAGGAATAAAAAAAAGCGTTTTATATTCCTTTTTTTTTTATTACATTTGTTACGTTTTCTGCTCCTGGGCTGCTGACACTTCAAGTCATTGTATAACGTTTCATAAACACCACGTGTCATTATCCGCAAACAACACCTGTTCTCTTGCAAGTGTTCGGTAAAACTGATAATTAGGATCTACCTGTTCTAGTTATTAGATTGAAGAATCGCTACAATAAATTGCATTATTTTCGATTGTTCCCCCCTAAATACGAGCGTGCTAAATTTCACACGCCGGGGAAAACAACTGGTGAATTTTTATTTACCGGTGCAACGCTAGTTGTTTTTCTCTGCTCTTAAGACTTACACCAAACACCATTAAGAATGTACACGTTTTCTGAATCGTCCTTCAGTGACGTCAGTTATGTGTCTCACCAAAACATCCAAGATATCATCGAAAGTTGAATGCCTGTAGGAATGAAGTAGACGTGATCACACATAACGCTTTAAACGTCACTGCAGAATAAATCAGACCAGGCTGATCAAACAAATCACGGTTTTTCCGTTGTAAACAGGTAGAGTCAGCTGTAATTTCCAATCAATAGCTGGAAAACAACATCGTGGTTTCGTTTCTGATACGATTCGTTTGAGTTTTCCCCCATGGATAACGGATCCTAATTTCTCAATGTCTCTTGTTTTTGAAAACTCTGTAAAGACGTTGTTTCTTCCTGAAATGAATCTCAAAATTCTCAGGTTCATCAAGCTGCTGTTGTTGGTGTTCGTAACGGCAATGTGCATCTGTTACCTGTTGGTGTTTACGGATATGGAGAAGCGCATTCTCCGGACCGAACAGATCGGACCAGAGTACCTCATTGAAACTCCCGGATGCCGTATACCCAAGTACGATCCTTTCCACCCGAGTGTCGCTGTTTACTACGAGAATATCACCGACACCCCTTTGTGTCAGACGAACAGAAGCTATTTGCGGGTTGTCGGAAACCGCATACACCTGGAGCACCAGAAAGTATCGGATCATTTCGGAGTCGATCCGACCAATATCGCGTGTGCGTACCAACCCATCGAGAGGCCCGCTGAAAAAGAGGACGACGGTAAATCGATGGATTGGAAAACGCGCGTTTTGCCACCGAGAATTCTGAGGTTCGGTTCACCGATGACGGACGAATTCCTGAAAATCACCTGCTTCAGTAAAGACAAAGGTATGATTTTCGAAGATTACATAGCATTGGTGTTTCTGAAACCCGAAGTTGAAATAAAACGAGAACCCGTTGCTCAGGAGAACCTTTCGGAGACACCATTAAGCGTTATAGTGTTGGCCATAGACTCAGTATCCAAACTGAACTTCTTACGCCAGTTCCCGAAAACACACGAGTTCTTGAGGAACGTCCTGAAGCCATTCGAGTTCCACGGGCACACGAAAGTCGCCGACAACACGTTCGTCAATATTGTACCGTTGCTAACCGGTCGATTCGTATCCGAGTACCGTAACAGGAGTACCGTGCATAATACGTACTACGACGACTTGGATCTGGTATGGAAGGAGTACGCGTCGGTCGGATACCGTACGTATTACGCCGAGGATTATCCGTACGCCGGAACTTTCACCTTCAACAAAATCGGATTCAAGAGGCCCCCCACGGATTATTACCTTCGTCCGCTGGTACAAGCCGTCGACTCGTTGAAATGGAGAAGCCGGTACGGTCCGTACTGTTTCGGGCACAACACGGAATACGACTTCCAATACAACTATCTCAAGGATTTCTTGGGAACTATAGGAAAACGACCATATTTTGCTTTCGCGTTCGTCTCTGAAGTCTCGCACGATTACCTGAACAAGGCGAAGTATCTCGACACACCGACGCTCGAGCTCCTTCAGCACATGTACAATTCCGGAGTGTTCAACCGAAGCGCTCTGGTGTTCTTCAGTGATCACGGCATCCGTTTCGGGGGGATCCTCAATACGTACATAGGGAAAGTCGAAGAAAGGATGCCGTTCATGTTCCAACACTACCCTGAATGGTTTCTAGAAAAGCATCCGGAAGTTGCGGAAAATCTAAGGATCAACCAGAGGAGGTTGACGACTCCCTTCGACATCCATAAAACTCTACAGGATATTCTGTCGTTGTCGGTGAAAGAAAGTCACGTAAGTTATGGATTTTTTAACCCATGTTTAATAATACACAGTCTGTGGCATCGAGATTCACAACCCGTGGCCCGCCAGGGGGGGGGGGGGGTTTCATCCGGCACCGCGAAAGTTGTTCCGGAAGAAAAGTATCGATACATACAATACGATACAGATACATAGGCTGACCATATTTCTTTCATAAAAATACGAAATATCGAGGAAAAAAAAGTTATCAAGGGAAGTAAAATTGCCATTTACAGCCAAAAAATTTTCAAATCCAATTAAAGTCGCTATTGGCTACGGAAATTATTGTCAGTAACAGTAACAGTTGGCAAGTGCCCGAATGGCGAGGTGGTAAGATGCTCGTCTACCATCGTGACGGTTGCCGTCAGGTCCCAGGGTCTCGAACCGGGGGAAGAATGTAGATATTTTTCCGTAACGAGCTTGAGTCGACCACCGGTAGATGGCGCCTTCATTTCCAACGTAACTCGCTAACGGCATTAAATTGCAGTATAGCAGATATGGCCGGAGTTGGTGTGTGGTTAATTTGTAAAATTGTCATTTACAGCGAAAAATTATCAAGTAATGGTGCAATGTATCCAAAACAGTGAAAGCCCGTTTATATATAAAATGAATATCTAAAATTATTATTGAATATTTAATATTATCGTCTAATATTAAATATAATTATGATTATTAATTATATGATTAGTAAGCGTCAGATCGTAATAAGCTCATGATGGTTAATTAAAATCATAATTAAAAACTGGCTCTTAGTATTGGTGTAATTCAATTAATTAGTTGATTAATAATCGGTTAAGTGGTGTCAAGAAATTTCAAGTTTATTAATTAATTCATTCATTTGTTATTATTGATAATAATTATTATATAATTATAAGTACTGATAACTCTGATTACTGATTTAATAATCAGTAGCAGGAACTAATTAATTCCTATGATGGTTAATTGATGCATTAAAAACGGACTTTGAGTTGGTAAAAGATGGAGTTGATCGTAGATGAACAAAACGGCGAATGATGAGGAAAAACGGCGATTCCATAAAGGAGAAGAGAAAACGGCGATTCCATAAAGGAGAAGAGAAAACGGCGATTCCATATTGAAGAGGAGAACACGATGGTTCCATAATAGAGAAGAGAAAACGGCGATTCCATATTGAAGAGGAGAACACGATGGTTCCATAATAGAGAAGAGAAAACGGCGATTCCATATTGAAGAGGAGAACACGATGGTTCCACAATAGAGAAGAGAAAACGGCGATTCCATATTGAAGAGGAGAACACGATGGTTCCACAATAGAGAAGAGAAAACGGCGATTCCATATTGAAGAGGAGAACACGATGGTTCCACAATAGAGAAGAGAAAACGGCGATTCCATATTGAAGAGGAGAACACGATGGTTCCACAATAGAGAAGAGAAAACGGCGATTCCATATTGAAGAGGAGAACACGATGGTTCCACAATAGAGAAGAGAAAACGGCGATTCCATATTGAAGAGGAGAACACGATGGTTCCACAATAGAGAAGAGAAAACGGCGATTCCATATTAAAGAGGAGAACACGATGGTTCCACAATAGAGAAGAGAAAACGGCGATTCCATAAAGGAGAGGAGAAAACGGCGATTCCATAAAGGAGAGGAGAAAACGGTGATTCCATATTGAAGAGGAGAACACGATGGTTCCATAATAGAGAAGAGAAAACGGCGATTCCATAAAAATGGATCTCCTTCGCACGCAACAGCAAGAGTTTATGGACAGTTCGTCGGAGAAAGAGAGAAATAAGAAGTTCTCACTTCAAATGAGATTAGGGTAACGCACAGTGTTTTTTTTTTCAACGTGAAAGCTCGCGCGAAAGCCTTGACGATTACGAGGCTACTCCGCGGCGGAACCCTTGACAAATTTTGAAAATTCCTTCAATATACGAGTTGTGTCAAAAGTCCGCATTCGCTCTGCAGAGCAAGAATCCTCACTTGTAGTAGATAAAAGTGTCAAAAAATAAATTTATGAGTTACAATACGACCCATATCTTACAGGACAGAATTATTTTTTCATAATATTCGGTTATTTCATCGTTTTAATAAAAATGTTGATTTTGTCAAGTTTGCTAAAAACTTACTTTGAAATTTTTAAATTGTTTTTTTTTTTTCATTTGGTCATCTCAGTTATACATATTGCTTCCGGATTATATATAACGAAAAACTTGCTCATTTAATCTTTGTTATTTCTTCACCACTTCATTTGGGGCCGTTCAAGTATCACGTCATCATCGATGGGGGGGGGGGTTCCGATTTGCTGACTTTTGATGACAAGGGAGTGGGGGGATTTGATAATGCTTACGTTATCAACCACCCTTTATGAAAATATGAGTTAGGATTCAGAGGGGCAGAGCTGATGACGAAATTTTGCTGACGCGGGGGGGGGGGGGAGGGAGGAGATCAAAAATGGCTAAAAATTTGCTTACGTAATACTTGAACGGCCCCTTTTCTGCACAATAGCACTAATTAGACTGTTACTCATACAGTTCACAGCTGATTCCGTCCACAGCTGTTCGGCATCCTTGGACGAAGACACTCGTAAAATGCGCATCTAGGTCTTGAGTTCCGGGAATACCAATTCCCAGGATGTCTTCTTGACTCTGTTGCTGTCTGAAGAATTTGTGTGAGAGAATGGGAAGGAATAAAGAAAGGAAGGAGAGCCAACACGAATATTGTTTGTCTCCTACTCGTCAAATTATCCCAAATTTTTTCAGAGTACACGTTCTCAACAAAAATCAATATAAAAAATTGCTTCAAGTGAAATAGTAACAAGAAAATTTTTGAAGATATCAGGGTTCCAGGATTTTCGGAGTTCCGTCACTTTTGATTCCGCGGAACCCGAAAAATGCTCCCACGGAACCCTAGGGTTCCGCGGAATAACAGAAAACCCTTGGGTAAAGCACCGAGCTTATATTACTGGAGGTAGCACCGAGCCGCCGTGACGGCAGCGACATCGAATGCAAGGAAATCACGTGACACGTTGAATAACAAAGTTTCAGTCTGACCATTTCCCCATTGAAATGTACAGTTCGGCCTCTAAATATAGCAATTAATTAACTTTTAAAGAAGTAGAAAAATGATAGCGAACTCAATAATTTTGGATTTGTTTCTTTCATTGATACTGAAGATTTCCTTTTTATTAATGCTGGAATTATTTCTTTCATTAACTTCGGAATTATCTCTTTCATTTATTGTGGAATTATCTCTATTATTTATTCCAGAATTTTTCTTTCATTAATCCTGGAATTATTTCTTTCATTAATTCCGGAATTATTTCTTTCATTAATGCTGAAGTTTTCCCTTTTATTAATGCTGAAATTATTTCTTTCATTAATTTTGGAATTATCTCTTTCATTAATTCCGCAAATATTTCTTTCATTAATTCTGGAATTATTTCTTTCATTAGTTCTGGAATTATATCTTTCATTAATTCTGGTAATACATCTTTCATTAATTCTGGTAATACATCTTTCATTAATTATCAAATATCGCTTTCATCAATGCTGAAACTATCTCTTTCATTAATTCAGGAATTATCTTTCAGTAATTTTTTAATTATCTTTCAGTAATTTTGGAATCATCACTTTCATCAATGCTAAAATGATATCTTTCATTTATTCTTTTAAACTCCTTTAAGCTCCTATGGATTATATTCAGAAAATAAGAGATTGCTCCGACATTCAACGCGTCACGTGATCTTCCTACGAATGATGCTGCGGACACGGTTCGCAGACCTCTCAAGGCGGGACCGCTGATGTCATACTCCCTCCAGTAACATATGTTCGGTGGGGGTAATGTATTGATTGAGATCAGTGCAAAATTTTGTAGTAAAGAACCAATCAACTGAAGCTATAGCAGAATGTGAGCAATGAATCTGCAGAGTGACAATGAAATCTCGTTGACAAAAGCAAGTGTCATTGGATGAGTTCTTTTCAAACTCATAAAAAAAAAAAGAGTTAGTGTGCCGTAAATAGGGTCACCATATGTCCCGTATTTCCCGGGACAGTCCCGGTATTTTCTGTTTTTTTGGCTGTCCCGACTTTTTGGCAAAAGTGTCCCGCTTTTTCCCGTATTTTGCACGAAGCGAATTTTTATTCTCTATTGAAGTCAAAGATTGAAATTATTTTTCAATTCATAAATTATATTCTGATAATTACAACTATAAATGAGAATATTAATCTCCCACATTTGTCTTAGTGAACGTATTTTTTTCGTGGAATTCACTTTAATCCAATGCAATCAGAAGTAATGCTGCATTTCCCGCCATTGTGATTTTTCCGTTATTTCAACAATATTTGGCAACTTTGTTCGGTTTTGGTGACATTTTTGGCAATAATTGGCGATGTCCCGCATTTTCCCGTATTTGGAATCCCAATTTCCCGTATTTCTCTCGAGGAAATATGATCAACCTAGCCGTAAATCATCCTAAATCAGGGTTTCTTAAACTATGGGCCATGACCCAAACTTGATTCGCTGGGGTTTCCGAAATGGGTCGTAAAAATCTACTTACAGTCGCAGATTCTTGAGAAGTGGGTCACGACCCAAACTTGATCCCCAGGTCCTTCCGAGATGGGCCATACAAATTCACTTACAACTTAAGATTCTCGAGCTGTTGCTCACAAATCAAACGTGATTCGCGGGAGTTTCTGAAACGGGACATACAGATCTACTTGAATGCGGGAAAAATAGTTTACCCGCATTCAATGCTGTTTTTTTTCTCTCTCGAATTTGAATGTCTCGGTGAATATTGCACTTGGGAACGTCGAATTTTTTTTTTGTTGGCATCGTGGGCGAAGATACGGGGGAGGGATGATCCTCACCCCCAGCGTCAAAGTTAAAGCCGACTATGACTTGCAAACGGTTTCCATTGGATGGTCTAAGAGATTTCCTTCCTGACGTTTCGCCCACATCAGGGTACGAAGCCTTTCTCGCTTGCAGCGGAGACTTCCGTCCGAATAACTTCAGATGATGGTGCCACAGATGTGGGCGAAACGTCAGGAAGGAAATCTCTTAGACCATGGCCTAATAGCCCAGGAACCGTTGAACCGATACAAGTCATTGAACGCCGGCCATAAAAGCCTCAGACAATATTTAAAGCCGACTAATCCGATGTATTTGCGTATATATGAATTGACATCATCATCATCATGTCCCACCCCCAGCAATCATCGTGCCCCCTTCCAGACTTTCAAATCTACCTCCACCTATGGTTGGCATTAGGAGATACAGGCCAACAACTTTCTAATTGTGTTTTGGGGCACACGATATATAAAGTTCATTTGATCATTTTTTGTCGCACCACGGTCATTTTCTGCACACGAGGGCTAATTAGACCGGGACCTACAATTTAGTGCCGATTCCGTACGGCAGGCTTGTTTTTTTATACTCGTCGAGAATTGGTGCGCTAATCCCTCGACGGAGGACTCCCTGCGGTAGCAATTTTTTCTGCGGTCACGTCACCGTTTTTGTTGTATCCCTGTTCAGGAAATTTTTCTGACAGGACGAACCGGGTATCGAACTCACGACACCTCTAAGCATCCTTTGGTACTTAATGCGAGTATCTTATCGACCTGGGCTACCGCGCGCCCTGGTATATAAAGTTATAATTATTTTATTTTATTTTATTAACTATACAAACTATAGAAACATGAATGGCATGTCTGAGTACTACACGTTATTTGAAAACTTTTTGTAATTGGAAGTTTACATCTAGGATCAACAAACGGTTCGCAAGTGAAATACCGTTCGCCTTGTCAGCTATGCAACCTGTATATACAGGGTGTTCTGTTAATGGACCGACAAACTCAGAGGGTTGTTAGTGGGCATCAAGAGAATCAAAAATTGCAATGGAACATGGTGTCGCAAACCCCGTTGAGAGAGTGAAAATAGCGATAAACGTATGCAGGGTTGGAGTCCATAAGAGACGAAAGGTGGGTGTCCGTTGATCGCTGAATGCGTTCGTGGTTTCACTCACCATATCTGACGTAAGCAGCTTCGCGGAACGCATGCGTTGGGGTAGGATCACGCGCTGCAGACGACGTAAATTAGCGCTATTGCGGTAGTAGGCACTACTACTACTACTGCTGAACCAGACATGCACCTCATCCATATTCCTCTGCGGAACCTGTAACGAATTGGTACATGTTGGAATGTGTGTGTACGTATAGTGAACCTATCGTGAAGTTTGTTTCCGTGTAATGCTTGTTATGTGTAGTGCTGCCATCTGCAACCAATTTTTTAAACTATGAGTTTTTTCCTCAACTCATAGAGCGTGAAGTGTTATGAATGAGTAAGTATAGCGTTGTAGGTAGTAAGCACTTGTAGCAGTTAGTTGTCTGTTTCAATGAGTATCGGGATGGCTGACTACACGAACGAGGAGTACGCTGGTAGGCTGATATGCATCTGATTTACGGTCGAGCAGATGATAATGGGTGCTTAAAACAGCGGATGTACCAACGGCAATATCCGATGAGGAACGCGAATCACGAGTTTCCATTATTTCCCAAGGGAGAAGTACGATTCGATATGCTTCGGATAACGAGCATGGCGGAAAGAATTAAGCTCGTTTACCGAAGTTTCACTGTATACGCTTCATAAAAAAAAAAGACGATGTGAGGACACCTGTTTTCTCCCAACAAGTGTTAGGAAGATTGTTCATGGGTTCAGCGTGATTTGTGAAGGGAGAATTACGCAATAAACCCTATTCTTCTACGTAATTGATTGTTTTCTCTTAATACGCGCGTTTCCTTTTCCCACGCCGATACGCAAAGGAAATGGTGAGTTGTATTAGCTGCAAAATACAGGCAAACAAGCTTGTGTTGTATTAAATAAAGACTAGCGAAAAAAAAAATTAGTGTGAACTCTTAGACACGTGCTTCGAGTCTTCCTGTGGTTCAATTTTTCCCATTGAAACAGTCAAAAATCTGGTCGCTATTGGAATATAATAGAAGTGCCTTAGATTCCCGATACCTAAGTAGAGACAAACAAGTATGCAATTTATTGGATAAAGGAACCGAGTTTCTCCCGTTTTTTTCCTTTGTTGATCTTTGTTGATATTTGTAAAACTGTAGTTGTCGTCTTGTTGTTTTGAAATGAATCTCAAAACGCTAAGACTAATCCAGTTTTTCCTGTTTTTGTTCGTCGTCTTGATGTGTGCGAGTTACTTGAAGGTATTCACTGACCTTGGGAATCATGTTCTCAAGTTCGAAAGATTCGGTCCTCCGTACCTCATCAACACACCTGGATGCCGGATACCTAAATACGATCCTTTCCACCCGAGTGTCGCTAGATTTTACGAGAACATCACATACGCTCCGTACCCGTGTGGTTCCGACGAAAACTATCTACTGGTCACCGGGAATCGCATTTTCCTGGACGAACAGAAAATATCTCGTGATTTCGGAGTTGACCCGATGAAAGTCTCGTGTATATACGAACCCATCGTAAGGGCCGACGAAGAAGAAGACGACGACGGCAAATCGATGGATTTCACGACGTACAAATTACTACCAAAACCTCTGGTGTTCGGAGCTGAGGTGACGGACGAATTCCTCCAGATATCCTGCGCTTCCGAAGAGAAGGGTATGATTTTCGTAGACTACATAGCACTGGCATTTCTGAAACCTGAGGTGGAGAAAAAACGTCAAGTTCTGGCTCAGGAGAACCTATCAGAGAAACCTCTGAGTGTTATCGTCTTGGCCATCGACTCGGTGTCCAAACTGAACTTTCTACGCCAGTTCCCTAAAACAAACGAATTCTTGCTGAATGTCATGAAGCCCTTCGAGTTCCACGGACACACGAAAGTCGCCGATAACACGTTCGTCAACATTGTACCGCTGCTCACCGGGCGATTCGTGTCCGAGTACCGTAACAGGAGTAACATCAACAATACGTACTTCGACGACTTGGATCTTATATGGAAGGAGTACGCATCAGTCGGGTACCGTACATACTACGCCGAGGACTTCCCCGGAGCTGGAACGTTCGTTTTGGACCGGATCGGTTTCAAGAGCCCTCCTACAGACTATTATCTGCGTCCGTTGGTGTACACCGTTGAGTCTTTGAACTGGAGAACCGCGAACGGTTGGTTCTGTTTCGGACACAACACGGAACACGACTTCCATTACAACTACCTCAAGGATTTCTTGTCAGCGATGGGAGAAAAACCGTTCTTTGCGTTCGCTTTCGTCTCCAGAATTTCTCACGACGACCTGAACTATGCGAAGTATCTCGACATCCCGACGTTCAATCTACTTCAGAACATGTACAACACCGGAGTTTTGAACAGAAGCGCACTGGTGTTCTTCAGCGATCACGGCATCCGTTTCGGAGACATCCTCAACACGTACATCGGGAAAATCGAAGAAAGAATGCCCTTTATGTTCCAACACTATCCTGAATGGTTTCTGGAAAAGAATCCGGAAGTTGCTAAAAATCTGAGGCTGAATCAGTATCGTTTGACGACGCTCTTTGACGTTCATAAGACTCTGCAGGATATGATGACGATGTCACTGAATGAAAACAAAACTCATCAGGTAAATAAATAAGCGTCTAAAACCAGGGGTTCCAAAGCTTTTTTTTTCATCCACGACCAAATCAACAACAAGATCATGTTCGTGAAGCATGGGACTGTTTGTCGTTCGAAATTAATGAAACCAGTGACGCAATAAGTGCATTTATAGCAGGACCGTAAGTGTATATGTGCGACTCATCTAGCAATCCCCTGCGAATCAAGTTTGGGTCGTGGCCCATAGTTCAAGAATTTCTAGCTGTTAGTAGACTTCTATAACCCGTCTCGGAAGCCACTGCGAATCAATTTTGTATCGTGACTCATAACTGTAAGGGGATTCGGATGACTCATCTAGGAAGTCCCTACTAATCAAGTTTGTGTCGTGACCCATAGCTTCAGGATTCCCATCTTTTAATGGATTAGTATAACCCATGTCGGAAGCCCCTGCGAATCAAATTTGGATCGTCACCGACAGCTCACGATCAATTCTATATCGTGACCCATATCTCCAGAATCCCTAGCCGGTAGTGAATATAAAGAACTCATCTAGGATGACCTCTGCTAGTCAAGTTCGGATCGTGACCCACGTTCAAGAATCCCTTAGGCCTACAACGGTACAAATATTGAATTATTACACTTCACTCATAGTTCGAAAAATAAAAGATGGCAGCACTTATAACAAGCATTACACGGAAAAAACTTCATGCTGTTCACAACGCATACACTCACATTCCAACATGTACCAATTTGTGTTAGAAGTTCCGGGGAGGGGGGGGGGGGAGCTGAGGTGAATGTATGGTTTAGTAGTAGCTCAAGATTCCCTGGCTTTTAGCGGGTTCTAACAACCCATCTGCCCCGGCGACCCAAATTTGGGGCTAAGAGCTCCTAGTCTGAAATCAGAATGGGACGTACTGATATTTGGAATTTTCCACTAAAATTGACTCAGATTGTATTAAAGGATGTATAGTTCAATGTATTATTTGCACCTTGGCAACATCTTTGCAATTCTTAAACCAGGTCAACACTCGCCGCGCTTCTCGATTTCGAGCTGAGCGAAAACCGGTTTTGAGGTGTGGCTACGTAGCATCGACCATTAAAATCGCCTGCTCTGCTACTCCGTGCCTAGGCACACCTCAAAACCGGGTTTTTTTGCGGACGTCGGGGCGGAGTAGCTGCGCGTTCGGGCCCGGCTTTTGGAAGAAAATAGAGTGAGAGAAGATAGAAACTAAAATATTAAATATATACAAAATTAGTAAATAATACAATAGCTAATAATATTTTGTATATATATTTGTGTAAATACACGTTAATTTGAATCTCGTATTTTAATGTATATTGTCAAGTGAATGTATATTGTCAATGTAGAGTGTCAATCTGAATGCACATACTTGATTAAGGGTCTATCTAGACCACGCCCCTCCGGAACAACTAAAATCGCGTAAGTGACAGAACCTGGTCGTGGTCGGTCTATTCTGTTCTAATAAAACTCAGATGGCAGCACTGAAAAATCAGACACAACGTTAGATATGCACTTAGGTTGTTAGGTTCACGCGCGCACATTTCCGGCGCAACTCGATCTGTACTAAATTGTCTTTGACGATAGACCGGAGCTGTGCTCGGTTCGAATGAATGAATAAATGTTTCTAACATCATGGTGTTTGTGAATAATAACATCAAATTTTCCATTTCTTCCAGAAAAAATCCACCGGCCACGGACAGAGTCTCTTCGAAGAAATTCCTCCGACAAGAACTTGCTCCGATGCCAGTATCCACCCCCATTGGTGCACCTGCCACGATCGCAAGGAGATCCCGAAGGACGATCCGAGGGCCGTGGAAGCCGCCCGGGTGATGATCCAGACCATCAACGAATGGGTGAACTCGACCTCCCAACTCGGCCCTTGCGCCAAGCTGAGCGTCGGTGACATCGTCGACGCCTACATCACGCCGCCGTCCGAGGAGGAGATTCGGCGCTCCAAGGAAGATCCGTCGGGGAGCAAACTCGAATTCCAGGCACTGGAATACTTCAGGGGGAAACAGAAAGAAGTGCTGGAGGAAGAAAAAGGTGCGCTGAGGGCCAGCGACATCAAATGGTCGTCGGAGACGTTCCTGGTGTCTGCCAAAGCCGATCCCGGCAGTGGTGTTTTCGAAGGGACCCTGATGAACATCGGCGGGGAGTTCGTCGTCCAGGGCGACATCAGTCGGATCAACAGGTACGGAGACCAGTCCTGGTGCGTCGAGGACCCCGTCCTGAAAAAATATTGTTATTGCAAAGTCCCGAAGCCTGACGACTATAACGAGGTTCGGAGGAGGCGGAAGCGTCAAGTCATAATGGACAAAGTCCCGGAGATGGCACCTTAAGGGGAAAACTCTAGACTAGTCATTAAATGTGTTAATTTATCTTGTGCATAGTTTTTCATGTGTTTCGATTAACCACAGCATATCATCCCCCCCCCCTTTGCGATCACAGACGAAATATTTCGTCCAAAAACCCCAGTAGAATAAATTCAACCCAGATCTCTGTCTCTGTGTATTTGTTGTTTTTTCCCTCTCTCTCTCCTCACCATCATGAAGCTTTATTGCAACCCTGTGAACCGGAGATTTTTTTCTTTCCTCCCCGTTTTCTAAGCTACATTCGGTAAATTTGATAAATCGGTGATGTATACTTGCCGATCGTGTTGGTAAGTTTGATAAATTTATCACTTTTACCAGTAAATTTGATAAATACTTGAAATTTATCGTCTTTATCTCTACTTTGCCGCACACCGACTCCGGTCATGTATCGCCATCCGGCAATTTTTTAACCAGTGGGGTTGGGGTGGAAATGAAGGCGCCATCTATCGGTAGGTGAAGAACTTGGTTCTGAGGTTCTTTGGCCGGATTCGAACCTTGACGGTAACCCTCATAGTGGAGAACGAACATCTTAACATCGCGCCACTCGGGTGCCTATGTCGTCTTTATGCACTGTAATTATGCACAAAAACCATGCAATTGGCGAATTTTATAAACGTGAAAAAAATATTACAAATGAGTCTGGTATGTGTGTGATAAATAGGACTAGGATTCTTATGACCTAAAAACTGCTTGAAAATGCTCCATAAAAAATGCATATACGCCCGAATGCTATACCAGAGTGGAATAATGTACCAATGAGAAATATTAATGCAATTAAAACTATTGTAAGTCATCATTTGTAGCTCTTGAAGTGAAATTCTTCAATTTACCAGCTGCCAAATGTATAGGCCTCTCATTGAATCGGCAAAGCATCTTTTTGTTTGCAATTATTATGGTTTCTGTACCAAACCGCAAGTTTTACTATCTAAAAGCATATTGCATAGGGGTGGGGAAAATGCTAATTTATTGTTCCGGATAATGTCTCTCACAAGCACTCGAGATGGCAAAGCACGAAGCAATTCGAAGGGCAACACAGATTTGTTTTACACAACAGCTTTTTACACGTATTCACGAGCCGAGATTTGACAAGATCTCAACTGAACAGAGATTGACTTTTCTCACTTACAACAGACATCGTCTTCAAAAACTCAACAAACTGCCCATAGTTACGCCTTGGCAGCAATTCTATATAGCCAGAGAAAAGACGAGAAGCTTCTGGGAAAAAATCTTTTGGCGTCATGACATCGCCAAATCATAACTAAACTCGCTAAATTCGCCAAGTTCGTCGACAATTTGGCGACAAATGAGTTAATGACTATTTACAGGTGAAAAGGATGACATAATAAATTATAAATAATGACTACATAATTTTCGTAACATTATCTTTTAATTTCGTAACATAACTTTATGCTGAAATGGGAGTACAGTCGAACCTACTCAGGACAAACTTGCCTAACAGCGAGTAATTTTCTCTTAATAAGAATTAAATATTTTTCTCAAATTGAACATGATCAATTTCACTGCTTTGTTGGTTAGTACAAAATCCGTTTAGTACGAAACATTTTTCGTATTTTTCCGACTTTGTAACGAAGTCGAACTGTTTTTCTGTATTGATGTGGCAAGACAAACAAGTAAAGCAACCTACCCAATTGTCGCTTCCGGATTCAACAGCAGATGGCAGCACTTATTGGACACATATAATAGCATTAGTTTAATCAACTAGCATTATAAATCAATCTACTGTCGTGTTATTTCTAGGGAGAAGAGTACAAAATATAAGAAAAACTTAAGAGATCATCAGGAAACAAGACTAGCGTACCAACAGGTCAACTTCGTAAAATTCTGGGTCTAGCTTGAAGAGGGGGGGGGGGGGGGAGGAAAGAAGGAATTGGTATATTGTGTGTGTCCATCGAGCCTTTATTACTGGAGGGAGCATGAGGCCTCCGCGACGGCAGCGACATCAAATGCAAGGAAATCACGTGACTCGGTGAAAACAAAGTTCGTGCCTGGCAATTTGCCCATGGAAATGTACAGTTCGGTCTCTCAATATTGGATTCTAAAGATTAAAAAAAAGGATAGAGAACTCATCTAAAGATGAAAAAAGATTAAATAACTTATTTCATTAATACTGAAAAATTTCTTTCATCAGTTCTTGAATTTTCCTTCATTAATTCTGGATTTTCCTTCATTAATTCTGGAAATATTTCCTTTATTAATTATTATTTCTTTCATTACTTCTGGAAAATAATTGCTTTCATCAATTCTGAATTTGTTTCTTTCATTAATGCTGAAATTATTTCTTTCATTGATACTGAAATATTATATCTCATTAATTCATCTGGAATTATCTTTTTCATTAATTTTGGAATTATAACTTTTTCATCAATGCTGACATTATTTCTTTCATTTATTGTTTTTAATTAATGTGGATGCCATAAGAAACTATCGGGGATTGTGTGTGTTTTCACCGAGTCACGTGATCTTCCGACGAAAGATGTTGGGGGACACTGTTCTCAGCACTGCCAAGGTGGAGACCGCTGACGCCATACTCCCTACAGTAATATAAGCTCGATGGTACGAATGTACAGATGTTTCTAAACTCTAAGATCGTATTTCTTTTATCTCGACTTTGCATAAATATTTAAATATTTGAGTAGATGATCAAATGGGGGGGGGGGGTGAGAGGAAATAGTTTCCATTTAAAACAAATAAATATGCAAAATAGTGCCTTGAAATCATTAAAATGTGCTCTATCACGTAAAAATACTACTACTAAACCACACATGCACCTCATCCATATTCTTCTGAAATTCTTCTAACGAAATTGGTACATGTTGGAATATGTGTGTGTGTGTGTGTGTGCTTAATATTATGCGTAGTGCTTAGTATAGTGCTGCCATCTATTTTTCGAAATATGAGTGGAATGACTGAAAAGATTTTTCTTTCTCCTCGTTTTTTTTCCCTTTCTCTATCGTGGGGTTGAGTTTGGACAAGGTTACCAGATTTATCGCCGAGACGTCGAATCGAGATCATCCAAATTTGCTGCCAAACGTGAAGGGGTAAATTTGAATCTGTGAATCAATCTGGTGTAAATCAATGTGAAATGTCCTTGGAATCGTTAAGAATAAAAGACGAATATAAAACAGCAGTAGGTTCCCCCCCCCTCCTCCAGTAGTACTCGCCATATAGCGATAGTACTGACGTCAAACTTTTGCTGAGAGATGGTGCATAGGTAAACATTGGATTTCAAGGAGCTTTACACTATGCGCCATCTTTCAGCAAAAGTTCGACCTCAGTATTATTGTGGTAACCAATTGCTGGAACTGCGCCGTGGGTCACTCAGATCATCTGTAAATGTACCGTGGGTTGCACTTGGGTGATCTGGATATGTGCCACGGACCACATAAAGTGAACTCGAAATGAACCGCGAGTCACTCGAGCGATCTCTAAATGCACCAATATAATGCTGTATCCTTCAATTTCAGTATCACAATGAAAATCTTATGCAAAGCCAGTATCAGGAAAATTTAGAAATGATCTCCTTAAGCCTGCATTTCATAGGCTTCTGAGTTGCATATTTCTAGTAATTTGCTTTCGTGCAGCGCCCTCTATTAAAAAGAACTCTTTAGATGAGAATAACTTTTTTTACAAACCGCACTCAAAAGAAGGAAAAATAAATAAAACAGTTCCTTCAATTTTTTTAAGAATTTTTAAACTATTTACGAATTTATGGGACACCCTGTATATGAATAGGGGCCTAGGTGAAAATTTTCACTGAGGGGAAACTCTTAACTAAACTCTACTCTTCGTGTAGTTTTTTATGACTGGTATATACTAACCTGATTTCAAAGTTACACATTTTACTCTACGAAAGCGATTTTCTGACTGAATTGTCTTTTTTTCCTTTTATTGCCAATATTTCACGCCAAAAAGAAGCTAACTTGCCTAATCAGTCACTTTGGCAATTATCGTACTGATAATTATTACGTATACTTCAGGCCAGAGATCTTCAACCTTTTTCTAGTCGCGAGCACAGCATGCACCCATCAAAAGAAGAGCACCCTTACGGCAAGTTTGCCATATCATTGCATGGAATCAGCAGGATGATTATATATAATCGATACAATTTGTACTTGGGAACATTGATCAAGTGCTCGCGAGCACAAAATCGGACAGTAGTTCGCGAGCAACGGGTTGAAAATGCCTGCTTTAAGCTAATTCTCAAAATTGGCGACTCAGAGACTCTGATTGGCGTCAGTTTGAAAATTCAGTTTCTCTGAAACCAGACGAGTGCTTGTCATAAACTTAATGATACAAATTTCTACTTCTACGTCTTCGCTTTTAAGAGTTTGGCGAGAAATTCGGATGCTCCCTATTTAACGACTCAGCGATAAATATGGTAACCCTGTCCTAACCTAACCGCACGTTAGAAGAATTAAAAGAGAAAAGGAAAAAAAGTGGAAGAGAAAAGGAACGGAAAAAAAAATGAAAGTGAAACTGGATAATGGATAAGTTGATAAGAATGTAGGTACAAAGTAGATTTCTCTTTTCACCCTCACCCTACCCGTTCTCTTTTGGTTTACGGAAAATTCACCGACAACAGTTCGATGCGAGTCAGAAAGCGAGGGAGTGAGCGATTGAGTTACTGAGTGAGTGAGTGAGCTACTGAGTCCATGAGCAAGCGAATGAGGCATTAATTATCATAAGTAAAAGCCGGCAAATCACACATGTAGCACACGATTTTCCCTTAGGTGACTGTCATCACCTCGGTCTCCACTGCTTCGAAAATTTAGCTCATTTCTTGCTTGATATATAATGGTTTTATAATCATTCATACATCTTGAAAAATAAAAGTGGTATTAGAGAGAGAGATTTTCAATGAAACACTATTTTTATCCAAAAAAAAGAGAAAAATGCTCCCGAAATATCATTTTTTTTAAAAATGGCCACCAAAAAAGCTACAGAAAGGTTTGAAAAAGAAATTTTAACTGTTGTTCTGAGCATTTTTTTTGTTTCTCGGATGACGAAGAATCTGTACGAATGATGGTGTGGCTTCCTCTCAATCACGCCAAATTTCTGTCCAAAAACATTTAAGGGGGTTGGTAAACCATCTTGGCTTCCCATGCTTTCCTACTGGGAAGAATCGCCTTTCTTTAAGGAACAATTGCAAATTTTCTATTCACTTTAGGCACTCAATTTTTTTTTTCTAAAATACTAGGGATATTTTTATACAATTTAATAAGAGCATTTAGAATTTTAATTGTTGCTTTTTCTTCTCGAATTTTAACTTCAACATCATGCAGCTTTTTCAAAAATCACTGAAATTTATCCATACTGTGTGCTATAAAATTTCTTTAAATAGTTTTTAATAAGAAATTTTCTCGTTAGAACATGGGCGGAGATGGACTTGAAAGTGTGGGGCACGATGATTGCTGCGGGGGCGTGATGATGATGTCAATTCATATATACGCAAATACATTAGATCAGTGTTTCTTAACCTCTTTCAGCTCATGGCCCCACTATGGACCAGATTTTTTTTCTCGTGGGACCCCTGTCCTATCCACGGCCCCCCTCTACCCTCATCCAAGAGTGAGATACTTTCTATTTTTTTTTATCATGAATGAAATTTTGATAAATCAGATCAATCTCTGGAATCCTGGCTAGGCACGGATTCAAATCATTGATTATCATCTCTCCCAGGAGTCAAATTATAGTGTAAAAAACAGTCTGTGTAAAATACGGGACGATCCAACAAGCATGCACGATAAATCGACCCTCCCAACACATTAACCGTTGCTCTGGCGGCCATCCATACTTAGCTGCAAATAACAGCTTACATATGAAAATCGTAGTACCAGATCCCATTTAGTGCAGTCCCCCTTCCCTCCATTACAGACATTAAGACCCGGGTCATGCCCACATAGACCCAAGGTGCTGACCCAGACGCCCTTGGTTCTACGGACGGATCTGATGAATTTTTAAAATAGTAATATTTTTCAACCATGTTTCACTTTTAAAGCTTTTCTCTTACAGCTCTCTATGACTCCCTTCACCACCTTTTGATTCACCTTTCTACTGATTTTCTCCCGTGGCCCCCCCCCCCCTAGAATATCCCAGGACCGCAAGGGGGCCATATAGCTCCAGGTTGAGAACCACTGCATTAGATCAGTCGGCTTTACCTTTGACGATGGGGGAAGGAGACATTGCTCCCCCATGCTCCCCCCCGTAAATCCGCCCATGCGTTAAAATATGCAACGCCTTAATGTTGAGAGACACAGAATGTTCTTCAAGAGAAATTTGAACAAGGGGTGTTTGAAAAAAAATGCTCCTTATCTGACAAAAAACATAGTTTTTGTCATAGAGCATTTTAATGGAAGACATCAGCGTATATAATGCCTGACAACAGTTTATATTAAAATGCGTTATAAATATTTTTAGTGAAGGTGAAACAAAAACTCGAACACGGTTAGAGATGCAGAGAATTTCATAATGTTTAAAAATTGAAAAATTCGAAAATGTGGTTGTATTTTTTTTGGAAAATTTACGTGCACCAACGCGCAACCACCTTAAACAGATGTAAAAAACTGATTTAAATACACCATCCTTATGCATATTTGTACAGAAAGCTTCTCGATATCGTCTGGCGTCACTGTTTTTCATCATATCAAGTCCAATTACTTGTTCAACCTCATTCCATGCAACCTAACCTTTTCTCATGATCAGTTACGATGACAAAAAAAAGCTGAACATACAACCGCTACTCTCCAACATCAGAAGCGAATCGTTTTCCCTCTTTTATGGACAGAGACACGAGACTTGCATGCGGATAATGATATGATTTCTTAACAGCGATTACTATGCTTGAGACATGGAGCTACTACAATTGGTTAACTCAGCCCACGTCAGAATTCGTTTGTGCCTTCGACTTGGAGAATGGTAGATCCACCCCATCGAAACTACTATTTCGGCAAATGCCTCCTGAAATTCAGACTCAGAAGATTTACGATACTCTTATCTATAGCTTTACTTACAGTGCTTAGTTACTTACAGGTACTCAGAGTCAAAGAAGTATCGAGAGCGGTTCGCCAAAGTGAAACGACTAAAAGCAGTAGGTATCTAATAGATACTCCGGGATGCCGGATACCCATGTTTGATCCATATCACCCCAGCGTTAGTACCTTTTATGAAAATATCACCAATGAACTGTGGAAATGCCATAAGGACAGTTACCTGAGGATCGATGGCAACCGGATCTACCCGAACATCACGAGCGTGGAAAGGGACTTTGGCACGACGCGCATTAGCTGTCTGTATCAGCCTATTGTCAGACCTAAACCTGAAACAAATGTCAATGCGATACTGGATATGATCACCTATATCCTGCCGCCGGAACGATTGGTTTTTGGGACTAACATGACGGACGAGTTCCTTCGAATAATCTGCTACTCGAATAACGATTTAAGCAGCATGATATTCGAAGACTACGTTGCACTGGCGTTGCTGAAGCCAGAAGTTGAGAAATTACGGGGACCTGCAGCCGAAGAGAGTTTGTCGGAGACGCCGCTGAGCGTCGTCCTTCTCGCCATCGACTCGGTGTCCAAGCTCAACTTCATACGTCAGTTCCCTAAAACTTACGGGTTTTTGAAGAATGTCCTGGACGTCTTTGAATTTGATGGATACACAAAAGTCGCCGATAACACTTTCGTGAATATCGTGCCGCTGTTGACCGGCCGCTTCGTATCCGAATACCGGAGTACAGAGAACGTTTCCACTACGTTCTTCGATGATTTTGATCTTATCTGGAAAGATTACGCCAACGCAGGCTATCGCACGCTTTACGCTGAAGATTATCCCGACTGGGCGACTTTCGTCTATGGAAAATGCGGTTTCATCGAACCACCGACCGATTACTATCTCCGACCGTTCTCCCACGCAGTCGAAAAAACGTACTGGAGGAACCAGCACGGCAGCTACTGTTTCGGACGTACTTCTGAACCCGAGTTCTACTACAACTACCTGCAGGAGTTCCAACGCGTTATGGATGGTCGGCCCTCCTTCTCCTTCACGTTCGTCTCGAGGGTTTCCCATAATTATCTGAATCATGCTAAGCACCTCGATGACCCGACTTACGAACTTCTGCAGAATTTGTATGACTCGGGTGTTTTCAACAAGACAGCTCTAATTTTCTTCAGTGATCATGGCATTCGTTTCGGCGGCATTCTGTATACGTATATTGGGAAATTAGAAGAAAGGATGCCGTTCATGTTCCAGTATTATCCAAAATGGTTCCTCAAGAAACATACACGAGTGGCGGAGGGTCTTGAAGTGAACCAAAACAGACTTACGACGCCTTTTGATGTTCACAAGACACTGCAGGATATATTATCGCTATCCTTAAATGATGATCGCCGGATGGCCGATCAGGTAAGATAAAGATAATAAACATTGTTTTGCCTAACATGGATTGAAATAATATTGACAACTAATAAAATTAATATCGACAAACTTGAGCCAATCCAAAATAAATTAACCTTTATCGACCCAGCAAAGGACGGCTACTATCACACCAACCCGAGGCATATTGCTATATTGCAATTTTATTGCTATTAATGAGATGAGTTGGAAATGAAGGCGCTGTCTATCGGTGGTCGCCGCAAGCTCCGTTAGGGAAAATATCTTATATATCCTCCACTCGGGTTTGAACCTGGGACCGTGACGACAACCTTCACGGCGATAGACGAGCATCTTACCACCGCGCCACTCGAGCGCTTAAAAAGGTATGCCAACAGCGCGTCCTACCAAAGTACCAACCACGCCCGACGCTGCTTAACTTCGGTGATCTGACGAGAACTGGTGTTTTCAGCATGTTATGGAGCCGTTGGCGGCAGAGGACGACTGGTTCTCTTTTGTTTCCGTTTCCGAACTTGAACGCTAACTTGTAACATTCACCTTCCCACTGACTTATTTCTCGATTAGCCGTGCTATATAAGATTCCCCATAGTCATCTAAATTTCGATCCGTCCTATTTCTCTAAAAAAACTTGACCACTCCCAAAAATTAAAACCAATCTTTGCTTCTACCGACTGAATTTTTGCATTGTAAGGTTTAGTAGTAAGTTCACATTTTCTGCTCCAGGGGGCACTATCGGTATTTTCCGTCATAAGTTCCATAAGTAGTTGCTAGTAATCAGTTATTTCTTTCCGGAAGAACATATTTCTGTAGCCGGACAAATGATTTATTTGTTCTTGGGGGAGAGACTTCAGGAGTTCCGTGAGCTTAGATGAAAAAAAAATTAACTCCTTGTTTTCACATTGCTATATACAGCATATTATTTTTAAAAGGGGGTCCGTGGATTTCATTTTTCTTCTTTTTATTGGCACAGGGGTTCGTGGACTTCATGTTAATAGCGTAAATTCTGTGGTGTTTGGTCAGAACATGATATCTGCAAAAAATGGCTTTTTGATCTAAAAGTAAGTCTTGCTAATTATAACCAATTAGAAGTGGGATAAATGCACAAATACGTTGAAGATCTACTTCAACATGAAAAATTGCCGTTTTCGTTACTGACTGGAATCGCCTTAAACAACACCCCTTATAGATAAGAGGGTATTAGTATACATTCTTAGGTATTATACCCTATTTTGGGTATTAGTATATACACATAAGATTCTCGTTATATCCTCTCTAATATATATTCTCATCTATAGTAGGTATTGCTTTAAATCCCTCACCCACATCCTCAGACTCCTGTCACATGCACCCTCAAACAACTTGAGATCAGAGCTTTGAGATGGCCTTCCCTCACCCGCCTCTGATCTCCAAAAACTCCATCCAATTTACTTTCCATGTTAAGGAACGATCTTAAAATGCAACTGCAATTACTACGATTCAGCAACAATGGTAAGCTGAGTTGGGGGGAAGGAGGGTAATTCATTCCAACAATGGAAATGAAATCACTGACAACGGGAGAGGCAAACTGGTATCCCGATGTTACATATGTTATGTTCGTCCGAAAGAAAATCCAGTCAAACTCGGTTATATCGATACCGCGAAATTTTGCCAATATAACCGAGGTGTCGTTACAACTGAGGTTGACGTTTCCAAGACCTTTCAAGTTTGAAAATCACAAGCAGATGCAATCAAATAGTTGCTGTTATATTATAATTAGGATGACCCTATTTGATCAGGTAAAATACGGAAATTGATGTCATAAATACCGGACATCACGGCTTCTCGATAAAAATGTTGCCAGTTTGTCGGCTAAATCACCAATTATTCGTTTCAATGACTCTTGGCGAGAAATGCAGTGCTACAGCAGGTCTGCAGTGATTCGACCACCTGCTTGTATCTCTTCACTGACACAGAGCGGCGGACTTATAATCTGGTTAGAAGGAGGAGGAGGAGGAGGTCTGTGATTTAAAAATATATTTCACGAAAAAAAAGGTTGAACACGGCAATCTTAATAGCCGCCTCAGTCAAAGTCATCTTCACACTTTATCGCACACTGACTCCGGTCACATCACCATACGGCGATTTCCTACCGATAGAGCAACATGTGAAATGAAGGTGCCATCTATCGGTGGTCACAGCATCGAGGGGGGTTTCGGATTTGCTGCTTTTTGATGACAGGGGGGTTTGAAGGTTGCTTAGGTCATCAACCACCCCTTTCTGGAGATATGAAATATTCCAAGTTGCTGATAGAGGGGAGGGGGGGTCAGTGTTTTGCTGACTTTTGCTGACAAGGGGGTGGGGGTTACAAATGGCTGAAAATCTGCTTACGTAATACTTGAATGGCCCCCCTACCTAATTTACATACTGTCGAAAAATTCGGCAGCTCTCATTTTCATGAGGCCATTTCTACATTTAAGGCTCTCGAGCTATGCCCATGCGTTAAGACAGAACTGGAAATATGCGGGATTAATATTGATGTCTATAGTCACAATTACCATAATCTATACATTATGTAAATTATCTTTATCCCCGATTTTAGTAAGGGTTGCGAATTAAAGTAGGCTTCGAAAAAAAGGTTGTTTTTTTTTTCCAAATGAAATAAAAGTCAAGAAGAGCAAAACTACGAAACATGTCATAATATCATCACCCTAATTATGTATGATAAATAATGCGTGATAACGACAAAAAAATGTGTCGTTGTATCCGAGGTTACCCGGTTGGGGGGGAGGGTGGGGGGTCATTACTTTTTCATTAACATTATGATAAAGGTTCGCGTTCACATTGTTCTCTGAGAATTCGTCAGAACCACCAATTATTAACGTTAATACCGAGATGTCGTTACAATCCGAGTTCAACTGATCAATACTTTTCTTAAATAAAATCTTAGATATAATCACCATCGTGAAAATCACCATGAATTGGAAACAACGGTGCTTCCGGAGTTTCTATTCAAATGTCCTACATGAGGGGTGCACAACCTACTGCCAACGAACGGCCCGTAGAAATTGAAGGAATTGGTTAAATTTGAATGCAGTTCGCGGAAAACATCATTCTCATTAGGAAAGGGGGGTGCACAACCTACAAAATTTTGTTCAAATTTCTGTCAACGGGGGCGCTGTACAAATCACTAGAAATATGCAAATCAGGGTCCTGTAAAATGCAGGGTGGAGGATCAACTACCCATTTCTGAATTTCACGGTTACTACACTACCGAATGTCCTACCGAATCGAGTTGGGTCGGAAATGAGGGTGCCATCTGTCGGTGGTCGTCTCAAGTTCAGTAAAGAAAAAGTTTTCTTTGTCCTTGCTTTTAGGATCAAACCGGCGGACCTGATGACAGCCTTCATAGTAGTAGACGAGCATCTTATCATTGCGCCACCCTCGCGTGCTTATTCTTATGTTACTGACGCTTGCATAAGGTTTCCGTTATGATGACATTGATGGATAAAACACTACTAATGAATTTGTTTTACCACGTCCACGAATCACCGGCTGAAACTTCACGAACGTCTCGGGCACAAAGGGAATGTAGAAAGTTTCAGGTCCAATTACTCTTATTGTACTTTCGTTCAGTCCCCTCTTTATCAACAGAAATTCGAACTAATTAAATCCCCTACGTGAGAGTAACGTTTTTGCAACCCGCATTTTCAAAAAAAATCCTCCAATTTTTATGAATTTTTAGACTGTTTACGAATTTATGGGACTCCTTGTACCTTCGAAAATTCTTTTTGGCCGCAAATGTCAATTTTACTTAACTTTGACAATTTCTTGGCAATATTTCGCGACGGCCCGTATGGATCCCGATTTCCCACAATTCCATGAAGGAAATAACGTTAAACAAACTCTCACTTATCTACCGGAGCACCTTTCGCGGTCCAGATGGAGGCCCCTGCTGGGCCATTAATTGCACCCCTGCTTTATAAAGTTCACTTCAGAATCTATTGCTCAGATAACGAACGTACAGTTAAGAAGTAGCAAAACTACTGAGAGAAGCGGTAAAATGTCACAGCGAGTTTATACTCCTCCAAGTTTCAAAATAACTGGGGAAAGAAAAAATAACTCACATAATATTCAATAATTACTCACCCAAGCAAATACGACATCAAAATCACAAATTTCATTCAAAATAAAGACATTGTATAAATTGTTTTCAGGCAAATAGCAATGTTAATTTTTTTTTTTTACTTCAACAGAAGACATCCAATGGTCACGGCTTAACTCTCTTCGAGGAAATACCTCCAACCAGATCATGCGACGACGCAAACATCCATCCTCACTGGTGCACCTGCCACGACCGCATAGTGATCCCGAAGAACGATACGAGGGCCATAGAAGCCGCGCGAGCAATGATTCACACCATCAACAGTTGGACGAACAGTTCTTCCAATGGTAAAGACAGCGTATGCTCCAAGCTCCATTTGAAACAAGTCATCGACGCTTACGTGACGCTACCTACAAAGTCAGAGAGAGAAGAGACTTCTATTCCCATGGAACCCAAAGACGAAGAACTCAAATTCGAAGTCCTCCATTCCTTTCAAGCGAGAGACAAAGAGATTGCGGAAGAAGAGACGGGGGCCATGCAGGCCGGTGACGTCAGATGGTCATCCGAAACGTTTCTTGTAACGGCCATTGCTAAACCAGGAAACGGTGTGTTCGAAGGAACCCTAATCAATATCGGTGGGGAATACGTAGTTCTGGGTGACATCAGTAGGGTCAATAGGTACAGGAACCAGTCTTGGTGCGTGAATGACTCGGTGTTGAAGAAGTATTGCTACTGCAAAATCCAGACAGCTGAAATGAATACTACAGTTCGACAAACACTCGTGCAATAGTTTCTCTGGAGGGAAGCAGTTATGCTACTATGGGAGATTTTAAATTACTGAGGGAGGCAGTAATATTTCTGCGTGGAGTATTGACATTACCCAGGGACGCAGTAATATCCCTATAAGAAATATTAAAATTAAGAGGGGAAGCAGTAATGTCAGTGCGAGAAATATCAAAATCACCTAGGGTAGCGGTGATATTACAGCGAGGAAATAGAAAGTATCAAAATTATTGAGGAAAGCGGTAATCACACACAGCGACGAGTATAAAAATTACTGAGGGAAGCGGTGGTATCACAACGAAGAGTGTCAAAACTACTGAGAGAAACGGTGATATCACAGCAAAGAGTGCCAAAACTACTGAGGAAAGCGGTGATATCACAACGAGGAGTATCAAAACTACTGAGGAAAGCGGTGATATCATAGCAAAAAGTATCAAAATTTCTGAGAAAAGACGAATAGGAATATTCCGCCACCTCCCGGAAAACAGACGCACCTCCGACACGACGTCTCTTATACAACTACTGAGGGAAGCGGTGATATCACAACGAGGAGTATCAAAACTACTGAGAGAAGCGGTGATATCACAACGAGGAGTATCAAAACTACTGAGAGAAGCGGTGATATCACAACGAGGAGTATCAAAACTACTGAGAGAAGCGGTGATATCACAACGAGGAGTATCAAAACTACTGAGAGAAGCGGTGATATCACAACGAGGAGTATCAAAACTACTGAGAGAAGCGGTGATATCACAACGAGGAGTATCAAAACTACTGAGAGAAGCGGTGATATCACAACGAGGAGTATCAAAACTACTGAGAGAAGCGGTGATATCACAACGAGGAGTATCAAAACTACTGAGAGAAGCGGTGATATCACAGCAAAGAGTGCCAAAACTACTGAGGAAAGCGGTGATATCACAACGAGGAGTATCAAAACTACTGAGGGAAGCGGTGATATCACAACGAGGAGTATCAAAACTACTGAGAGAAGCGGTGATATCACAACGAGGAGTATCAAAACTACTGAGAGAAGCGGTGATATCACAACGAGGAGTATCAAAACTACTGAGAGAAGCGGTGATATCACAACGAGGAGTATCAAAACTACTGAGAGAAGCGGTGATATCACAACGAGGAGTATCAAAGCTACTGAGAGAAGCGGTGATATCACAGCAAAGAGTGCCAAAACTACTGAGGAAAGCGGTGATATCACAGCAAAGAGTGCCAAAACTACTGAGGAAAGCGGTGATATCATAGCAAAAAGTATCAAAATTTCTGAGAAAAGAAGAATAGGAATATTCCGCCACCTCCCGGAAAATAGGAATATTCCGCACCTCCGACACGACGTCCCTTATACAACTACTGAGGGAAGCCTCAAAATTAACGAGGGGAAGCACTAAATTCAACGAGGAAAGCATTAAAATTAACGACATCCACATCACTGTGAAAAACATCGAAATTACTGAGGGGAAATGGTTATAATGCAGCGGAAAATATCAAAATTGCTGTGAAGGAAGCTGAAGGAAATTATTGGCAATGATTCTTGTGGAATCAAGACTGTTGTTATATTGTGTCCGAAGTTGTGGATTGTATGATTGAGAACAGCATTAAATTCTTCCATGAAATTTCAAGTACAGTAAAACCTCTCTTTCGCGGGCACCGGCGGGACAAAGCAATTCGTCCGCAGAATAAGGGGTGACCGTTAATCAAGGGTTTGAAATGAATATCCTTATTATACACGGGAAAATTATTATTTGACCGTAAAAGAGGAGTGACTGCATCTGAAACGTGTCCGTTAAGAGGGGTTTCATTGTAATTTAAATGAAAACTATTGTATTGGTAAAAACTTAATTAATGAAATTATTTTTTTATGAAATAAAATTTTGAAGAAATTTAGTCGCAGGCTTTTTTATAATGGCAATTACATTATCTGCAAAATTTCTACGCGCTTTGAATTAAATTTACGTTTTCGAAATTTGTGATACACACCCTCAATTCGTCCTGTAAATTCGTAAATGGTTTAAAAATTCATAAGAAATGAAGGAATTGGTATATTTTATCTAACGTGATTTTTTTCAAATTTTCGTCGATAGACGACGCTGCACGAAAGCAAATCACTAGAAATGTGCAAATCAGAGTCCAAATATAATAGATACACAAATCACCTAAAATGCAGGACGTACGATTAACGGCTCATTTCTGAGGTTTCCTGTTACTGACACTTATACGATTTTTATTGCGATGCTGGCATTATAGTAGATAAAGCACTGTTGGCGAAGTTGTTTTACCCCAGTCATGCATCACCGGCTGAAGCTTTCCGAGCGTTTCGGACAAAGGAGAGATTGAAGAAATGCTCGGGTCCAGAATTCTGTTACTTGCTTTTGTGCTGTGCCCTCTATATAGAAAAAAAATTGAAATTTTTTTTTTTTTTCCTTCTGTGGTAAAAAATCCCCATCATGAGAATAACTTTTATGGGGGAAAAGGTCACATTGAATACAGTCGAATCCCGTTATAACGAACTCCAAAGAAATTATTTCGTTATAAAGGAATTCCAAGTTTTTTGCATTGTTCCTATGTAAACTTATCCGGAGGATTATAAAAGTGTTCGTTAAAACGAGATTTCCGCTACAACGGTATTCGTTAAAACGGGATTCGACTGCATACTGATTCCTTCAACTTTTTCTCCCGGTGCCAAAAAGAAACAACCCCTTCGTAAGAATAATTTTTTGCAAACAGAACTCAAATACACCAATTCCTTGAAGTTTCATGAATTTTGAAACGACTTACGAATTTATATGGGGACTCCCTTTACACAAAATTTTCATCCAAATTTTCTATAACTCGTTCCATAAAAATGATAAATATTTTGCTACGGCACTTTCACTGATAGCCCTTAAAATGTGACACATTCAAAAATCTTTTTCTAGAACCTTCTTTTTGGCTACAGTCCAAAAAAACGAATACGTACCGCTTTATTGTAGCTGATACATACCTTCATTTTTTCTCACTAGACTTGAACTTTATTTCGCGCGTGTTACTTCAGAGATGTCAGCCGGAGATTCTCACTACAGCTAGTAAGTGTTTATTATTTCCTGTTTCAAAGATTACAGTCTGTTCCGAAAAATGTAGGCACATTGTTTTGTAGACAACTAATGAACGTAATTAAAAAAAATCGTTTAAATTTAAATACAAAAATGCGTAAGAGACCAAGTATAAACAGTATCAGATTGCACACCAACCCCTCTTAAATGTTTTGGACAGAAATTTAACGTGATTGAGAGGAAGCCACACCATCATTCGTTTATTCTGTTTCTCCTAATTTTTCTCTATTTTTTGATTCCAAATCCCTCAACTAATATTGCATTTAGAAACGCAGAATTTCTTTTTCTTTTGGCCTCAGAAGAGACGGGAAAACAACTTTCTGATTGGGTTTTTAAGCGCGTGGTGTCCGTATAAAAAATTAACTTTCTTATTTGAATAATTATGCGACCTCTTGCAATGACAATGGCGTATCTGAGATCCACACGTTATTTGGATGCTTTTTCTAGTTGGAAGTATGCCTCTCTAGGATCAACGGTCCGCCAGTAAACTGTGGTGTCAGCTGTTAGCTATGCACAACGTACATTGGCGTACGCAAAAGGAAGGGGATTCCCTCCAAGATGAGATTATAGTGTTATTTTGCAGGGAAAAAACGTAAACCCCCCCTGAGAAGAAACAAAATCGAACACCCTCCCCCCTCCCCTTGAGAAAATTCTGCGTACGCCTATAACCGTGTATACTATATAATTTAGACAAAGAGGGAGAACAAATAGGAGAAGGTGAGAGAAAAGTTGGGGGCTAAAGTAAAATCTATATTGAACTAATGTTTTTTCTATTTCTAACCTTTCTATTTCTAATCCTTCTATTTCTAACATGCGAACAAGAGAACCTGTTTTTTGAGTTCTACCACCGACACCGTTAAAAATGCCTAAACTTTCGATGTACGTACTTGTTTTTTCCATGTTTTGGTACGTGTATCGACAGCCGAGTTCAAAAAGGCAACAACAACTCACAATTCTACGTTTTGAGATACCTGCGTTTGAAAGATTCAGTGAGTAATGTTGTGATTCCCATTACCATGAAGAATAAAATTCCCTCTCTTTTATCATTTAGAGGTCAGCAAGTCATCATTTACCTACGGGGAAGAACTTCGTACCATGCTTCAGGTTGTGATGGCTGAACGAAACACTCAAAAAACGAATGCAGGTCATTCTAATAACAACTGTAGGAGGATGTCCTGTGGGATATTCAGGTATCTCTTGCTCATACTGGTTGCCGTACTCACCGTGCTCAACTACTTACAAATATTCAACATCACAGAAATATCAAGAGCTCTCCCCGACACAAGAACAGCACTGGAAGTCCACGAGTATCTCATCGATACGCCAGGTTGCCGCATACCGAAATTCGATCCCTTCCATTCGACAGTCGCCTATTACTACGAGAATATCACCAAAAACCTATGGCAGTGTCACAAAGACAGTTACCTGAGAGTAGATGGTGACCGCATCTACCTCAACGCGACTCTTGTGCAGAGAGACTTCAATACGACTGACGTCGACTGCTACTACCAGTCGATAAGGCGACCGACTCTGAATGCATATAACTCACACAGTATGGATATAGAATTCAATATTTCGGAAAAGATGGGGCTAACTTTTGGCTCGTCGATCATGGACGAATTTTTGAGAGTCACCTGCTACGCCGATGGAAACACTACCATGATCTTTGAAGATTACCTTGCCCTGGTGACGCTCAAGCCAGAAGTGGAGTCTCTCCGTGTACCAGCGGCCAGAGAGTTCCTGTCGGAAAAACCTTTGAGCGTTCTCCTCTTAGCTGTCGATTCGGTCTCCAACCTGAACTTCGTTCGTCAGTTCCCCAAGACCTACGAGTTCCTACAGAACGTCCTGAAGCCCTTCGAATTCCGCGGTCACACGAAGATTGCCGATAACACCCACGTTAACATCATACCGTTGCTGACCGGGTATTTCTTATCCGAGTACCGGAGCATGAAGAAAATTTCGAATACTCATTTCGACGACCTAGATATGGTCTGGAACGTTTCCGCAAGTTTCGGTTACCGTACTTTCTACTCGGAAGACGTTCCTGATTGGGGCACCTTCACTTACCAGAAAATAGGTTTCTTGAATCAACCCACAGACTATTATCTTCGACCTCTCGTTCTAGCCATGGAAAATTCCTACTGGAGAGCCGAGTACGGTACTTATTGCTGCGGTCACACGTCGGAACCCGAATTCCATTTCGACTACTTACTGAGATTTCTACGAATCATGGACACGAGGCCTTTCTTCGCGTTCTCGTTCGTTTCGAGAGCGTCTCATGACGATCTCAACCAAGCCGGACAATACGACGATCCCGTGAACGACCTCCTTCACGAACTCCTCGAATCGGGCGTCCTCAACAGGACCGTACTCGTTTTCTTCAGCGACCACGGGATACGTTTCGGAAGCATCCTCAGTACTTACATCGGGAAGATTGAAGAGAGGATGCCCTTCATGTTCCAACACTATCCGAAATGGTTCCTGGAGAGATATCCGGACATAGCCGCCAATCTTACGGCGAATCAGCGTCGACTGACCACGCCTTTTGATGTCCATAGAACCCTACTGGATATACTGATGGTATCCCTTAAGCTGAATCAGGGACAGAAGCCAACGTTGATTCCGGTAAAGTTATGTCTGTATTTATTTTGTCATCTGGGTGAATGTATCAAGTATGTGTCAGGCCGGGATTACACAATAAAACTTTGACAAAAGAACTTTTACCAATAAGCCTATTGGTTACATTCGCTTGAATGTTTCCGACTCGCTTATTGGTTGTTTTTTTGAAGTTTTGTAAAAGATCTTTTGAAGTTTTGTAAAAGATCTCGTGTGTAATACCGGCCTCAGATTTAGTTTAAACAGTAATCGCTTCTTTCGTCTTTTCTCCTCTTCAGATTTTTACCATGCACTTTCCAAGTGAAATTCATTTATTTCATAGAAAGTAGTAATAGAACAGATGAATTCAAACTACAGTCAACGCCACCTATTGTGATCATGTATATTTTTATCATTCGTGTATTGTTATCACTTTTGCAAAGAACGGAACTGACCAATATTGCAACACGGGGAAAAAATTCGTTTATAGTTATCGGGACTTCGGATAACGTTATCATTTTTCCGTCGTAAGTTTTTTTCCTTGCGCATTTCGAAGCTAAAGTTTAACCAAACTTATTTCCCCCCCCCCGTAAGTTATTGTTATCAGGCTGTAAGACTATGTAGGAGACTAGAAAAGGTGTTCTCTCCACCTCCTCCTTTGTTCACAAACATTTCAGGACTTAAATGCCGTAATCAGTCCGCAGTACTTGCTGTGATACATGGACGTGTTTTGGCCTTCCTGTATTGTAGGTAAATGTATGACGAAAAAAATTTCCTTCAGTTCTTGATCAGTTTCTTTCAGTTGACCAGATTCAAATGTCCTTTGTCCGAGAGGCTTTCTCAAGGGATCTATTAACCGATTGTGTACATTTTAAAAAAAAATCGTAATTTTTGATTTACATTAAGTTCAATTCTAAAGCCCCACAATAACCGAACAACAAAAATGCCGGTTTTCAGCTCAAACGGGGAAAAATCCTGTTATAGAATTGGTTTTTAAAAAAAAATTGGAACGATTGAAAATTTTTTGCAACCCATTACATACCCATTTATATGGGAAAGAAAAACAGAGTTGTCCCGTTTCAGCACCACCCGTTCACCCATACGTCCCGTTCAACTAAGCAGGATGTATGGTCACCCACATTTGCAAACGGGACTTCTTGTTTTTTCTAATATAGTTATCATTCGGCTATTGTTATTAGAAATCCCGAGTCCCGATGTGATCACATTAAGCGGCATGGACTGCGTAAACCATGAGGGGTGATCATAAAATAACTTTGCGAGCCCCTAGCGGCCGTAAACATCCACCGATGCTAATGAAATGCTAGCACCATAAACGCCGTTTGGTAAGCTGGCGAAAAATGAAGAACTCGCCAAGGGGTTGACACTAACCGCCCAGTCAGATCTGCGGAAGTCTTTGACACGGAGCGGTTAGTGCACTGCTCGGTCGGTGCAAGAATGATCCCTTAGTGAGATAATTCTCTGTCAGCGTTGCAAGTATCGTTTCAACGCATGGTTTTTTTTACTGCCTCGATCATTTTGCGATGCATAAAAGTGAATGTTGCTGTTTGAATCTTTTCGTTAGTTCATTGCTGTAAGCGGCCGTTCAAGTACTACGGCAGCTGATTTTTAGCAATTTTTGAACCCCCCCCCCACCTTGTCAGAAAAATTTCATCAGCTCTGGCCCTACCTTCCAACGCATATTGGGATCAGAAAAAAACGTGGGGGGGGGGAGACAATCATTCCTGTGCCCCCTCCCTCCCCAGACAATCAAAAAAATTTCGCAAGAAAATACCTTTATATGTTATTATAATCGGTTTCTGTTAATTTCAATGCTATTTCGAGGCTAAGAACTCAAATTTTTCTCTTCAAGAAATCCATGCGACCCATCATCCATGCGTGCCAAACCTATGGCCCGTGGGCAAAATGTGGCCCTTGGAGCTATCTGATGTGGCCCGCCACCTAAAACCTAATTTTGCAAAAATGAACTATACACATCTCTAAAGTGACCCGTGGCAAAATTCCACAGCATTTAAGTGACCCCAGCACATTTTCAGACCACTAAACTGACCCGCGGCGCAGTTCCAGAACACTTAAGTGGTCTGTGGCGCATTTAGTGATCCCTTATGTGACGCGTGGCACAGTTTTAGAGCACTTAAGCGACGCCAGTGCGGTTCTACATCACTCAAGTTACCCGCAGAACATTCCCAGATTACTTAAGTGATCCGTGGCATAATTAAGCATCACTTGAGTGACGCGCGGCACAGTTTCAGAACACTTAAGACTAGTGAAAGGTTTTTCTTGTTTTTGGCACACCGAGTAAGAAGCCATCAAGAATACTTCGTATTTTTATAAAGGGTGGTTGATGACCTAAGCATCATTCAGACCCCACCCCCGTCATCAAATGTCAACAAACCCAATCCCCCCTCCCCCGCCCGCCTCCTTCACCTTCGATGCTGACCTAATATTTGAATTGCCCCAATCGTAATCGCGAGACATTGGTTTTTGTTTTCTCATCCCTCATTCTTAAAGGTTATAACCTTTTAGACACGGCGGACCAAATTGAAACTTTCCACGCAGCCCGCGGGCCACCAACTCACGTAATTTAGTGGCATCTCAATAGAGAAGGCCAATGGGGCCACGAGTTAAATAGGGGCAAAAATAACTCAAAACTTTTATTTATTCTGAAATCATGTATTTCATTAATCATCAATTCAAAAAATATGTCAGTTCTTAAATAACACTCTCTCTCTCTCTCTCTCTCTCTCTCTCTCTCTCTTTCGCGGTAATTCTTAACCCTTAGGAACGTAATATTGCGTCCAAATGCAAGTGGGATAAATTCAAATCGAGCTGACTGTTTCTTCAAGCTCTTTCTACCTTATTGCGGAGCTTATAGTAACCCTATGAAACAAAGTTTTGTATGTGTTTCTCTCCTCCCCGTTCTCCACGGCATTCCCCCAATTTTTCAGCGATTTGTAAAATCACTCCTCCCAACAGCGACCTCCAGATCCGCCCCTGGTTCAATCGTATATTGTGTGCTGGAACTGTTGATTTGCGTTTAAGCGGGGCCGACTTTAAATAGTAATTCACGGTAATCCGCATTGTGATGCATAAAAAGTAGATAAGACACGAGAAATAAAAAGACTGGCCGTGACTTAAACCTTCGAAGAAAAATCCCATATTTTGGTGTTTTTCCCAATTATGTTGCCATATTTTGGTGACTTCTGGAGTGTTGTCAATGCGCGTATCCCCCCGAATAAGTGGATTGTGACCTACTCCAAAATTGTCTTGACATGTACTCCCCCTTCCTCTCGTTTTGACGGCAGAATATTAGAGCACCCTCTAGTTCAGTACTCTAACGACCTTTCTGCGATGTGGCAGTACATTCCTTTGGCTCATCCTTATTTGAAAATGTTTTACAAAATACCATTATCACTGATGTTCACATTCTGTTGCAGGACGACGAAGTGTTCGGCCACGGTCAGAGTCTGTTCAAAGAACTGCCAGCGACCAGGACTTGCAACGATGCAAATATCCATCCCCACTGGTGCACCTGCCACGACCGTAAAGCAATCCCCATAACCGACGCTAGGGTCGTGGCGGCTGCTGAGGCAATCATCCAGACCATAAACGACTGGACGAACACCTCGTCGACTCCCGGATGCGCCAAACTTCGCGTCGATCACATCATCGACGCGTACGTCACGCCACCGTCGCAGGAGCTGGAAAGCCTGAAAGACGAGCAACTCGAATTCGACTGGGAACGTTTCAAGGACACCAACTACGACATATCGAAGGAGGAACGAGGACCGTTGCAGTCCAGCGACATCAAGTGGTCGTCGGAAACTTATTTGGTCACAGTCGGAGCTATTCCGGGAGAAGGTATATTCGAAGCGACGCTCATGCAAATCAGTGGAGAGTTTATCGTTCTGGGTGACATCAGCAGACTCAACAGGTACGGTGACACGTCGTGGTGCGTATCAAGTCCGACCCTTAAGAAGTATTGCTTCTGCACAGGCTCTTAAACCAACCAAGACACCTTAAAAAAAGTTGCGACCTAACGAAAGAAATGTTTTGACTACGAATGAAGAGGACGAGCTACTTACAGTGGTGTAGTTTTAAAGGAAAATCTTCATGTTGAAAATAATTTCTAAAAAAAGAATTTATTTATATATTAATTTCATTCAAATACAGTACAGTATTCTGTATGCATTCCAGTTCCCCCCCCCCCAATCTGGAATCTTTGTATATTTAATTTCATCAATTCAAATCATTTCATGTGCAAAAAGAAGTCTTAGCTATAAAACGGTTTTCTAAGAACACCAAAACAAGAGGGGTGACTGATAGTACATGTCAAGACCAACAATTTTTGCAATAGAGCCTACGGTCGTAAATGACTTTTTTGTTCAACGGGAAAATTAGCCCACTGGCACCAGAAAAAGGAAGGGGTGAAAAAACAGACTCCGAAAAGTTTCGCTGGAGTAACATTCAGTGCCGTAACTAACCATTCCTGTGCCCTGTTCAAGAATTTGCATTTAAGACCCCATCTAGCCTATTCTTAGGCCCATTTAGACCAATTCTGCCCCCCCCCTCTCCTTCCAAGTGGGCCCTGTGCGGGTGCACCTGTTGCACCTGCCTAGTTACGGCACTGGTGACAGGGGGGGGGGGAACTCACGCACATAATACAGAAAAAAAGGGCGATGCGATATTTTTTACTCTCCATAGTCATCAAGAAAAATTTTCCCCGTCTTTTTCATGATGCGAACAGGGTTGTCATATTTTGGCGACTTCTGAAGTGGGGAAAAATGAACGTTTTCTCCTCATGGCAGTCGGCCCTGCCAACTCGGATAACGAATAAACGGGCTCCCCGCTTGAAAGGATAAAATCTTCCGGCACCAAAATTTCTCTCGCAAATACAATATTAAAGTTCTCTGCTTTATTTGATAATTTTAACGACTTTTCACCGCTTAATCGATTACGCTTCAAACATCAACCACTATACATATAATGTTTTCATTGAATGAAACATTTCGCATTAATGAAAAATATGTTACGAAGTTAAGATAAATACATTTGAGAGTAGGTACTGGCCTCCAGGTGTTCAAGTTCTCTTCAATGCGTAAATTTAATTATTTTATTTTTGTTCCCCTCTCTATTGAGCCAGTAGAGGGCGCTAACTTTCCGAATGGAGAGTAAAAATCTTATACATTGTGATCATTGTAACCAAATATAATTTGTATTTCATTTTTTATGTCTGATTTATTCGAGAAGCTTTATTAATATTGATCCTTCACCGTTTTTTTCAATATACTAACTATACTAACGTTGTAAAACGGTAATTGAATTGTTTCCCGCATGATCGTATATAGTGTGCTGGAATCGTTGCTGCCCGATTCAGCGGGGCCGACTGTACGTGGCGACACTGACTTCCATTGTAAAAATTGTTTCCCTTGACGTGTGCTGTTACTACTCTTATTTCGGTGATAAACTTTTAAGGCACACTGTACATTAATTCTGTGAGAAATTTAAATGCTATCAAATAAATCCGAAAATGAATACACAGAACTTGTTATTAGATGTAATGATGAAAGTTAGAAATAAACTGTGTTTATATGTGTTATATTTCCTATTAGTCGATCATGATGTAGGCTTCAGTCTTATACAACCCCTTTCCTTACAAGGAATTGACAAGAGATTCGGATGATCCCTATTTGACGAATGGGCGATAAATATGGTAACCTTGACCTAACCTAACCGCACATTAGAAAAAAGGAAAGAAGTTGAAGGGGAAAAAAGTAGAAGAAAAATGAAGAAAAAACAAATGAAAGAGAGGAAAACAGAGCATACTGAATAATTAATAAGTACAGAGAAGAGAGGGGGGGAGAGAGAGGATAGAGTAGGTATACGACGTAGATTTCTCTTTTTACTCTTACTCAACCTGTTCTCTTTTGCTTTTGTATGTATATACTAGAAGAATACATCATATGTGGGGAAAAAAATCACTAATAATTGTATAGAAATAAAAGGAAGGTAAAATGAACAACTTCTCGTAGGGTTACAGCAAAGCCTCGCGATCATGAGGAGAGAGGAAACAAAACAGACAGAGCTAGTTTGAGTTTGTTCCACAGGCCTTTTGACGCAATATTACCGTCCTTGATCGTAAAGTGGTCAAGGTAAGGTTTTCCGACCGGTGCGCGACGAAAAGTTTCAGAGAAAATTAAATAAATTATTTTCTATATAAGTGCCAAAAGTCCTTGAATTAAGAAGAAATAGAAAATAAAATTCAAACTTTTTTGAAGTACAGAGATGTAAAGTCGAAGAGTTCCTTTTTGAACAAAATTTTCGATTTCTTGCATGCATAAAATTTTATTTTGAAAAAATTACTTTTATGCACATTTAGCCTCAGTGGCGGATTACCGCACAGGCGCATGAGGCGCGCGCCTGGGGCCTCGGCAGAGCGGGGGGCCTCCAAATAGTTGTGTGCTTCATCCTACATATTAATTTACATGAGCATCAACAAATCTCTTGAACTAAGTACAGTATCTGCTCTCCCTTTTTTTTTTTTTAACCGCAATTTTTTTTTTTTTTTAATGTATACTGTACGTATGGAAGAAAAACGGGAACTGAAAGAAAAGAACAATTTACAAGACGCAGCTCTCAAGGGCCAGTTCTTCCCCGACAAAGAAAGAAGAGACATTGTAAAGCGATCATTCAGGGAGGGTCATTTTCAAACAGTATTTCCCTAAGCGCACAAGGAGGGGTGAGAACAGCAGGTCCTAATGTCTGTCCGAAATGAAAATTGGAGTGAAGGCATAAACAGATGTCTCATTCCACAGTATTAAATGCTTTTATGCTTATGGGCGCCAATAATACGACAGCTTTGGTGTAAGCTTTTGTATACAGTATAATGGATGACAAGATGGCTATCGGCAAGCGGCGACATCGACAGGAAGAGACACTCGTACTAATTAAAATGAATGTAGTAGAGCTCTTATTGTGATTTTGTCTCCCACTTGTTTGAATGAAATACTATAAGCTGGTTCAAACAACATATACATTTGCAATCTATGACTGGAACCATACGACCATATGACAAAAAAAAAGTGGGGTTTGAAATGAATACTGAATGACATGCATTCTGAATCACGTGATTTTTCTGTTTCTCTTTTAACACTCCCTCCCCGGCTGAAAAAAGTCAAGGGGGTTTCTTTTCCTTCTTTCTAAAAAAAATAGCTACATTTTTGGATTGGTCAAGGAGGCTTGGGTAGACAACATCTTTGTGTCAGGCCGAAAAGTGTTTATTGTTAATGTAATCGTTATTGTAATGAAAAAAATTTTCATGCCGATCCTCAAGATTTCCTTTAGGATTTAGATTGCAGAATCTCCAAAAATAACGGTAAGCAAAACTAAAAATATATAAATTATCTGATAAATTTTTATTTGAGCATTTCAATTCAACTACAGTAGTCTCTCGAGAATTCGGTCGTGCTCTAATCCAGCACGTCCAGTAGTCCAGGATATTTAGGTGGTGTGGTGTCACTTTTCTCCTGATGCCCTAACCCCTTAACACGTTCTAATATTTCTTAATTGCTGATCAAGTCCTGACTATGTCTTTGCACGAAATTTCATATATTATTTCAATGGGTTTCTTCAAATTTAATCCAGCAATTTCGGTAAAATCTGGCACACCGTGGTCTAATACGTACCGGATTAGCGAGAGTCTACTGCAGGGGTCTTCAACCTTTGAGGCATAGCAGGCCATATTGAAACATTTTATAAAGTACGCGGGCCACAATGTTATACTGTGGCATTTTTCGTTATTAAACGAAACGGGGGGGGGGGGCATAATATAGAAGATTTTTATTCACTCTGAATACAAATAATACAAAGGCAAAGGCCACAACAGGCAGAGTGCCCAACGAGGTGGCTGAAAGAGAAAATAATAATAATCAATATAATAATAGTAAAAATAAAATAGAATAAACAAATAAAAAATAATAATTTCTAAAAAAAAATTTTTTTTAATAATTTCTTTCATTGACAATAATTTTAATTCATTCTGAACTAATTTCTTCCATTAAAAATATAATTCTTATATTTACTCTGATATAATTTCTTCCCTCTATTCCCTCTATTGAAGAAATGTTTTTCTATTAAATATTATCAGTATCTTTATATCAAATCAAATATATTATATTTGAGATATTATCAAATCTTTATTAATCAGTAATATTAAATTACTAAAACTATGACGGATCTCCATTTTTGCCGTGTGGCTGAAGGCAGGGGCGTAGCCAGAAATTTCGTTCGGGGGGGGGGACCAGTTTCATTTCGAGGGGGGACCAAAGTGACAGAACAATGGATTTGGCCATCTTTTTCCCTTTTTTCGGTCATTTTCTCACATTTCGGGGGGGGACCAGACCCCCAAGTCCCCCCCCCCCTGGCTACGCCCTTCACTGAAGGCACCAGGACGGACATCTTAGATTACTAAAAATATGATGCAGAATTTTACTGTGACTTTTTTTTTTAATGGGAGTGTGATTATTTTTCATCTAGTACCAGAGAATATCATTATATTTCCTTATCTTATTTTTGTGTTTATGGTTTTGGTGATGCAAAAATAAAAAAAAAGTTATGATCTTCATAATATTGTTCATTTTAGTGAACCATCTCGTTCTTATTAGGGCCAAAAGGGTGCAGTGGTGGATAAACGCAAATTTGTGGGTGGGGGCGGTGGTTGTGACCATGTGTTCAATTTTTCAGGACGGTTCTGATTTTTTTTGGAAAAAATTCTAAATTTTCCCCCTTTTTTAAGCAAATTTATTTTCTTGGTTTGTTACTCAGTCAAAAACGTAGAAAACATTTTTTTTTCCATTTAATTTTTCTGCTCTCGGGGGGGAAGGGGGGGGGGTTGACAGCCCCTACCTTTAATCCGCCCCTGATAGGGGGCCTCCAGATCAGGTTGCGCCTGGGGCCTCCCAAAATCATGATCCGCCACTGTTTAGCCTACATATACAAGTATTATCTTCGAATTGGGTAAACAATTCCATCTTTCAAAGGGAGTTACCATCATCCGAATCGGTGATGGTAACTCCTGGGAAAAATTGGCTAAAATTGGTAAATGGAGGAATTTTTTGGCGTTTGTGGGAAATTTTGAGAATTTGTATCAAAATAAAATATAAAAAGAATTATTTATTTATTTTGTTTTTTTTTAATTCTTGTGCTTTTTTTCTGAAGCTCAATACACTACTTGGCCAGGTATTTTTTTCCCCTATAGATGGCAGCAGATTAACTCTGAATTTGTAGGAAAATCCTAGTTTATGTATCGCACATAAACTAGAATTTTACTATTGATGTATATTATATCATATAATATACATCAATAGTAAAATTTGTTATCATTAGAGCCCGGATTGTATGCAAATGCATATTATGCATATTATGCACATTGGCTTTTTTTTAGCATTAATGCATATAAATGCATAAAATTGAAGAATTTTCAGAATAAGTGCATATTTTTGGAAGTTTATTTAAGCGTAATCACTTTTTTCCATGATTTTCTAAATAAATATTGCTAATAATACAGTAAAGCCTCTCTTTTGCGTTTTGGATAAAAAAATTCGTTCGTAAAAGAGGGATGGCCGTTGACCAGGGATTTGAAATATATACTTCTAATATACAAGAGGAAAATATTAGTTGGCCGTAAAAGAAGGGTGGCCGCATTTGACAGGTCTCCGTTATAAGAGGGGAGGTTTACTATTATTTTCATAACATCGGTTTTTCTGCCGCAGGTGGAATTTAGTGAATTAATAGAGATGTTCGTATTTTCCAAATATCAAGTATTCTATTACTAAGGCTATTTTTGAAGATATGCCAAAAGGTTCAATTTTTTCAGAAATAGTGTGGAAATTCTTTTGTTACTGGTATTTCGTTACTGAGCAGCTACAACAAACTAGAAATTAAAAATGCCTAAATAAAAAATGTGTACAAGTTTTTAGCATATGCAGGTATATGAGGGGAATATTTTTTGTAGATGAAATATGCACTAAGAAATGGAAAATATTCATTTTAAAACTTTTTCATGATTTTTCAGTGTATATTTTGGGTTTTAATGCATATTTTGGCATTTTTTAGTGCATATTTTAACATTTTAGGTGCATATTTTAACATTTTAGGTGCATATTTTAACATTTTAGGTGCATATTTTAACATTTTAGGTGCATATTTTGGCATTTTTAAGTGCATATTTGCTTATTTTTAGAGCATATTTCGTCACTTTTTTAGTGCATATAATCCGGGCTGTAGTTATTATATCGGGATCCGACTGCATTCATCACACATACTAGACTCATTTGGAATTTTTTTATATTTATCGAATTCACTAATTACACTAGGTATTATGCATAATCGCCGGTAAAAGTGATAAATTTATCAAACTTACCAAGACAATTGTGGTAAATATGCACGATAACCGGGTTATTATGCATAATAACCGATCTATCACATTTACCGTATTATACACATGTTATCTTACATCACCGGTTTTTTTTTCTTTTTTCAATATCCTTCTTTTAAAATTATGTACGATGTCATTAACTTGGCAACCTGCAAGTATATCTCTGTGCACATGACCAAATACAGGTCTTGTTCGATTCAAGCCACGATTTTCGTCATTTCAACAGCTGTGCGATTCATTGGATGGATAGCGGAACCAAATTTCTCGTTTTCCTTTGTTGAAATCTGCGAAAACTGACCTTGTTGCTTCAGTAATGAATCCCAAAGCTCTAAGACTTATCAAGTTTTTTCTGTTCCTGTTCGCAGGTATAATATGCATCCACTACTTAAGAATATTCACCGGCGATGAGAAACGTATTCTCCAGAGTGAACCATTAGCTCCGGAGTACCTCGTTAGAACAGCTGGATGCCTAATACCAAAGTCTGAGTCTTTCATCTCGAGCGTCGCTGCTTACTACGAGAACATCACTGACACTAAGGGGTTGTGTCAGTCTAATACAAGTTACTTACGAGTCACTGGAAATCGTATCCACTTGGACCACCAGAAAGTATCGGATGATTTCGGAGTTGATTCAGTGAAAGTCTCGTGCATTTACCAACCCATCGTGAGGCCCGTTAATGAAAAATACGTCGTTGACACGATGCGTATCACAACGAAGATATTACCACCCAAACCTCTGGTGTTCGGAGCACCGATGACAGACGAATTCCTGAGGATCTCCTGCTCCACTAAAGAAAAGGGTATGCTTTTCGAAGATTATATAGCATTGGTGTTCCTGAAACCTGAAGTAGAGGAAGAGAGTCAAGTTCTTTCCCTGTTTAACCTGTCGGAGAGCCCTCTGAGCGTTATCGTGTTGGTCATCGACTCAGTGTCCAAACTGAAATTTTCACGGCAGTTTCCGAAAACGTCTGATTTCTTGCGGAATGTCCTCAACGTATTCGAGTTCCACGGTCACACGAAAGTCGCCGATGACACGTTCGTCAACATCGTGCCGTTGTTGACAGGTCACTTCGGATCCGAGCTTCGTAGCAGGAGTGCCGTGTATGGCACGTACTACGATGACCTGATATGGAAGGAGTACACGTCAGTCGGGTATCGTACATATTTCTCCGAGGAATACCCGTACGCCGGAAAGTTCACTTTCGACAAAATCGGTTTCAAGAACCCTTCTACTAATTATTACCTTCGTCCGTTGCTACAGGCCGTCGATTCATTCATGTGGAAATCCCAATACGGTCAGTACTGCTTCGGACACAACACGAAATACGACTTCAAATACAACTATTTCAAGGATTTCTTGTCAACTATGGGGAAAAGACCATTCTTTGCGTTCTTATTCGTCTCTGAAGTCTCACACGATGACTTTAACTACGCGAAGTATCTGGATATACCGACGTTCGAACTTCTTCAGAACATGTACAGTTCTGGAGTGTTCAACCGAAGTGCTTTGTTATTCCTCAGTGACCACGGCGTTCGCTCCGGAGGCATCCTCAACACATTCATAGGGAAAATTGAAGACAGAATGCCGTTTATGTTCCAACACTACCCTAAATGGTTTCTAGAAAAGCATCCAGAGGTCGCTGAAAATCTGAGGCTGAATCAGAATCGTTTGACGACGATGTTCGACGTTCATAAGACTCTGCAGGATGTCATGACGCTGTCATTGAACGAACCGAGAAGTTATCAGGTAAAAACATTCGATATTCAAACCTACTATACTACTACCCAAAATAAGAGTGTACAAATCATGTTTGCAACGAAACCCAGGATTCTTTAGGGGACTGTTATTCTCTGTACGTACTAACATGGAAGTTGAGACACTGATGCCAAAAACAGGGGGGGGGGGGAATAAAAAGTCCTCCTAATCACCCCGGGATTGGGAGAGAAAAAATATTTTCCCATACGAATTTACATAATACCATTAGGGAGAAAAAAAAGGGGAGATATTTTTTTTCCTCTATGATTGCCTGTGACTGAAAGGATTTTGTATTTTAATTAGCGTAAATACACGTTAATTTGAGTCTCGTATTTGAATGTATACTGTCAATGGGACTACTAAGCCAGGACCGGAACTAGACCGGGCGACAAAATTTAGGGAGGCGACAGTTTTAGGTGGGAACAAAGAACATCGTTATAAAATTATCGAATTTTAAAGTTTTGGGGGGGAGGCTGCAAAAATCGTAGTTACGGCCCTGCTCTAAGCACCCAAAAACAGGGACACCCCCCCCCCCACCCCTCAAATACTTGTACAACGTGATAATTTTCGCATGTCCCTGACTTTGCACATGATTTTTTTTTTTTTCAAATTGTACATGAATGAACATGGCTCGGGGTCCTTTAGCGCCTCCACACATTAGTGCCTCCCTGATTTTGTTGTACGATCTCACTTTTTTGTTCATTTACGTATACTTGTGTACGATTATTCCATTCTTGCATGATGCTAACTCCGCTAGAAATTCCACAGAGAAATGATGACGAGGTGTATGTGTGGTTTAGCTGTAGTAGTAGTAGTAATAAACATCAGTAGAAAATTCGTGATAATTTCATGCTTATCAGCTAAACATTTCACCTGAGTCACGCGGGGCCACTACAAACAAATTTAGATATAACGGACAAAATATCGTCTCCATATAAATCTTTATTCCCCCTCTGACATCAGAAGGTCCGCAAATATATTAATCTAATTTCCACCAGTCCGTCATGATGTTCAATATTCACGGTCCGCAAGTGTAAGATAAGTCGAAGGACGTACTTTTAAAAAAAAAACTGCATATTTTTATTTTTGATGGATAACGGAACCACATTTCTCGCTGTTGTCCTTAGCTGAAATTTACGAAACCGTAAAACTGACCTTGTTGATGTTTTGAAATGAATCTCAAAACGTTCAGGCTTATCCAGTTTTTACTGCTAGTGTCCGTCGGTATACTATGCATTTGCTACTTGAGAATATTCACCGAAGTGAGAAAGCTTATACTCCAGAATGAGCCATTTGCTCCTGAGTACCTCGTTAGAACACCTGGGTGCCGGATACCTAAGTTTGATCCTTTCCACCCGAGTGTCGCTGTTTACTACGAGAACATCACTGACACCAAGGGGTTGTGTCAGTCTAATGGAAGTTACTTCCGAGTCGATGGAAATCGTATTCACCTGGACCACCAGAAAGTATCTGAACCGTTTGGCGTTAATTTGACGGAAATCGTGTGTGCTTACCAACCCATCGTGAGGCCTACCGTAAATGAAGGCGCCAAAAGTTTTTCAATGGATTTCGTCACTTACATATTACCACCCAAACCTCTGGTGTTCGGAGCACCGATGACAGATGAATTCCTGAGGATCTCCTGCTCCACCAAAGAAAAGGGCATGCTTTTCGAAGACTATATAGCGCTGGTGTTTCTGAAACCTGAAGTAGAGGAAGAACGTGAAGCTTTTGCTTTGACGAACCTGTCGGAGACCCCTCTGAGTGTCGTCGTTTTGGCCATCGACTCAGTCTCAAAACTGAACTTTTTACGACAGTTTCCGAAAACGTACGATTTCTTACAGAATGTCCTGCATGCTTTCGAATTCCACGGCCACACGAAAGTCGCCGACAATACGTTCGTCAATATCGTGCCGTTGCTGACAGGTCGTTTTGTATCGGAGTACCGTAACCGGAGTACCTTGTATAAAACGTACTACGACGACCTGGATCTGGTATGGAAGGAGTACGCGTCGGTCGGGTATCGTACGTATTTCGCCGAAGATTACCCGTACGCCGGAACGTTCGCTTTCGACAAAAGCGGTTTCAAGAACCCTCCCACTGATTATTACCTCCGGCCGTTGTTGCAAGCCGTCGACTCGTTAAAGTCCAAGTGGAAATCCCAGTACGGCCAGTACTGTTTCGGACATAACACGGAATACGACTTCCAATACAACTATTTCAAGGATTTCTTGGCAACTATGGGGAAAAGACCATTCTTTGCGTTCGAATTCGTCTCTGAAGTCTCACACGGTAACCTGAACCATGCAAAGTATCTGGATATACCAACTTTCGAGCTTTTTCAGAACATGTACAGTTCTGGTGTGTTCAACCGAAGTGCTTTGGTGTTCTTTAGTGACCATGGCATTCGCTTCGGGGACATCCGCTACACGTACATAGGGAAAGTCGAAGAAAGAATGCCGTTCATGTTCCAACACTACCCTAAATGGTTTCTAGAAAAGCATCAAGAAGTTGCTGAAAATCTGAGGCTGAATCAGAATCGTTTGACGACGCTTTTCGACGTTCATAAGACGCTGCAGGACGTCATGACGCTGTCATTGAACGACTTTAGAAGTCATCAGGTAAATACGCGATGTTAAGACGTACTATGGGACTCGACCGCCAAAGGGAGAGGAGTGGTAGCGCACGTCTATGACAAACGATTTTCTTAGAGCAGTGGTTCCCAAATTGAGGGTTGCGATCCTCCAGGGGGATCACATTAATAAAATAGGGGGTGCTAGAGATTTTCCAAAATTAAAATGGCCAAATAATTCAAATATGACAAAACTAAAAAATGTCTCAACAAAGCTGAACAACAACTTACCATTTACATGTATCATATAATCAGTGCTGTAACTATGTGCAGCACTGATTGTGCCTTGTGCAAGAATTTGCATTTAGGGCCCCTTCTGGCTCCACTCACTAACCCTAACCACTCTTCACTCACTCACTAACTGCTGTATCATTCACTCACTCAGTCATTTCTCGCTCACTTACTAGCTCACTGACTCCTGTCTGTGAATTGTTAGTCGATGAATTGTTGGTCGGTGAATTTTCCTAGTGGTGAATTGTTGGTCGGTGAATTTTCCTAGTGGTGAATTGTTATCGTTGAATCTTCCATCTAACAGTGAATAATGATACATATATTTCTTTTTTTACAGAGCAAATCTACTGGACGCGGTCAGAGTCTCTTCAAAGAAATTCCTCCAACAAGAACTTGCGCTGATGCAAGTATCCACCCTCATTGGTGTGCCTGCCACGACCGTAAGGAAATCCCAATAGACGACCCAAGGGCCGTGGAAGCCGCTCGGATGATGATCCAGATCATCAACGAACGGACAAATTCGGCTCCTCAAGCCAAACTTTGCGCCAAACTCAGCGTCGCGGAAATCCTCTACGCCTACATCACACCGCCATCCAAAGAAGAGACGCGACCCATTAAAGAAGAGCACAAACTCAAATTTGAGGTTCCGGAACACTTCAGGCGGAAAGAAAAAGAAATACTTGAGGAAGAAAAGGGCCTGTTGAGGGCCAGTGACATCACGTGGCCGTCGGAAACTCTCCTGGTGTGCGCCAGAACCGATCCTGGTGGAGGTATTTTCGAAGGGAACCTGATGGACATCGGTGGGAAGCTCGTCGTCTTGGGCGACGTCAGTCGCATCAACGAGTACGCAGAATTTTCACTGTGCTTCGCAGACCCTATTCGGATAAAATTTTGTTATTGCAAGGAAGAACGCAAAGAATAACAAAGTTTACCGGCCAAGTTTGCAAATTATTCCTGAAATACCATGAATTTGAACTTGTCTTTTGTACAGTCTCGTATAAAATGCGCGCCTGTATTAAAATATTATCACGATTAACTAACAGCAGCCACTTATTGTGAAACTAATCATCTCTGAATTGTATAATATGAATCCTCTCAACCTTCAGAAGAAAAAAAAAAGCAACTGACTAAATTTCATATTCATAGCTTCAGCGATGCGATTGCACACCATATAACCTTTGAACCGGCTTAGGGACCGAATTTGGAAAAGCCCCTTCTTAGTGAATCTCTACGTCATGAAATAAAACCACTGACCAAATTTAATGATTATAGCTTCGTCAGTTTCGGCTCGGCGATGATGAATTAGTGAATCAGTGAGTCAGTCAGGACATGGTTATTTTATGTGTAGAGGTAGAGATTGTGAATAATACTGATATACAGGGTGTCCTGTTAGTGCTACCTTTACGACGGACGGTTGGTGAGACAAATTATCACTTACCGAACACCCTGTGTAATAATTTCAATAGCGAATATAATTTTTATTTACTTTTGGGAAAAAAAAAATTAGCTATATTAAATTAATCTTTTACTGTTAAACACGTATTCTCTCAAAATTGTAGTCGGGCCTTGGCAAAGAGCTACGAGGGCCACCACATCTGGCACTCGGGCCGTGTGTTGAGAAAAGACCCCCCTATTCTAGAAGAAATTTGGTTCAGCACGATGAGAGAATTTCGGAAAATTTCTGATTATGTTTAGTATTAATATAAAAATTTGATCCTCAATAAAAAAAAAAGATGTTCGGGAGAATGTTCTCGAAATATTTTTGGCTTCTGTCCAAAAAAAAACCAAAACACCAATCACTTCAGTCGCTGTTAAATACCGTCCAGACATTACGGTAGCGTATGCGGTACGTTATATAACTCGATTTACTTTTGTATGTGCGGTCAGCTACTCTCATTGCAGATAGTAAGTTATTTTTTGTCTTTTGAAAAAAAAAATAATTCGGTGATTACAATAATTATGTAAATAATGTCGGTACATTATATAAAATTTGCGATGGCTTTTTTTGGAGCATAATTAGATTCGTACATCATCTAGATCGGGTGTCTTAACCGCATGGCCCGCTGGCCACGTACGGCTCTCGGAGCTTTTCTCGTGCTAGCTCGCCGATAATTTTCGCAAAATGGTTGGAAACATTTATAAACGGGTAATTCTATAATTAATGAAAGAAATAACTTTGGAATTAATGAAAGAAATGATTACGGAATTGATGAAGGAAATAATTCTAGAATAAATGAGAGAAATAAGTAGAATAAATAATAAATAATAGAATTATCGAAACAAATAATTTCAGAATTAGTAAAAAATAATTTATAAATCAATGAGGGAAATAATTTCATTCCTAATTTGTGATAGAAATTATTTAGCAAAGCAATCAATAACAGAGTGATTGCATAATTGCATAAAGAAATGATTTCAAGACAGAAAATTAGTTAATTTATGTAGTACTTAATCGAAAAAGAAATTCATAACTAGTAAAAAAAATTGTTCAAGAACTAATTGGAATTGATAATTAATAAAAGAAATAATTTCAGAATAATTAAAAAGTCTTCAATTATTTTCGCACTTGTTCAACTCGAAGGCCCCACAGTTGGCCCCGTTCTATTAAGATGCCACTAAATTACACGAGTTGGTGGTCGACCCCGCGGGCTACGTGGAAAGTTTCAATTTTTCCCCTACGTGTCTGAAAGGTTGAAGATCCCTGATGTAGGTTATGTCATTTTTCATACCCGATATTTGAAGAGTAATCAGCAAACGTCCTTTGAGTAACAGGTTAATCTTTGACCCGCTCGATTTCAATGCGGTTATGATTGAAAATCATGAGATTTTTAGAAAGGATGTAATGTGATACAGGGTGTCTCAATGGGTAGAGCTTAGCTACGCTATTATCTTGCGGTTACAAGAAGTGAATCAAAAAAATGGATGCGGACACTGAAAAAGATGACGTCTGGTAACTCGACCCTAGTATACAGGGTGTTCTGCAAGTCCTAACTCGGCCTTTATCTCGTCATCCGTTCGCCGTGGAGCAGGGAGAGGGGAAGGGGAGAGTCTTCCACCAAAAGTACCTCTTACGGCAACTTTGGCATACATAAGCCTGAAATTTTTTTACAGGGTGTTTATCTGAAGCATTGATCAAGTGCTCGCGAGCACGAAATCGCACGCAGCCATTGAGCAGTTTCGATGCTTTGGGGGAGCACCATGGTGCTCATGAGCAACCGGTTGAAGATGGAGGTAGGGTTTCCAATTTGAAAAAAAAAAAGCTCAATACGTTGCATATTTTTATTATTTTATCATTATTATATTATATAAATGATTTTATTATTGTTTGTTTGTGCGTGCGTGCGTGCGTGCGCGCGCGCGCTTGCTCTATACCACTCTACAATTTTAGATCGATCGTCAACAGGTCCCGAATCGAACGATAGGCTACTTTAAAAGTTTGTCAGAGCAGGGTAAATGCCCGAAACGGACAAAAAAATTGTCGGGCCACAGTGGTTTCTGGGCCGCAACAATCGCTTCCGGAATGTTCACCTTGGTTACCGCGATTCCCTAGCAACAATGGTTCTTCACTTCTTTAATCTTGTCAGTATGTGTATGATGATTTATACGCCTTTATAATTGTTTGTCACACTTTTTCAATCCGTCCAGTAACTGAAAAAAAAACCCCGGGCAGCGTCGGGTATTATTACAGGTAGTTATCAAATAAAAATATAAATAAATAAATGAGATATCATTGAAATTTATTCTTGAAATAAATTATTAAATGAACAAAAGGTAAATTTAAGCAATTAACACCAAAACAGGCCTCCTTGGACAAGAACCTTCGTAAACAGATGAATGAGACATTGACTTTTATCAAAGAAAACGAAGAAAATCACTACTCACGACGTTTCTGATGATAAATAGACAAACGACATATGGCTGGTATTACACTATAAATGTTTCAGAAAAGTTCAACAAATTTTATAAAACTTAAAAATGCAACCAATAAGCTTATTGAACTCCACTTATTACATTTGCTCGAATGTAAACAATACGCTTATTGGTTGTTTTTCAAATTTTATAAAATAACTTTTCTACAACTTCTATAGTGTAATTCCGTCCTACGATACATTCCGGCAACCCAATGAATGCCGTTCTCATAGGCCGGGCTTACACTAGAAAAGTTTCATAAAAGCTCTGATAAAACTAGAAAAATGCAACCAATAAGCGTATTGGCGAATTTAAGTCATTCGACTTATATTGGGGGGGTTTTTTTACAAGTTATGTAAAATATCTTTTATCATCTTTTATCAAACTTTTATAGTATAATTCTGGTTATAAGTAAGAAACCGGTACAGTTCGACGCAGGGGACCAACTCAAGCGACGAGTATTTCCGGTGGGCACGGACATATGATCGCACCGTTCGGTCCTGAAAATCTAAACGAATTTCTTGTTTACTTTAAACCACGACAACCAATCATAAAACATAAAAGAAATGTTTTATGAAGTTCAGCATTTGCACTTTTTTGTCGATTTTTTGTGCAACCATAATTCAAAAATGTGTTAAAAAAGAAAGAAGTTATTCTACCACAAAAAGTAAGCCTTAGCGTGATTTTTCAGGATGCTCATAATCTAAGCCCTACCCCGAAAATAAGCCCTAATGCATTTTTTGTCTTATTTTCGAGGAGAAACACTGTAGGTGTAGGCCCCGTCTTCACCGCATTCACCTCTGGGGGGGACAAAGCAATGTGGTTACATTCTTTAAAAACGCCACGCTTTTTTGAAACCCCGCTAGGTTTGATATTAACTGCAGGGGAAACATTATCATGAGATTCCCCCTTATGCATTCAAAGGCCGCAGGTCGTGGCCGGATGTCCGCGCGGCATCAACACCGTACTACGAGAACATTTCTTCTACGAGAGATAGAGACTTATGCTCTTTTTTTCATTAAATTTATTCAATTTAGCACCCGGAAAAATGGTTCTTCTACGAGAGTTGTATTCGCAGGGCCCCTTATGATGAAATCCACGGGCTGTGCCAATAAATTGAAGGGCCCGGACCCTGTACGAAAAGGGAACTCTTTAAAAGCAATGTAAAAACGATGAGTTGTGAAAACTTTTCTATCTTAGCTCATAAACTCCCATGAAATCTCCCACGAGAGGTCCATGGACCCCTGGTTAAGAACGCTTGGACTCTAGAAGGAACCGAATTCTTTTTAATTGAACCATCCTTCACATGTATACAAATACAAATACAACGCCACAACAGGCAAAATGCACAACCAGGTGGCTGAGAAAAAGATGCCCATACCTCTCTGCATACTCTCTTACATACCAGCATCTCTCTACATGCTAATTTAAATTTTAACATGTATAGTATAATTTAAAAATTTCCATAATGTCTTATTTTATTATCGTTTTAGAGAAATCAGCTTGTCATCGACTATTGGAATAACATTCTATCCAACTTCAACCGGAATGGCCGAGAAAAAGACCAAAAGCAATTGTAGGTGGTTCTGCAGAATAACGAGGTTCTTCTTGCTCGTACTCATTGCCGTACTCACCGTATTCAACTTCCTACAAATATTCAACATCACGGAAATGTCAAGAGCTCTCCTCAATACAAGTACAGCACTGGAAGTCCACGAGTACCTCATCGATACGCCAGGATGCCGCATACCGAAATTCGATCCCTTCCACCCGACAGTCGCCTATTACTACGAGAACGTCACCAACGAATTATGGCAGTGTCACAAAGACGGTTACCTGACTGTAGAAGGTGACCGAATCTACCTCAACGCGACACTCGTGCAGAGAGACTTCAACACGACTGACGTCGACTGCTACTACCAGTCGATAAGGCGACCGATTCTCAATGAATCCAATTCAGAAAAGCCCGATCATAACTTTCACATCTCGGAAAAGGCGAACCTAACTTTCGATTCCCCGATGGTGGACGAGTTCCTGAGAGTCACCTGCTACGCTGATGGCAACAGTACCATGATCTTCGAAGATTACCTTGCCCTTGTGATGCTAAAACCAGAAGTGGAGGCTGTCCGGGCACCAGAGGCCGAAGAGTTCCTGTCGGAGACTGCACTGAGTGTCATCCTCGTGGGCATCGACTCAGTCTCGAAGCTGAATTTTATTCGTCAGTTCCCCAAGACCTACGAGTTCCTACAGAATGTCATGAAGCCATTCGAGTTTCACGGCCATACGAAGATCGCTGACAACACCCACGTCAACATCGTACCGTTACTGACAGGGCGCTTCGTATCCGAGTACCGGACTATGGAGAACATTTCGAGCACTTACTACGACGACCTCGATCTCATCTGGAACGATTTCGAAGGTTTAGGTTACCGTACTCTGTACACAGAAGATTATCCACGTTGGGGGACCTTCACGTACAATAAGAAAGGCTTCTTGGATGAACCTACTGACTATTACTTCCGACCTCTCAGTCTAGCCATGGAAAATTCCGATTGGAGGAGCAAGCACGGTGCTTACTGCTGCGGTCACACGTCGGAGCCGGAATTCTATTACGACTACTTGCTGAGATTTCTGCAAACCATGGACGACAGGCCTTTCTTCGCGTTCACGTATGCCTCAAGGGTGACGCATAATTATCTGAACGAAGCCAAACACTTGGACGAACCGACTCACGAATTCTTCCGTAATCTTCACGATTCAGGTATTTTAAATCGTACGGTGTTGATTTTTTTCAGCGATCACGGCATACGTTACGGTGGCATACGCAATACTTACATCGGGAAGATCGAAGAGAGGATGCCGTTCATGTTCCAACACTATCCGAAATGGTTCTTGGAGAGATATCCAGGCATAGCAACGAGTCTGACAACGAATCAGCGTCGTCTAACTACGGTTTTTGATGTCCACAAAACTATGCTGGATGTGATGATGCTTTCACTCAAGCTGAATCAGGATAAGGATCCGGTATTGCTGCCGGTAAGTACAGTTTTCTGTTCTTAAGTACAGTGATCATCTCTCACTTATGCGTCGGTGCAAGGAAACAAGACAAAATGACGAATAAGTGAGAGAAGCGTATAAATGAATAGCATTATTACGATACGGTATATCTTTGACCGGGAGTACGGAAAATAGTCTTATATTTGAGAGAAATGAAAAAGTGTGAAAGGTGTATAAATGAGAGATTACTGTGTTAAAATTCAAAGAAATATTTTGCATGTAAGGGGCCACACTCAGTTTCAACCTAGAGAGAAAGAGATCAGGTCGGTGAGCGACTAAAAGAGTGACCCAAATCATGTGCAAACACGTGAATGACCAAAAGAGTGACCCAGGATTTATGATCAAGTTGAGGCGCATGGGAGTGACCAAAAGAGTAACGTAGGGAGTTTATGAAAATGATCAAAAGAGTGACCTAGAGAGCAATTGACCAGGTCGGTGAGCGACCAATAGAGTGACCTAAAGCGTGTGGAATGACCAAGGATTGAGGCACCAGGTCAGTGAGTAACCAAAAGAGTGACACAAAGAATGCGTTAGCGTCGGAAAGTGACCAAAATATTGACCAGTCCATGTCAGCGAGAAACCGAAAAACTGATCGGAAACATGTGCAAGCATGTGAGGGAGTGAGGGACAGAAGTGCATATACAGGAGCGGGGACTGAACGAGTTTTAAAGGGTTTTACGAGCTTTGCCAGAGCTGCAAATTTAAGGAACTAGTGGTCAAGAAAATTAGACTACAATAGGAGGAGGGGGGTGGCAGGCATAATTTGCAGGCATAAATTAATCTCCCGGCGGCAAAACCATAAATCCGCCGCTGGGACCGCTATCAGATACGGTACTCAGTGACCTTTTCTAACTTCGAGACGCGAATCCCAGCCGGTGTCGCATTTTAAAAAGTCTGTCCGCAGAGAGGAACAACGTGAGACATTCACACAAGCAGACGACAGGTTAAAAATCGTAAAAAGTGAATTTTCCCACACTCCACTTTATAGTGATGTGCTGCCATCTAATGTCAAATTTAAAAGTGACTCATTTGGTGATGATGAAGTTTAAAGTAAAAAATCTATATTCTTTATTCCGTTTAGTTCCTTATAAACAAAGCTCATAAACTGAACTGGAAATTTAAACTGAAAGTTCGGTTATTTTATTTGAGCATAAGGAGAAGTCCAAAACGAATTACCTCTTAATGAGCAGACGACAGACAAGAAGTCGGTTCCCCACAAGCTAAGCACACAAACAGAACTGGAAGTTCAAACTACCAGTTCAGGAATTTTTTCAGGACACAAGGAGACGCCCAAAACAAGTAACCAGAAGCAGACGACAGAGATTATATTACTTGAGGGCACTGAGTACTGGAGGGAGCATCCAGCCATCGCGACTGCAGCGACATCGAATGCAAGGAAACCACGTGACTCGGTGGAAACGAAGTTCCCGCCTGGCGATTTGTCCATAGAAATGTACAGTTCGGTCTCTAAATATTGGGTTTTAAAGATTAAAAAAAAGGATAAAGAACTCTCATCTAAAGGTGAAAAAAGATTATTTATTTCATTAATACTGGAATCATTCCTTTATCAAGAATAATTTCTTTTATCATTTCTTGAATTTTCCTTCATCAATTCTGGATTTTCCTTCATTGTTTCTGGAATATTCTTTCATTAATTCTGGAATTATTCGCTTTATTAATTATTATTTCCTTTATTAATTATTATTTCCTTTATTAATTATTATTTCTTTCATTAATGCTGAAATTATTTTTTTCATTAATGCTGAAATTATTTCTTTCATTAATGCTGAAATTATTTCTTTCATTAATGCTGAAATTATTTCTTTCATTAATGCTTGAATTATTTCTTCATTGATTCTGAAACTATACCTCATTAATTCTGGAATTGTCTCTTTCATTAATTTCGCAATTATCTCTTTTTCATTAATTTCGGAATTATCTCTTTTTCACTAATTTTGGAATTATCTCTTTCTCACTAATTTTGGAATTATCTCTTCCCTTCATTCTGGAATTATCTTTCATTAATTTTAATATTATCTCTTTCATTAATTTTGGAATTATCAGTTTTATCAATGCTGTAATTATCTCTTACATTAATTCAAGAATATTTTCTTACACTAATGCTGAAATTTAACTTTCACTAATTTTGGAATTATCTCGCCCATGCTGAAATTATTTTTTTCATTTATTGTTTTAAACTCCTATTTATGCCATAAGTAAATAATGGGGGATCGTGGAATCACGTGATGTTCCGACGAAAGATATTGGGGGACTTGTCAGCACTGCCAAGGCGGAGACCGCTGACGTCATACTCTCTTCGGAGCATGGGCGGAGATACGGGGGGTCGTGGGGGGGCATTGCCCCCCCCCCAGCGTCGAAGGTGAAGTCGACGGATCTAATGTATACATGCATATGTGAATTGGCATCATCATCGTGCCCCCACCCCCCAGACTTCCAAGTCTATCTCCGCCTATGCTTCGGAAGCTTGATTTATACACTGTTGGTGCTGCCATTTAATCTCGAAATTTCAGGCAACTCATGCGATGATGAAAGAGAGATAGGGAGAGTTCTTTGTTATTTTTTGGCATAAAATTTTTTTATGAGACGAAAATTTCGGTAACAAAATTCGTACATTTGCAATAATCGGATTTTATGTAGAAAAGATAATTATTTCTTTCCACAAAAAAATTTGGACAATACATGGATGATCGAACAAAGTAGTGAAAATACGGATTATGTTGTCTTCAGATAGGGTTACCAGATTCAAAACTGAAAAAAGGAGGACGCCTGGTGCTAACCTTAGACAGTGTCGTCTTAACGCATTCCTCCCCCACCGCGGGCCGTGCCCGAAGGGCCTCCAGAGAAGTGGTGCCTCAGAAAAACGAGAGGTAGTTGAATTTTTCGAGAATTTTTCAGGTAGGGCCTCCGAAAAATCCCTTGGCTCGGGGCCCATGATGCTCTTAAGACGATCCTGCTTGTCAGCCCCACGCTTGTGGGGGGTCATGGGATTGCAGTACTTGATTCCTTTACTTCTATTAATTTACATTACTAATTAAACAAAAACAGCAATAAAAAATTCGAAAGATGATCAAAGTTATCAAATTGCAATGTATATTTGATAAAGACATGAAGGGGAGCTTTAAAGGTATGACAAAAATTTATGTCTGTTCAATATGGTTCGAGCCACGATGAAATGTCAGCAGGTGGACCACGCGCTAATTATTATTAATAATTTATGAATTTTATAAAATTAATTTAAATGCCATTTCCTTTCAATGGATCGTGTTTGTTTATGATCCAGACTATCAACGCGTTCCTGAAATAATGAAAAAATGAGCGTAATAGAAAAAAAAATTTCCCTTTGAAGATTTACGTCCGTAACTCGAAAAGTTTGTAAGTCGGGGAGCAACTACATAAAAAAGTTTTATAGGGAGCCACAAAAATCTTTTTTGCATTGGGCCGCAAAATTGTCTCCCATTTTTTAATTTAAATATCTCAGGGAATAATGCAGTTAAAAACATGTAATTTGTTTGTTGGGCTCAGAAGAGAAAAAGCAACAACAGTTGTAATTGGAAGTTAGAGGACAGGGGGGAGGGATGGTATAAAAATCTTCATTTTTCATTTTGTGTACACTGTATTTTCGTCCTTAAAACTCATACAGGGTGATTTCTGATCACATTTTGAGAATTTATAAAATTAGAACCATACCACTACGACAAACGGTTGATGAGACAAAGGCTGTAACAACACCCCAAGGAGAAACCAGTGAATCTTAGAATGACCATTATATTACCAACAGGAAGGGCCGCAAGTAGTGGGGGGAGCAGGCGGGTCTGATGCCCCGGGCCCATTACAAAAGGGGGCGCAAATACCACCATTCAACCTATCTTTCAGCATTACGGGGGGGGGTGCCTAAATGAGTAGTTGCCCCTGCTAACCAAGTATCCAGTTGCTTCCTTGAAATTAGGTATCTTATTTCTAACGAATCGCCGTTATATTGGATATTTTTTCTTTCAGATACATTCTCAAGTTTGTAATTTGGCTGCTTGAATGTAAATCTGCACGCGTGTCGCTTAAGTAATCTGTAAATTCGTCGCGGGCTGCTTAAGTGATCTGGGAATGTTCCGCGGTCCACTTAAGTTATAACGCCTAGTTCATTTAAGTGATCTATGAATGTGCTGTAAGTCACGTAAGTGATCTGTAAATTTGCTGTAAGTCACTCATGTGATCGTTAAATGTGCCCGGTCATTTGAGTAATCTTCAAGTGTCCCGCGGGTCATTTAAGGGATCTTTAAACGTGTCGTGTGTCGTGGGCAACTTATGTGATCTGATAATGATCTGGGAATGTGCTGCTCCAAAGTTAACTTTTACACATTTGTCCTGCGGACCACGGGTTAAGCATGCGTGTCTTTGACGAAACGTATCTAATTTGAATAATGTTTCCATTTCGTTGCAGGACTACTTGTTCGGTCACGGCCAGAGTCTGCTGAAAGAACTGCCAGCAACCAGGACCTGCAAAGATGCAAATATCCATCCCCACTGGTGCACCTGCCACGACCGCAAAGCAATTCCCATAACGGACGCGAGGGTCATTGCTGCTGCTCAGGTAGTTATACAGACCATCAACCACTGGACGAACAGCAGCTCGTCGTCGTCTCTAGAATGCGCCGAGCTGCGCGTCGACAAAGTAATCGACGCTTACGTCACCGCCCCGTCGTCGACGCGGGAACTGAAGGGTCTGGAAGACGAAAGACTCGAATTCGACTGGGAACACTTCCATAAGAACAACACCGACCTATCGAAGGAGGAACAGGGACCGTTGCAATCCAGCGACATCAAGTGGTCGTCGGAAACTTATTTGATGACGGTGAGCGCTCTTCCCGGTGGAGGAATATTCGAGGCGACCCTAGCGCAAATCGGCGGAGAGTTCGTCGTACTGGGTGACATCAGCAGAATCAACAAGTACGGTGACTCTTCTTGGTGCGTATCCAATCCAATCCTCAAGAAGTATTGCTCCTGCATAGCGCCTAAACCAACTACTACCACCAACCAACCAACTACTACTTCTACGAACCAAACAACTACTACCACTACTACTATCAACGAAACAACTACTACCACTACCAATCAAACGAATACGACTACCAACTAACCCACCAACCTAAACTAACAAAAAATAGGGCTGGCAATCTTGGAAGGATTGGTGTAACCATACAATAGGAAAGAATTTCACTTACTTATGGACTTGAATCATCTTTCGAGAAAATTAAAGGGAAAATTTATGAAAATACTTGTTATGGAGGGTGTCCTGTAAGTCTTAATTCGGCCTTTATCACATCAACCGTTCGTCGTAGAGGTGTTATTCTAGTTTAAAAACTGCTCAAAAAGTGTTTAGGAATCACTTTGTACCACTTTTGAGAAGGTAGAAAATGCAATATGTCATAAGTTGGCTTCATGCGTTTAGCTATACTACATTGGCTAAGTTTTATACGGTTTCATCCGTCTATAACTTCCAATCAAAAAGTTGTTGCCCTGTGTGTCTCCTGAGGACACCAAAAAAAAGGGGTTTCTCGTTTCTAAGTGCAATATTCGCTGAGATATTTGAATTGAAAAATTTGGCAAAAGTTGGGAAAGAACAGCATAGATGAGGGAAAGAAACGTTGTCCGTTGGTTTATATGCTGTTATTTACTAATTTTTCTCAGACTTTCTCGAATTCAAATGTCTCACTTAGAAGTGTTGAAACATTTTTTCGTTTTGTTGGCCTCAGGAGAGACGTTGAAACAAGTTTCTGATTGGGAGTTAGAAGACAGCGGGACTGTAAGGTTCAGGAGAAAAAGTGGGAAGAAGGCCTGGGAGAGAAACAGGAGTCGCGAGAGAAAATAAAGGGAACGATTTGAGACATTCGAAAGAGAAGTAGTGTGAAAGTTTGTACCGAAGAGACAGGACGGTTTCGTTGGAGGTGTTGGATCATAAATGATGAAATAAAGTGTTGTTTTCTTCTTTTGGGAGTCTAGAACCCAGTTATTTCGTCCTGAAACCGTAGTAGAGGTACAGCCGAGGACCTACGGACCGATAAGAAGTCGGGGCAAAGTTTACTGGGACCATATAAAAATCTGAATTTTTTTTATTTTATGGCACACCGTATTATCACTCTCGAAACTGGTACAAAGTTTAAATTAAACACTTTTCAGAGTTTTATAAATTACAGCCGTACCTCTACGAAGAACGTTAGATGAGAATAATGGCCGAATTAGGACTTGCAGGTCTCCCTGTATATGATGTTTCACCAAAAGTGTCTGAAAGGAACGAAAATTCCCATGATTTCATTTTAAAATTCATGTCAAATGTAACAAATGATCACATCAAAAACACCCAAAAAATTATTATTCGAGGAAAATACAAAAATTAAACTTTCTACATGGCTTCAATCATAATCATTGTTAATTAGTCAAATTTGCACCTTTGTCTATTGTACCAGAAAAAAAAATTGGCGATGGCAATTGTGAAGTTTGAGATATCGGTGATTGAAATTCTTGATTTTTATCCCCTGTGAAGTCCGAAAATTTATGGATACAGTGTGTGTGTCACTTTTGATGACAGGGGGGGGGGGCGTTTGGACAATGCTTACGTCAGCAACCACCCTTTATGAAAATATGAGTTAGGATTCAGAAAGGCAGAGCTGATGACGAAATTTTGCTGACAAGGGGGGGGGGGGGGAGAGATCATCGTTTTGCTGACTTTTGCTGACAAGGGGGAAGGGTCAAAAATGGCTAAAAAATTGGTTACGTAATACTTGAACGGCCCCTTACGAGAAATCTCATCCTTAAAACCCTCTTATTTCAGCATTTCCGAACACTACAGCAGGCTTTGCTTACATAGCATGTTTTTTACTCCTCTCCCAGGGCCGTCTTAAGAGCATCAGGGATCCCCGGGCCAAGTGATTTTTCTGAGGCCCTACACGGCAAATTCTCAAAAAATTCAACCACTTTCTATTTTTCTGAGGCCCCCGGGCCATGCCCGGGTGAGCCCATGCGTTAAGATGGCACTGTTCTCCCCTCCCCCCCACCCCACCCCCCAACCTGTCAGATCAACTGCCAGTGCGTGGAGTCAGCTTTTGTTTGAGTTTGATGACGGAAAGATAGAGACGCGGTGTTTTATTTTTTTTATTCTCCAATTTCCTTCATGGTGGTCGTACAATACAAATAATAGAAAAGATATAGAGTATTTCTCTGTTCCTTTTGGCTTTTTATTTATTAACTTGTAACCCCCTTTGCTTTGACTTGTGAGAAGCGGAAGCGTTATATCGACTGCATGAAATCGGAAGAGATAATCCTGAAATGAAGATGTGGCATTTTGCAGATGGTTCGCGGATTACCACTGCGGCAAATAAGATAATACCGATCAGGGAACTTTAGAAAACCACTTGAAGGGTGAATGCAGTATAAAAGCACTAATTTTTATGTTTCCCCCTAAAAATTACTTTTTGAAGGCTCAGTCACCACGCCTAAATTTTCATTTTTTTTCGGTGATAGTTTTCCATGTTTTTTACTTGAGCAGAAGGGGTTTCATTCCTTTCGGACACACCCTGTATACTTGGGATTATACTAAACCTCAACATTGAATGAATATGAAAGTATTCGCTCTGAAGTTAAATGTCTTACCTGTACAGCTGTAGATAAGCAATAAAATTAGAGTTTCTATGTTATAAAAATGGCTCATCTTATTTTACTCCCGCGTGTTTTTCTACACATACTCACAGGTACGACACCAAATTTAAACGGGTTCTTTGGAAGAGTGAGGCCAAACTTAAAGTAGAAACTTTTTTTTTTTCTTATTACACATTCTCCAAGTATCTCTTTAGGGAAATTTTTTTACATCATATAGTTCCTCTCATTTTATCTGTTTTTCCCCTCAACCAAAATTCAAAACGAACTTTTTTACTGACTTTTAGTCACATAAAACCTTCCATATAGTCCTTCAAAATCAAAACAAAATCACCGATAACAATGTTGTTTCGTCCACTCTTTCTTTCTCATTTTTAAAACTGCGTTGAAATCGAATTGACGTTTGTCGCAATAAAAAAAATCGGATCTAGAATCAACGGTTTTCAAGCTTCAAGTAGGCCTACTCCTTTTTTGAAATGAGGAATACGCTTGATACCCTTACATATATGCCAAAAAAAAACATGCTGTTGCGTGCGCTTACAAATTTGTGTGGTCCCCTTGCCTTGAAATTCGTAAGAGGCTTGCGTATAATAAGGAATGCGTCGTAGGATTTTGTAACCGCCCCCAAACGAGATATGCACACTATTTAGATTGCGGGGGAAACGTTCATGCTCCTAGAAATGCGTAGGGTGCTTCCATGTTCCTTCAAGCGCGCCGGAGACTTGCTGACCATTTATTTGGGCATACCTACAAGTCTTACGTTCCTCTAGAAATGCTTAAGAAGCACGTATTCCTAAAAATAGGTAAGCTTCCTTCGCTCTCTGGGAATACGTATTTCTTAAGCATTATTAGGAAAAAAGGAAGGAAGCTTGCATATTCCCAAGACTGACTGAATAAATATTCCATTTTGGTTACACCAGAGTTTTCCCTTCAACCACCCATAATTCCCAGAGTATCAACAGAAATGCAAAGGCCTAGAAATGCTTAAGAAACGCGTATTTTAAAAAGCGAAGAAATCTCGTGTACCCTCTCGTACATTTTGTGCAATAACAACTGCTCCTCGTATCTTTTTTACTACCACTTCACTCACTTTTTTTCCGCGCTATTGTTAATTATTTTTCGTATCCCTCAATGACCCTTCAAATAGCTCAAAAGGGGGTACGTGTACCGGGAGCCGAACCACTGAACTATTTGGAATAGAAAATTCAAAATTATGAACCATTTCATTCTACTATTATAGCCCCTGATATGTTGACGAATGTCTCTTCGGTGACCTATTGTCTCCAAAAAATATATTTACAGTAAATTGTATATACCATGGGACGCAACTATAAGGAGGCTCGGGCAACTCAGACAACGTTTTGTTGTATTTAGTTTAATTGATGTTCAACTTGAGGGAATAGACAAGGGTTGTCTGGGTTGGAATCTTTCGCGGGCCCCAAGCCAGATACTTCATAGGGACCCACTTCTAGAGTTTATTTATTTATTTATAGTGTGGAAAAAAAGAAAATGTTAAGGGTAGTCCCAGGTCCCCGGGCTGGAGACCTGTCAGCTTCTCCCTTGTGGTGGGGCCCATGCCTCTTCCTCACAACTTATCCCAGAAATTAATAACAAAAAAAAAAAATTTCCCCCCTTTCAACACGTATTTGGCGCCTCTCCAGAACGGACAGAAATTTTCGAATTTTTTTTTTTTTTTTTTTTTTTTTAAGGAAATGAAATTCACCTCGAATTTAGCACCCCTCTTGAGCGGCAACCCGTGCGGCTGCAATGGGTCGCATGGCCCAAGAGCCTCCCCATACTCTATCACAAGGGGCAAGTGCAGAGTTTGGTTCCCTCTCACCTAGAATATTTTTCTCCAGAACGTTCAAATGAAGGCAAGAGCAAAATTTGGCTTCTTACTAGTCCGGTCCCTGAAGTACCAGAAACATCTTTGAAATAAATTTCAGAAGATCTGGATTGAAAAGCAGGAAATCCTGCTTTAAAAGCGGGAGGTATGGTCATGGACATTTTTCACGCTAATCAATGGTAAGACCAATGTGTGTAGACCGAAAATTGCAAAAAGGAACCACGGCTAAACGCGTTTCGGAACTATATGAAGTTCCTACATCAGTAGCAAAGAAAGAACTTCATCAGAACTTCGCCGTGGTTCCTTTTTGCACTCTTGGGTCTACACACGTTGGTCTTTCCCTAGTATTGTCATTATAATGGTATGTGATTTTCTTTTGAAAAAAAACAAAGTCAGGTTTATCTCGAGGTCCCCCAGACAAGCGTTGCCAGCCTCCCGCCAGGGTCGTCTTTAGGGTCAGTACACGAGGCCTCACACCCGGGCGGCAGCTGGGCCGGTGCTACAGACAAAACCACCAGGAAAAACCGAGTTCGGACACTTTTTTTCAAAACAGTTTCTATACAATTGCAAGCCGATAACAAGCCATAATCGATTCTGATTGGAAGATAGAATGCCATCCAATACACAGGGAAAAAAATATTTCCATAATAAATGATTGATTTGTACTTTTTGTATTTGAAGAAAAAGGTTATTTTTGGGGAATTTTTCATATATAGAAATTTTTCCGTGCGTTCTTTTCGTGTGCGTTCATCTTGTCAACGGTCACGTATCACAAGCTTTGGTGCACTTGTTGAGGGAACATCGTGATATCAACTCTTCGACGTCAAATTGAAGCGATTCTCCCACCATTCACAGTAAGTGTTAATTATCTATTTCATTTACTCCATTCAAATGAAATGGATTCGTCCGAGTTTTGTTTATGATAAGAGATATATCATTATACATCCGCACACATTATCATTTCGATTAGGAGTGGTATAAGACCTGTGTTTTCATAAGTAATTGAAAGGTGAGTTTGAACTAAATCACCAGACTTCCCCCAAGTTTTCGGTGTCCTAAATTGACAACTTCAAGTAATTTTATTTTCATTACAATAATGAACGTCGGTTGGTGATAATCGGCCGAAGATGTTCAAGTTTGGTTTCAATGACATGGGATTAACAGTGGATTATCTATCCCCCCCACACAGTCTAAATATCTTGTTTCTTTACCTTAATATGATTTTTATGACTGAATAAATCGTTTCACTGTTCTCAGCGAAACACTAGCCAAGACGTGAAACGATATGAGAGTCATTTAGAAATCTCATATACGATTATAAATCATTGTCTAAGCCTATTTTCCATCTCCGTTCAGGTTAACCAAGAGCATCCCCCCAGCTACAAGGAACGCTGCCGTCCACTTCTCTGCGGGTGACTACAAGGAATGGCTCAGAAAACGAATGCGGAACTACGCAGAAGTGGTAGTAGAAAGCTCGGAAAAACTACGAGGTACTTCCTGCTCACTCTGATCACGACATTCACCGTGCTCACCTACCTACAAATAATCAATATCACGGGTATGTCCCGAGGTGTCTTCGAAAGAGCTATAGCGCCCCAGGAGTACCTCATCGACACGCCGGGATGCCGTATTCCGAGGTTTGATCCCTTCCACCCAAACGTCGCTAAATACTACAAGAGAGCAGCGGATAAGATAAGTATGTGCCACAAAGACAGCTACTTGAGAGTGGACGGTAACCGCATCCATCTCAACGTCCAGATCGTGGAGAGGGACTTCGGCACGACTGATGTGGATTGCTTCTACCAGTCGATACGGAGACCGGCCAGAAAAGAACACATTGGGAATTCCCCTGACAATACCTTCCTCATCTCGGGGAATGAGAACTTGACATTTGGTTCGCCGATCCCCGACGAATTCGTCAAAGTCACCTGCAACGCTGATAGCGAACTGATATTTGAAGATTACCTTGCCCTAGTGACACTCAAACCGGAAGTGGAGGCCGTACGCTCACCCGCGGCCGAAGAGCACCTGTCGGAGACTCCACTGAATGTTCTGCTCCTAGCTGTCGACTCTGTCTCGAAGCTGAACTTCATACGTCAGTTCCCTAAGACCTACGAGTTCTTGCAGATCGTCCTAAAGCCCTTCGAATTTCACGGTCATACGAAGATCGCCGATAACACCCACGTCAACATCGTACCGTTGCTGACTGGCCATTTCTTGTCCGAGTACCGGAGTATGGCGAACCTTTCGAGTACTTACTTCGATGACCTCGACTTCATCTGGGGCGATTTCGAAGGCATAGGTTACCGCACTTTGTACTCGGAGGACGTTCCGCATTGGGGTACCTTCACTTACCAGAAAATAGGTTTCCTGGATCAACCTACCGACTATTATTTTCGACCTCTCGTTCTAGCCATGGAAGATTCCGAGTGGAGAGCCAAACACGGTACTTATTGCTGCGGTCACACGTCTGAACCCGAATTCCATTTCGACTACTTGCTGAGATTTCTACGAATCATGGACACGAGGCCTTTCTTCGCGTTCGCGTTCGTTTCGAGAGCGTCTCATGACGATCTCAACGAAGCCGGGCAATACGACGATCCCGTGAACGAGCTCCTTCACGAACTCCTCGAATCGGGCGTCCTCAACAGGACCGTACTCGTTTTCTTCAGTGACCACGGGATACGTTTCGGAAACATCCTCAGTACTTACATCGGGAAGATCGAAGAGAGGATGCCCTTCATGTTCCAACACTATCCGAAATGGTTCCTGGAGAAATATCCGGACATAGCCGCGAGTCTGACGACGAATCAGCATCGACTAACCACGCCTTTCGATATCCATAAAACTATGCAGGATGTGATCATGCTCTCGCTTGGGTCCAATCAGGGAGCGAAGCCGGTGTTACTTCCGGTAATTGTTATCAATTGTCGTATTGTTTCCTACATGTATAACATACTAACATATGATCATACACATATGTAACATAAGTCATTCTCATTTGCCCAACTTTCGGTTTTCAGTTGCTGTGGAGTAAACCATTTCAGAATTTCCACTCCCGCAGTTTGAACCTGAGAATCTTATCACTCTGGTTAACCACTTCACGTACAAGGTTTTGGCAAGAAATTTGGATTATCTCTATTTAATGAACCGGCGATAAATATGGTAACCTCATCCTAACCTTTCCGCACTTTTGAAAAAAGAAGGGGGGGGGGAAGAAAAAATTAAAAGCAGTACATTTAAATTATCACTTAAGTGACCTGCGACACTATTCCAGAGCACTTTAATGCCCTGCGGTGCAGTTTCACATCGCTGAAGTTACTCGCGGCACAGTTATAGATCACTCAAGTGACCCGCGACATATTTATTGTGAGCTCAGCAGCATTACTTGAGTGGCCAGCGTTTACAGATCACTTAATATATCCACGGCACATTCAGGCATCACTCGTTTTAAAATCAGTGAAGTGACCCGCACTCTCGTAAAGGATGAGCACCTTGAACTAAAGCCTTAGCTGCCGCCCGGATGCCCCGCATCCCTTGCACCCTCGCTTATGCCACTCCTGTGTAATTTACGCACATCCTTGTAGAAATGTGTCAAACTATTTCATGAACTATTCGAATATCGCTGACGCTCTTATTTTGTTGCAGGACGGCGACGGTCACGGTCAGAGCCTGTTCAAAGAACTCCCAGCAAACAGAACCTGCAGCGACGCGAATATCCATCCCCACTGGTGCACCTGCCACGACCGCAAGGAGATCCCCGTATCCGACCCGAGGGCCGTGGCGGCCGCCGAGGCAATCATCCGGACCATAAACGGCTGGACGAACAGCTCGTCGTCACCCGAATGCTCCGAACTCCGCGTCGACCGCATCGTCGACGCGTACGTCACGCCGCCGTCGTCGTCGCAGAAGCTGAAAGGTCTGAGAGACGGCGACAGGCTCGAATTCGACTGGCAACGTTTCAAGGACACCAACATCGACCTCTCGAAGGAGGAGCAGGGACCGCTGCAGTCCAGCGACATCAAGTGGTCTTCGGAGACGTACCTGGTGACCGTCGGGGCCCGCCCTGGAGGAGGTATATTCGAATCGACGCTCGCGCAATTGAGCGGACAGTTCGTCGTACTGGGTGACGTCAGCAGAATCAACAGGTACGGCGACTCTTCGTGGTGCGTATCCAGTCCGATCGTCAAAAAGTACTGCTACTGCAGGAACCCAAAGCCAACATAGAAAACTCGAATAGTATAAAGTATCTGAAAAAAATGTCTTGACTCTGGAGATGGCAGAGAGTAGTTTATGTACGTGCTCCCTATCCGGTTTGATGAAGAATCCCGTAAAGAAACATAATATCCGACAAAGCTTGTGAAACAAACAGGTTTGTCTTAAATTGTTTGCGCAGCAGATGTCTCTGCAACCTTTGACTTTGTAAAAAAAATACAAAACTTTTCAAATCACGTGCAGTTACGCACAAACTGAAAATTTGTGTTTCAAGGACCGTATATGTTTTTACAGTAAATGTGATATAAATCGTTTAATATATATGTTACTGCCAAAGCCCGAAGTGCGGCCAATTCATGGCGGGCCCGGCCACTTCGTGAATTAGCCAGCAGTTTTGACAAAAGTCTGGATTGCATAAATGATTCGGACTTTCACCGGCCATTTCGAGAAGTGGCCGGAGAACCCTGGCCAAAGATCGATATGCTGATGTTAAGACGGCCCGTTAGTTTTTAATCGCCAACGTGTGATGCATGTCTATGTATATATTGCAACTATCGAATTAGCTGCATGTGGCGAGAGAGGGAAAAAACTATCAAAATAATTACATAAACGTAGTTTTTCCCGCCAGATTTCGGAGGAGAAAAATGATTATCGCATCGTTATCGCGGTTTGATGAGTTGCCATCACTACCGTGGGCATAATTATCACGAAAAAACACGCCAACTTGACGATGATCCCGAATCATGTCTTTTGTTATCCGACTTTGGCCAGGGAACACCGGCCACTTCGCAAATTGACCGGGTCAATAATTAACGAAGTTGGCCAATTTCATCCTTTGGGAGTAGCATATGCATACTTAACAACATATGCATACCGCAGCTTATGCATAGTACCCACATAAGCATGGTTGGTAAATTTGATAAATACTCGAAATTTATCTCCTTTATCTGTGATTACGCATAATATTCTGATTGGTGTTATCCTAGTATGTGTTATTGGTGTTATTCTGTATAATTCTGGTGTAATTGGTGAATTTGATAAATAAAATAAAAATAAAAAACCCCGAATGAGTCTAGTATGGGTGATGAATAGGGCTCGTATTCTTATAACCTAAAAGTCTTTGATCATTTCTGTCCCACCACGGTCATACGAGGGCCAATTAGAGAGCTAAATTTTATCCTCACGGGATATCGCTTATTGTCACCAAAAAAACTGTCAAAGATAAGTTGCCAAATACAGGCAAAAGAAGAACTGTCACAGGTAAGTAAAGTTGTCAATTATAACAAAAAGAAATTGTCAAAGGCATGACAAAGGTGAGTTGACCGATATCTCTATATAATTACTGAAAAATCACCAACTTGGGGGAAATAGAGGGGGAGCTACCGCATATCGAAATAGATTAAAATGTAATTCACCAAAAAAACTTATTTGTTTGACAACTATTGATATCACAAAAAGTAATTATGATAATTAGAGTCATAATTACCACGGTATGATTTATAATTACGGAAATTATCTCAATCTCCTCGATTTCAATCAAAGAAAAATAAAAATTCTAGTTCAAAGTTACGACAATTTTTCCCGTAAAATATGGGTTATATGGTCATCTCCTTTTAAGGCTGTATAGATTCCGCTCTGATAAGTTGGGATAAAATTAGACTGACCATATTTCTTCGAGAAAAATACGTGAAATCGGGATTCCAAATACGGGAAATCGCCAATTATTGCCAAAAAGGAGGACGGTAGATAACCCTACTGATGAGTAGAGGTGTGCGTTTACGAATGTACATTCCAGATAGCGCCACTCATCAGAAGTAGGTCTGATTCAGTCAATGTGATAGCTGTGACTATATGTCCCGTAATTTCACGTGTTTTCATTCCCCTGACCAAGGTGACCATACGTCCCATTTTTATGAGACAGTCCGGTTTTTTTTTTGTTTTTGGGTGGGATGCAGATCAATTTTTTTTTCCCCCAGAGCTACCAAGTTGGTTTTGAATCCACGAACTTTCTGGACAATATCAAGGACAGACTTGATCATTTTACTAATGGGGGGCGAAAACAGTTCTGCGACCCTCTACAGCAGACATCTTCAACCCGTTGCTCGCGAGCACCACGGCACCCTAAAGCACTCAGAGTGCTCGATACTTATGTTCGATTTCGTGCAAGCGAGTACTTGATCAACGTTCCAATCAAACATGTACAAATGACGTTATAGGATTTAAATCATCCTGATTTCATGCAGTCGTATATCGAACTTTTGCCGAAAAGGGTACTCTTCTTTTGATGATGGATACAGGCAGTGCTCGCAACTAGAAAAAGGTTGAAGACCCCCCCTCCCCCTGCTCCACAACATACATGCTCAACCCATGACCCGCAATCCAATTGTGGCTCTCGGAGTCATCTAATGTGGCCCCAAACCTAATCTTGCAAAAATGAATCAAGCGCGACACACATTCCCAGATTACTTAAGTCAGTATTTGTCAAACGCAGACCGGCGCTGGTCCGCGAAACATTTTGACCAATCCGTACAGCCGTTACTTAAGTGTTCCACACCAGTTGTGTGATCTGGAAATGTACCGTGGGCAATTTAAGTGATCTAGAAGTGCTCTTCGAGCCACTTAAATGATCTGGGAATGCGTCAAGTGCCTCATAAATGACCCATTAAAATGCTAAGTGCCGCCTAAGTGAGCTCTAAATGTACGCGGGCCAGTCAAGTTATCTGTAAGTGTGCTGTGAGCTTCTCAAGTGATCTGGAAGCGTTCAACGGGCTGCTCGAGTGATCTGGAAATGTGCCATCAGTCCCCCTGAATAATCTGCAAATCTACCACGAGCCACTTGGACTCGGAGGCGTGCCGCATGGTCATTCAAGTGATACGGATAAGTGCTTGGGGGGGGGGGGCGTCGCTTAAGTGATCTGATATAAATCGTTGATATCTTAAATTATCTGAAATTATGTCGGGAGCCACTGAATAATATGGAAATGTGCCAACTTAAATGGAACTTAATTGATTTGAAAACCTTTCTTGGACCTATTGCGTGATTTGGTTATTTGTCGCGAGTGGCATCACATGATTCTAAGGGTCACATTTAGACGCCTGTTGAGTTGCGCATCTATATACTCTATGCTACGTATGCGTCCATGAAATCACCATGTACTTGTACACCATGAGTGAATTCAAATCTCACTGCACGGGGATCCAACATACGGGTATTTTCGTGTCGGAAACCATGGGGAGACGTCCTGTACCTGACCTGGATAAAAAATTCATACAGCAATTAATTAGACGAAGCATGCAAAATATTTCAAATTTTCTATATTCTGATGATCATTAGGTATGTGATGCATTGCAAGAAAGTGATGGCACAATCTACACAATCGGAACATAGCATTGTATGTGTATATTTTTTTACATTTCAGGAACTTTTCCGGATAGCTGGCGCAAACTACATTCGGTCTATCAGGTCAGACAGAACTTGGCCGGGGTGGTCTCTAGAGCACATTGACTCTTCCGACGAATAGAATGGCTTCGGTTCGAGTGTCCCGGATGAAGAAGACGAAAGGGTGGTCAGCTGTGAACAGAGGGTGCAGAGGTCCGCCGGTGCGGACACCCGCAGACACGCCGGTCACGGTCGCAGCTTCGCTGCCTTCCTCGTTCACGTCGACGATGCTCTTGTGTATTATCTTCGTGACGTAGAGACCTTTCTGGGGGCTGATACCGGTCAGGTCGGCTCTGTCGGCATCGAAAAGCGACTTCATCCCCAACCGCTTGAAGATGTCGATCATGTCGTAGTCTTCTTCGAGGGTGAAGCGAGGGAGCGTGACCTGCACGGTGACCATCCTCAACATTCCCGACACGGACTCGACAAGTTCCCTGGTGAGTTTGGATTCGAGGGTCTGCAGACCGTCGCGTTTCTCTGGGAGGAGGATCAGCATCCTCATGCGCTCTCCCATGTACGGCAGTTCCAGGGCGTGGCTCTGGACGCTCGTCACGAAACCGTAGTTGAACTTCTTCCTCTGGCGCATCATCGGCACCGTCTTCGGCACCTTGCCCTCGTTGTAGAACGTGTCGGGCATAGTCAGGCGCTGGTCGAACTTCGTCTTCCACGTGCCTTTGAAGTATATGGCGTTCAGGAGGAAGAGCTTCGTCAGTGGGTCGAGGGGTTCCTTGAGGACGTTGGATATCTTGTTCTTGGTCTTCCAGGCTGCCCAACCGTTCACCGACTCGACCACGGCCCCCGGATGCGTCCCGAAACTGACGCTTTCGGCCGCTGCGTCGTAAAACTGCCTGGCCTTATCCTTAAATTCTGGCAAAATATCGAAAGACTTCTCGACCAGGAGAGCGTTGGCGATTTCCAGGTCATAATTGTCGTTCCCGCCGCTACTGGATCGCTCCGCGGTATTCATGCCGTTCATTACCTCCTTGTAACCAGGATACAGGTTCTCGGATTTCAAATTGAACGAGTCGTATCTCAGTACCCGGGCCATTTCCTCAGCTGTCCGATTCCTGGCCCCCATGTGGACGATACTCATGGCCATGGAGACACTCAGAGGCGAAATGAAGATGTTTCCGGACGACGGCAGTTCGTTCAGGAGAGCGAATCCCAGAGAATTGCTGGCCTTGACCACGTCTGACGCGGAACTGCTGCTCCCAATAGGAAAGCCGTTTTTGCTGCCGTTGCTCGTTGGGTATCGCTGTTGGTTCCTGTAGTTCTTATTGTAGTAGCGCACGTTCTGTGGAGTTGAGGCAGCTGAGGTCAGCATCAGCAGGAATAACGGCAGAACTGCAATCATACTGTATCTGAAAATGAGATGGGAAACGATTTAGCAATACGGCAAATGGTGCGAGGATTGTTTTTCCGAACTCCATCGAAGTGGAAATGAATATTTATTATGAATATACAATTTTTTTTTTACTGTATGTATATAATGCGGGTAAAACTCTCTTCAATTTTTCTGCATAACTGGCATTTCGATTGTGACATTTACTGCCATACCTAGGCAGAAAAGTTTGTTGGAAAGACCTTTTAGACCTCTTTTTTTAATTTAAAATATATTAGGATTCATCCCGGGCAAAGTGCTACAGCCCTGTCAGCTCCCCTACGGAGGAGGGAGAATCGTGAGTGCTGTAGTTTGGAATTATTGCTCTTTCTACACAGTGGAACCTCTTTAACGGACACTCCCCGTTAGCGAACACCTCCCATTAACGGCATTCAAGTCTTCTCACTAGTTGCCATTTCCAGGGACAGCACTCAAATGCAATGGATTCGACCACTTTATTATTTTACTCGCAATAAATAGCAATCGAATTTTTTGACGGTAACAGAAGTTTTTAAATATTTTGAACTGAATTTGCATTTCGCAACTTGTAAACCTCACCCTCAATCATTGGTGATAAATGCCGAAAACTTCAAAGAGTCAAAAATATCTCAATTAATATTACATTTAAAAATATGAATTTTTTTTTTAAACGACTTCTCGCAGACGTCACTAATTGCAAGTTTTAGCATACACGGGATCCACATAAAAAGTTAATTTTTCTACTTTTTCACGTATACGACCTGTCGGGAAACGTGAAGTTAGTTCAAGTAAACCGCACGTCATTGGAAAATGTTCTTGCAATTGAGCGTATGTTTCTAAAGTCACCGGTTGCAGAGATATCCGCTGTGCAAACAATTTGGGATCACGCAGGGTGTCCTTCCTCTAAGTGCTAGCGCGGCCAGAGGCGGATTTAACGGCGGGCGCACCGGGCCCCGAAAAACCCAAACTTTACGCTTTTTCTCATTTAAGGGCCTAGTATTTTTTTTTCTTAGGCCGTGGCCTCGACCGACTTTGATCCGCCACTGAGCGCGTCCTATATCTCATCAACCGTCCGTCGTAGAGGTTCAGTTCATAAAATGCCCAAAAGGTTCAAAAATTACACTGTATCAGTTTTGAGAGTGAGAATACGGTGTGTGACAAAATAAAAAAAAAATCTAAATTTTTATACTGTCCCTTTGTTATCTAACTTAGAACTTGGAACTAACTTTGAACCTCCACTTAGAAACTCGGATTTTTTTTTTTTTTTCCTTGGCCTTAGAGGGCAGGGGGATAATATAAAAATTTAGATTTTTTTTATTTTGTGACACACTGTTTCTTTACTCTCAAAACTGGTACAGTGTAATTTTTGAACGTCTCTTGAGCATTTTTTTTAAATTGGGATCATACCTCTACGACGAATGGTTGATAAGCTAAAGTAGGGTTACCAGATTCGAAAACTGCCAATGGCCATACCATGCTGAAAACACCGGTTCTCGTCTGACAGATTCAAAAACGGAGAAAGGCGGACGTCTGCACCCTTAGTAGTATCACTTATTTCAATTTTCACAATAGATGGCACCAGTATTCCGGCCAATAAAACCGAATGCAACAATAATTTTTCCCAACAACATAATTGCTAAAAAAAAGCAGAAAAAGGAAAATATTCTTGGGCTGTTGGTGAATCGTGCGGGAAAAAAACACTCATATCCAGTGTCGTCTTAACGCATGGGCTCACCCGGGCACGGCCCGGGGACCTCAAGAGAAATGAGGCCTCGCAAAAATCAGATCCGGTTGAAATTTTCTACGATTTACCAGGTTGGGACTCCGGAAAACCACTTTGCCCGGGGGCCCCATGACACTCTTAAGACGGCCCTGCTCATATCAATGAAGAATGTTTTCAATATATGTTTAAAAGTGGGGGAAACATTTCCCCAAGAAAAAAAAAAGAAACATAATTCTGGAAACCTGAAAAGGAGGACAAAAGGGCGAATTTTCCGAATCGTAGGAGGACGCTCGAAATAACATCAAAAGAGAGGGCATGTCCTCATGAAGGAATGTGGTCGGTAACCCTAAGCTAAGGGTCGCATTAGCCACATTACAGGACACTTTGTATAACCACCTTAATTGACCAACTCAGTTATAAAGCTATTCGCAATCAATGGGGGAAAAACTGAAGTTTTCATGTTCATGACTCATATACGACATGCGTAGATTCATATCTGACCCTATAATGCATAAAAACAGAGGGGGGGAAAAAAAGAATATAAATCGATTCTAATCATGCATATCGATGACGATACTGACTCGACATGCGTACAGAGATGGCAATCTCCATAATCAAGAGGAAGTTTTTATTGCTCTCCCGGAATAATGGGGACGCGGTAATAAATAATTTGCATTGATGATTTCAATCAAATGAAAAAGTGCCATCTATTTATTTTCTTTTTATCTATCTCTCTCACTCACTTTTGTCACGTGAGTCAGTGATTAGTTGTTCGTTATTCGAGAAGAGAGTTTGTTGTGCGTATTTATTTGTATGTGATGGGAATTCCAACCTCTGGAATGAACCCATTTCTCTCTCTTGTTGATGACGCTTCTCTTCCTGGTTTCCGTGTCTCATTCTACTGCTGTACTTACTGTGAAGGGTTCTTCAATTTCTCTTGCCGTTCTTCCTATGACCTCGGGGTTTGTTTTTGTGTATGTGTGTGTGTGTGTGCGTCCGACTGGATACTAATAATTATAGTTTAAAGGAACCGCAATTTTGTCGAATCTTTCTAACACGTGTGGGCTGAAACTAACGTGTTGGTGGGAAAAAGTTCAAGGGCAACTGCAAAATCAACATAACTCGAAAACCTGTGCATGTAAATGTATGAAAATTTTAGAGCGATAATTGCAAGTAGAACAAAACATTTTCTGGTGAAAATAATTCTGTTGGGTACTGCACTGCTCCAGAAAAAAAATTATTGAGATTGTAGTAAAAGTCAAAACCTGCAAAAAAAAGTATAAAGACACACGATGTCGGGGAAAGAAATTTGCATTTTTCTCCCCATATTGGCCCTAACAACCGAGATCAGTCATGGGCTTTGGAATCGAATTTTTTTCTCTGAAAATGTGAAGGTGTCCAAAAAAAAAAAAGACAACATATTTATTGGGCATTGAAAAGTTAAAATAATTGCTGCCAGAAACTGCGATACGGATCTAAAGTATGCGAGGTGGGGGATATACTGCGAAAAATAGGTGAAATGACCTTCTTCAGTGACGTCATGGAGGCCTTCTTCTATAAGTTTTTTCCACCCTGTTAATTCATGAGCCCTTAAAAATTCAGGTTTGGGAGCTTCCCAAAAATCCCAGCGTAGGGACTTCGCATCAGTCTGGCGGGGGGGAGGGGGGTCGCCAGCAAAAAGTTTACTATGAGGGACGTAATGGTTCATCCCTCATTTCGGCCGATCACAATGCGCTGAATTTCTATAATATAGCTAGGAATGTAGGGTTTGTTTATAAGCGGCCGGGCCCACGCGTTAGAACGGCACTGGTTCTATGTGAACTTGACATTGAACTTCAATCAGGTGTCCATTCACGGTCACAGATACGAAAGGAAGAGACGAGCACCGAACCCTGCGACAACCCAAGCAGTACATATTATCATTTCTAAACTCTTCTTCACCGCTATCTCGAACTTATTGGCACAAAGGGTCCGTGGAGCATGAAAGATTAAGAAGCTCTGCCATATGCCCCCCCCCCACATGCCCCCCAATGCCACCCACATGAGGCAGGCTGACGGGTATTTAGCCCAGGGCTATGGAGATCAAACTTATTTAGGAAAAATCTTTGTACTTTGCAAATACACTCAGAAATCACTATAATAATTAGAAAGGGGTTTCGATGATCGATGACCACAAGATAAAAGTGTTTTCCAAAGGTGCCATGGATGAAATAAAGTTAAGAAATACTGATCTATGCGCGAGGCCGTCTTAAGAGCATGATGGGGCCCCGAGCAAATTGATTTTCTCGGGCCCCCTTCTTCGAAAATCTTTACCAGATCTCCAATAGACCGAAGAGGATGAGGCTGTTATCATTTCGAAAACAAAATAAACTCTTCACCGCTACTTCGTCTTATTGGCACCCCTGCGTCTTAAGAACCCCTGCCATAGAGCGCAAACAAGAGACGGGCCCCTTTGAAGACGCACGGGTATTTAGCCCAGGGCTACGGAGATCCAACTTATTTATAAAATAATTTTGTACTTTACAAATTCACTCGGAATATCATTTCAATAAATTAGAAAAGGAGTCTCGATGCAGGGATGCAGGTGCCCTGACCGCAAGGGAAAAATAACGTCCAAAGAGACCATGTGTGAAATAAGGTAAAGACGCACTGGATCTAAGTGAGCTTGACATCGAACGTCACTCGGATGTCCATTCACGGTCATCGCAGATGCGAAAAAACAAGGGACGAGCACCGAACCCCGCGACATTGAAACAAAACAAACTCACCTCATATTTCCGGACTAAGTGCTTAAGAATCAGGTGCTCACGAAATCGATTGATCACAATCCTCCGTCAACCGCAGAAAAATCATCAGGTAATAAATTTCAACCAAACGCCATTTCGATTTGGGTCTTTCCCGTAGAAGTCTTTCCTTCGAGTGAGCCGAGTGTGGAAAAAACGCCAAAAAAAATTGCGAAATGAGTCGTTTCACCGGAATTTCCTTCAAGTTTTATAAGAAAAATACTTTTTCTTTCTCGTCTCGTTTTCTTTTGAAGGTCAGTTTTTCTTTCTTTCTTTCTCCCTTACATTCAAAGATGGAGAGACCCTTGACCCACGTCCGCTGGTGGAAACGCGTGCAATAGCAATACTAATACGAATAATACATAAGAGATGCTTGTGATCTTACAGCTCGGGCACGTAATGATGCGGGACAAAACCTGTGGGGCCCCGTGACGTCGAAAAAAAAATAAATAATAATAATAATAGTAATGGTGATGATAATCATTAAAAAAGAAGAGTATATAGTGCGTAAACCGGTTTCATTGTCATTATCATCGGTATCTTTTTACGTTTTTATTATTATTTCCTTGTGTTTCTCGTTCGTGTTTTATTTTTGAAAAATTCGTTCGGCATTAATTTCGTAGTATATACAGGGTGTGCGAAGAATGACTGGATCAAAGTGAACCGTCGGAAAAATATGGTTAGCGAAGAGAGACGTGTGCCGTTTGCAGCATTTTCCATAAAAATCCAAGTCAATTTTGAATCGTGTAATTTTCAGATAAGTTACTAAGCTTGCCAATAAATGGCGATGAGATCGATATGTCTGTACTGTTATTTAACCGTATATGCACCTTGTACACACATTCTAGAAGCATTCTTTTCTTAATTTGCATTAGTGACCTTCCAGAATCCCTCAACTGCACCACTAAATTTTTTGCTGATGGCTGCGTAATTTACCGTATCATTTACCATGAATCTGATCAAGAGCTTCTCCAACATAACCTGGCTTCCATCGCGAACTAGTGTTCTTTTTGGCAAATGCCAATCAATATCTCAAAAACGGTTCACATTAAAGTTACCCGTAAATTACTCCTTCTTGAATACTCATACTCCATCAGTAATTTAACGTTATCCCAGGTTTCTCAAATCAAATACCTCGGTGTCATAATCTCGTTGGAACAAACATGTTGACTACGTTTACCAGAAGTGTCTTCTTAAACTTTCCTTCCTCCGCCGCAACCTTAAACACTCCACTCGGGATACATCAGACTACTCTGTTACCAAACTTATATCTCCCCCGTTCTTTCCTACGCCGCTGAAATCTGGGACCCCTACACCTCTAGTAATATAGACAAACTCGAACCAATCCAAACTATATCCACCCGATTTGCTCACGACCGCAGGTCAGCTTTCGTTTCGGTGTACGAACTTTTCAATCGCATGCTCTTGTATAGGTCAAAGGGCTAACAATATTGTATAAATAAATAATTAAAGCATAATTTCACACGAATCGGTTACATGCCGGAACGTGCATGCGTTTGTTTCCACAGGAAAGTAAGGTAACATAAACCATCTATAGCAGAAGGCCTCCGCGCAAAGCTCGTGACGTCACTGAAGAAGGTCATCTCACCTATGCCCCTTGGAGACACTACAAAAAAGTGTAAAGTGTATATGAAGGCGTCTTAGTCGAGATGATCTTCTTCAGTGATGTCACGAGCTTCGAGTTCCGAGCGTAAGGACCTAGAAAAAAAAATATTGTTATAGATAGGTTAGGGGCCGTTCAAGTATTACGTAAGCAAATTTTTAGCCATTTTTGACCCCCTCCCCCTTGTCAGCAAAATTTCGTCATCAGCTCTGTCCCTCTGAATCCTAACTCATATTTTCTTGAAGGGTAGTTGATGACGTAAGCATTATCCAAACTCCCCCCCCTCCCCCCCTTGTCATCAAAAGTCAGCAAATCGGAAACCCCCTTCCCCCCCCCCCCATCCATGACGACGTAATACTTGAACGGCCCCTTACGGTGTAGGCAGTGTGCGCATTTGCGCTATTTCCTATTGAATAGGAATTCCGTCGGGACCGGAGAAAATGTTTTCCTATTTCCCCTCTCAGTGCAACAAAAAAAAATACCTCGTTTCTAAGTGCAATATTCGCTAAAATATTTGAATTCCGGAGAAAAATTGGGAAAGAACAGCATAAATAAGGAAAAGAAACGTTTTCCGCGTTAGTTTTTATGTTTTCCCCAATTTGTCCTCAAACTTTTTAATTCAAATATCTCACTGAATATTGCGTTTAGAAGCGAGTTGTTTTTTTTCGCTAAGGAGAGACTGGGAAATAACTTTCCAATCGGGTTTTTGAGGACAGGGTGTCTGTATAAAATGGTATTTTTTTGTACTTTAATAACTATGCAACCCCTCGCAATGTGTATGGCGTATCTAAGGTCTACACGTTATTTGAATCCTTTTTTTTGAATTGGAAGTACGCCTCTAGTATCAACGGTTCGCCAGTAAAATGTGGCCTAGGTACTTTTCTTACTACCCTGTATGCGTGGACCTAGCGCATTTATATTGTTAGAGGTGAGCGTGTTTCGTGTTATAAAGGTGCTGCCATCAGTCTTCGGTATTTTGAAATGTAAATTGAGTAGTGTCAGTATAATTATAAGCTGAGTAGTGTCAGTGAGTAATTTCAGTATAATTAAGCTCAGTAGTACCAATTGAATTATACTGACACTACTCTGACCTATGTAACGCCCGTAGTGGTGGACGTATTTCATTGAAACTTGGTATATACGTTATTTGGACCATGGGGAAAAGATAACTGCGACAAGAAAGCGCCACTTCTTCAACTGGTGGCCAAAAAAATTAACTTTTTTTTTTAATTGAATCTTTCTTTTCCCCACATTCCATTTATCCTATATACTACCCTATCCTATATTCCATATATCCTATGTAGCATTTAGACACTCAGAAATTCGGCGTATGCCCGCAGGGACGGGGTTTGTTTAGCTATACCCCTATATAGCAAGTTTCATCAAAATACCTCCATCGCAATGGGCGCTACATACGTCTGAGTAGTGTCAGTTGATTTATAACCACCCTGTATACTTTCTCAATTAAAAAAGCGTATGTGTGGGCTTCTTGAGGGCTATAACATGCCAATTATACGACCGACTGAACGAAAGTAGGCAATAGGGTTTGTGGACCATCGATACGAGAAGCAGGTTTTGTGTGTTAACGTCTTTTGATCTATAGTCGACGGCCCTTTTTCTTTGTTTCAACAATAAATTATGAGCGGAAGAACTGTGTGTAAAAGATTCATATGGAAATGTTGTTTTCGCAGTCGTTTTGGCATCTTTGAAACGATTTGTTGAAAGAAAACACATTTTATTTTCTTTGATAGCCGGGTCATCAACACAGATTAGTGCCATCTAGAGCTGACGCTGCCGTTGATTACAGGGTGTGTCGATGGGTATGCAGCGTCAGATGTTTGCAGATTCCGATAGAGATCATCGAAACGAGCATTTTAATGTGTTTTATGTAGGGATTCCGAACCTATGGGTATCCAAACGTGGTTCGCAGGGGCTTCCGAGATGGGTCGTACGAATCTACTTACAGCCAGGGATTCTTGAGATATGGGTTATGGTCCACAAAGCTGGTACATAGGGGCTTCCGAAATGGGTTGAAAAATTCACTCAATCGGCCACGGGTTCTTGAGCTACTACAGTACTTCTAAACCACACATACACCTCGTCCACATTCCTCTACGGAACTTCTAAATCACACATACACCTCGTCCACATTCCTCTACGGAACTTCTAAACCACACATACACCTCGTCCACATTCCTCTACGGAACTTCTAAATCACACATACACCTCGTCCACATTCCTCTACGGAACTTCTAAACCACACATACACCTCGTCCACATTCCTCTACGGAACTTCTAAATCACACATACACCTCGTCCACATTCCTCTACGGAACTTCTAATATGTGCACATGTCGGAATGTGCGTGTATGTGTTCTGATCCTGACGTAGAGTTTGTTTCTGGGTAATGCTTGTGATGTATAGTGCCGCCATCTGCCATCAGTTTTCCTAACTATGAGTGAAGAGTAATGATTGAATAATTGTATCGTTGTGTAGGCCTGTTGCTCTCTGTGGCGAGACTTTTAAGATTCTTGTATTCTTGAGCTATGGGTCACGAATATCAAACTTGTTTCGCGGGGGCTTCCGAGAAGGGTTATACGAATCTGCTTATAGCGAAGGGTTGTTTGAGCTATGGGTCACGTCCAAAACATGATTCAATGAGGCTTCCGAGATGGATAGTATAAATGCATCGAAGCCAGAGCATTATAAAGATACCTCTCAGGATGTCTGTTAAACATGTGCCAAGTTTCATTTCTTTGAAGGATGTCTATAGTTAAGTGTAAAAAAAAATAACACTGTTTCTTAGCATTTGTCAAGTAGCGTAATATTCAGTATAAATATTCTCATCAAAGCTCAAATCAAAGCTCCACCGAAATCTTCCCGAAGATCCCTGATCTATGTAATATGACGCTATATTCTGCGACCAGAGGGCAGGGCCGTAAATAGGATTTTAGTCGCCAGTGGCAAACATTATTTTGCCCCCCCCCCCATTTTCAAAATCATATAATTTTGTAACGGTGTTCTTTGTTTCCGCCTAAAACTGCCACCCCCCCCCTAAATTTTACCGCCCGGGACAGTTGCTCCCCCCCCCCCCCCAGTTACGGCCCTGTCCATAACCACCACTCTCTCTTCCCGCTCCCCCGTGAAGCAAAATTCTAGATTCGGAATATGCAGTGTATAGTATTTGTCACAGCGTACCCATTGGGGCACCCTGTAAATCAAGGGTGCTCAACCTTTTTCGAGAGTGGCGGGCCACTTCATTGGTTCGAGAGGGTGTCGCGGACTAGTCAAGTGGTCTAGGACTGTGCCAGGGGTCACTTAAGTGATGTGTAAATGCGCCATGAGCTGCTTGAGTGATCTGGAACCGAGACGCAAGTCACTAAAATTATAATAAACTATGCCGCGGGTCACTGAAGTGACCCGAAACTGTGCCACGGACTGCTTGAGTGATCTGTAAATGTACCGCGGGTCACATAGGTTATCTGCAAATGTGGCACGATCGTCTTGGGTGATGTGAATCTGCGCCATGATCACTATAGTGATCTTAAACTATGGCATGGGTCACTCAAGAGATCTGTAAATATCCCGCTGGTCACTTTAGGGATATATTGAGAGTAAAATATTCCCAATGCCTGCAACTCGATGTAACAAACTGTCTCTAAAAAGCGCCAGTTAGAAAAAAAACCGGCCAATGGTTATCCAGATAGCAATATCCAATTTATAAACATTACTGGTGTAAATATGGTCGGTCGTGTCATACTATAGTTTCTCCCAAGACCAGCACGGTTTTGACTTACTATTTCGATAACGTGAAAAAAATTTCCTTGAACGGTTTACTGCCACCTAGTTTCCAATGATAATACTAGATGTATGATTTATTGTCTTTTTTATAAATAACAGATGGCAGCAGCCAGTCCATGATTGGTTACATTTTTCCGATGATGCTTTTCAGTCTGTCGATAGATGGCACTAAAACCACAAATGTTCAGACGTTAACATTTAAGAACTGAACGAAAATAAATTAGTGTAGGGCCCGTGGGATCTTTTGTGGGCCCACATTCCAGACTTTCACAGGGCCATGGGCGGAGATAAGGAGCTCCAAAGTGGAGTGGACAGATCTAATATATACAATCTAATCCCGTTTCAACGAATACCGCTGTAGCAAAAATCTGGTTTTAACGAACATTTTTCTAATCCCCACAAATAAGTTTACATAGGAACAATGCTAGGCATGGGCGAAGATACAGGGGGGCGTGGGGGGGGCATTGCCCCCTCCCCCCCCCAGAGTCAAACGTGGAGTCGAATGATCTAATGTATATATATATGTATAGATGAATTAACATCATCATCATCGTGCCCCCCCCCAGCAATAATGATCTTGCCCCCCCCCACCAGACTTCCAAGTCAATCTCCGCCTATGATGCTAGGTAACCTGGAATTCCTTTATAACGAAATTTCGTTTTAACGAAGTGATTCCTCCGGTCTCTTGGTGTTCGTTATAACGGGATTCGACTGCATATGAATTGACATCATCATCGTGCCCCCCCCCCTAGACTACCAAGTCTATCTCCGCCTATGCACGGGACCCTCCTTTATGATGAATTTATGGCGTGAGACAAACAAAAAATGAGAATCGTCCTGGGCCCCAGCACTGCAAGTCCCATTCGTGTGGGGGGGCCATAACTTAATCACCTGCGTCATACATGCATAACCCATGGCCCGCTGCCCAAATGTGGGCCTCGGAGTCAGCGCCGTCTTAAGGCATGGGCCCACCCCGGGCCGTGGCACATTACCAGATTACTGAAGTGGCGTGCAGTGCAGATCCAAATCACGTGAGTGACCTGGGGATGTGCTGCGAACCACTTACAGATAACAAGACCCGCATTACAGATAACTCGTGACTTGGGACACAGTTGCAGGTAACTCAACTGACCTAGGGCACATATCCTTACCGCCAGTGACCTGGAACACATCTACAGATGACTCAAATGAGCAGGGGCACATTTACAAATGAAAGTGACCTTGGGTACATATCCTCACAGCCAGTGACCTGGAACACATTTACAGATGACTCAAATCTCTAAAGTGATCCGCGTTGCCACCACATCACTGGTGGCCCGCGACAGAGTCCCAGGGCCTTTAATTAAGTGACCCCCCCCCCCCCCTGGGCAGGAACGCCGGAAGTGTTTTGAACTTGTGGGTGCTCGTCCTTTCAACTTCACGTAGGAAATTTTGATTTCTTAATCAATTCTGTGGGTGCTCTCCGAGGCTACTGCCCCTGGGGCACCGTTCCAGATCACGTAAGCAGCCGGCGGCGAATTTAGTTTGCTTAAGTGGCCCACCACACGTTTTCAAACCCCCAATTAAGTGACCCGCACTCACAAAAAAAAACAAAAGGTTGAGCACCCTCGGTATATATACGTATTTATTGCGGGATTCAAAAACATCTTTTTTTTTAACGAGTTTACTATTATGTACGAATACATCTATTGCGATTCATTCGGATACAATTGGGAAAAATAATAATAATAATAATAAGCGTTACTGGGATACACACACACATACACGTCCTCCGCTACAGCTGATATGAGCTTCGAAGTCCGCGAGATACTAACCGAGAAAGGGTTCTTGAATGGCGTCCTCGAGCTCTTCCTCCAGGCTCTTCTCGTTGGCCACGACGATGAGTTCGTCCTCCCTCTCGTCGTCTCGGTGCTCCGTCCGACGGGACATCAGGTCCTTGTGAGACGACTCCAGTTCCCGCCTGGAGTTCTCGACGCTGTTGTAAGTCAGCTGGAGGGCGGCCAGATCGTCCTCGGCCAGCTGCAGCTTGTTCTCGGCCTCGAGGACCTTGTTCTCGTACAAGTCTTTCTTCCTGTCGGAGGCCCTCAGAGCGGCTTTGGTCGCCTCGAGCTCGCGCGTCAGGACGTTCACGTGCCGGTCCTTCGATTCCACGCGTTGTTTCAACCGGGCGATTTCTTCCGCCTGCGAATCCCTGTTCCTGTAGAGATCGGCCAGTTCCGTTTGGAGCTTGGAAATCTTTCTCCTCAGGGGGAACGGCTTCCCGCCAGCGGGAGAATCTTCGGCTTCTTCGAGCTTCCATCTCTGGGCCCTGAGGCGATCGTTCTCCTTTCCCAGGAAGTCAACTACTTCGTAGAGAGAAACGCAGAGCTTCACGATACCTTCGAAGCACCTCTCGGTGTCGTTTCGGTTCCTCAGATCGTCCAGAATCTTCTTACGCGGTGCCATCTGCGCTATTTTATTTCTCACACGCCTCGCAACACCCACAGTGCTAGTCGGTGACGTTCCAGAGTAATGTCGCGCTTTAATTCGAGTGCTGAACGGCCTTGGCCTCGAAATCTTGACTTGCGATCAGTGTTGCCAGATACTTGGAAGTAAGTAAGCTGACCATATTTGCTCTTGCAAAATACGGGACACTGCCAATTATCGCAAAAAAAAAATTGATGCTAAAAATGCAGCAAGGTTGCCAACTTTGTTAAATCACATACAAGTCACAAGGAAGAAACGAAGCACAGCTGCGAAAGAACTTTTTCTGAGATATTTTGGCAATCTTTTTGACACTGAATTAGCACTCACTCACTGCTAAAAACATCATTTCAGTTATGGCCAAATTGTGTTGCAGACAGAAATTTCGAGGGCATTGACACTCAGATTATAATACAAATACAAATACAACGCCACAACAAGCAAAATGCCCAACGAGGTGGCTGAGAAAAAGATGCCCATAAAAATATGGATGTCATATATTTCCAAAAAAAATATAGCAACCCAATTAAAAAACCAATTAACAAAAATTATAATCAGTGTATACACATGTATAATCAATGTATACACATGTATAATCAATGTATACACATGTATAATCAATGTATACACATGTATAATCAATGTATACACATGTATAATCAATGTATACACATGTATAATCAATGTATACACATGTATAATCAATGTATACACATGTATAATCAATGTATACACATGTATAATCAATGTATACACATTATCCATATATACACACAATACATATACATATCAATATATACACAAATTATTGTTGATACTACTGTATAATAACAAAACCAGACATATCTCCGGTTCCATCCCGGTATGTCCGTCACCTCGTAAGGTTTGAGATTGTCTCTCTTTCTTTAGGGAAAAGCGTTTTCGGGCTTCAAGGAAAGGGTCCCAAGGTGTCGTCCGGGGCCGTTCAACTGCGTTCGCAAATTCTTAGCCATTTTTTACCCCCCCCCCTTGTCAGCAAAATTTTGTAGGTTCTGCTCCCTACCTCCTAAACGCATATTGGTGGAATCAGAGACGTACGAAGAAGTTATGGGGGGGGGGCTCGTGTCCGTCCATCCCCGAAACGACCAAAAATTTATTTTTTTTAATGCAAAAAAACATTTTTAAGATATTCATCACGACCCGACGTCTAAGCCATGAATGGTAAATCCTTAGTCCAAAGACCAAATGTGGCCCTGGGGCTTATCTGATGTGCCCCCCCCCCCTTCAATCCTGTTCTTGCAGCCCGTCCCTAAATGAATCCTAAACATCCCAAAAATGAACTAAGCGGTAAGTTTACACATCGCTTAAGTGACCTTGGCACAATTCCAGAGTATTTTAGCCTCCCTTGGCACATTTTCAGACCACTCAAGCAAGCCCGTGGCACATTTAAAATTTAAAGAACATTTAGAGATCTTTTGAATGACATGTGGCACAGTTTTAGAGCACTTAAGTAGCCCCCAACGTGGTTCTACCTCTCACTTAAGTTACTCGGGGCCCATTCCCAGATTGCTCAATTAATTCGTGGCATAATTACGGATCACTTGTGTGATGTGTGGCACAGTTCCAAAGTCTTAAGCGGCCCAGACGTATTTCCAGATCACTTGGATCCTAGAAACGTTTAGAGATCGCTAAAGTGGCTCTGTAGGGGACTTATCAATAGGGGGAATGTTAGTTCAGGTGCCCACAAACGGCTGAGATAAGCACGAATTTTGGTGGCCTCTTGTAATGTTCAGAAAGAGATTAAAAAGTGAAATTTGCGCCCCTTACGGTTCGGTGAACGGGACACTAGAACTCGCAATCTCCTTCTCCCCCCCCCCCCCCAGTTGTGGTCCTGTGTGACGTTACCAAGAATGAGCGCGGAGGCGTCCTCCTTCTCCAGTATTAGAATCTGGTAACCCGACATGAATAGGGTGACCAATTTCCGGGACAGTCCTGGTTTTTCTATTTTTCTAGCTGCCCTGACTTTTTTTGAAAAATTTCCCGGTTTTTCGCGTATTTTGTGGAACGATTTTTGTAGACCGTATTTTGAAGACCAGTTTTATGTACTTTTCTGGAGCAAATATAATCAGCCCACCCATGAATAATGCATGTAAGTTTGAGCTTCCATCTATATTTCAAGTTGAAAACTGCAAAATGAATCTGTGGTACCTCATCTTTGGGGTCATTCAAGTCTTACGTCAACATCGACGGGGGAGGGGGTTTCCGATTTGCTGACTTTTGATGACGGGGGGAAGGCGAGGTTCGGATGATGCTTACTTCATCAACCACCATTTATGAAAATATTCAATATTCTTAATGGCATCTTACTCGGTGGGCCAAAAACGAGAAAAATCTTTCGCTACTTTGTGGGCACCTGAACTAACATTTTCCCTAATGATAAATCCCTTACAGAGCCACTTCAGCGGTCTCTAAATGTTTCACGGATCCTTCAAGTTCTCAGGAAATGTGTCCGGGCCGCTTAACTGCTCTGGAACTGTGTCACGCATCACATCATGTGATACGTAATTATGCCGCGGATCACTTCAGTAATCCGGGAACGGACCGCGTGTAACTTGAGCGATGCAGAACCACACTGGAACCCGCTTAAGTGCTCTAAAACTGTACGACATGCCATTCAAGGGATCACTAAATGTGCCGCGGACCACTTAAATGTTCTGAAACTGTGCCGTGGGTCATTAAAGTGATTCGTGAATGTGCTATGGGCCTACTTGAGTGATCTGAAATGCCACGGGCCACTTAAATTCTCTTTAATTATGCCACGGGCTACTCAAGCGATCTGTAAATGTGCCGCTTAGTTCATTTTTTCAAAATTTTGTTTGAGGTGGCGGGCTACATCAGATACCCCTGAGGGCCACATTTGGTCCGCGGGACATGGGTTTAGCGTATATTTCTTAAGGCGCGTATACACTAGCGCGCCGATCTTGCAACGCACGACCCCCCTGCAGCGGTTCTAATCCGCTCGTGGGTACACAAACTTCCTCTGTGTTCGTTGAAAAATCCGATTCCAGGTGGGTCCAGTGAAAACAGCTTATCGGGAATTATGAGAGACATCGGTTGCGTGTAGTTACAGAGACATATCTTACACAAGGGACGGACTTTATTTCACACAACATCCTATATACATGACGAGAAACGAACTGCGCAATAACTAGAATAATCACCTGATGGCGCTTTGAGCGCGTACATCAATCCTCGCTCTGAGGAAGTGGCTTTCTTTTCCCACACGTCGGCGGCGACGCCACAAGCTCAAGAATCGTTCGCAACACTGTACAAATTGCTGAACAACCAATTGCTTTCATCGCATGATCTGCGCGCTAGTGTACACGCGCCTTTAGAGGGTGGGTCGCAATTGAATTTCTTAAAAAGAAATTATGAATTCCATTGAAATTAACAGAAATTGATTATAATAACAATAAGGGGATGTTCTTCAGAAATGTTAATTTCTTTTTTTAAATTTTTTCATTAAAAAAATAAATTTTTGATCGTTTAATAAATTTTTGGGGTGAGGGCACGGAAACCCCGATTCCCCCGCGTACGTGTCTGATCCCACCCACATGTGTTAGGAAATTGGGGACATAATTGATGACGGAATTTTGTTGACCCGGAGGGGGTGGGAGTCAGAGTTTTGCTGACTTCTGCTGACAAGAGGGGGGGGGTCAAAAATAGCTACAAAATTTGCTGACTTTAAATCTTCTCAAAATCTAACCCAACTGTTGAAAAAGGGTTATTTTTTTTCTTTTAAATTATTAAAGCTGTTATTTTTTACTTTATTTTATTTTTTTATGAAATAACTTTGTTTTCATAGTAAAGATATACGTATATTCTCACTGTCATATGAAATAGAAATTTGTTGTTTTTAAAATTTGGTCATTTCAAAGTCCTGACCGTTATAACAAAGCATCCGTTCATCAAGGGTTAGGGCTGTTTATTCACATAAACAACCAATCACAATACAGTTCTTATTGCCGATGTGATCAATTCAGATATAAGATGAGATGCGATTGGACGTTTCTGTTGAGGAGACGCCTGCAGCACACCAATGTCTATCCGTCTCGCCGCGATCGGGCTCAGGGGCTTTTAAAAGTCCGTAGTTGTGCGGCGGTTTGTTTGTGATGGTCGTTGAGCGTGTGAAAATGATAACGGCGAGCAACAACATCGTATCTCATTGTGAATCGAAGCCATGAGAAAGTCGTCCAAGACGCGAGGAGTAGATAGCGCAAATAGTTCATCAGTTGCTGCCGAAAGACTGGCCGATTACAAAGGCGAGACAGCTTGCGGGTCGTCATCCTGTGGCTGTAGCCCTAACGTTAGTCCTAGTTCACCCGAAAACACCAGCGGCTCGAACCCGAGCTCCAGCGCGACCCCTTGCACAGCGGCGGCGGCCAACATGTTGGGAAGACTCAGCATATCGCAGCAGGACACGTCGTCGACGGCGGCCAACACCGAAACTCCCGAGCAGTCCGGCGGAGCCAAGGACCCTGGAAAAGTGAGCCACGAAAATCGTGATCTTGTTGAGTTTTGTTTTGTTGTCATTTTTGTTTTATGTATATTAGGCGGGTTCTTAACATTATGGGTCGCGGAGGGCTTTTCTCAAAGTCTCGCCACAGAGAGCAACAGGCCTACAATGATACAAATATTCAAACATCACTCTTCACCCAGAATTTTTAATACAGATGGCACAATTAAAAATGCACACTCTGCACTTATACACACTCAGACTGTCGGGTACACATACTTACACTTCCAGCACAACTCAGTCAGCTGTAAATTTCCCATGACGATATACTGGAGGTGCGTTCAATTTGAAAGAGGCTTCTCTCCCCCATTAAAAAGTCTCGCCACAGAGAGCAACAGGCCTACAACAATAGTTATTCAATTATTACACCTCACTCATAGTTGGAAGAACTGATGGTAGATGGTGGCACTACACATAATGTGCATCACACAGAAACAACCTTCATGTCAGGTTCAAGTTGCACACGCCCACATTCCAATATGTAGGCCTACCAATTCGTTAGAAGTTCCGCCAAGGAATGGCAACGAGGTTCATGTGGGGTTTAGTAGAAAGCCTTCCAATATGGGTTGTACAAAATCACTTGCAGGCCTCAATTCTAGAGCTATGGGTCATGACCCTGACTTGATTCGTAGGGCTTCGGAGATGGGTCGTACCTACAACCAAGTGTTTTTGAGCTGTGCATTATGATCCAAACTTGATTTGCAGGGTCTTCCATGATGGAAAGATGACGTCACTCTCTGATATTCATACAAAGTTTTTAACAACTGGCTGTTGCAAAGATAGTTTTAGAAAGAGAAAATTCAACTGTTTTTTCGGGGAATTGAACCCACATTCTTTTACTTTCCATGTGATTGCCCTAGACTATAAAGGCAATGAATCTCTCAATCTTTCTTTGGAGCTCGTGTACACTGAAAGGAACCTGACTCGGGCCAAGCTCACAACTACTGTGTTGCCACCAGATGGCAATTTATGAAAGGATGATGTCACTCTATTATCCATACAAGGTTTTTAACAACTGGGTGTTGTGAAGATGAATTTTCTCTTTCCAAAAATTCATCTTTGCAACAGCCAGTTAAAACCTTCTTCCATGATGGGTCGAAAAATTCAGTTACAGTCAAGGATTCTTTAGCTACTATTACTAAACCTCATATGTTTAATGAAGAAGGAGCAGTTGGTCATTAAAAACATTCAAATGATATAAACTTCTGTAGATAGAGACACACAAGACCTACTTTTTTGCATTGCAAGTGGGGAGTATTTGTGTAGTGACTCAATAATTTAAACAACATATATACATAATCTATGGAGAAAGACGGTCTCTCTCTTGTTAGCACAATATACACGGAAAAGTGGCTGTATGAAGTCCAAGCCACTCGTCCAGCATACGAGCATTGGCGGAGATATGGGGGTTCATGGCCAAAGGTAAAAAGCAGACTAATCTAATGTACTTGCATATATATAAATTGACTTCATCATCATTATGGTACGCCCCCCCCCCCCAGACTTTCAATTTCATCTTCACCTATGCACACGAGAGATTGGGATTCAATTTCCCGTTAGGGCAGAGATAAATTTTCCTTTCCTTAAACATCAATATCCCATATCATAGTTTCCAAAACTTTTTTGTTCCATCGCCCCCTTCATCAGAAATTTTTTCTCTCATCGCCCCGCAACTCAAGTGAACCCATAAGATCCTATGCTAAATCTGTAGCTTTTATCACCCCCCCCCCCTGTACTATTCCATCACCCACTTTGGGAAAAACTGTCCTCTATAGTGGCAGGAACATCTGGATTTATAGAATAAATGCACATCCAGTGGTGACGGGAATGAAACGGCAGTCAGTTTACCATAAAAATTATTTTAAAAAGAAAAAAAATTCATCTTTTTTTTCACATATGTTGCCATCTGTTAGCCCTGATGTCAGTTGTAAGCTGTTAGCAGCATGTTACTGATGAGACCAGAAACACATTCCGCCTTGAATCTTTTGCATATTTCAAGGCTTTTCCAAGGGATGGATGCATGTAGGATTTATATATAAATCAAACTTGTATATGGTGACAATCGTAATCACATCAAAATTTAGTAAATTAAAAGCAAGTTATAATTGATAATCTTGTAGATAAATTTCATAAGTTCACATTTGATGGTCTGTTTTTCCCGCGTGATGATTTCCATATATTCTATAGGGTGTTGAATAGCTTACCTCTAGGTATTTATCAAAACGCTGACTCGATCAGTGGTTGTAATGGCAAGTGCTAAGTGGTCCCAGATCTCTCACCAGTAAATAGTCAGGGTCTTATAATGTGGATCATGATAAGCTTGTCTGTGCTCTACTCTTATTGTGAAGACAGATGTTTTTTTCCACAATTGGATAATGCGACCAAGTCATGTATAGTTCATTGGACTTTGTAAAATCTGTCTCTTCCACAACTACTGGTCTGCAATAGGCACTTCCAAAGTGAAGTGTTTCTGTACCCATGCATTATAAAAAGTATTGTAATTCGTAACACGCATTAGAAAGTTCCATTCTAACTCCTCACAATTTCTGAATAAAACAAAGAAAAGGATTTCAGCTCGAAGGTGAGAAAAAATTCAGTTTTAGAATGTTTAGCGAAAAATGCAGGATTTAGCATTTTGAAACCCATTATGTTGGCAAGAAAAAAACGAGTGGTCCCATTTCCATACATCCTGTTCAACCAAACGGGACATATGATCATTATTACAATCAGGATTTTTTTTCAGATTTAGTTATCAATTGGTTATTGTTATCAAAATCCCAACATATTTACGTTAAGCGGTATGCACTGTATATTAGTAACTAAACCATGTGCACCTTGTTAACATTAAAAGTGATAGGCCTATACTGAAAGTGCGATATAAATAAAGACTTTACCTAGTTTTCACCATTAGTTGAAATTTTCGCAGCTGTTTTATTGAAAGGTGCGAAATCTGCAAATAAATTTATAACTAGGCCTAGCTAGATACTATGATATGAAAATTTTTAAATTGTTAACTGTAACGCAGCGGTTCTAAACCTGTGCTTTGGGAAGCTCTTGGGGCTCCCTTTGAACTTCCCAGAGGATTGGTGAGTGCTCGAGGAAAATAAAATAAATTAGTAGGTTTGATAAATAAATAAGAGGCTTACAGAGGGCTCCGGCATATAAATTATTTAACTGAAAAGGGATCCATGAGTCATAAAGTTGAAAGCCACTGCTTTAGCTTAATCTATGTTCAAATTTGCATCATTTGGCTTTTTGAGAAAGTGAAATTAGTTTCTCTAACATACATACTGTATTTTGGTATCATTCATTATATGTAATGCTGCAACTTTTAATTGCATTGATTTTCTTAAAATTTAGGAAAAAAAGCTCAGTTCAGGGTCATTAGGGAGTGGAGATGCAGCTCGTCCAAAGCAGGTCACAGTTACTCATCCTGGAACAAACAAAGCTAAACGGACATCAAAGAAGAAGGGATCCATCCAAGCAGATTTGGTAAATGATGTTAACAACCTTTGAATGAGATTTAACTAATTCTTGTACCACATTTAAAATCATAAAAAATTACAACCATAATACTAGGGCTGGACAAACCCAAGTTGCCATGGCAACTGAGAAACTGGTATTGGCACCTAAAATTTTATTTGTGTAGTTACTAAATTGCAGGCTGAGAGTAGCACAATCTATTTGGAATTTATAGGAACTTATCTGCCAACATGGTAGAGGGTCACTATGCCCTGAAAAAGTCAAAGGAAGCATTATTCTAGACCTTTTTCTTTGGCTATAAATTTTTTTTTTGGTGCCTAAACATTTTAACTGGTACGTTGATTTTTTTTTCCCCCCGATTTGTGCAGCCCTGCATAATAGCATTTATTTTTGTCATGGATTCAGTGTGATCTTACATAGTTATCCAAATGGACTCTTTCTGTAATCCTTGTTGTGTCGAATGGTAGATTTCACATGTAATCAGATCGCAAGGTGTTTATAAGCAGATATTAAGGTAGTGGTGGCAGTGTTTAAGTTTTGTTTCCTTTGACGTTTTGTCAAATTTAGTTTCTTCTCAAAAATCATTACAGACTGGAACAATCTCCCACCAAGTATCGTAGATTGTACTATGATTTCCAAATTTTCTTGTAACATCAATCTTCATTTTTGTCATATTTAACCACTGCATTCTCTTGTATAGGCCTTGGCCAAGAAATATTGAACAAATAAATAAGTATAAAAGTTATAAGTATAAATCACAGCTTTTTTGTATAAGGAAGTTCAAGGATTCTTATGTTCCGTAAAATCCTGTGTCAATTTCTGATCATCTGTCAATTTTAGTCAGGAGCAAATGCTGTTAGTTTGTTCCCAATCAAGGACATTTAAAAAATGTTGTGTTTTGTTAAATTCAAATATATTTCTTTCAATGTGAAAATATTATTTGGAAACAACGAAATTTTTAGTGATTTGTTATTTTTTTCATCAAGGATGTATCTAAAGAATTTTCGAGATGCAAAGAAGAAGGTTCCACAAGATTGGATTTGAGCAAATCAAACGTGAGTATAATTTGTAGTTATTTTTAGCTAATATGTTATGTACATCAAATGGGGAAAAATGCTATAAAATAATGTTTGTGTAATTTAATGTTAAAGTAATATTTTGCTTTTATGCACAAAATGTTGTACCAGAACTTCTAACGAATTGGTAAGTGTTGGAATGTGCATGTTGTAAATTTAACCATAAAGTTTGTTTCTGTGTAATGAAAATTTGTGTGGTGTGCTGATATCTGACATCAATTTTTGTAACTATGAGTGAAGTGTAATGATTGAATAATTATTCAATCATTACACTTCATTGTAGGCCTGTTGCTCTCTGTGTTGAGACTTTTTAACAGAGGAGGTCAACATCGCATTCACTCCTTAAAGTTGGGAACCACAGGAAACCAACTTCTGCATACCACTACTGTGGTGAGGGTGAGGTTCGAACCCAGGTCCTCACAATGCGAGTCCACCAAGAGGGTTACATGCCGGAAATTACAGTACTTTCACGGCTATCTACTGTCATTCAAAGACAGCTTCTATTTGCCGTAAATCTGTTTCTTTCCTACAAGATTGCGAATACTCATTTTTTGGGGGAAATCGTAAAGCATTCAGATTGGAACACCCTTTAAAATTGTAAAAAAAATTTCCAAGATCATTGGGGCAGGAGGAAACCAGATCTGTAAAAACTTTACCTTGAAGTTTTGTCATCCAGCCCAGCCCAGCCCCCCCCCCCCCCCAAAGCAGAATGTGTCAAAATCTGTGACGTTCGTCGCAGAACAATTAGCGCTACTGCAAAACAATTCGGAAGAATTTTAAGAAAAAGTGTAAAAAAAACTATTACATGTATGGGGATTTTTACCGCAGAACATTTCCAGTCAGCCGAGGGCTCGTTGCAGAACAGTGCTAAGCATTCTGCTTTAGGGATCCAGCCTCTATGCAGTCATCACCATTTTGCTTTTTGGAAATTGAGTGTGTACGCAGAATCAGCTTTGGAAATGAATTATTTAATTCACAGGGATGCCAGTGAATGATGTAAGGGACCTTGTATACCTTACTATCCTGTATAATTGAAATTGTAAGCATTCAACTTTTTTTTTAGATTACTGTTCTACCAGCATCAGTCAAAGACTTGACACATCTGACAGAGTTGTATTTGTATGGCAACAAACTGACAACCTTACCGCTTGAAGTCGGCTGTCTGGTCAACCTATGCACTTTAGCTTTGAGCGAGAACTCTCTGAGTAGCTTGCCGGATACATTATCCAGTTTGAAGCAGTTGAAAGTCTTGGACCTGAGGCATAACAAACTAAGTGAAGTGAGTTGTTTTTTTTTTTCATTTTATTTCAAAGACACACATAATAGGACAAAAACACAAGAACACACTAAACGACATAATACAAAACAATACAATGTCGACTACACAAAAAAAAAGATAAATAAAGAAAAATAAACATGCACTTTGTAACCTGTAGGGCAGGACTTGACAAATAAAGGAAAAAAAATCTAGATGCCAAGCGTATTTCTTTTGCTCAAGCCAGTAATTACACATACAAAGTTTTAGGTGCCAGTACTTATTTTTTTAGTTGCCATGGTGACCTGGTGCCTGAGATTTGTCAATCTCTGCTATGGGGAATTTACAAAATCCTTCCATCAGGTCTAGGTGAGATGTTAATTTGAAATTGTTTCAATGCAGCAGCGTTGGTCAGGATATTTTAATTAGCATGATTATAATTTTTTTTTCACCAAGTATGAGTCCGAGAAACGTTGAGGTGGGATAGTGAGAGATCAAAATATAAATTTGTTTTATGATGTCAATTCAGAATAATTTTTTTTAAATGGTACATTACTGTATTATAGTATCTCACTGTATTATAGTTTCATAATTTAAGTCTTTTATAATTGAAAAAATGTCTTTTTTTTTTGGAATTTGTTACATTGTTTGTGTTATTAGCGCCATGATAAAAGATGCATCCCTTCATCAGACTTAGACTATGATCCTCTGGCATGAGATGAGATATTTTAAAGTTATCTCACAGTGTCTTTGTGCACAGCTTCTGACAGACAATGAAGTTCCTTGATTCCCGTTGCTGTCAATAAAGAATGTTGTCTTGTATTATATATATATGTATATGTTTGTATATATATGTTATATATATCTTATGTATATGTGTCTAGTTATTCATGGGGTCCATGCGAGGCCTGCTGGCAACGTGCATATGCACCTGCCCATGTAACCTCAACTTTGTGTCTTGTCCGCTGGTGCTCTTTCAGTGCTTAGTGCTCTGGACTAAGGAGCGAATCGCTCTTCCACCATGGCCCAAACCCTCTGAGTGACCAGCTTATATCCCCTATGGGGACAGAGCAGAGGTCATGGTTGATTTGGGATCCTTGCAATGGACGTCCGTCACTATGACCACATTATTAATCTGCAATTCTTCACTAATTATTTCAATTTTAACCTGAGACAGTCTTGTCTAGTACTGTATGAGAAAATTGTACAATAGAACTTGTTTAATTCAAATTTTGTATAATTCGAACATTTGTGAACTCCCCTTCAGTTTATATAGAATTTAATGTTAAAATTACTGGTTTAATTTGAATTTTTTTTTAACATTTTGGGTAATTCGAAGTTGTGGGGGGGGGGGGGAATCATGATTTTTTTTGTATGAGCAAATTTAGTTCGAAAAATTTCTAGAAGTAGTCAGACTGTCTTTTCTCAACCAAGTTGTTAAACAATAAATCTTTAAAGACAGGTAAAAGTTTGAAAATTCTGGGGGGTTTTTTCTGTTATTTTTTGATAATTTAATTCCCATTTTAACATCGTTCAGCTGGGGGTGCATCAAGAATGAGTAACATAATCGGTATCAAGTAGTAAACAATCTATGGATCAAGGTGCAAAATTTAAAATCTGAATCTTTTTATTGTCACTGAGCACATGAAAAATATTGGGAAGTACAATTTTGTAATAAGTTGATGAAAGTATATTTCTTTGGTATCATAAGAATGATATGCAAAATTTGCAGAAACTGTTTCATAACAGATTATTATATGAACTGGTTTTCATAAATAAGGCTAAGCATGGCCAAGAAATTCTGCAGTGATACTGATTCTTGACCATATGGAATAATGCAGTAGCTAAGATCAATTATTGTAATTGTAAGTTATTAAAATTAGGGAAACTAAAAAAGGGAAACGAAAAAATAACTGATGATGAAATTTTAATAATTGAATAACTAGTATCTCCTACGTGAACGTTGATAATTAAGTGTTGCAATTTTTATACGTATTACAGATCCAGGATAAATCAATTGTATAATATGAATTTTTTTCCAATGACTTTCAACTTAAAATTTATTTATCAACAACAAATTTCAAGTTCTCAATCTATATGCAAAGTGATATTTGCAATGTGCAGTTCCATTGTGCTGTATTAACCTTAAAATACCTTGTATTAATGAATGAGGCTTATAATGAATTATTTTTTCAACTGTAATTCTAATTTTTCTCATAGATTCCTGAAGTTGTCTACAAGTTGACATCATTAGTCACATTATATTTAAGATTCAACAGAGTAAGGGTTGTAGGAGAAGAAATCTCTAATCTAACCGTAAGTTGCTCTTATTTTTTATGAGATTCATGCGGTTGTTGAAGAATTCTATATATAGATTTTGTTTTTGAATTTATGTAGAAAAATGCATTTTTTGGGGGAGGGGGGGTTATAGTATTACAAAATAGCATTAATTGTCTTTTTAGAAAATTCAGTGTGTGTTAATAAAGTGATCATAATTTTATTTGATTCTTATATAATATGTACAAATGAAACTGAAAATCATTGAAGGAAAAAACTTTAATAGAGAAATATGATCTTAGTGGTAGTAATTTTGTTTTTCTTATCGTCATAGAATCTCACGATGCTCAGTTTAAGGGAAAACAAAATCCAAGAGCTTCCAGCTGGTATAGGTAAACTGACGCAGTTGGTCACGTTTGAAGCATCAAACAACCATCTCAGACATTTGCCTCCAGGTAAGGCTTTCTTTGTATTTGAAAATAATTTCTTGATCACAGTAAAATTTTGAGTTATGAATAAAAAGTCGGAGTAAGGATGGGGTAAGAAGTTGCATCAAGTTAATTCATTAAAAACTAGTTAATAACTCTTGGTTATAAATAATAAGCAATGTCTTGTAACATGAGCAAGCATGTTAAACCCATTTTGGCTTGATGAGCTGGTGATATTTCACAATGTTAGTATCACTTATACCAAAGCCTCTCCCTTGAGCATCGTATTGCCACAACTAAACCAGCAGTTCATTTTGTCCCACTGTGGGCAAGACCCATCTGAATGAGTTCAAGTGCTGAACCCTAACATTTTTCAGTGCTTCAATGAAAGACCAAATTAAAAAATATATGCAATTGTTTAGGTGCCCCTTGTTTGATTTGGGACTCCTATTCCAGGCCCATGGGTCCACTTGTTAAATTTCCACTGACTATAGGAGTGCATTCATAGCACAAGCCCATGAAAATTATGTCTTACTGAAAATGGATTCAGTACTCATGGGTATTAACTTGGAAAATATAGAATTTGGTGTGAACATTAGGCCAGGATTACGCTATAAAAATTTTAGAAACGTCCTTTTATAAAACTTGAAAAATGTGACCAATAAGCATATTTTTTACATTTGAGTGAATATAACCATTAAGCTTATTGGTTGTTTTTTAAGCTTTGTAAAAGATCTTTTACAAAACTCTAAATCTATCTAACTTTTATTGTGTAATCCCAACTTAAGAGCAATGCACAAAAACCATATCTCTATGGAAATAATGATTTCAAATTCTATAATTTGCTTATTGTACTCAAAAACTTGAAAAATAAATTTTTCCTCATAACTTCTTGCTTTTATAATTTTCCCGTAGAAATTGGCAACTGCATACAGCTTTCAACGTTAGATGTTCATCATAATGAACTTTCTGATGTGCCTGAGACTATTGGAAACTTGGTCAATCTTACAAGGCTGGGTTTGAGGTTTGTTTCTATTTTTTGTTTGTTTATTTCTTAACTATTCATCCAAGTAGTGTACTAGTTCATCAGTGTCACCAAAATATTGTTCTGAAAAGAAAATGATAAACTGTAATTTTTAGAAGTTGCGTTTATATTCATTACCATTTTTTAATGTAAATTTCTTGCTCTAAGGCTTTTATGAAAGAGAAAAAATTTTATAAAACTTTTTTTTTTCTATCTGAAAATTTCTTTTATTTGAAATTTTAATTATTCAAGGTTTATTCACAAAGTATTTGACAATTTTTTGTGCATAAACCAATGAAGCTAGAGAGGCATGGTTTGGTGCACATATGTAGGCGAGTACAAAGAGAGATGTTTTTCCTCAATCTGCAACACATCTAGAAAAGTGACTTTGCAGATATTATTCCGAGGCACACTTGTAGGCGTAGAAAAAACATCTCTTTGTCTCTTGAAATTCTTTCTATTTCTTTGCTCCAATTTTCGATCTCATGATATCTTGTAAGGAAAACTGTTAACAAATTTATATTTTATGTTTTCAGTAAATTTTATAATGTGTGAGATGAAATAAGCTACTTATTTATAGATGCCCCCCCCCCCCACTCCATCAACTTGAACATTTTTTATTGCACTTTGCACATTCTTTCTGTTATTGTGTCAAGATATAATTTTGATATTGCACACAGCTTTTCTAGACTTTAATTATGAATAAAGTAAAACTAAAAATTTCCCATGCTCTCCAGGTACAATCAGTTGGTACGGATTCCTAAATCTTTAAGCAAGTGTGTGAATATGATGGAGTTCAATGTAGAGAACAACAATATCTCTCAGCTGCCTGTAAGTAAAATAAAGTTTGAAACTCTTTTTTTTTTTCTTGGAAATTATGGGTATCATTGCAAAGTTAAGATCATCTGTGATCTGATGACAGAAAATGTTTTATAATTTCAGCTAATACTGTCAAATATGCAAAATACCTTTCAAGGTTATCCAAACTAATAAAAGCCTCATGATTTGAATTTTTTTTTTAATATTTTAAATCAAAGAACTTAAACTTGTTTTTTTATTGAAATTTGTTTGGCTGATTTTTTTTAGGGCAGGGAAGTTGTGCACTGTCATCTGTACTTGTCTATGTCTAGCATTGTTAGTTTATTTCTGCTCAATAATTTCTTGTATAGGAGGGTCTGTTATCGAGTCTTTCGAATTTGACAAGTCTCACGCTGTCCAGAAATAGTTTTACGTCATATCCAGTTGGTGGACCATCACAGTTCTGTAATGTATATGTGAGTATCGATTTATCATTACCTAATAAAACTTGACCATCTTCTTTCATGGGATTAAAAAAAAGCACAACCATCAAAATTATAGTGCAGGCTTAGAGGAATGGGATTTAACCATGCTACTTTGCCTAAACAAGTATAACAAAAGGGTCACAAAAATGAATTTTTAAAGTAATTTGTTGCATGATGGTGATTGTGTCCTATTACCACAGTATATTCGTATATTCAAGGTGTAATATAACAGTGTATATACTGTATTATATTGAACTAGCAGTAATATTTGGTGTTTTGCAGGGACTTCTCGTATACTGGGAGCATTGAAAAAGCACAAAAACATTGTGAACGGATAACCATGTTTGGAACACAATGTTTGGGAACCCCAGTAACCAAAGTAAACATTCCAAAGGTCATTGTTGAGGCCTACGAATCATTGTTGCCCAACAGTTTTTGACCATTTCAGACATTTGCCCAGCTCTGACAGACTTGTATCTAATCATTCATGTCTGGTTCCATTTGGTGTACAGTGAAACCTCAATATAACAATTCTCTGTGACCAATATAACAGATAACCAAAAAACAATGTCGCTGTAGAGGGGTTATCATTAGATGGGGTTATATCATTAGGGGGGGGGGTTATATCTCAAAAGGTGGTAGTTTAACATTAGAATAGTCATTTCCAAACAAGCTTTGAAAAAATATACTGTTGAGGGATTTATCGTTACATTGAGTATTGTTGTAGTGAGGTATATATAGTAGACTCAATTATCCAATCTCCATACCATCCGGCCTAGTTAAAAATTCATTCATAATAATTCAATGTGATTCAAAAGCTTCACAAAATCTGGTTTTGGGATGTAGCTATGTAAAAATTGGCTATTAAAATTTCTTGCACTGTGCTACCCAAACGTCGTAACTTGTTTTCACTTGGGTTAGAGCATAAGTAGATGGGCATTGCATCATGGAAGAGGGCTAAAAGAGAGAAGCAGTCATCTATCAAGGACTTTTTCAAGAAACTAAAAACTGAATTTTGACTCTTTCATCTTAGGCCTACCTTTTTGACATTTGCATAATTATTTATCCATTAACAGTCAAACTCACAGTGCCAGGTATTAGGTATCAGGTATTATAGCTAGTATACATATATAGAGGTAGATGACAAATCCCTTTTTGCTTGAAGTTGTTATTAGAATATCAAGCATTTATATGAATGTGTTAAGTCTAAAATAACGTTTTATATTTGCAGTCTGTGAATTTGGAGCACAATCAGATCAGCAAAATACCATTCGGTATTTTTTCCCGTGCCAAAAACCTGACCAAATTGAACATGAAAGAAAATCAGCTCACTTCATTACCTCTAGGTATATTATTATTCATCTAACCATGATCAATCAATACAGACTGTTCCAAACTGTTTGCACAGTGGATATCTCTACAACCGTTGACTTTGGAAACATGCTTTCAGTTATGAAAAGTTTTCTTGAAGTTCACTTGAAAAAGACGAAAAGTGTTGACATTACCAAAGCTAAAGAAAGATTGAAAAATATCTGCTTTAAGCAAGCTAGGAAAGATACCCCCCCCCCCACCTCCCCCAATAAAACCATGATAATAATAATAACGTGATCCTCACGTATTCCCAAGGGATCAGCATGATCCGTCCAGGGAATTTGTTAGTGTTAGGTTAGTAGACAACCATGCCCGAACCGTGATTCGAACCCAGACCTGCACAGTGAGAAGCTAGTTCCCTAACCACTCGACTGCCAGTCGAGATAAGAACTGTTTTGTTATCAAGAAGACCCTTGTCTTCCTTTCATTAAAGCACACCCACAGGATTAAGATGAATTCATAGAGGAGAAAAAAGATCAGCTACTATTCACGCGTTTGTTTGCTTGTCAATCGTTTATAACTATATACACTGTATCCAGATCCGCCATTGTTTGCATCTATAGCTCACAGGTATGGTATGTACAATTGTTTGGAAGTGGATTATTGTTTCCATAGAACAAGGCTATCGAATTGGGAGATGAGGATTGAAGTTTCAAGAAATACCAACTGTGTTTTGCATCATTGACTATAAAAAACTGAAAATGAGTTATATTAGAAAGGTGTTCGATTGACTGAGTTTGGAAAATTAATGTTCTACTGTATATAAAATCCTATGTTTTGGCAACTTACCATTGCGTTGGCGCAAGCTTTCATTATCTTGAAAGTTTCCATTTTTTAGGGACTATACACAAATAGAATGAACTCAACCATTTTATTTTTTTATTCACAATTAATCATAATTACATTTTTTGACAATTTTGAAAATTACAGAATTTTTACAATTTTTAATTTAATTTACATTTCACAATTTGTGAACCACACTCTTAATCTTTAGCTATAAATTCTGGAAATTTAAAAGTCAGATATCTTCATTAATATTGCATTTAAAAATATAGGGTGTTTTTCGTAAATGACTTTTAAGAGCCCCACACACACACACATTTAGATTTCACTAAGTGGAAGTTTCAGTCTACAGAGTCTACATCTTTGGAAAATTCAAGACATTTTGAGTAACTGCACAAGTTTGAAAACTTTTGTAATTGAAAGTATGTTTCTAAAGTCAATGGGCACAGACATATCTGATGTGCAAATAATTTGGGACAACCTTTATAAGTGCTGCAATGAAGTTATATCACACATTTATGCATTTTTGTGTGAAAAAGTATGACTCTGTTGCTATGTTGTAAATGGCTCTTTTATTTTTCCTCTTTCTTCTTTCAGATGTCGGAACATGGACAAATATGGTTGAATTGAATCTAGGAACTAATCAACTTACTAAGCTTCCTGATGATATCCAATATCTTCAGTCGCTCGAAGTATTGATATTAAGCAACAATTTGCTCAGGAGACTTCCGCCTACAATAGGAAATTTGAGGAAACTGAGAGTCCTTGATCTGGAAGAGAACAAATTAGAATGCCTTCCAAATGACATAGGTACGTAGCGATTTATTTCTTTCAGCATTTGTGATTTCTTAAATTCTGTTGTAATTATTGTGTGATACAGTCGATACGTGTTGTAGCAACCATGAATTCTAGCAGGGTCACAAATTGCAAAAAAAAAAAAAAAGCTCTAAAAAATTTTTACCTGGAAAAAAAGGTCTAAGCTAATGCTTCTTTTGACTTTTTCAGGGCATAGTGACTATCTTTCATGTTAGCAAATATGTTGCTATAAATGCCAAACATTTTGTGCTGCTCTCAGCCTGCAATTTAGTAACTGCACGAAGAAAATTTTAGGCACTAATACCAATTTTTTAGTTGCTATGGTCACCTGGGATTTGTCCAGCTCTGCATTATTGACTATTTAATTACAACTAGTACGATAAGACCCATATGTTCTAATATAACTACTATATGTTTTTCTTTCCATGTAATGACCAGCTACTGAAAAGTCTGTTTTTGATTGAATGATGAGGATGGTTATGCTATCTTGTCCTCTTACCATTTATTAATATTTTATCAAACATTGTGACCCTGTTACTTCACTCAAAAATTCCTTTACAGTGATCTAACGTGCATTACTCTTTGTGAATTTAAATTAGCGAGTTGGAGTCTCCTTTGGTTTGAAGAGCAACCCAACAAGACTAAAGTTATATTAATAACTCTGGCCATTAAACATTAGAATAAAAGGCTGAAACTTGAAAGTAATAGATCAATCATTTAGATTTAACAAAGCATTTTATTCATAGAAATGTAAAGTTACTGATTACATTATTGTATTTGTACCATATTTAAGTTAATACGTGATATGAGGGACATTCAAAATCAAGAGCATGAAATGTGTTGAGTACGACTTACTCCATTCCAGGGTAGCTTCTCCTGTTTCTTCATACTGCCTCTGTTTACTCGACTCATGTGAAACTCAAGACCTAATTTCTCTCTAAATTCTTACCCTCTCATCTACTTTTCCTACTCTAAAATCATTTCATATTTTCATCATAATTTTAACTCTGCCTTTTGTGCTAGTTCAAAACTTTTCATTGGATCATCTTATTCTTTTCTTTACTCTTTGTCCCACTCTCCGCCATAGAGCTTTCACTTCATTGATTAGAGTTTAGTTTTACCATTTTCTCTGATAGAATCTCATGAAACTATAACCTTTGACCCAACCATTTTAATTCAGATCAGTAGTACATTCATAGGAATAGTCTACACACATTCCTTAATAAATCAATGAGCAATCAATTCGGCAAATTAGCCTTATCTTATTTTACATAATATTTCCAGTGCTGCGGTCTTCAGCTTGACATGAACATTATTTCTACCTACCTATTATTCTATATTAGGACCTCATTTTATTACATTTTTCCAATTTTCTCTAATTACATATAACTGCATTCCAAAATATACTTTTTCCCATAAATTCAACAACCTTTTCTCATTCCGATTAGACTTTTCCATTAAAATTCACCACTACTCAATATCACCCCCTGACCTACATTCTTGTACTGACATAGATTCTTTTACGTTTCTCTAGCCTCTTATTTTTCTTTCTCCTCAGCTACATTTTTCCCATACTATTATTTCTATTGTATCCATATAAAACTATTTCAATTTTCCTAACTGCCTTCAATTAACTCATCTAGTTAGCATTAACTGCACCTTTAATTAACTCATCAAGTTATAACAGTTATGAGGAACATGGACTGTAGTAGTAAAAAGATAATAGTGGTCACAGAGCACGGCCCATTTCCAGTCTATTTAGAATTGTTTAAGTGCTCAACTCACTCTGCTTATAATTGTGGAGCTAGTGGATCCCTTTGGCAATATGCAACGCAGTGTTCAAAGACGACCCAGTTCCACTTTGGTAAGATGCCGGAGTCTCATACCTTAGCCTGAAAGATAAGGACCCTTCGTAGTCCTACAAACTTCCGCTGCCTGATAGGTCTTGTCAGGTTTCTGGAACAGAACTTGCATCACATGCGCGACAAAACCAGAGGAGCATGTGAACTGAGAGGAGGCACCAACCCAACATATGTGCCATCAGGGGCGTGCTGCAGTCAAGGGAGGGAGTACGACTTGTAGCCAAGACTGAGAGGAGTTACCAATGTCACATACCTGCCCTCGCGAGAGTGCAGCAGTCAGGGGAGAGCATGCAACTTGTGACTGCAGCGGACCTATAACTATTGAAGACGCAATACCAACTGTGGACCTGATATGTGGAAGCTGGACACTATATAAACATGGATGGCTGTGATTAGCTGATTCACTGTGATTCAAAATTTTATATTCATTATTGACAATCATTAGATTTAGATTATTGGCAATCATTTGATTAACTGACGATTGCTAGATTTTGTAGCATCTTATAATCTTGTTTATAATTTTGATTGCCCATTGGCATTTGTTGTTTAGATTTCAATTTTCTGTTGTGTGATTTTAAGTTGACGATCGTTTATATATATATATATAATTTTTTTTTTTTTGCCTTCGTCCGAAGTGACAATGTTTTGTTGTTTATAAAACATTCCGGATATACCCATCCTTCAGGAACTCTTCGATATCTCTTTGAGATGGGAAGCGGGGTGTGCCTGATCTTCAAAGGACTGTGGTGTAAATCATACGTGCAAATGCAAAAAAACTTTTTTTTTCTTCCTCCACCCCAATATTTTGATAATAAAATGTTCAAACAATCAATTTTATTAATTTTTTTTGTAATAATTTCTCTTAGGTTTTCTTCGAGATCTACAAAAACTGATAGTCCAAAGTAATCAGCTGCAAAACTTGCCTCGTGCAATTGGTCATCTGTCAAACCTCACTGTTCTCAATGTTGGGGAGAACAACATCAGCTTTGTACCTGGAGAAATTGGTAGTTATTACAGCTTTTATACAGTTTTGGTTACTTCATCATAAATTATGAGTGCAGTAAAACCTCTTTTGTGAAAACCGGTGGGACAAAAAAAAGAATTGGTTTATAAAACAGTGGTGACTGTTAATCAAAGGTTTAAAAAGCATACTTTTATTATACACACTGAAATTATTCTTTGGTCGTAAAAGAGGGATGACTGCATCTGAGGGGTGTCTGCTAAGAGGGGTTTTACTATGTAATATGTTTTGTAACTAGAATAGTGTGTGGTAAACTGCGCAGTGAAACACATCTCAGAAAATAGCTTTTGATGCTCGAAGGAAAAAGTGGCTGTCTGGGAGGTTGGGTACTGTACCATCTTTCCATTTTATGATCGCATAAATTAGTCACATTTTGGCTGTTTATATTTTAAAAAGTATACCATTTAGATGAAAGTCAAGTTGTATCAATAGTTACATCTTGTTAAGAATAATCAATCATACTTCCTTCAATTAGCTTTCATTTATGATACAGGAAACTTAAATTTCTGATTTTTGTCATTGCTAAAACTATGTATCATTTCTCTTTGGGAAATTTGAAGAATACACCTTGAGAGAAAAAAGCTGCTTGTTGTCATCCAAACTAGCAAAAAATATTTTTTTATTTGTAATAAATGGCAGTGGACAAGTTAGACCTGTAGAAGTGGCAGCAGATTGTAGGTAGTTTTAGCATTGTGTCTTTTGTTTATTCTAAGAAAAACTCCATGAAGAGGGCATGGATGTTATGCAATTGCTCCTTCTAACACATTCCTCCTTTGCACAGCAAAACTACTTTAACCCTATGGAAATCACTAAGCGCACCATTCATGCACATAGGTACAGTAAAAAATAATGGGAATCGTCTCACTGTGAGCACAGCATTCATAGCATGCAGTTTTCTTGCTGGGTAACCAATAAAGCCATGACTCCAGAGCCAGTGTAGTGTGTCAAGCAGTGTTGCTTAGAAAGTTGTGTTTTTCCATCTGTGAATTTTTTCGTGGAAGCTGTTTTGCATTGTCCTCATTTTTTTTGTCATGGCAGACTTATGCATTAACAGCATACAACCATTAAGTTTTGCTCTCTACTCGGGAAAAGAGCCACAGAAACTTTTGGGATGTTGAAAACAGCTAACAAGGATGCTGCTGTTTAATTTTGTTGCATTCCAAAATTTTGACAAACGAGACACCAGAATGCGAACAACTAATTTTTTTTTGGAAAAGTAACTTGTGTGACATTTTGCCATCTGACCACAGAAATAACAGGAAATGTCGATTTACGACCAACCGCACGTATAACGAGTTCCTTCCTCTAGGTCAGTCTATTAAAAAGGCTTCCTACTTTGATGTGCTTAGTAGATTACGCAACAGTGTGCAGCAGATGATACCCAATTTGTGGGAGACTGGTTATTGGTTTTGTCATTATGACAATGTTTCATCTCACACAGACCTCACAGTGTGCCAATTTTATCAAAAAAAAAACGATATTTCTCCTGTACCTCATTTAGCTTATTCGCCTGATTTAGATCAGTGGGATTTTTTTATTCTCACAGATGAAGAGGGGACCTGAAAGAAAAGTGTTTTGCTAACATGGACAAAATGAAAGCAAAAACAATAGAAGCACTGTCTGGCATCATAACAGATGAATTTAAAATGTTTTTGATCATTTATCATTTTTGTCGCACCATGTCATTTTATGCACACGAGGGCTAATTAGACTGAGACCTACAATTTAATGCTGATTCTGAATGGCAATGTTCGAGATTTTGCCTTTTTTCACCGAGATGTTGGTTCGCTAACCTCTTGGTGTGGGTAGCAATCTTTTTCTGTGGTCATGTTATCACTGTTTCTGTTGTACCTTTGCTTCAGAAACGTTTCTAACATGGACGAATCGGGTATTCAATTCACAACACCTCTAAACATCCTTTAGTGCAGTGTTTCCCAAAGTGGGCAATATCACCCCCTGGTAGGCGATGGAATGGTCCACGGAGGCGATAGAGGCTACACTTGAGTTGGGGGGCAATGAGAGGAAACAAATTGCTGATGAAGGGGGCTATGGAACAAAATGTTTGGGAGACTATGCTTTAGTCCTTTTGGCAAGTATCTTATCAACCTGACCTACCATGCCCAGAATTTGAGCAATGGAAGAAAATACTGGACAGGTTTATTTACTCTGATGAAAAGTACTTTGAAGAGGGAATTAAAGAATCTTCCTATAAAAAGAATTTTTGAATAAGTAAATTGTAAAAAATAAATCATGGTTACTTTTGGATACACCCTCACATGTGGCATATTGCCATACCAAGCACATAAAAAAACATGTCCAGCATATGAAATATAACAATCAGAAGGAACGTTGGTGATTAAGTGTAAAAAAAAAGGTTTCACCACAATATTTTTTTCCAGTTGTGCTATTTTCATATTTCATGTTTGTTTGTTTTTTTCTTATTTTCAAATTTCTCAGGTACATTGGAAAATCTGGAAACCCTACTCATCAATGATAACCCTAGTCTTCACAACTTGCCATTTGAACTGGCTTTGTGTGGTAGCCTCCAGATAATGGGTATCGAAAACTGTCCTCTATCACAAATACCTCCAGATATTGTGAATGGCGGACCATCTCTAGTCATTCAAGTAAGCTTGACTGCATTTGATTCAATTTTAAAACTCTTCGTGTTCCACAAAGTGTGCTATAAGAGAATGCATGTTGAAAACATTTTTTCCCACTTAGCCATTTTTTACCAGTTGGATTTTTTTTAAATTTATTATACAGTTCTGCTACTGCTTGATGTGATCACATCGGGGGGGGGGGGCGATACTCATGATAATAACTGACTGATAACTATATACGTGACCATATATCCTATTTGGAAATGTGGCAAATCAGTTTTTCTTTCCAACCTAAAAAGGTTTTTATAATGTTTTTTTTCAATAGTAGAAACAGGATTTTTGCCCCTCTTTAAGCAAAAACCATCTTTTCCATTAGGAAATTGTGAGGACTTGAAATGGAACTGTCTCATGTGTATTTCAAATTGTGATACTTTTTGAGAAAGTCTTTCGGCTGAGAAACTGTGAATGTGATCAGTTGAAAAAAACTGACCATGAACCGCAAAAGGGATTTTTTTTACCTTGCACATGCCTTCATAATGGGAAAGAAATCGCAAAAGAAGCGCTACACATACATGGACCATAGCGGCTATTATGGCCCGATTGTGATTGTGAGTTGTGACATTGTGATTTGAGTACAAAAATTTTTGTCAATAAGGAAGCCTTTTATGGATAAAATCAGTCTGATTCAACCTTAGCTTCAAAATATGTGAAAAGGGGAAAACTCTGAAAATAAATTGATAGCATAAACCAAAGTCCTGATAACTGCTAAACAAATTTTTTCCCATGTTATGATATTGGTCCGTTCCATACTTAGCAAAAGTGGTAACGATCCCTGTATGATAACTTTACCAGTCATTCTAATAAACTGTAATAACTGTAATCTACTGTAGTTATTATACAGCGTGCATAAGAAACTCCTTTTATCCTGGAGTAACTCGCCAACCGTTAATCCCAGAAGCATACTTCCAATTAAGAAAAAGTATCCAAATAACGTATATAGACCTCAGATACATCATTCATATTGTATAGTTTTTTTAAAATTAACTTTTTATTTGGGCAAATACCTCTCTTGAGGTCAATAAAAAAAATTCCATGTTTTCAAGTGCAATATTCACTTAGATATTTGAATATGAAAATTGCTGAAAATGAAGGAAAGAACCACAGAAGTTAACAAGCTCATTCTATGCTTCATATGCTGTTCTTTTCTTTTCCTCATTTTCAACATTTTCATATATCTTAGTGAATATTGTACTTAAAGACATGGATTGTTTTTTTCTGTCTGGCCAAAAACTTTCTAATTGGGTTTTTTAGAACATGGTGACCAAATAAAAAGTTAATTTTTTCTTTGGTTTTAATAACCCCTTGCAATATGAATGAGATATCTTAGGTCTACATGTTATTTGGATACTTTACTTCAATTGGAAGTACGCTTTTAGGATCAATGGTTCACAAGTTATTCCAGGATATAGGGACTTTTTCATACGGTAAAAGATAAGTGATATTGGAATGCAAAGGATTTATGTTACATTAAATGTGATCAATTCAGTTATCATACATAGTAATTGGTTATTATGCACAATCACAAAGCATTTCGTTAATTTAAATAAACTTCCCTAAATTTATTACTTTTACCATAATTGTGCATAATACCCCATCGCTGGTAAATTTGATAAGTACTTGAAATTTATTGCCTTTATTTGTGATTATACCCACTAGTATAATTCGTGAATTCGATAAATATGAAAAAATTCCAAATGAGTCTAGTATGTGTGTGATAACTATGGTCGGACTCTGATATAATGATAACTAGAGCTCAGATTTTTATGGCCTAAAGATGATAAAAATTGGAGCCCTAACGATAACAAATTTTACGATCGGGCCCTGATATAATGATACATGTATAATTGCTTACAATGTATAGCCCTAGGTATCATTATATCTGGGTCCGACTGTAATCATTACACATACTTGACGCATTTAGAATTTTTTCATATTTATCAAATTCACCAATTACTAAGGCATCTGTTCTCAACTGGTGCTCTGCGGAACCATTTGGGCTCCATGTGTACTCCCCAAAAGCTCTGCAGCTCGAGGAAAATAAAAAAACTGAATTTGAAGAAGAAAATCTATAAATATTTTTAAATAATATAAAAATAAGTCAGTAACTTTGATGAATAAATAAATAAAATAGACCTACGTGCTCTGCCTTAAAAATATCAGACAGAAAGGGCTAGTCAAAAAGGTTGAGAACCACTGCACAAGGATATTGTGCATAATCACAAATAAATGAGATAAATTTCAAGTATATATTGAATTTACCAACAACACTTGGGTATTACTCATATTCGCCGGCAAAAGTGATAAATTCATCGAACTTACCAAGACAGATTGGTAAGTATGCATAATAACTGGATATTATGTATGATAACTAATTTATCACATTTACTGTAATATATACTCCAAAAAATAGTATTTTAAGTTTTTAATTTTACTGTTACCATTAATATTTTTGAAGTTGTAGTCTGACGTTTCTGGTATTTAACTGACTTCACCATTATTAGTCTCAGTAAATCAAGGATCCACTACATTTGCATTGAAATGTAACTCTTTTTTTTTTGTTTCTTTCAGTACCTGAAAATGAAAGGTCCATTTCGTTCGATGTGAGTCTAGAGAGAGAGGGAAAAAACGTGACCAGAAGAGAAGAGGAGCCCTTACCATATCAAGAATTCCAACCTGGAGAGGGGGCTTTTCGGAATCAAAGTCGCTCTCGACACAGGTTGGAAAGAGAGCGAGGAGTTAGCTTGCATGAGTGCTGATAGCCATCCCCCTATAATGCTCAGTATGTGTAATATTCGTATGTCTGTTATATGTCGACTGAATGTCATTGCGTATTGACAATGTATTCCAATCATTTGGAGCTGCTTGATGGGCTCGCAACACTGAATATGCAGTTTTGCGTCCGCCTTTGTTTTTATATTATTATCATTATTTTCCCCTTTAGTTTTATCGTTGAATCGTCTTTTTTTTTTAATGTTAAGCAAAGTGTGTTCATATATGATAAAGTATAATGATTATAAATATATTGAATAATTGAATATATATATAAATATATAAATATAATTATGTATCTATGCATACATTATATGTATAAATATATACCAGCTTGACCTTGTGTGCCTCCACAAGACAATTACTCGAATGTGATGAGAATTTGCAGTTCCCTTACGAAAATGCCAGTTGTGTGTTTGTAAAATGCGTATAAATTGCCTGTATATATATGTGTTGCACGTATGTACATGTTGTATCAATTTAATTCTGTGTTTTTACTGAGTTATGGTTTTTATTTTATCTAGTAAAAATATGTATATGTACATTTGCGTGATCCTGCTCTGTGTGCATGCATGTTTACAGAGTACGTATGAACATTAATAGATTAATGTTGTACGATTTGTTTTTTATTCATGTTATATTGTCTGAATCAACGCTCACTGTTTAGGTTTTTTTCGTTCAAAGAAAATATGGTAATATGCATGTCATATTCTCACATTACACCTTGCATATGCCTGCATGATGCTCAATGAATATCATTTCTCTGGAATTTTGCTAAACACCATGACATATCGCCAATAATTGCCTATAAATGTAATGCCTTTAATCATTTCTGTCACACCATGGTCTTTTTTATGCATGCAGTAGTACCAAAAGAATTAATGTGTAAATCGCTCTCATTGCACGTAGATGATGAGCTCAGTAGGCTGAACCAATAGCTTGCTGGTGGTTTCAGATGCTGAAAAAGAACAAGAAAATTTTTTTTCTCTTGTATGGAGAAGAGGGAAGATTCAAAAAAATATTTTTTCTTTTTCATTATTTTATTTTATATTTTTTGGGTAGTTTAAGGGATGAAGTTTTTGATTCGGAACAAATGTTAAATCTGGGTACAAGGAATGAATACGTGTTTTCCATATTTGACTGAATAAATTAGTAGTATTGAGTAATAGTATTGTACTGTTGTTGGAGAAACTTTAACTGAATATTTAACAACGTTTTTTGCTCTTATGGGGGGTCTCTTCGAATAATATATATATATCAATTTTTCTAGGAAATCCTGGAAATGATATCCATATTTGTAGGTACTCCTACATTATGAGTGTTCCCTAACCTAACTCTAGTTAGGTAACCCACAAAGAGTTCCCAGAAAACCCCTCTTGATTATTTCCTTTATTTTCCCTGACAAAAACTCTCGAAGGGAGAAATTTAAAATCTCTTAACCTCCTAAATGTTTTTAGAGTTCGTTCTCCCCAACTTTTGTCAAATACAAGTGCTAGACACTTAATGTGATCGCATCTGAACTCAGGATTTCTGATAACAGTAACCAATTGATAACTATATCAGTAATCAAATTGGCCTCTGAATTTCTTTCAATGTCTTGTTTACTCAAATAGGAGGTATGTAAAAGAGATGATTCCACATAACTGCTTATAAAATGGTCAATCGTACTATTTTTTTCCACCTGCAAGTTGAAATCCTGCATTTTTTTATTCAGCCAATATGAGGAGTTAAAATACAACTACCCAATGTTTCATGAATTACAATATGTACTTTATTTTAATGTACTGTACGTTCCATGAATCCTTTGAAAAAGTCTCATTTTTTATTTTTTTATTCGTTTCCCTTCACTGGAAGTTTATTGTAAAAGCAGGCACAACACCATATCTGCACTCAGACTATTGGGTACACACATTCACACTTCCAGCACAATTCCCTCTGTAGTAAAATTTCCCACGCGGTAGACTGGAGTTGTGCTTGGTTTGAAAAAAAAAAAAAAGAGCTCCACTTGTATATTGTGACTACCATGACCCGATTTTGACATTATGAATTGAGTATAGAAATGTTTGCCAACAAGGGATGGAGAAAAGGGTATACCTTATAACCTCCTACATAGTTCTGCAAGCTGATAACGTTAATTTAAAGAAGGAAAAAATGAGTCTGGTTAAATCTTAGCTTCAAAATCCACAAAAAACTTTTGACAGGGACAAAAAGGATAATATAACGTAAGTCCTGATAAGTATGGTATATAGTAAAATCAAAAGTTAATTAATGTAAATGGTAACGACTATTAAAGAAACATATTGTTTCTGACCAGAGGATTAGTTTGTGAAAAGTGTCAATTTTTGCAAAATCTAGTGGCGGCCGTAGTCCTAAATAATATAAGTCAATATTTTTCCTTGCAGAATCCCAAATGATGTCTTAGAAAACCAACGTTGAAATAAATTTTGTCACATTACATGAACAGGATGCATGAAGCTTAGTTCATGCTGAGAGCTCTATGATCTATGTTGTCTGAAAAAAAAAATACATGTGAATGTTTCAAGCTTAGTGCACATTTCTCAAAGAGCATATATACACTGCAGGGTTGGAATGAAATTCAAATCATAACTTCTGAAAGGTTTATATACTTTTTTATTCTAAAACGTTGAGGAAGTGCAATATTGTGCCAAAGATTTAAGTTATTTGCATTGAAAGTTCTTGCTTTGTTGAAGTTGGATCTTTATGAGCGATTTTTTTTTTCTAACTGCAAGTGTGTGTGTGTGTGTGTGATTGCTCTCCTTTCATATATAAAAAAGAGGATAATAGATCAGATGTTATATTTATCGATTTACATTCACTGATTAAATTAAATCCAGATTAATTAAAATATAATTATATATGAGTACTTGTGCACTGGCTTCCAAAAGTTAAGCACCTGATGTCTTATATAACGTAACACCACTGTAATCATTTTGCATTGGACGGTTAGTCAGACACAAACATGTGGTATTCAGACATACAGTCCATTGGTGTAGAGCCTTTAGCATACAGTAGACACAGTACCGGCAGATATTGTATAAAAGCCAGCGCTCTCCCTGTTCCCCGATGCAAAGAAACAGCAATGGCATAGGCTAGCTACACACTGAGCCAGTGTTCCTTCACAACTATTTGCTTCCATAATGATTTAATATGCCAACACATGTTGTGACTGTTGACGTTCTTCATTCAATGTGTGGCCAGACTAATTGGAAGATGAGGAAGGAAGGCGGCTCGCTTGACTTAGGCTTGAGGCTGGAAGGTCCTAGTCATTCTCTTCGACCAGCCTTCCTATACCTTCCCGCCCAACATTTGATGCTCAATGCCAATGTTGGAGGGATCACACCACTCACCCATGGAACCATGGACCAACCTTGGAATGTATTGGGCAGCCTGGACAAGAGTGTGGCCGTGGCTTTTTCCTTAGAGACGCTGCAACCATGGGTGTGACAGTTGGAGATCCCTCGTCGATTATGCTTGGCTACTATAGCAATATACAAATTATGGAAACAATTTTAAACAAGTCAATCAACAGTCTGGAGACCTGTGCCCAGTCGACCAGGGGTGGCTCTTGGGTCATGAGGCCACTCTAGAAGAGGCACCAAAAAATTGGTCTTGCTCAGGTAGAGATTTTTTCTTGAGCCATCACTGATGATCTGTGTATATTGCTTAAGTAGTTAAGCAGAATCAATGAGAAACCTCCATAACTGTTGCATTCATGGTTGCAATCTCACTTGATAAAGTAAAATTCTGATTATTTATAATTTCTGAAAGATTAATCTTTTTTTTTATATTCTCGCTCTTAAACATTGAATTGACATACAAACATTATTGATTTTTGAAAGCCAGTGTATGTGTTGTCAATATTATAGAACATTTTTTCTGCTACATAAAAGACTAACGAAACACCTTCATATTTGGTTCATTCACAATTCGCATTTGAAATATACTATCAAATCTCTTAGTTGAATGCTCAAAGGCCAAAAAAATATTTCTGAGTTATCATTAGTTTGTCTCATCAAACTACACTATAACCAGAGACAGCTTGAGAGAAAAATCTCTTCCTGTTCAAACTATTTTTGGCACGCCTCTACAAAAAATCTCCAAGACATGCTAGACCTATTTCATACGTCCCGACCATGCTTGTTTTGGTCGACAAAACTTTGTGGAGGTCGCACCAACCCTGGCTATAGCACAGAAGGTTCTAGAGCCGACATGAAAACTTTAACAGATATCTGACTCATTGTGGAATTTGGTTTATTGAGAATTGACATTTTGAGAGATTTTTTGAATGCAAATATCGAGTGAATGCAGTTCCTTTATTCATGTTGAATCAAGAAATGTGTTGATTCCATTGTTGTTTTGTCATTTTTAAAATTTTTTTTTTTTTTAAAGCTAGAAAGAATAATCTGTATATAGCTATTTTCTTAGCTTATTCTGTGTGCCTGAAATTGTGCGTTGAAAATTATATAGCATCAAGGACATTTTATGTGAAGTTGAAAATTACATTTGAATGCACCAATATATGTTCACTTTGTTTTATTATTTCTGCCCTAGAAAGTTGTTACTCATTACTATGAGTATATTTTGAGTTTGTTCATATTGAGCAACGCTCTTTTATATGCGTTTTAATGTTGCTATTGCTGCAATTTTTAATGTTTATTTTGCATCCTGTGAAGTTTTTTTTTTTTGTGTTGTGTCTGATATAATTTATTGCATTTATTTTGTCATTTTTATGTATTTATACAAAATTGATTATGTCCTAATTTTTTTTTACTTCAATTTATTTTGATTGCTACCATTTTGCCATTTATGTAAATGTCCTAGATAGTTACTGGAAGCTAGTGGTTAAAGTATTATATCCTCAGATGTGAAAAATGCTTTATTTTCACACGCATTTTCAATTTTTAAATGCAGAATGAATGCCCGACTTGCAGAGATTTCTTCCAGCCCAGCTTCATAGCAGAAATTTTTAAATGCTGCATTTTAGGAAATCAGAAACGTTGGCATAGGCTTTCTTGGCTAGCATATAATTGAAAGCAAAGACACTTACTGGGCTGCTAGAAAGTAGCTTCTATTTCAGTCTAAGTTCAGTCTCCTGCAGCTGCAGACGAGATGCCCCTTCTTATCAACTTTTCTGAGGCTTCACTTGCTTTTGTGTGTTGTGATTGGCTGGATCCCTCGTGCTCGTTTGGAATTGGCTGAGAACAGTTACTATTTTGTACACACGTTGGTGGAGATCTATTGTCAGGTTATTTTCAGAAAGAATATCTGCATGTGAAAGGACTGGGAACTAGGCTGGATTTATATCTTGAAAGTTTCTTCTTTTTCATTAAGGGAAATAAAAAAGAATTTTCTTTTTTTATTTTTCTTTTAAATATGAGAGATTGATTTATATTAGTAAATGATTATGTGTATTGTAAAATGGGGTGAATAGAAACAATTTTTCAATTTTGAATGCAAAAAAACAATATTAAGTATTTAAGTGACTTCAGATCAAAGACAAAAAAAACAGTAAAAAAAAAATCAAAATTGAGTTAGCATTGTTTTCCAATTGAATTTTTCTCACTCTTTTGAATTGCGAAATCTGTTTCTATCAATAACAGACCCAAGCATTATATTTCTGGCTTCAAAAAAAAAATCATCAGCTAATAGTTCAATGGAAGTTGCGTAGCGAAAAGTCCTTTTTTTTATCAACTTAACTGAAGGTTGCAAATGACTGTCTTTGATGTGAAGCCACTCATTTTCTGAAATAAAAGAATTCTAGCTAATTTTGTATCCTATTTTTTTTTTTATAGATAAGAAAACAAAGTTCTAAAGTTAACTATACATTAAAAAAAATGTGGTGTTCTCCCCCCCCCCCCACACAGAGATGGAGGGGTGAATAGGAACAGCTATTAAATCCTTTGCTTGTTCCTATTCATTAATGTGTAGGATCAATTAGAACATGCACAAACTGTGAGGGGTGTAAAGGAATGTATATTGTCGCAAAAAAAATCCATGAAAAATACATAGGTACTTCTTTAGCTTGGTCTAATACAAAAACAACATTCTCAAAGGCTGCCATATCTTAAAACGAGAAGGTGTTCACATTTATTACCAAGGTAAATTTTTTTTAAATATTCAATCCAAAAATGCCTCTTCTGTTTGGAAATACTTCCAAGTTTGAAGAACCTACTTGAAAAAAAGCAACATATCCGTTAACAGTGTAGTATTGTACTACACCATCAACTACTAAAACAACTAATGGACATCCCAAAAAGAAGCCAAGATTATCCCTAGAATAAAGTTCTTCGGATGACTCAAACTACTCCCTACAAGATAGTGACAGGGTGCTTGTCATCAACATCATATGATGAAGAATCTAACATTCAAATTCCAGACATTCCTAGAACACCTGAGACTTGTTATAGTCCTGGAGACTTCCTAGTGCTCAAAGTGTACAGTAAGATCACAGTAAGACATATTTGGGCTCTATACTATGTTAGCAAAGTACAGAGTCTGAATGTGTGTCTCATCTTACCATACACTTTCAGCACTAGGAAGTCTCCAGGACTATAACAAGTCTCAGGTGTTCTAGGACTGGTGTATTTAAATGTCAGATTCTTCATCAGGAAAAGGATAACATGAGCTTTCTGTCACTATCGTGTAGGGAGTAGTCTGAGTCATCCGAAGAACTTTATTCTGGGGATAATTTTGGCTTCGTTAAATGTTCCTATTCCCCCCATTTTACGGTACATAAAAAAATTGATGTAAGAATACTCATATTATGCATATATGTAATTATAAGTTATTTTAGTTCATAAAATTCATTTGTATTTGTTTCTAAAGTGAGATATAACTTTTCAAGCGGCCAATCAGTTTTATTTTCATTTTTGATTTATATTATATGTATATGCTCAGTTCCTTGAATTTTATGTAATATTTTAAAATGTCTTTTTTTTTTTTTTTAGAATAATGTTATTGCTGTAATATTTATTCGTGCAGGGGAAAAAACCTGTTTGCACTTTGTTTAGCTTGTTAGAAAAAAATTGCTGCTTGCTTTTTAGCGGTACAATCCGTGAAACGTTTTTGGAGTATAGTTTCTGGGTTTGTTTAATTACTTATTTTTCAATGCACAATGTATTATCATCAATGTTGTTGGAGAGCTTTGTTCTAAAGATTTTAGTGCATACTAATGGCTGTGTGGTTCAAAAAAAAGGAACATTGGTGGGATTTGCCTGCCTTGTAATTTTTTTTCTAGTTAACATTACGATTAAAGGCATGTTTCATGTACAAGGTAAAGTTGATTAGTTTTTCTAAGTATGATTAGATGATCTTATTATTTGAATCAGCTGCTATTGTTAATGGGACGCAGTGGTAAGATTCTCGTCTACCACCATGGAGGCTTCTTTGAGGTTTGAATGTTCGATCTCAGCTCTTGGTATAAGGGAAGTTTTTGTTTAACAAACCTGAGGTGACTACTGATAGATGGTGCCCCAAATTGTGCCACTGTATGAAGTCCCCCATCCACAAAAAGTGTGAGAAAGCGTTTGCTCATGTGGATGAATCACTTGACGTGTGTGAACACGTCACTCTATCCAGTCTACTAGAGTTTGTTTTGTGTGGTTCTCAACTTCAAGTTGCAATTGCGAGCTGACTTTCTATTCAAAAAGTCTCACCACAGGTAGAACCAAATCCAAAGCCAGAAATTTATTTTGAAGGCAGACCAAAAAAAAAAAATAGATTAAACAATAAAATTACACATTATTCCATGCATATCAGCCATTTTCTAATATTTCGGGAGGGGGGGGGGCATTGGTCCCCCCCCCCACTGTGGCTTTGCCCATGACGCATAGGTACATGTATATGCACTGCATGCCAATTTTTAATAGGCTGATTACTAAATAAAACATGCATATTGCTAAATACGCAATGCTGTAGGTACACCAAAATTATAACTTACCTACTCCAGTTAAAATAGTGAATTCCTTTGTAAACGATTGGCTAAGTTTTTGGGTGGTTTGAGAGAAAAAAACCGGTTGTGTTACGAATGTGCAGACAACACCTGACAAACAGAACTCTATCAACCAAGTCCCCCACCCCAGCTAAATTGTAGTCACGATTTCAAGCATTAGAAACGCTTGTAATTGATGTCTGGCTTTGGCTTGAAGGAGCTCTTGGTAAGGCAGGCATTATATAGTGCCCCCATCCCCCCCAATTGACTAGGGCCAATGATGTTTGGTTGTTAGCAAACATAACTTTTTTTATTTTGTCAGTAGCAAATGCTTCTACTTGCAGGAAATGTCAAGGCCGTCTTGATGTTCTGCCCCCCTAATTTAACTGAAATTACCTTATTATAGATTTCTATGCTTCAACATAGTACCAAATCTCATTATCTTGAGGCCCCACTTATGCACTTGAGGTCTCTGGTTCGCCCTACTTAGATAGTGTCTATGCATTAAGATGGCACTGCCCGCACAACAATTCCACCTATCTTTTAAAGATGACAAACTTCTCATTCAACAATTTCTGATAAACAACTTCCCTCACTTATAAAAAAATGCATTTGCCTGAGGCTGTATGCGTGACCCCCTCCCACCCCAGACTGGTATTTGTGGGGGACCCTCTCTCTATGGTCAAACTTTTCACTGGCCTTTCTATACATATATTTTCACCTTTGCTGTGAAAAACAAAAAATGATTAAAATTGTCCCGGGCCCCGGGCTCTGTTAGCCTTGCCCTTGGGGGGCAGTGGCTATATGAACGTTGTATGTCTACCGCAGAACAGGCCCATAGCCAGAAATTTTGTTTGAAGAGGGACCAAAGTGATAGAACAAAAGATTTGGTCATCTTTTCTTCCTTTTTTCTGTCATTTTCTCACATTTTGGAGGGGGTCAGACCCCCCCCCCCCCCAAGTTCCCCCCCCTCTTCGCTACGGCCTTGCTGTGATGGCATCCCATGCCTCATTGCCTTCTATAAACTGAAGCTCTTTCTATCCAAAGAGATTCTGGACCCATTCCCTTCAATTGATTATAAATACAAATGCCACAACAGACAAAATGCCCAATGAGGTGGCTAAATGCAGTTGTACTGTGTATGTATATCAGTATGAGGACTATGATAAATATTAAAACAACTGGGTTATCAAACTGAGACCTTCTGCCCCAGGAAGAAGAAATATTTTAGAGGGTATGCGAGAACATCCAAAGATTTTAAAGTTTCGAAGCTATTTATGCCGTAAAGCATGTCCAAGTTTGTCTGCCAGAGGCGTGTGCAGGATCAGTCTTTGCGCGGGGAGGAGGGGCACAATGAATTTCATTCAGAGAAATTTAGAGTTACCAACAGGCCTGTAATAAGCCCTCCAATAAGGGGGTGCCACAAAAATTTACACTTTCCATAATTTTAACCCTTCCAAGAAGAGCCCAAAGAAAATTCTGCCCTGAGAAGGCACACTACAGCCCTGTTTGCCAACCTTCAAAACCCTTTTAAATTAGCAGAAATTGATTAAAATAGCCATATCAAAGTTTCCCAAACTTTCCTTTCCATCGCCCCCTTTCTCAAAAAATTTTTCTTCTCATCGCCTCTGAACTCAATACATGGGATCCTGTACTAAACCCTGAGCTTCTACCATCCCCTGAACCTTTCCATTACCCACACTTTGAGAAACTAATATAGAAGGTGGGGGTTTTTTTTTACGAAAATATACAGCACTTTAAATAATATTTTGGTCTGCCTGAGGAAGAAAGCATGAGCCTTCTGCTTATGCCTCTGTTGCCTATGAAAACATACTCATGTAGGTATGTTGAATGAAGAAACCAATCTGTTCAGACGAATAAAACTGGGTGTACTAGATAATAATGCTCTTGCACACGTTCATGTTTGCATACATGTTTTGCATTGTTATGTAACAAGCCTTCTGCTGATTCTGCAATGTATGCCGCAACTTTTGGTGCATTCTGCTTTAGGGCACAGATATACCTGTAACGGGCTGAAGTTGGTTTTTGCAGTTTTCCAATTTCAAGGCATGAATGCAAACCGGTCTTTTAAAAAATCTCTGCACAGAGAGCAGGCAGACCTATAACACAATGTAATTTATCTGCCCCCACTACCTGCAAGTCATTGAAATAAAATTATACAAATCATAAAGTTTGCAAATTCTTTTTAATAGCATATTCCCAAAAGATCCATCCATAAGAATCGCTGTAAATTACACATTTTACACTGTTTGAAAGAAAATAAAACAAGAACAAAAATTATATTTGAATAGACACAGACACGACATAAAAATTCAAGCATTTACCATCTTAACTTCAAATTACGAAAGGCAGATGGCAGCATGAGTAACTACACGAAAAAAATGCAGTTCTAACAATGTAAATATGGTAGGGCCACATATACACTTAGGACACATATTTCTACATGTACCGATTTATTAGAATCTCTGTAGAGGAATGTGTACGAGGTGCATATATAAGTACTAAACAAAAAAATAGCAGCCTTAATCAGATTTTTAATTGGCTATGCTTCCGAATAATATTTCTTTAAGTTTTCCATTGTTTAGCTTCAGGTTTGCATTTTCAAATTGTCTGACAATTCAGCTAACAAGTTTTCTTAAGACATTTTTCTTCATCATAACGTTTCTGAATTAGAGACACATTGAGACAGCTTTTTCTCGGCCCACTAAAGAAATAGACCTGTTGTAGATATCATGGGTAGGGGAACTTGGAAAGAGAAGTCATCTGGTCTACATAGGGGATTGAGTCCAGGTCCCCTTACAAACCGAACAAGTACGCTACCATATACACTACTAGAGAGACAACCCTGCCTTCCTTATTTCACGCGGTGTGGCGTGAGGTTCTGAAGCACACAGCAGGCATCACAGTAGCCTCTTTCAACTTCAGCAAATGCCCCCCATCCCTCCAGGTGGGACGGTAGAGAGATTGACATTGCTTTTTCTCTGTCCAATACAACAAGGAAATATGAACCTCTTCTGTATATTATGCTGAGATGAACTTGGAATGAAAGTCATCTGGTCTCTGGTGTAGTACACAGGCGGCATGCCTACCTTCAGAGTACTTTTTTGGATAGAATGAATGTGGTTGTAGTTTAGATCAGGGATGGACAAATATCCCAGGTGTCAGGTTGCCATGGTGACTAAAAAATGAGTGTTGATGCTTCAAATTTTTTTTCTTTGTGTAGTTTCTAAATTGTACAGGTTGAGAGCAGCACAAAATATTTGGAATTTATATCAGCATATTTGCCAACATGAAAGAGGGTCACTATGCCCAGAAAAATTCAAAACAAGCATTATTTTGGACCTTTTTCTTTGAGTAAAAATGTTTTTGGCTCCTTATTGTTTTGCGATCTGTCCATCCCTGGTTTAGATATTGTATAAAATTAATAAAATAAATGTTATGTATTTGGCAGGGAAAAAAATTATTGCTAATTTTATATTAGGTGTAAAATTAGCATATTTTCAGTACTTCTGCTAGACAGACATGATACAAGCAGTAGTTTTTATTGTACAAACATGTTCTTCGAACAGATTATTGCTATGACATTGTTCTGTGCAATGAACTAAAAGTTTTAGAATATACTATGGAAACTTTTTTGAGGTATGATTGTTTACATGGAAAATACACATTTTTTGTAAAAAAAACTCGATATTCTCAGTTCAAAATCGTGCAAATTACAAAGTTTTTAACATATCGCTTGGTTTTTAATTTATTGCTCAGCTAGAGCTGTTTAAAATACAGTGGGGTACCACAGAGATATTTTCAACCGAAAAATGCTTGAGAAATCGTTTTTCGTGAACTGAAATAGCAAAAAAAAAAAAAAATACAAATCTTCAAAATATAAATACAACACCACAACAGGCAAAATGGCCAACGAGGTGGCTGAGAAAAAGTTGCCCATAACAAATATGGATGTCATATACTTCAAAATTACAGCAACCCTAATTAATAAAAAAAGCAATTACAAAAACGCATTCAAAGATTTCATTTTCAGACTAAGAGCATTAAATTTGGCGATAACTTTGCTTCTAGTTGTTATAGGGATGAGAGAATGAAACAGTTTTAGATTCTAGAATAACACCACTTTCAAATGAACATGAAAACGATTTCAAAAAGTTTTGTGAAATTCGTCATTTGAAGGCAGGCGGTCTTCAAATGCCTTGTGAACTAAATTTTCTAAGCCCTCTTCTTATCACACGGACTTCCAAATGTCGAATGAATAGTTTTGTAGAACGATGTGTTGGTTTGTGCGTTCAATTATATATTATATGTGTTTGCTTAATATTATATAATTATAACAAAACGCTATTTTACGATCACGTTGAACATTTGATTTGAAAGTTTTTCAGAGAATTATCGAATGTGATACTGAAAATATTTTATGCAAAATGAATATAATCGTTGAAGAAATTTTTTATTTTTAAATATTTTAAAAATGAGTGTCTCGAAGAGAGAGAGAAGAGCGATTTTATTTCCCGAGAGCATATGGTGTGTGCTTGTGTGCCTTGTCGATGAAAAATATATGTATACATATGCTTATTAGATACGTGTGTCACTTGCTGTGTCGAAAATTTTGTTTTATCTTAAGTTGAGATTGTAATACAAGTATTTATACACAATGTATTGCTTTTGGAGATGTTTCGCTTGTTTTGTTTTTTTTCATTTTTGTCCCGTAACTCTTTGAGGGGTATGCTGGCATACTCTGAGCTGATTCTACTTTCTCCCAATCCTTCTTTTTTCCTGCAGGTATGACTTTCTAAATGACACTCTAATTCGTAAGAAAAGAGGAGAAAAAAAATAACCCCCCCCCCCTAAAATTGTGTATTATATTGTATAGGTAATGAATTGTGTGTATCGTTTGTGTAGTTTATTGAATGGAATAAATTTTATTGTGCGGCAGAAATGTTGTTTTTTTTTATATTTCACGGTTATACATTGCGTCACAGATCAGGTACAGATCCTGAGGAAGGAGATGGGGGCAATCGCCTCTCCTCTGGAGCCGAATAATATGGGGGGGGGGCGGAATTCGTCTGTCCTAAAGTACGGGATGTTCCAATACGCAGCTACATACTTCATTCGCAGCTAAAGATGCCTGCTTTCGTTCAGTTCGCAGCTAAAAATGCCTGCTTTCGTTCAGTTCGCAGCTAAAGATGCTTGCCTCTTCATTCATAAATGGAGATGCCTGACTCCACACCATTCGCACAGCTGAAACTGTCTGCCTTCGTTCAATTCGAAGCTGAAGATAACTTCCTTCGGCTTCATTCACAGCTGAAGAAAACTGTCTCCACCCCATTCGAATCTGATTCTGATGTCTGCTCCATTCACAGCTGATGTCTGCCTTATCTGTAGTGGGGTGGGGGGGGGGGCGACAAAAACGATCGAACCTCCCAAGAGCCGAATAATATGGAGAAATTTGTCCCGTAAAATACGGGATGTTACAACGAACTTGCAAAATTCGCCCATCCCGACACATCAACCTATATATACAGACACATGTTTTGTACATGGCAGCACTCCATACTGGAAATAGGATATCTCTGTTTGCTGGTGTTTCACGGGGGATGAGCGCTCTTCATACGGTGGAGAGGGCGGATCAATTGTGAACTTCCACTCTCTCGCTTATGCTAATTACAAATTTTTTAATGGGGGGGGGGGTGCAGAACGTGTTCTGGGCTCCCTACAGCTTCGATCACCCATCAGAAAGCTGTGCTTTGAAAATATCTTAACGAATTGATGGATAAAAAATTTAGAGCAAAAAAAGAAAAGCGACATTTTTAACTACTAGAAGGTAGTTCAGGGTGCATAGCTAACGGCTGGAACCACACTTTACTGGCGAACAGTTGAACAAAGAAGTATAATTCCAAATAGAAAAAGCATATAAGTGACGTGCAGTACTCAGATATGTCATTCACGTTTCAAGGGGTTGTATAGTTATTAAAATATAATTAACTTTTTATACGGACACCCTGTGCTCAAAAACCCAATTAGAAAATTGTTGCCCCGTCTCTCCTGATGCCAACAAAATGATTCGAATAGCTATGCAACATGAACGACATATATCTGAGTACTACACGTTTTTTGGATACTTTTTCCTAACTGGAAGTAGGCCTCTAGGATCAACCGTTCTCTAATAACATTTTCCTTTCTACCCTATGTATATGCGACGCCCCGTTTCGTGTTATACCGGTGTGCAAGGTGATCTGGAACAACAAGCACCCCGTGTAACTTAAGTGATTTGTAAATGTAGCGCGGGTCATTTAAGTGATCAGAAAATATGCTGCAGACCGCTCAAGTGATCTGGAAATGTGTCGCGAACCACTTAAGTCGGGGTTCTTGAGCTTTTTTAGTTGCTACCCAAAATGAACAGCAAGATCAGTTTAGTGAACCATGGAACTGTTCGTTTTTTGCGAAACTGGAGAAACCAATGATATGTAATAATTACAGGACTGCAATTAGATTTGTACGACCCATCTGTGCTCGGAAGCAGAGCCGCAACAAGATGTTTGGTCAGCCGGTGCAAGAGCGCATTTTGGCGCCCCCATGTAATGTTGAAGGAGGGGTTAATTGGTGAAATTTACGCCCCCTCTGGTTCGGTGCCCGGGGCATCAGAACCGCCTGCAGCCCCGTACGGAAGCACCTGCGAGTCAAGTTTTATTTTTTTTTTAATTAAAATTTCTCGAAAGAAAATACCTTCATATGTGTTATTATAATCGATTTCTGTTCATTTCAATACTATTTGAAGGGTAAGAACTCAAAATTTGTCTTTAAAAAATTCATTGCGACCCACCCTTTAAGTCATGGGTAAACAATTGACCCACAGACCAAATGTGGCCCTGAAGGTTATCTGATGTGTCTTGTTCCCCTCAAATTTAATTTTGTAAAAATGAACCAAGCGGCACATTTACAAATCGCTTAAATGACCCGTGGCATAATTCCAGCGCATTTAAGTAGCCCGTGGTATAATTCCAGAGCATTTAAGTGGCCCGTGGCACATTTTCAGATCACTGAGGTAGGCCTCAAAGATCACTTTCACATAAAAAGATCACCTAAGTAACCCGCGACACAGTTACAGAACACTTAAACGATCCGTGGCACATTTAGAGATTTCTTGAGTGACATGTGGCATGGTTTTAGAGCACTTAAGCGGTCCCCAGTGCGATTCTACATATCACTCAAGTTACCCGCGGAACATTCCCAGATTACTTAAGTGATTCGGCATACGTACGGATTACTTGAGTGATGCTAGCGCAGTTCCACAGCACTTAAGCGGCCCGGACTCATTTCCTGAGAACTTGAAGGATCCGTGAAACATTTAGAGACTGCTGAAGTGGCTCTGTAAGGGATTTATCATTAGGGAAAATGTTAGTTCACTTGCCCACAAAATAGCGAAAGATTTTTCTCGGTTTTGGCCCACCGAGTAAGATGCCATTAAGAATATTTCATATTTTCACAAAGGGTGGTTGATGACGTAAGCATCATCCAAACCCCCCCCCCCACCCCCTTGTCATAAAAAGTCAGCAAATCGGAAACCCCTTCCCCCCCATCGATGATGACGTAATACTTGAATGACCCCTATCCACTAACAGCCAGTTTTGAACTACCAGTCTCGGAAACTCCTGCGAATCAAGTTTCTTCGGGATCCTGGCTGATAATGGATTTGAATGACCCATCACGGAGACCCTGGTTTAGGTCGCGACCCATAGGTTAAGAACCCCTGACTTAAGTGATGTGAATCATAACCGCAGGCTACTGATAATGTGCCGCTTGATTCATTTCTACAAAACTAGGTATGAGGTCACAAGCCACCAAGGGCGCAGGGGGGGGGGGGGGACTTGGGGGGTCTGGTCCCCCCCCCCCCAAAACGTGAGAAAATGACCGAAAAAAGGGAAAAAGATGTCCAAATCCATTGTTCTGTCACTTTGGTCCCCCCCCCCCCGAACGAAATTTCTGGCTACGCCCCTGCAAGCCACATCAGATGACCCCGAGGGCCACATTTGGCCAAGCGAAGATCCAGGGTGAAGTGACGGAAGGGGCGAATTCCGTGAGTTAGTTTGATCGTCTTTTACGGAACAGACAAATTTTCCCATATTATTCGGCTATTGGAAGGGTTGGTCGTTCCTATCGCCCCCCCCCCCTCCCCATCTTCTGCATCCGCCCAAGTGAAGGCGGTATTCTCCAGTTATGAATAGCAGAAGCAGGAGAGAAATTTAGTGGAGGGAGAGCGGTGAAGTCAGCCACGGCCGACTAGACATTCTAATTGTTTAGTGGGCTATGAGTCAGCTGTGAATGGAGCGAAGGCAGACATCTTCAGCTACGAATGAAGCGGAGGCAGACATCTTCAGCTGCGAAGGTCGAGTCGAGGTAGACATCGTCAGCTGCAAAAATAGCGGAGGCAGACGGATCTTGGGCGATACTTCGGAGAAGCGACTTAGTATGTAGGTGTATCCGATCATCCCGCAAAATTTTCCCCGTATTATTTGGCTCTTGAAAGGGAAAGATCACCTCCCTCATCTCTGGATCCGTGAGCCATTGGTTGAGCATAAGAGATACAAATCAGGGTCGGCAACCTTAGTGGGTTCTGATTCTAGGCATAGGGGGAGATTGATCTAATGTATATATGTATATATGAGCTGACATCATCATCATCGTGCCCCTTCCCCCCCCCCAGACTTCCACCTTTGACGCTGTGGGAAGCAATGCCCCCCCCCCCCCTGTATCTCCGCCCATGATTCTAGGATGAACATGAATTTCTTTTCTACCCGTCCGAAGCCTCGCACCATTGTCTAGCCTTCAAAATGTACTTGACCATACGTCCCGCTTTTGAAAAAACAGTCTCTTTGGCCAAAAATTATTTCATCGTTCTTAATTATGTCCAGGGTCGCAACTAGATGCTTGGTCAGCCGGAGCAAGCACGCATTTTGGCGCCCCCTTCTAATGTTGAAGGAGTGATAAAAGGATGAAAATTTCGCCCCCTCTTGCCTGGGGCACAAGACCTGGCTGCCCCCCCCCCCCCAGTTGCGGCCCTGATTATGCCAGATAACTTTCTTCACATTACAGCTGATTGCATTTTTTAATTAATCTAATTATTTTTTTCAATAGAGTTGAAACCTTATTAACGCCAAAATACCTATTCCAAAGCTCCTAGGGCGGAAATGGGGAGGGGAAAATGTGAGGGTGTTTGTTTTACTCTCGACCCTGGACAAGTGGGAGAGAACCCTAATTCTTTCTTTGTTTTCATCTGACCGCTCCCGAAAAATTACTGGGCATTTACGGGGGGTGGCAAATTTCAGGAATGGGTGATCAAGAGAATTAGTAGAATCGAAGAATGGGGGGAGCGACAAAATTTGTACAGCTCACAGGTTGTAAAACTACAAATCCGCCTCTGCCTAGAAAGTGAGGGACTAGGTCAGTGGGCGACAAAAAGAGACTTAGAAAGTCTGTGAGCATGGGAGTGACCAAAACAGTACACAAGCATGTGAGTGACCAAAACAGTACACAAGCATGTGAGTGACCAAAACAGTACACCAGTAGACCAGAAGGGGTGGCTAAATTCGTGTAGCCCACAATCGGCAAAAACATAAATCTACCTCGGGGAAACCAAACTGCACACTTGCCCGTGCGATTGCCAGAGTCCATTCTTGTTTTTGGTAGTTCGGCCCCAGGCCCTGCGTTCCCTAAGTTTTCAACATTTTCGTTGTCAAGGTATGACTAAAAAAAAAAGAGTGATAATGTGTGGTGCGTTACTTTTTGTAATTCCAAACTTCCAAAACTTTGTTTATAAACAAAAGCTTAGGCTGCCGCCCGGGTCTACAACCCTCGCTTAAACCGCCCTTGATAAAAATGTTGCCTAGTGATAAAACAGTGAACTTCATACACAAATTCAACATCTTTCATTCAAATCGCATTCACGTGAAAACTCACAGCCGTGTAACAGCCCCATTCAAGTAGAATGATGTAGATTCATTTCACATCCAAACCCACCAAACGAAATTCTCAGAGAGCTTAGAACAGTCAAAATTGGAGATCCGTCATCGAAAAACAAGTTGCTTCTTCCGCCCCCCCCCCCCCTTCAAACCAATGATAACATCTGGAATTGACATCAGCGTAGCGGTGGGTCTGCTCTTGCTGAGCCTGATCGTGAAATGGTTGTGGACTTCCGAGCACGAAGACACCCAAGAGCCATGGGCCGAAATACACGGCACGGAATCCAAAGCCGCGAAGCAACAGCATCTGGAAGAAGACGATGAGGGACGCATTCCCCAGGAAGACGAGAACTTCGGATTCTTCGAGACCAGAAACGAACTCCACGCTTGTGACGTTTATGGAACGAGGTGCTACGCGAATCCGAACGAGTATTCTCTCCTGGTTCGAGAAATGAAGAGCAAGGAACGTAAAATAATCCAGATCTGTTTCCAGCTCCACAACGTCAGGTACCGCTGCGGATACCTCCAGGACGACCTGAAGACGCTGCTGTCCACTCACGACTGGCACGGGTACCTCCCAGGAACATACAAACAACACGGACTGGAGAGAATGCTGATACAGGAGAACGATTACCTGAGGGAGAAGATGGACCGGAAGATAACCGACATCATCGTGCGGCTCGACAGCATCAGGCATAGCTGCGAGTCTCTGGAAAACAAGCTGAAATACCTGCTCTACTGGCCCGGAAATCTGAGTTGCCCGAAAAGTTACAAACAACTCGGGCTGAGGAATATGATCCGAGAGGCGGACGAGTTCCTGAGAATGAAGAGGGACTGCAAGATTAACGATATCATCGTCAGGCTCGACGACGTCAGGTTCCGCTGCGGGTCCCTGCCGCATGAAATGAAGCAACTGCTGTCTCGTCAAGACTGTCCCAAAAACCACGACCTTTCAGAAAGGAGATACAAATGGAACGAGATGACGGAGTTGCTGCGAGAGGCCGAGTCCCAGAGTGACCGGAAGATCGTCGAAATCAGCGCCAAGCTTGACTACGTTAAGGGATGCTGCGAGTGCCTGCAGAGCCGACTCGAGTTCCTGCTATCTCGTCACGACTGGCCGAGGAACCTGAGCCTTCCGTCAAGTGGCCAACGATGGGGACCAAAGCAGACCTTGTGGAGGATGGAAATGGCCTCGAAAGTCATCTGATCGGGTCACAGAAGCCACGGAGTAGGTTACCAAACAACAGGACGTATCCACGAGACATGATGGGGTTGCGAAGCTCAAACTGATAGCTTCCATTATATATTTAGCTCTTTCTGGTTACATTAAAGATTAGGATATCTCAAAAAAAAAATCACTCTCTAGGTCACTCGTTTGGTCATTCACTAACCTAGTTCTTTGCAGTCGAGGCAGAAGCGGGTCTATGGTTTTACCACCTGGGGGAGAGAGAATGGGGCTATACAAAATACAAATTCTGCGAACACCCGCTGCTGCCCCTCCGCCAGTGTTGTTAAATGGTATGAACAGTGATGCTCAAACTTTTGTCCCCCACGGCTCCCTCGTCCAATTCATGGTGAATCATCTACGCCCCTCCCTGTACAGAATAGTTCAGTAGATATTTTCACTTATATAAAACAACCACTTCAAAGCATATATATTTCCAGCTCGCCAGGACACCCTTAGGACTCGCGATCCAGACCTTGAGAAACATTACTACTACTTAACCCAGGGGCGTAGCCAGAAATTTCATTCGGGGGGGGGGGGCAGACCCCCAAGTCCCCCCCCCCGCTACGCCCTTGACTTAACCGTACATACATTTCATACACATTCCTCCACAGAATTTCTAACGAACTGGTACATGCCGGCATGTGGGTGTAGTGAACCTAACGTGAAGTTTGTTTCTATGTCATGCTTGTTATATGTAGTGCTGCCCCATCTGCCACCAATTTTTCTTGCTATTAGTGAAGTGTAATGATTGAATAATTGTACCATTGAAGGCCTGCTGCTCTGTGACGAGACTTTTCAACGGGAGATCGGCTCGTATTCGCGCCTTGAGAAGTCAGGAACCACAGAAAACCCAATTTGCTTTCGGCCATTACTGTGGTGACGGTAGGGTTCGAACCCGGGTCTTAGCGATGCGAGGCCGTCACTATGAACACTCGACCACCACAGCGGCTTGACAAAACACGAGTATGCAAGTGCTTCCAGCCGGTGGTGCCTGCTGCTGCTATAATGGCACTGCATAGAACCAGAGTCATCTTAACGCGTGGTCTCGTACACGACCGACGCAATGTTAATGAATCGAGTCAATCATGGCCCATCCGAGCATGGCCTTGACTGCAGCCAATACTCACAACTGTCACATTTGGGAACCAGAAAATCCACACGCCATCTTTTGGGTTCTGTTGCATTCACCAAAAGTGACGGTATGATTTACTGCATCATTTATTCTCGGTCCCTACTTCTACGAGGAGTTACGTTCTACAGGTCCAGTGACATGTTCGATTACCGCGAAGCGATATGCATTGCTGTTGCAGAACGAAATTGTTCCGGCTCTGCAAGCACGTCATTGCCTTGCAGACACAATCTTTATGCAAGATGGAGCTCCTCCACACATTGCAGTGTGTTAAAAATTCACACGTTCTCAGAAGAACGTGTGATCAGCTGGCACTTCCCTAATCTATGCGCCCCCCCCCCCGAACCTTAATCCGTGTGATTTTTGGCTTTAGGGCATTTGAAACGTCTGGTAAGTTCTGACAATCCAAAAACTTTACCTGACCTTAAAGGCAACCTTTCCCCACCATTGTCCCACACTTTGGCCAGTTATGGAGCCTGCCCTTGCTATGATATCTGAAAATGGTCATCATGTGGAACATGTCTTGGTGCAGTAGCAATTGTAAAAGAGTTTAATAATTAAAATTGTAAACTTTGCCTAAAAATGTGTCATTTCTTAATAAAACTCCCTCTGATGGAACACCTGCAACTAATATTTTTCTCCGAAACAAATTCCCATCACTTCACGAAGTCCTCCACAAAATTTCAATTTTTTCTGATGACTGTAGGCTACTTTAAAATAGGGTCTCTTAATTATGGACACCCTGTATCTTATTTGTGTATACTTATGCTATTTGTGAATTGAAAAAGTGAATAAAATTTCCCATGTCCTCCAGGACAATGTGCTTCAATTGCACAAGTGACAGAGCCTGGCTGTGTTCGATAAGAAAGTGTAGTAGTGCAATTTGTTGCAAAAATTAGGAAAGTGACGTCACCAAAGGTGTGTGGCAGGCATCGTCCTATTCGATTTTCTAATCTTTTAATCCTGGTCAGACCGAGACTCAAAATTATTTAGAATCTTTTCAAACCCCAAAATGAAACTCAATTTTCTGATAATTTTTTTTAACCTTCTAATTAAGATTTCCACTATTTATGCCTTTCTGGCATGGGTGAATATATGGAGGTGGGGAAGCCAACATAAATGATGTGTGTGTACAAATACCAGCTATCATTGTGCTTATATAGCTCAATAATAGCTAGTCTATGTTGGTCGAGTGATCCTATATACTGTCAAGGGTTTGGGGGGGGGCCCTACATTTTTTACTACTACTTAACTGTACATGCAACTCGTACACATTCTTCTATGGAATTTCTAATGAATCGCACATGCTGGAATGTGTGTTCTGGGGGTGTAAGTGTGGCCCAAACATATATTTATGTTGAGTTGCATTTGTTTCGTGTTCATGCTGCCTTACGTTCTCTGAAGTAAAGGTGGAAATGTTTGAATTTTCATGCTGTCAGTATCATGTTGTAGGTCTGCCTGCTCTCTGCGGAGAGAATTTTTAAAATGGGAGACAGGCTTACATGCTCGCCTCGAAGCTGGAAAACCGCAGAAAACCAACTTCAGCTGGCCACCACTGTACCGTCAACAGGGTTCGAACCTGGATCCTCAGGACGAGAGTCCAACACAATGCCCACACAGCGGCTACATTACATTTTTTTTACTGCATAATCTTGGCTTGGAGGTAGGATCCTCAAGATTTTTTTGCATACATCAATGTGTGTGTATGTTATGGATAAATTGGTTGTTATACATAATACTAGTTATTATTCACACTTACCAATCGTCTTAATAAGTTAGATAAATGTATCACATTTACTGAAGATTATATATATTACCCAAGCGTCATTTGAAAATTTCATAGTGAAAACATTGACTTTTATGAAACGATCATGAATAATAATCAAGTGTCATTGATAAATTTGGTGGATACTTGAAATTACTTGCCTTTATCTGTGATTATGCATAATATCCTGGTGTAATTAGTGAATTGGATAAATATGAAAAAAATTTCAAATGAGTTTAGTATGTGTGATGTATATAGTCAGATGGCAATATATAATAACAAATTTTATGATTGTAATGATACATGTATAAATTATCATGTATATCCAATAGTATGATTTATCATTGATAAATATGATAAATTGTACTGTTGAATGATTGTACTGTATAATGACCTGACAATTGAGTATTGTGCATAATTTGGGTAAAAATTATGAATTTAGTTAAAATTTTTTATCAAACTTACTGAAATACTCAGTGATTAAGAACATTATAACCAGATTTATCACATTTAGGTAACATATATATTTATTGACATCATTTTGCCCCCTTCCCCCAGACCTTTATCTCTTTCTGCAATTGTGTTTGAAACATATGCACAATTTTCCCCTGGCGCTTTTCAGCAAAAAACATCAAATTCTGCAACAATTCCAATTTAATTATACGACCACTCTGTATATTACTTTTTTTAATGATTGAATATTAATCCATTATATATTCGATAAATTAACATCCATCATGAATCTATCGCTCAACTTTGAAGTTAAATTTATAAACTTTATAATTTATATTATAGTTATAAACTTGGAATTAATAAACATTAAAAACACAAATTTAACTTTGAAAAAAATTTTTTATTGTGAGTATGAAGATGACATCTAAACTAATGGAATCGCACATTTTCATAATTTTCAACTTCACGCAGTTCATAGACAGCAACACAGTCGTACGAGGTTGTGTGCAATATTTCGATACAGACAGAAAGTTTGACAATCCTACTTCTTGGCAAATGTGATTTTCATGGCGTGAGTAGGAGTGATCTTGAAACCTTGCAGAGCATATTTTGCAGCAGATCCAAGGATCTCATTCCCAAACTCAACAAACGCAATATCGTGTCGTCCGGGAACCAAACGAACTTCTTTGAATCCAGGAAACCTGCGGAAATTAAAAGTTAGGGTTAAATCAAAGGTTCATAATTTCAGTTCATAAAGTACAGTCAAACCCCGATTTAACAGCACCATCTGTCCTAAAGAATTGAGCTATACCGAGTTTGGCATTATATCGGATCACGGTCAAAATAGTGTTTCGGAGAAGCTCCATTAAATAAATTCACATGTTTATTATGAACTGTTGTATCCCAATTTATTATTAGTTATATTCCATGAATAAAATAACCTACTTTATGTACATTCAATTTTGAGTTTAATTCATATGGTTGCCCCAAAAAATCCCCAATTTTTCCTTTTGTTCGTATGATGTTCTCTTTGGCGGCAAAATGTTTTGTTGCATGAAAAACAACTGATTTTTCTAGTCTGGGAATTTGTATATATACATGGGGGGGGGGGTCATATTTTTGACCATCAAGTTTCATTGAATCATCTCATTTGTTATTGCATGGTGTCCAGAATTGCTTGACTAGATTATTCAGAACAACTGTAGCAGGGTTTAAGCTACGGTCACATTTCTCGCAAAATGTGAAAGAAAATCGCAGAATGCGAAAAAGTAGTAGCCACCTTCGCAAAAATGCGTACACATTCAAGTATTACGTCAGCATTGGGGGGGGGGTTTCAGATTTGCTGACTTTTGATGACAAGAGGGGAGGGGTTTGAAGGTTGCTGGTGTCATCAACCACCCTTTTTGAAGGTATGAAATATTCTAAGCTGCTGACAAGGGGTGGAGGGGTCAAAAATGGTTAAAAATCTGCTGACGTAATACTTGAATGGCCCCCTTAGCATTGTAGCATTTTGCTAAATCTTTTCCCCTCATTTTCGCTTTTTTGCGAAAGGAATATTTTATCCAGCTTAAACCCTGAACTGTAGACAAGTTGTCTACACTTTGTACAGAGTGGTTTCCATTTGGTTACGAGCAGACAGTGTTTTCTTGGGCATTGGGCATAAGGGACAAATACTTTATCTAGCCAAAAAAAAATTGTGTTATTCTAAGATGGACTTAATCCAAAAGATTGTCATCAGCCCAAACAAGACACAGTCAAAGCAGACACAAGCCATTTGGCAATTTCCGATTTCGGAAAGTAGGAGTGGATGCTTTCCCGAAAAGAAATTTTTTTGTGATTTCACATAATGGCAACAATTTAGATACATTATGTTTGTTACATCATTTCGAGTGATAAAAAAAGTTTCGTCCTGGTAAATTTCACTGGGATAATTTTCCCACAAAATCAGTTTTTGACACAGTCAAGATTTTATAATTTGGGATATATAAGAATTCAGGCGTCCGGGAGACAGAGCAGAAATTAGGGAGACTTCTTTTAATTTCTGGTGTGGTGCGTTTCAGAGTGGTGCACGCAATCACCTGCTTGCATTGTGTGATGACATGTTAGATTGCTGCATGAACATCAAAATTTTTCGACCAGTCTTGGCGTTAAAGTAAAGTGCTTCAGCCTAGGTTTTCATCTATCAAAAGACGACCTGACCCTGAAGTGTTCACATGATAGCTTCATGTTATACTTGTGAGATTAAAAAAAAAGTGAGTGATTGAATGATTTTGGCTTGTTCTTCCCATGTTTTGAAGAGATGTTTTTACAGCTATGTGCATCACAAAAAGAACTAGTCTAACAAGTGTATGACACTTATCCCCCTTTAAGTTCTACAAAACTGACAGCACCACATTTCAATGTTCAACCAAAAACATATGAAGTTATTGACTCATGCATAAAGAAGAATGTAACATATGAATTCAATAGGTTTTTATGCTTGAAAAGGTTGAATCTGTATGATTCAAATTTGAATCACCAAAAAATGTGCAACATAGGTAGAAATACAGAGTAACACTTACTGATTAAATAACATAGACAACATGACCTCGTTAGTCTCTGGGGGCAAGTTTGTGAGAAAAAGAATTTGATTGGGTGGCTGTTCCAATGTCCCAACATTAGCAGCAGCTTGAACAGGTGCAGGAACTGAAAAACATTAAAAAAAAACAAAACATGAATTTCAAACAGAAATGATAAAACAGTGTGTATCTGACTCTTACGTTAAAAAAATCCCATTCACAGAGTAACCCTGTTGAAAATTAACGATGAAAGATAATGAAAATCCAAGTTATAAGAGTTTGAATGCTTCTCTTCCGAAATGAAAAAAAGGCAGAGAAAAACTATGTCACTTTGCTGTTTATTCTTTGCTTCCTGCCTTCCCCTTATTTCGCAGATTCATATACAACTGCCACAAAAAACAAGCACTGATTTCCGTTACCCTCCAACTGATGTTCAACAAACAGTAACAGGAAGGCAAATCTGAATTTGATGTCCAGGACATCACACCCCTCGCCCTTCCTCACATGTGGCATATAACTCAGAAGAGTAGGACACATCAATATTATCTCTATTATTTTATATGAGAAAGTTATAAATTCACATACTTGTATTTAGCCACTGTTAATAAGTACTTTTTCAATTGTCATTAGATCCCGGATTATATGCATTTGTATATTTTGGCCTTTTTTAACATAAATGCATAAAATCAAAAACTTTCAGTATAAGTGCATATTTTTGAAGGTTTAATTAAGCTCACTTAATTTTTTTTTTCGATTTTTCAAGTAAATATTGTTTATAATATTTTCATAACATCGGTTGTTGTCCCCCAGGTAAAATTGAGTGAATTAATACATATTTATAAAGTATTTTGCGAATATTAACCGTTTTATTGTAAGGCTATTTCTAGTAATTTACCTGGGACCCAGGTAATTTGAAAAATCTGGGTCCTTTTTGAGTGAAAGTGGGTCCTTCTCAAAAATTTATTTATACATTTATTAATAATCAATGTATAAATTCCCTTCTGATTGATTTTACATTTCGTTAAATATATCTTAGCATTTTCAATATCTTCTGATCAAATTTAAAGCAAATCAGATTCTCCCTCTCAGACACTTATCTTCTCATTCCCTATTCATATAAGTATAATCATCTTGTACTTTGGTTTTCCTTGTAAAATGATTTTTTTTCCTTCTCTGATGGTACACCATTGTGATCTGTCGCCAGTTTAACTGCCACATGTTTTAACACCTGAATATGGGAGCTATGTCAGATTTGTGTTGGAAAAACTTAACAGTGTGCTTGTGTGTGCCCAGCATTTGGTGTGTTTTATGTTCAATAGGTGGAGCCATCTATCTAGCTCTGCAACTAGACACTTTCTCAAACGGGTCAAGTACACATTTTGGCATACCCATGTAATGGAGAAGCCGTTATAAAGGGTGAATTTGGTACCCCTCTAGTCCAGAGCCCAGGACACTAGGCCCACCTGTCCCTGTCCCTCCCAGTTGCGGCCCTGCATCTATCCTCCAAACTGGTAATGCGTGCATTTGAAGTTCAATGTATGCATATTTGTGTTGTAGGTCTGTGTGACCGTCGTGGCAACCAGAAGTTGTTTCAAAGGAATAGCCAACTCAAAATTTGAAATCTTTAGAAAATCATATTTTTAGCCAATTACCATTGCACAATCCCAAATTCCAAACACAGATTTTCACCAAAAGCAAAGTTTTTGGGAGGTTATAAGGGGCCTCTTCCTCCCTCAGTTTGAATAAAATTTTTATGTGTCCTTTTCCGAAATTCCGGGTATTTGATGTGTTACAATGCGTCAATGGCATCTTTGATATATATATATGAGGGGATATTTTTTTGTAAATCAATACATATACACTGATAGAAAAGATGCATTTTAAAAACACATCTGCTTTTTTCTGCCTGGCGATTTTTTAATGCATATTTTCCCTTTTTTTGTACATATTTTGTAATTTGACCTTTTCGTGATTTCTAGTGCATATCTTGAGGTGTTTAATGCATATTTTTCCCTTTTTTAATCAAATATTTTTGCATTTTTAAGTTCATATTTGCATATTTTTTAGAGAATATTTTGCCACTTTTTAGTGCATATAATCCAGGCTCTAGTCATGATTATTTAAACAACTGTTTATTTTTAAATTAATGCATTTGCATTAGGTGCACTACACTTCACACACATATTCCATAGCTGCCAACTTTTGAAAATGAAAATTCGGGAGATTTTAGCGCAAACCCGTATTTTATGCTATAACCACTCCCTAATAAATACAATAGGGATTTTTACAAATAAAATAGGGATTTTTCAAACATAAAAGTTAAAGCGTAGGGAATAAAATCCCTACTAAGGGAATAAAATACCCAAAAACTGAAGCCAAATTAGAATAGGAATTTTACTCACATGGAAGTTAAACCCTTGGGAATAAAATTCCTACGCAAAAAACAAGTGAAATTGGAGGCCAAAACTTCAATGATGTAAAAATAAATATTGTGTTCAATCAGAAATGCTGCGAACAAACATTCTGCGCGAATGACCCCAAAATCATCGGAAGATGAAGGAAAAAAGCGTCAATTTTTGAAGAACACTGACTTTTTGTGACACTTTTTTTCATTTCACATGAGTGATGATGTCAGTCTTTCCATGACCGATGTTTATGTCCGTAACACAACTTGTACAAAAAGGAAAAGTCTGCCCTCTTCTGGAACGTTTGATGAAAGGAAATTCATCGGAATAAGTATCTTTAAAATTGATTAAATATGTTTTTGCTTATCAGTATTCATGCTTTGTTATATTGCACGTAAGTAACTTCAACAAAAGAAATTTTGACCATATGCGCGTCACTATAATCTTCAATTATTATCCAGGACTATTGGCTGCTAAGCCATTTCCCTGCAGGATAAGACAAACAACTTTCTTGTTACCATCAGAGGGTTTGTAAAACTTCCTTAAAAAAGGTATTTCCCTATTTACGATGCGTGACATCATTTCGAAAGGGGGAAAAAAAAGAGGCTTCATGCAGAGACGACCCTGCTTCACGCCTCACAAGAAATTCCTTAGGGGATTGTTTTCATAAGCAGGGATTTTTTTTTAATGAAGTAGGGAATGTTTAGGGACAATTAGGGATTTTTGTGATTTTCGTAAAAATTCAGGAGATTTAAGAACTTTTCGGTATGTCGAGCAATGAAGCTAAAATTCGGGAGATTCCCGAAAAATTCGGGAGACTTGGCAGCTATGATATTCATGATGATATAAGCCATCCGATATTGTAAACTTACCAACGGGAGCTTGATTGCTGACCAAAGCATGAGACACAAGATTTGATACAAGAGAACCAGGTGCGTGTCCGGGAACAGACCCAGGTTTTGTAAGCAATGGGTCCTGGGCTTGGGCTTTGGCATGCTCTTTTGCAGCCTTCTTCCTCTGTTTCTTTGAGTCTGCAACATCAGCAGCTGCCTTTCCATGCTTTGGTCGCTCTATGTATGTTCCCTTCATCTTCGCAACAATATCTGAATCTGTCTTTGCATACTGTATCCTCTGCATAAAAATTCGAGAAAAGAATTATTACAGTGAAACTTTGATTACCATTAAAGGTGCTTTGCATGCATTGATTTCAAAAAAAGTAGCTGAAATAAAATGATGAACAAAGCGTTTTATGTCGCAAGAAACTGCTTTAGCAGTTAAAACATTGGAATGCGGCAAGAGCTTTAAGTTTTATACAAAGGTACTGTCTCAGAATGTATATACACTGGATCCTGCTTATTAGATCCCACTTAAAATGATTTCTTGTGGTCCCCAACTACAATAAAACCTTGATAAGTCGTCACTTAAGTTATAGAGGAGAAATGACGACTTAAACAAAGTGTAGTCAGTTTCAATGTTTATAAATTTAAAATAACGCACCATTTATCGAAATACGAATTCTGTGCTCAGACGGCAAAATGTCATAAGTCCCTTAAAACTATGGAAGGTGGCAAAATTTTGTCTTACTCTTACAGTTTATGAGGAAACAACAAAAGCAAATTGTAATTAGTCAAAAAGCCACAGCATTGCATTTTGGCAAGATATTGTTCTCAAATTTGCATTGTGAAATTTTAAAAAAGTGACTTATAACATTTTGCCATCTGAGCACAGAATTAAAACCATGATATTAATAAAATTTATAGATAATGATAGGGAAAACCTCAAAATTTTTGTACTTTTAAGCATTTAGTATTCAACTTGCTGTATTATGGTTAAATACAACAGTATACTTAAGATTTAGACCAGTATGTTTTTATGTCATCTTGAGCACACGGCCAAATTTTGACTTGAGGGGTCCCTGGGCAGGGCAAAACAGACATTGGAGAGCCTTCTCAATTGGGGAAAAAATGTCAAGATCATCAACAAAGATATTTTGTTTAAATTGTTGAAGACAAATTAATGGGGACCCCATGAGAGAATCAGGTCCATCTCAGCCTATTACTTCCTTGGTGTTATTTTCTTTATTTGACCTGTTCTGCTTTGGTACACAAGGCTTTTATGGTCACTTTCGAACATATAGCAGTGTTGTTATCAAGCTTTTTCTTTAAGTCATAGAAATCATGTTTCCTTTTTCTTCAAACTTTTCCATAGTGACAAGTTAACCAAAATTAGTGATGAGTAACCAAGGGTTACTCAATTTTTACATTGCCATATATGGAAGCCAGTGATGGTCAGGTAGGCTGCCAAACCTATATTTTATACGGCATGGGGGTACTCTTAAAATAATAATTAAGCGATATCTTTTATTATTAATTATTATCAATGCATTTCTGATCGGCTTCTTCATCTTTGGGGGTATAGTTCTAGATGTCTCATATGTACAAGATCCAGGATAGTCCACGATAGTCCACATGGGGGCAAGTATTGTATGAAACACAATTACATTGTATATTCATGAATGCTTGGGAGAATAGGACTAAGTCTTCTTACAAAGTTTATTGAGGGAGGCAAGCATCCTGAGTCTTCAGGTTCCGGTGTCTATGCCCAACATGTGGTGTAGGTAAGATGAACTTCTACCGATATACGTACATACACAATCAGTGTTGCAGTAATCAAATTTGTAACTCAAAAATAAAAATAATGTAAAACTCAAAAGGTGCACCGCAATAAATATTTTTACAAAATAAAGAGAACAGTCAAACAATATGTTGCAGGAAGAGAAGGAATGCTCGTGTCCTATAAAAATGGTCCATATGGTCTGTGTTAAAATTCATGGAGTGTGGCACATGGATAGAAAATAATCTTTATTGTGTCATGGTTTGAAAAAAAGTTGCCCCTTCCCCACTGTAAATACTAATTGTGCATTCATTATCTTGTTTGATGAAATTTTATACCGCAGCCTCTGTAGTATGATTAGCTCAAATAATCAGGGCCCTACTGCACCTACAAACATGATTTTGAGAGAAATGATCTTTTAAATAACCTCAAATGTAACATTAGAACAAATTAATATGAGAAAAATACATTTGAAAAAAGTAACTATGATACTTTCGGATCACTATTGGTCAAGTTACACTCAAATATTTAGTTCAACAATGGATATAATGGTAAAAAAAAAGAAAGACTAACCATAGGCTTCTCATAAAAAGGAAATCCATGCATGGATGTAATAGCATTAGTAGCACTGGTGATGTCTCTGAATGCCACAAACGCTTGTCCACGCATCTTCAACGTCTTCAATGCAATAATGTCTAGAATTGGTCCAAACTGCGAGAAAATCGCATATAGAGCCTTTTTCAATTCTACAAAAACAAAAGGGGGAAAAAATAAAGTTTAATGCAATACAGAATCATTTTCCCCTTCAAATAAAAAACATCACACCCAAAAACCCTTTCTACTATTTTATGAATTCCACTGATCCACATTATAAATGGCATAGTGGAAATCGCCACACTCTCTGCAAAATGCCTAAACTTTTTTTTTTTAAGACTTGCTTCTGATTTTGTAATGGTGATGTGCCTGTCCCCCCCTGCCCCCAATTCTGAGAACGATAAATCCACAAGAGAAATACTTTATATTTTTTTCTATCATCCATACCATAACATACAGTGGTCATGAAATAACTTTGCCGTTGCACATGCCTCCAGTGGATGCAAAAATGAAGTAATGCAAATAAAATTTTAGAGATTGATGTTTCAAAGTATGCACTTAAAAATGAAGAGAGGAAAAAACAAAACCCCTAGTTCTTGTGGTTGCACTTATAAAATTGCAAAAAAATTCACTTTAATGCATGATAAATGCCAGCGCTAGATGCGGGCAAAAAAATATGGAAACAACCAATGCAGATAGAAGCCAAGTAGCCATAGCTGTAGAGGTTAATGCACCAATCCCTTCGTGAGATCTTCTTTGCCTGCATCCTGAGCTGGTGTTTATGGCACAACAGGTACAGTTCCAACACCATCCATAGTTTTTCACTGCACTGATCACTTGGCAATGCATAAAAATGAGCTCTACCACTTGAATTTAAGTTTTGTTGCTCCTCTTCATTTTCAAGTACATAGGCCTTATATGACATAAATGACGTTTAAAAATTGAGAAAATTAGATCAAACGAAACCTTGCCAACTTGTTATTCACACAAGTCAACATATTCATGTATACTTTTTTGGGGTGTTGAGTTACAGAGGTTCCACTGTACAAGGTGTTGATTATTTGATCTCACATTTATTTGCGCCGTCCAGTTATTGAGGCATTGGAATGATGCCTGGTTGGTTATGGGATAAAATAGCAAATTGCCTTATGTGGGAGTTTTTTTTTTTATGGCTGTAGCCATCCAGTCTTCCAGATGTCTGTAAATATGGCATCCCACGTGTAGTTTACAGCAATTGCACAAAAATCTGGGTGCTGGGAATTTTTTTAAAGGAGCCCAACATTTTTCCTTCAAGTAAAAACAAGTCCTTAATCGAGGATTGACAAATACCAGTCTGCCAGGTCGTCATGGCAACTATAAGATCTGCATTGGCACCTAAACTTTTCCGCATGTGATTGCTAAATTGGAGTCTGTATAAATGACAAATTTTTCTGATTAAATGATCGTGAGTCTCATTTAACTGCGGGTAAGTGTGTCTTACCAGACCGTTTCTCTTGAGATTAAAATCATTCTTGGCTTCTGAGAAATTTACATGGCATCTATATTTTTTCTGACTTGTTAAAATCATAATTTGACAGAGCTTGAACAAGTCCTAATTTAAACAATTACTTTCCTCGGACTCTAATTTATAAACCAAACATGTATAAGTTTAGGCTCTGATATTGATTTTTTAGTCTCCATGGTGACCTTACGCCACAGATTTATCAAACCCTGGTTTACAACAGAGTTCAATTGATCTCTCTAAAAGCGTGATTTCGAAATAATGAATCCAAATATTTTGTAAATTGTGCTTCTGTGTCGAATATGGTTCTCCTTATTTCTCTGAACCTGTCAGATCTATTGCTAATAGGCATTGCCATTTTTAGCTCACATTCTGATTTAAAGGGAGAAAATAACAGAATTTAAAATAAATGTTTTTTCACTTCTCTTTGTTGTAATTCAAGATTTTAGTAAAGGAATATATGTAGGGATGGTCATAAAATAACTTTGCTGATATATAAGCCCATTAGTGGCTGCAAAATGAAATTTGAGATGTAGGCTACTAATAAAATGGAAAAAAATTCCCCATTTCATCATCTATAAATAAACAAAAAAATTTTTATTGGCTATTTCTTACGAAAATTTTACGAATAATCTCAAATTATGGTATCATTGATCATTTCAGTCACAACACTGTTATTTTCTGCACACGAGGGGACTAGGACCTACAATTAATTGCAGATTCCAAACAGCAGCCTTTTTTTCCATACTCAACAAGAATTCCTCTGCGGAACCTCTAACGAATTGGTACATGCAGGAATGTGTGTGTGTATGTGTAGTGAAACCTGACGTGGTTCGTTTCTGTGTAATGCTTGATATGTGTCGTGCTGCCATCTGCCACCAGTTTTTCTAACTGTGAGTGAAGTGTAATGATTGAATAATTTATCGTTGTAGGTGTGTTGCTCTCTGTGGCGAGACTTTTTAATGGGGAGATCGGTTCGCATTTGCACCTCGAAGTTGGGAACCACAGGAAACCAACTTCAGCCGACCACCACTGTGGTGTCGTTCGAACCCGGATCCCCGCGATGTGAGTCCGTCATTATGACCACTCGACCACCACAGCGGCAAGGATATAAACTGGGTATCAAACTCGCAACACCCCTAAACATTCTTTGGTACTTTTAGGAAAGTCAAGTGTACAGAAATATATTACGCAAATGTGCTGTTACGATTGTTGGAAGTTAGGAAAACTTTTTTTTAAAAACGTAGAAATATTGATCTACCTCTTTCAACCACCTCTCACTCAAAAATTTCATATATCACCTGCGCTTTTATTAGACTTTCGTAGTCCACAGGTCGAGTTTTCAGGCCCTAAAAAGTGGAAAATGATGCTACCCTAAAGATAGGAAGTATTTTTTACCAACAAATAACAAAAAAGGGGGGAAACAAAGAATTGTTTAAACCAACAAGATAAATGTTGTGAAAAGTTATTAAACCCTTAGCTGCTAACGAATTATTACACGATCCTGGTGCTACCCATTTTTGATCATAAAGAGTTAAGATGCATATACACTGAAGAGCAGAAAAAAACTGGTTCACCTGCCTAATATCGTGTAGGGCCCCCGCTAGCACGCAGAAGTGCGGCAACACAACGTGGCATGGACTCGACTAATGTCTGAAGTAGTGCTGGAGGTAACTGACACCATGAATCCTGCAGGGCTGTCCATAAATCCGTAGGAGTAAGAGGGGGTGGAGATCTCTTCTGAACAGCACGTTGCAAGGCATCCCAGATATGTTCAATAATGTTCGTGTCTGGGGATTTAGGTGGCCAGCGGAAGTATCTAAAGTCAGAAGAGTGCTCCTGGAGCCACTTTGTAGCAATTCTGGACGTGTGGGGTGTCGCATTGTCCAAGTCCGTCGGAATGCACAATGGACATGAATGGGTGCAGGTGATCAGACACGATGCTTACGTACCTGTCACCTGTCAGAGTTGTATCTAGGAGTATCAGGGGTCCCATATCACGCCAACTGCACACGCCCCATACCTCCACAGAGCCTCCACCATCTTGAACAGTCCCCTGTTGACATGTAGGGTCCATGGATTCATGAGGTTGTCTCCATACCCGTTTAACGTCCATCAGCTCGAAGCAATTGGAACCGAGACTCGTCACACCAGGCAACGTGTTTCCAGTCCTCAACAGCCCAATGTCAGTGTTGTCGGGCCCAGGCGAGGTGTAAAGCTTTGTGTCGTGTAGTCATCAAGGGTACACGAGTGGGCCTTCGGCTCCGAAAGCCCATATCGATGATGTTTCGTTGAATGGTTCGCACGCTGACACTTGTTGATGGCCCAGCATTGAAACCTGCAGCAATTTGCGGAAGGGTTGCACGTCTGTCACGTTTAATGATTCTCATCAGTCGTCATTGGTCCTGTTCTTGCATGATCTTTTTCCTGCCGCAGCGATGTCGTAGATTTAATTTTTTACCGGATTCCCGATATTCACGGTACACTCGTGAAATGGTCGTACATGAAAATCCAAATTTCATCGCTACCTCGGAGATGCCATGTCCCATCTCTCGTGCGCCGACTATAACACCACGTTCAAACTCACTTAAATCTTGATAACCTGCCATTGTAGCAGCAGTAACCGATCTAACAACTATGCCAGACACTTGTTGTGTTATATAGGCGTTGCCCACCGCAGTGTTGTACTCTGATTGGTTCCATCTCTCTTTATTTGCATACGCATGCCTGCGCCAGTTTTTTTGGCTCTTCGGTTTATATGCCCATGGCAGTTAACACATAGAATCCCTTGGGCATATATATACGTCAGTGGCTATTAAAGAGTTAACTGGCCAATCCATAGGCAATTTCAAAATATTGGCTGTGATAACCAAATGCAAATCATAGTTGACTTAAGTGGGGGTTTTTTAGCTTTGTCGAGTTGAAGAGGTTTCTCCCCCATCAAATTTAGTATTATGCCAACCATTAGAATAACAAACTCGTGCTATCCAGGTGGTCAAGTTATCAAGGTTCTACTGCATATCATTTAGATTCAAGTAAACCATCCGAACTATAGTTAGTATATATTTACCTGTTTTCTTCACTTTTTCATTCAAGTTGTTGATGTAAATCGTGTTGTTAGGCTTCATGTCCAACATTGTGCTACGAAAAGAAAAAATTAATAAAATTTCAGTTAACATTTAATAATAAATGTGTGTAAATTGAAGCAATTGAAAGATAAAACAAAACTGCCCGAAACAATCAATGCAATTATTTTATTCTGATTTAGGAAATCGATCAACTAAAATCTTTATTTTTTACGAAGACATTATTCCCACACCTTAGCTGCCAACTTCGGAGAATAAGAATTTGAGAGGTTTTGTCGTGGATCCAACTTCTGTTTTACGATAATACAAAATGATTTTTGAAAAACAACACAACACAGGGGGATTTCCCATTTAATCCTTTAAGCGGGTTTTAATATTTTCTTGATTCACATTACAACTGTCACACCAGTTATCACTAAACCGATTACAAATTTTGCCACCTATTTTCAAGATTTTTTTTTCCGATTGCGAGCTGATAAATGCTCCATCCCCCACCCTCAAACACAAAATAAAAAAACAAAAAAATAGAGAAAAAATCTGTTATTTATGCTGCACGCAATAATACCATACTGCCTTGTAGGGGAAGGAAAAACATAGTCTCGCTCCCTTTCTGTTATCAGACTTTGATCAAAAGCTGCCTCCACCCACTAGCAGTTGATTGACAAGATAGTGGGGGATGGGAGGAAAACATTTTATCGGAAGAAAACTTCCAGCTGTATTTGGGCTTCAGGTGCCTGAATGAGAGTGTGTTTTAAGCACCCAAGATATTTCGGGAGTTACCATTATGAGAGCGTTTTAAGAACCCGAAATATCTCAGATAACTGATGTAAGGGACAAGCGATCACCAACTCGAGCCAAGCCGACAATCATCGTCAACCAGTAGGTAAAATTATCTCCTCCTAACCAGATCATGGCCTACCATTCTGTCCCAATGAAGAGAATTTCACAGGTGGGCGAAGACCTGGGCCATGCTGGGAAATGAGCATGTGTAGTGAATCGAACGTGGTGCTTGTTTCTGTGTAATGCTTGTTATAGTGTTGTCACCTGTCATCAATTTTTCAAACTATGAGCGAAATGTAATGATTGAATAATTAACCAATAATAAGTACCATTGTAGGCTTGTTGCTATCAGTGGATAGACTTTTTGATGGGGAAATTGGCTCATATTTGCACCTCAAAGTTGGGAACTACAGAAAACCAACTTCAGCAGACCACCACTACTGCAACGGTGGGGGTTGAACCTGGGTCCTCTCGATGCAAGTTTGGTCACTATGACCATTCGACCACCACAGCAGTGGGTAAAATTACACAAGAACATTGTTTTGAAACAGCTTTGGTATTCTATTCTACCTTTTTTCTTCCAAATGATGTCACCTTATAGCCGCAGCGTTTTGAAAAACCGCTGGGAGATTAGTTCATTTTCTCTTCCTTCGGTATATATAATGTAGTGTATGTCGGATTAACTTGGATATCTCTTCCCTCAGGTTGTACCTTTAATATTTTCCAATATTTATTCTTTTCTACATACAGGATGGCTCTGCATCCTTTTTATTTTATTTAAAAGAATCTGGATTCCCAGAAAGTGAGTCCAGGTTTTAATTTATAATACATAGAATATATTTATTTATAGAACATGCAGGACCGTTATTTATTTATAAGAACCTGGATTCCCAGAAAGAGAGTCCGGGTTTTAATTTATAATTATTTTTATTAATATAATTATGAAGACAGAAGGCATGGCAATGGATGAAAAAGTAATAAATAAAACGAAATAATAAAACGGTATGATACAACCTGGGCAGTAGATAATCTAAATGACGTAAGCTACAGAAGGGAGGAATAATAATCAAAGAGAGAGAGACGCGCTGGAAATGGAACAGCGGCTGCTTAGAATTTTTGAAAAACAGGGTGATCAAAAGAAAACTCCTGTTTGGATTCCAGGTGACGCGAAGCCAGCGCCACCTGGTATCACCCAGCGAAAACTGAAAAGATGTTAAAAAATACGGCAACCTAGAGCCGCATTATGACGGTTGACGACTTATCACGAGGAAAGAGTCGCCAAAATCGTGGCGGACCATACTGCATCTGTTAATGTCGTTTATATTTTGAAGTGAAAGTGCTAGATTACTGAGGCCGGTCGTCCACTGGAAACTACCACGAGCGAAAACAAGGCAAGTCGTGGCACCTTCCAGTGGACGACCGGCTTCAATAATCTACCACCTTCACTTCAAAATATGGCAGACAGTAGTCTTACGCATACGTGCGACTTTTTTTTACTCGCGGTAGCTTTCAGTGGACGACCGGCCTGAATTTTCACGTTATGTCACTATCGTGTTGCAAGTCACTTTATAGAAACAACGCAACACAGTTGAACCCACGCTCTGCACCCATACCCGGTTAATGGCATTCAACGTAAACTAAGGGGGTAAACACATAAAAATCTACTTCGATATTTAGCTTCGACTACAATTAAACAAATGATACTCACCTTGTTGAGAGAAATTAGTGGAACCACCACGGGTAGATACTAAGCTTTTACCAAAATACCGAGGTTTACAACGTAAACAACGACTCAATGCCGATTTTTACCCACTGTCTTGCATACAAAATTTCTGGTAAGAAGTATTCAACTGATTGATGGGTAGTCATTCCATCAAGTTGTCTCAAACTTTTAATGTAAAAAAAAATAATCAGAAAAGTTAAAATGATTCAGACCTAAAATTGAATCTTTCATTGAATTCAATCTATTATCTAATCACAGAAAAATCAAATTATTTTTTTGCAATTCAATTTCTGGCTGTTTCAACTCCATGTAAACAAACACGTGATTTGTTACCGCAGGTGAGGCGGAAGGAGCCTGTTGTGTGTTGCTCCCAACATTACTGCTTTGGTCGACTTGGGGATCGGGGGAAATGGTAAATATTGGGTTTGAATTTCATTTATAAATTGATAATATCATAAATTGGTCTCGATCTTTACACAGTAATCTCCGAAGCGTGGCTATTCTTGAATTTCTAGATGAAAGGTGACATTATATGGTTTGGATGAAGATACGTGTTGAGAGTCACTGATACGCCTACTTTCATTTAAAAAGCCAGTTATTTAGTATCACATCTAGTTTCAACATGGTCAGTATTATTTAGCATTATTCATAATGATTGTAATTATATTTGTGTGTGATACACTGGATAGTCGAATACTTACGCTTATACACTATAGCATCATTAACAAATGATGAAGAGGTTTTCACTGATTGGAGTCAAGTAAAGGGCATTTATGTAAAAGCAATACTAAATTTGTTAAAAGAGTTGTTTGATTTGAAAATTTTCACAATAATTAGTTAATTTTCAATGAAATAAGCTATCATTTGTATCTCTATACAGTTATATTGTTCAGTTTTTTGATATTCACTTTATGTATAAGTATACAGGGCCGCAACTAGCAGGCGGGTCTAGTACCCGGGTGCTGAACCAGAAGGGGGCGCTGAATTTACCCTTTAACTGCTTCTACATGGCAAGGGGTGCCAAAATGCTGGTTTGTCCCGAGGTGGTATCTAGTTGCGGCACTGATTGTATAATAGCAAGAGACTTTTAAATGCTAACTCTTCATTATATAACACGTCAAGAGACAAAGGAGCAGCTACAGCATAACACCCTGTTTTGAAAAAAGGGGTTACACTATATGCTTTTCTCTTAAAAAAATGTCCAAAAGCATGATAAGTTGCCAAGAGTGAAATGTAGTCATGCTTTTGGACGGCTGCCTTGCCAAAGAAAAACAATCACCAACTTCACCAAAAAAGGGGTAATACTATGACTGTTAAAACATTCTTAGTTCAAACAAAGGACCAAGGTTAAAAATAATACATTCTAGACTAAATAATGGATCAAGTTTAAAAATAACATCCTAGACCAGATAACGGGATCCAGATTGATATTTGAAGCAACATATAGAATGAACAACAGGTTAAAAGTAAAAACATTATTCTGGAATAAAAACTGTAGATTGTAAAATAAAAACTGGGACTCTGTTTCAAATATAGTCAATGCTGCTTATTAGAATCAACGATAATGCTATCTTTTGGATATTGTTACCACTTTTGTAAGGAATATACCTATATCAGAAATGGGGAAAAATTAGTTTATAGTTATCAGGACTTCAGATAATGCTATCAATTTTTTTCCATCAAAAGTTTTTTTTGTGCATTCTAAAGGTTTAACCATACTTATTTTTTTTTCCTGCAAATAACTGTTATCAGGCTGCATGACTGTGCAAGAGGCTAGAAGGGGTTATCTCCCCTCCTCCCTACGTTCTTGATAAACATTTACGTACTTAATGTCATTAGTCCCTACTATTGACTGGGTTCCACGTGCATGTGGAGCTGTTTTTACAATGGCCTTTCCATGGTGAAGGCAACTGACATTATTACAGATAAAAAAATGTTTCTCTTCAGTTCTTGATCAGTTGACCACATTCAAATTTTTTTTCTGAGAGACTTTCTCAAGGGATCTATGCAACACGTATTGTATACATATGAAAAATATCATAATTTTTGACAAACGTAGACGTTGCACCCCCTCACCCTAATCATTGATTATCCGCAGCTCCCCAGAGCAAATTAACAAAGAATCTCTTTGAAAAACATTTGTTAGGCCACAGCTCTGTGGTGCACAGTTTGAGAACCACTGCATTAAGCAATTCCATTCTAATGCCTCACAATGGCTGAGAATAACAAAAATGCAGAATTTTAGCTTGAAGAAAAAAAAGAAGGGGGGGGGGAAGAGTCCTGTTTTAGAATATAATTTAAAAAAAAAGAAAACAATAGAATATTTTGCAACTAATTAGGCATAGGCAGAGATACATGGAATTCGTAGAGTTCATGTGTGCTGAACGGAGCTGTATATGAACAGCCAGAACTAACTTGGGCCAAAGCTCACATTGCTGACACTTCCACCAGATGGCAATGTATCCAAAGATCCCCAAAGCAAAATGTTTTGTATTGTTCTGCAACAGCTGACTGTAAATGATCTGCAGTAAAAATTCTCAGAGTATTTTCTACACTTTTCTTGAAGTCCTTCCAGATTGTTTTGCATTAGCACTGATTGTTCTGTGATGTATGTCACAGATTTTGGCATATTCAGCTTTGAGGGCCGAAGATCATGCCACTCTCTACTATTACGACAAAGGGTTTCAACAGCTGGCTGATGTGAAGGTAAATCCAGAAAAGAAAATTCCTACGTCGTTGTGGGAAAAAGTAACTTGTTTTGACCTGAGTGAGGGGGTCTGGCTATCCATGTATAGCCTCGTTCCGTACACACACGAGCTCTAAGGAAAGAGGATTCATTGCCTTTGTAGTCTAGTGGTCTATGACAAATGCCATCATAGCCAAATGACTGGCTGAAAAAAACATCTTGATCTCAGATCTCACTATTGCGTCACCTGGGGACAATTTGCTGAAGTTAAGGAAGGGCTACTATGCCTCTACTTCCAACTTTTCAGCTTTCACTTCTGCATAATATCAAGGAAAAAGTCTTTCCTTCATATAGTTAGACTGAGAAAAAAAACAGAAAAATGGTCTCAATCTCACTACATTTATTATTTTTTTTAATATTTAACTATAAATTTACGTAGTTAGGTTTTTGAAATTCAAAGTGGCTCATAGATTGCATTTGAGAAATTTTGCATCTTTAATTGAAGCATTTTTTGACTGAAAATACAAAGAGATCGATAGGAGATGTAAGTCAATCCTACTCTTGAATTTAAAAAAAACGTTCCTGAATATATTGTGAAGAAGAAAAAAATCTGTTCATCTATATTTCATAGATCAGATTTATTTCCTCAAATTAATAAAATGAGCGTCTGAGGAAATTGACATGTCTGTTAACCTTCAATAAATTTCACCATTCCTTTTATTATTCTTTATATAGGAGTTTCACTGTATTTTATTTCAGCTGAATGCAATTTCTTTGCATGAGAGAAGAGGATGTTATTCTAGCCATGCACCCCCACCCCACATTTTGGAGCAGGGCCCCTAGACAGACCTTTGGTGGGCCCCAGACCAGACTTTTCGCGAGCTAATTTATAGCGTGAAAAAACAAGAATTAATGAGAATCATCCCGGGCTCCCGAGTTGGAGCATGGTCAGCCCTATCCTTGTGGGGAGGCCATGATTCTTTTGTATACAATGTGTAGGCTCACCCACAAAAACTCACTGGGTTTTTGCTACTAATCATTTGTTGTATCCCATAAAATGCCACTAATATATATTCTTTAGCAAAACAACTTCCTTTTTTGCCTTTTTTAAAAATATATTAACTTATATATACTAGCTGAATAGAGCAAAATGCATGGGAGAAGTGAATATCATTAAAGCTCAGATTTTTATGATGTCACATTTTGGGCATTTTTGAGTTATTGGCTATATTTTAAGTGTTTTCGAGCGATTTGTCATATTTTAGGAATTTTCAAGAAATAGATAATTTTTTTGGTCCTTTATCATAGAAAATTCGAATCTGTAGGAATTTTCTTTGGAGATTTTGTATGCACTTATAATGAATTCTTACCTTTCTTTTCTTTTGGAAAAGAACGTTACAAATCCCAATAGCCACTTCTTTGTTCTCAGAGGTTCTCTTGAACGAGCAAAGAATCAGACTTGGCACCCTTGCTAGTCCAATGCCTGGAGCACTAGACCCCCACCCCCTTCCCATTTTCTGATGTATGCTCTACAACTGTACTAATGTTCAAGCATTACACTTCACTCACAATTCAAAATGCAGATAGCCGCACTAACTTCATACGCAACACTAGATACGCACACCAACGGTTAAGTATATTAAGTATCAGTTATATAGCATACCTAATTAGATTTACATACACACAATTTCCGTGCAACTCACTTACCTCTGAAAGGGGGGGGGGGGGTAAAAGGGTTGTAAATTGCCCAATGATGGTAAACAGGAGTTATGAACAGCTCAAAAGAAAAAGGAATGATTGTACACCACTGCCAAAAAGTAGAATATACCGAAATCTGCAACGTATGTCGCAGAGCAATCTGGAAGAACTGTACAAAAAACATAACTATGGACATTTTCACCACAGTGCATTTCCACTCAGCTGAGTGCTTGTTGCAGAACAGTGCAAAACATCCTGCTTTGGGGCACCACTGTATCATATTTCATTAAACGTGTTAAAACTTCTGGCACACACAAAACTGATTTAATGTGCAGCAAAATTGCAATTCAGTTTGAGAAAGAATCAGCCATCATATTCACAAAAAAAACTCTGAAAAACCTAGACGGGTTGGGTTTTTGTGGGGAACTCAGTTTTTTTTTGCCAACCCTGTTTTTTTTTATATTTTTATCTGCATTGGATGTTTCCATAGCACATGTGTTACTCAGATTCATGAAGGCTGGTTTGAAAATTTCCTTAGTGGATGAGTATTGAATCATGTGAGTGTTTCTCATTGCAGAGCTTCCTTGGATTTGGCCAATCGGCCGATATAGACATTGTTTTAGATGGCGCAGAGTCCAGAAAAATGGCTGAAATAAAAGGTGAAGATGGCAAAAAGGAACGCTATTACATCTTCTATGATGGAGAGTCAGTTTCTGGAAAAGTAAGTTGTTTTATAATTATCAGTTATTCAGATTTAGTAATTTCTTGTCAAAATTTTACGATAGCATATATATAGTCTAGCATACAAATTTCTGTTAACTATCGATATGTATCTTCACTAATGAAATCAGTGATGTTACTTAGAATAGAGTGACACAAGTGTCCTAGGCTCCTCAAGTTGTTGAAGAAACCAAGTCCTATTATTGAAAGCATACTGTGGTATTAATGGAATAAACATACCACACATGCTCATGTATAAGCAGACTCCCTTGCTTTAGGGCCACTAAAACTGAGATAAATGAGAACCTTTGTAAAAGCTGAACCCTAAAAATTAGCACATTTTAGAGGGGGGAGAAATTCTCATATTTTCATGTAATAAAGGTTACAATGAAAAATTGTTCTACTGGTTCGGAAGAAGAATTAGCCTATATGCAAATATTTATCTTTTCATTTTTGCCGGCAGATATTTAATAAGACAGCAATGTGTTTTGAATTGATCAATGACTCTACCTCTTGGTTGATCATTACTTTTACAGACTCTGGGACGGGGGGGGGGGGAAATGACCACTTGGGTTATACCTGGCAATGCCATCTACCGCAAGGGCAGCAACTAGAGTAGAGTCTTGTGTTTTGGGCACCAGATCAGAAAGGATGCAAAATTTTGCCCTTTCATTCCTTCAACATTACAGGGAGGGGGGGGGGGGCTGGAATGCTTGCTTGCTGCACCTGACAGGGCAACTAATTGCAGCAAAAATCACTCTACTGGTCAGTAATGTCAGTTATAGCTACGAAAATTGCTTTATGGATTAGTGATGCATCTAAAGTAGTCCAATGACATCATGGATCTTAAAGCTAGCCATGCAGAGGCTATGTAGTGATACGATTTGATAAAGTAGGAGTTAACATATTTTCTCATTGAAAAAAATTGACAATTTCCTCTCGTTTGTTACATTCTCCGACAAAAATGCTGAAATTCTTCAATTCTGCACCATCTTGCACCGAAAACAAAATTTTCCCTGGAGAAACTTTGAAGTTATGTCACAGTAGAAGCTGACTTTTTGCTGATGTCATTTGTCCTCCCCACAATTTTATTTCTTGGGGGCTCCCCTCCCCATGATTCAGCGCCTAGGCTTCCGACAATGTATAAAATGGGTTCAAACTATGTGAATTGCAGCTCATCCATAAAACAACAACAAAAACCCTTCAATCGCTGTTTCCAGCTATGTTTTCCAAAAAAAATAGACTCCTTTGATTCATTTTCACAAAAAATTCAATTCGAGGAAATCTTTTTTCACTCCCTATTTTTTAACTGATTTGTGATTGCTCCATGTATTTTATTTTCCAGCATCTTCAACAGATTTGCAGTCTCTCGCTTTGCTTCCAAGTTTTTTATTATTCATTTTCTACTATTCATCCTCTTGATATGCCATTTCCTTTTATGCCATTCACCAGCATGTTTAGTGTTCAATGGAAAATTGCGGTTTCCAGCTTTGCATTAATTAAAATTACCTTGTCTGAACCATGATCATGATTGGTTGGAAAGATATTTGATGAAAGATTCCAGTAAAGCTTATTTAGGCAGCCAAGTGGAGGTCAACAAAAATTCACAAAACTTTTCTTTGGGTATGTGGTAGACACTCTGATAATGAAAATAATAAGGTAACAAGCTAGCATCCCTCACAGCTACAGTGACCATTTTTGTCACATCATTATCATATTTTGTATACCAGGGCTAATTGTATTGGGATCTACAGTTTATAGCCAATTCCAAAACAGACACAGTTCCAGAGGACAGCAATTGCCCCTCCAAGATCTGAATGTTATGAGAAACATTGGCTGTATCATAAAATATGAGATGATCTAACAAACCTGTGAAATAAATCATCCTGGATATATTCTTTTTTTTTTTTAACGGTCATCCCATGCAGGCTACATTGCTTTCAGATAGAGCAGTTATACCGACTGCTATAGGGGCTTCCACATCTAAGAATGTGGTTTGCCTAGGTCGTTATTTTCTATGCACACCCGGGTCACAATGTTTCACAGGTTTATTTATTAAAAAATATAATCATTTTGGTGTCTCTCTGGCATATAAGCCACATGAGTAAAATTATCTAGGGGAAACTCTCAGATTTGTAAATGCCATGAGTAATATGGTGTGAAATAACATAGGCAGTTTAGTCATTAAATCTCTTATCCTGGGCTTTATATTCACTTACTTCATAAACTTACTCATATTTACTGTATACTATCTGAGTTGTGTTCCAGCTAGATGAAATGAATCAGAAATTACAATGATTTCTGAAAATTATTCCATCCAACACAGTCATATTTTGAAATTTGCAGAAAAAATTCATTCACATTTTTTATCTGGAAGATAGATGGCAACACTTGAACACATAACAAGCGCAACACTTACACAAATTATGTTTTCATTCATTTGAAACCAACCGTGACCATGTGTCTAGATCAGCAGTTCTCAACTGGTGCTCCACAGTGACTCAAGGAAAATGAAATTAATCACTAAATTTGATAAATAAGTAAATAAGAAAGCCCACAAGGTTCTGCCATAAAAATTATGTGCAAAAAAAGGGCTTCTCCAGTAAAGTAGGGCTCCGCCATAGAAATTATATACTGAAAAGTACTCCATGAGTCAAAAAAAGTTGAGAACCACCGGAAACCATTTTCCATTGAACACTAAACATGTTAGTGAATGACGTAAAAGGAAATGTCATATCAAGAGAATGAATAGTAGAAAACTTGGAAGCAAAACGAGAGACTGGAATCTGTTAAAGATGCTAGAAAATAAAATACATAGAGCAGTGTTTCCCAAAGTGGGCAATATCACCCCCTGGTGAGCGATGGAATGGTCCAAGGGGGACGATAGAACCTACTGATTTAACATAGGATCCTATGGGTTTACTTGAGTTGGGGGGGGGGCGATGTGAGGGAAAAATTTCTGATGAAGAGGGCGATGGAACAAGAAGTTGGGGAGACTATGACATAGAGCAATCACAAATCTGTGAGAAATATAGAGTGGAAACAGTTGTACTCAGATTGAATTTTTTGTAAAAATAGAATCATTCTATTAAATTTCTAATAGTTTAATCATTATTCTACAGTTTTTATTGATATAGTTTAAGTCAAAAATAATTTAATTCTATAGTTTTAATCACTATATTTAAATTTCTTAGAATTTCTAATATTCTAAGAAAGACCTAGGAAAAGAAGTCATCTCGAAGTATGTTGAATCAAACTGAGATAATGATCAAGAGTGAACTCAAAAAGAAACACTTATCACTTTATATATGAAATAGGTAAATTCTCATAAAAGAAGCAAGATCAAACGTTTAAAAACGTTTGAAACTGAAGAGAACAAAAGCACAACTTAGACTTGCATCAGCGGCAAAAACAAGAAAAATAATTATTTTTCTAATGAGTGTTTCAAGTCCCTTCTTTAGTGATTTTTTTAAAATTAGTGATTACTAGGTCTACAAGCTAAATCTAATACCATATGTTAGCCTCTCATTTGTTGATATTGTAGAGAATGTAAAATTATACAGTATATAAATATCAAGAAGTGTCTCAAAAAATTTTTTATTTAAAAATTATAAAATATATATATAATTATTTCTTCTAGGGGAAATCGCTATGTATTTTGTACGGGGGGGGGGGGGGGGACACCCTCTTCTGAGCTGAGATAACACTGTTTTTTGAAGTAAAAAGTAGTCCTGTGTACACTACCACATATGCGCATATAAAAACTGTATTTTATTTACTGCCAAAATTATAAAGTGCTACAAAACTGATAAATACTGGTACAAAAACATTTTTGTTGCTACGAAAATAATTTTTCCTTCTACAAAAATCAAATTTTCATTTTCCACACCTGCGATACTCATCTAACTGATACACGTGCTTACTACCACAATAGCACTAATTTATGTCGTCCGCATCACGTGATCCTACCCCAACGCATGTATTTTGTGATGCTGCTTATGTCAGATATGGTGAGCAAACCCACGAATGTATTCAGCGATCAACTGGCATCCAATCCTCTCCTCTGGACACACATTCTGCATTCGTTTTTTTCAATTTTCACCCCTCTCAACATGGTTTGCCACACCATCTTCCATTGCAATTTTTGTTCCTCTCGATGCCTACTAACAACTCTCTGAGTTTGCTGGTCTATTAACAGAACACCCTATATATACTTACCCAAAAGTAACTAATGGAGGTAGTAACATATTAATGTGAGATGAAATTCATAATTGTAAATTATAATATACTTTTAGAAAGGAAAAATTAAATGTTTTTCAGTCTTTAGTTTTGTCAGTTCTTTTAATGGCAGGTGATTGCATCAGAGATATAGCATCTGTCACATCAACATTTGCTATATCTGGCATTAATGAGCAATAGAATATTTGTTCCCTTTCCTCCTAAGGGGATGCACTTTTTAAAAACTTTTGTAAAATTTTTTGTTAGAAACACCTCACACTTTAAAATTTATGTTTTTCCCAACAAATTCTAATAGGAAATAACTGAAGGTGAATGGAAGAGAAGAAATGGGGGTAGCTGAAGTTTTTTTGTAAGAGAAGTATACAACTAAAATTTAAAGTATAAATTGTATTTCAATGAAAACGAAAAAGTATTAAAAGTTTGTGTAAGTTGAGTATTTTTTCGAAGGCGAACCAGAGAATTTCAAGTTTTATTCTGTTCCAGGGTACACAATCTTTTTTCTTTCAAGGTACACAATGTTCCACCATTTGTGAAAATAATAATTTTATTCATAGTGCTTGATATTGTTCATCAGGTGATTGCATAGATTATAATTACAAAATAGAGTTCACTAAATTCACATGCGCACAATATTGAGAAGAAACAGGGCAAAAATAAGCGCACATAATTTTGTTACTAAATTGTGGCTACTTGCAAAATCGTTGTCAAGGTCACAGATAAAGAGCTGAAACAACATTCAGTTGTGAGGTCACGTATTTCTAATCTCTTAAATTTCGAAAACATCAACCTGCATTCAATACTATTAAAACTATTTGAAGTGTTTCAAGGTTTACTACGGTCAAGGTATAACAGTTTCCCCTGCCAGTGATTCAAGTGCGACTGCTACAGCAAAATTTGAATGATTATTTTCTTTCTCATCAAAGTTGTTTATTCCCCTACTTGAGTATTTAATCAAATGAAAACCACTGTCATCTTATACTATTTGTTTTCTTTTTAGGCTAATATAACTTTAAGGAAGCCTGGAACTAAACTTGAACACCAGGGAATCAAAGTAGAGTTTCTTGGACAAATCGGTAAAAATATCTTCTTATCATTACAGGTAGATATCGTATATAGGTAGATAGTTATCTTCTTATTATTGAAGCAGTCAAACCTCATCGTATGTTTTTCAAGAGATTAAAGTGATGATTATGAGTAGATTGACGTAAGACTCATAAGATTTGTCTGTATTGAAAACCCTTATTATATTCCCTTTCCAGTTAAGGCAGGGAAACAATAGCAAAAGTATTTATTTCATCTAACATTACTATATGAATGTATGAATTTTTTTTTCAGAGCTGTATTATGATAAAGGCAACCATCATGAATTCACGTCACTAGTCAAGGACCTAGCAAAGCCTGGAGAGCTTACCCAAAACATTGCATACGGTTTTGAATTTGTGAATGTGGAGAAGCCTTATGAATCGTATACTGGTGCCAATGTTCGTTTAAGGTAGTTGAAATTACAAGATATTGTTTTGATTGTTAAATAGGCTTTGAAAAACATAAATAAGTTGTTAATTAAATCTGTCTTCAAATGATGTACACTGCAATCAGGGCTGGAATTGAGAGCAAAAGAGGGGGTAGTTGCTTGCCCTGGGTAGTAAATTTGAGGATAAAGCGAAAAAATTTTACCCACAAACATTTACAGTAGAGAGGATAGCAATATTATGTTTAACCCCTCCCCTTCTTCCTGAAAAAATAAATTGGCTGCAATTACAAACTTGAGGGAAGAGAAAGATTGTTTTTCTCAGCTCGCGATACATAAAGGAAAGAATCTGTGTCTATTGCACCCACCTTGAGGCATATCCTTGGATTTACCCTTTCGGCAGCATAGTAGAAATCCCTAAAGCCCCTTTGAAATGCTGCATATTTTTTTAATGAAGTAGGCTTTCTTCTCTGATTTTCAGCAGGTGCAAAGTAACTGGCATAAGAAAAAATTTTCATTTGAGAAATTTACTTTATAAAATATCTGGGCTTGTCAATGCTAAAATAAGGGTCTTTTTTTAATACAGGCTTTTGGCAACAAATTTGGATGATCTCTATTTGAAGTATTAACTTTAATAATAATTTTAAAAACTGGTTTCCCCTCTTTAGCATGTTAGAAAAGGGGAGGAAATAGTTCAATAGATTTTTCTTTTGCCCTATATGTATCCTTTTTCTCTCATACATATAATAGAAAGATAAATTATATGTTGGGGGGGGGGGTCACTAAATGGGAGTATAGAAAGAATGGACGGGGCGAACTTCCATTCATAGGATTACAATGAAGGTTTGGTTGGTATGATGAGAGAAGAGGTAAAAAAACCAGGGAGAGTTGGAATAAATTCTTCCCTTTGCTTTTGGATGAGAAATCTTGTCAGCGATCTTTAAGGGGCAAGATATCAATGCCATGAAAAGGGTTAAGGGATAAAATTATATCTCTACTCAGCACATCACACTACTCTGCATGGTAAGGAAAGCAGGTTTGTGTCTGTGGCTGGTTGTAAGGGGACTGTGGTTCAACTCCTGGCAGAGACAGCTGACTGTTCTTTCTGAGTGTGAGGCCTTTCCGAATCAGATTCAAACTTTAAGTTCGTATGTGCACAAAATGACTGGTGCAAAAATTATTTGCCAAATGTTGTAAATTTTCAGTTTGTTGTTCTTTGATGTTTCTTGTTTTAATGCAAATAAAATTCTTATATCTTGGGTTGTATTTTTCTCATTGACAGGTATTTTTTAAGAGTCACTATAGTTAGAAGGCTTTCAGATGTCGTGAAAGAGATGGAGATAATAGTTCACACATTGTCTCAGTACCCAGAAATCAATTCTCCTATTAAAATGGAAGTTGGTATCGAAGATTGTCTACACATTGAATTTGAATACAACAAATCCAAGTATGTTCACCTATTGTTTGTATTATTATTTTTAACTGGTAAAAATAGATCTTTGGCTTTTTTTTTCTCAAAAATAATGAGCATCTTATACTTATTGCTTCATTATGTTTTAAATTTTTAAATTTGATAATTTTTATTTTTTGAATTGGATTTATGCAGCAATAGATCCTTTAACAATCAGATTGGTTGAGATGGCGCAGTTAGAGGATATGGGGTATATTTAGAGGCTCTTGTGGGAGGCAGGAAAGACAGATAAAGCTCTTATCAGAAGTGAACAGGAAAACAAGTTAACATCCTCTGAAGCAAAGGTTTCCAACATTTCCTTGTTCACACACAGCCGTTGACAACTAGGAGACTGTTCCACTGAAGCAACATAGATATATTTATTACAACATTGATGAAAAGTTTTGTAGCTTTTGATACTGCAGAACCCCAAGGTTCCTCGGAACACTGGTTGGAAACTTATGCGCCAGAGTAGTTCGTATTTAGACATTGGTTTTACACCAACTCCTGTTATATTGCCATATTTTGCAATTTACTCTCTATAGCAGCAGTTCTCAACTTTTTTTGATTGGTGGAGCCTTTTTTAGTTCGTAACTTCTGTAGGCATCTTTGTTTATTTATAACATTTAACATTATTTTATGATACTGCAGCAGTCATTGAGCCCCTGGAAAGTGCACACAGAGCCCTTAAGACTCAACAAAGCACAGGTTGAGAACCACTACTACTTAACTGAACATGCACCTCATACACATTCCTCTATGGAATTTGTAACAAATTGGTCCATGCCGGAGAATGTGTGTTCTGAGTGTATGCTTGGCCCTAACGTATTTATGTTGTCGAGTTGTGCTTGTTTCGTGCTCATGCTGCCATCTGGCTTCCATTTTCTGAAGTAAAGATGGAAATGCTTGAATTTTCATGTTTTGTCAGTATCGTGTTGTAGGCCTGCCTGCTTCCTGCAGAGGGACTTTTTCAATTGGGAAACCAGCTCACATTCATGACCCGAAGCTGGAAAACTGCAAAAATCCAACTTCAGCTGCCCACCACTGTGCCGTCAACAAGGATCGAACCTGGATCCTCAGGATGAGTCCAGTACGATGCCTACACAACTGCACAGTGGCAGTTGAGAACCACTGCTTTAGAGGAAATTGCAGATGGGAACTGAAAAGGTTATAAGTGCCAAAATGTAAATTTCGAGGAAAATTGATGTATTAGGAGGTGCATCAAATACTACATCCTGAGAGCTACCAGAAACTAGCCAATTGTCAAGGAACTTTCAGCCTTATTTCATTGCATTGGCTTTGGAAATTGCTCTGCATGTTATTTCATGCAGAACTTCTATTTGCGGAAAAACTATTTTTGAAAAAATGGCACACTCTCAGCCTTTTTAAATTCCAGTCTTCAATTGTAAAGTGAACTCATCAATACTATATTTAGATTTTATGAGTAAATTTTAAAATGCATATAATGGATAAAGAAATACTTCAATATTGCAAGTTACTATAAGATTGGTGCTGCGCTATTCATTAGAAGCACAGACTAGCACTAAAATAGGAAAAAATGTTTTTGAATCTCTTATTTGCAAGTTGTTATTTTGCGTTCCTCTGATGCTTTTCTTTTCAACTTATGAAATTTGTTTTTCGTCATTCACATAGGTATCACTTAAAAGATGTTATTGTCGGCAAAATCTATTTCTTATTGGTCAGAATCAAGATAAGACACATGGAAATAGCCATTATCAAACGTGAGACGACTGGCTCTGGTCCTAATTCTTATAGCGACAATGAAACAGTAGCAAAGTACGAAATCATGGATGGTGCACCTGTGCGAGGTATAGCTATTCCCATCTTTATGAAGTTTTAGTGTGAATATACCCAGTAGTTTCCCTTTGTCGCAACTTTTGAGCATTTCAACTAACGTTGTTATTTTATCATTCAGGAGAATCCATCCCTATCCGAGTGTTCCTTGCAGGGTATGATTTGACACCAACCATGAAAGACATAAACAAGAAGTTTTCCGTTCGTTATTATTTGAATTTAGTTCTCGTGGATGAAGAGGATAGACGGTACTTTAAACAGCAGGTTAGTAATCCAAAATAATTGATAGGAATGTATATGCCATTGTTTTATCTTTTAATTTTATAATGCTTGCTAATACTTGATAGAAATGTAAATCAAAATCTATATATTCTAAATTGTTAAATCAAGAAATTTTTGTTCATTCACATTTATCAAGTTATAATTGGTACACATTTTTGGGAAATTATTTGCCATTGTGTACTGAAATGTTAAAAATTTAGAACCCCTTCCCTTAATATGGCTGTAGGTATTTACATATATATTATATGGGGAGAGCTAGGGTTTTGTTTTTCTCTTATTCTCAAGCCCATACTACTACTACTTAACCGAACATGCTCCTCTTACACATTTCCTCTATGAAAATTTGAATCGCAAGCCCATACTTCGAAACACGTATGCGTAGAATTTCATTTGTATTTGTTGATTTTAGCAGCTGCTAGGAGTTTAAATATTGGCGAAGTTATTTTATGATGTCCCCTGTATGTATTTCAAACTTAAATACTCAAATCTAATAATTTAGAATGTGACAGGAAAAAGTCATTTATTTCTTTTCAATTGAAAAATGAAATAAATTACAAAGAGATTCGTGTTTCCAGTCTCAGACTGTCTTTTTCCTCCCTTAACACCATATTCTTGACAAATCTGTTGATTCATACGCTATTTTCAAGTCATTTGATTACTGCTATTTCTTATTCCACTGACACAACCACAACTATAGCTGAACATCGGTAAGGCTCAAACTTGCTTAATACAAACTAAATATAGTGTGTGCACAACACTTAATGTGATCACACCAGGACTCATTGTTTTTTGACAACAATAACTTATAAAAGCATCACTTCAAAGCATAAAATAGGCACACAAATCAATATTTCTAGGTCACTGTTGTGGGAGCCGTTCTGCACACTCTTAGAAACACTGATATATGGTGTGAACAGCCGCAGTTAATGAAAAAATGTGACTTTTGAAATCTAAACATGGCATGACAGAACCAGATTCACTCCACCTCGCATCTTTTGCAAGACATTGAAGCATTTCTATAAGGGGCCGTTTAAGTATTACGTAAGCACATTTTTAGCCACTTTTGTTGACCCCCCCCCCTCCCTCCCCCTTGTCAGCAAAACGCTGAAACCCCCCTCTTGTCAGAGAAATTTCGTCATCAGCTCTGCCCCTCTGAATCCTAATTCATGTTAAACCCCCCCCCCCCCATCGATGATGATGTAATACTTGAACGACCCCTAAGGATGGGCAAATCTAGGCTCCTTTATTTTAGAACTCGAATTATAACAATTGCCTAAATTGGGCAGCAACCACAAAAAAATTTGTATTACCAAAAGGCAAAAATAAACAAAAATATATCATCATGAATTGATAAATCAAGTCGTGAGATAACAAAACCATTTAAAATTTATATACAATGTTATATACAAAGTTATATACATGTATCTGGATAGTCCTGTTTGTGTCATTGGTATTGTAGTTCAGTCAAGTTGTTTCACCTTCAATAGCGCCATTTATGTTATTGATGTTCGTAACAATAGTTGGGAACCCCTGGGAATTTATGCAAGGGTCGTTGCATGTTCAGGCCCATTTTGGATTCCGATTAGCCAATGTCTTCTTGTTTCAGAACATGTTACAAGTGCAGATAAGAGTTTCTGTCTGAAATTGCCTCCGACGGCTGTCTAGATTTGAATCCTGTACATGGAGGTGGGTAAGCTAGATTTACTCTGCCTATCCTTTCTCTCAGGTGTGGGGGTGAGTAGTCAGGATATGATTTGTCTATGTTTTTCCAACATCCCTCTTCCCCCTGCTCTTTCATGCAGATGAACTAGGTCCTGTTTTAGAACAGAAGTTTACCAGAATAATAAATAAGGAAAGACTGGCCCAATGTTGCCTGGTCTGAGAGTTCCCACATTCAGCTATTATAAGGAAACAACTACATGTCAATAAATCCCCTACAAACTTTTGGCAGTTTCATAATAGTTGAATGTGTTTTGTTGAAGTAAGAATAGGGAATGTGGCTGTAGCACCATAAACACTGGGACTAGATGCATGTGGAAGCAAAGAAACAAGCATATAGAAACAACCAATGCAGATCACATTTCTGCCCCCAGAAGTTCCTCTCTGAGTAGTTAGCACCAACTACTTTGTTAGATCTTCTTTCTTTGTCTGTGTTGGCATTTATGGTGCTACAGGTACAGCTCCCCATAGCAGAATATGACGAAATCTGTGTCATATGTTGCAGGACAATCTGGAAGAATTTTAAGAAAAGTGTAAAAGATACTATTATGGGAATATCTACCTTAACATTTCCAGTCAGTTGAGGGCTTGTTGCAGAACAATGTAAAACATGCAAAACATTCTGCTTTGGGAGGGTACTGTTCCAAGGCCATTCATGGCTTTTCATTGCACCCATGCATGCAATGCATGCTTTGCAATGCATAAAAGTGAGTTAATGTTTTTTAGTCTTGTTACGGTGACCGTAACCACAAAAGCTAGGTTTTTGTTTTCTCTTCATTCTCGAGCACATATTTTGAAACAACTATGTCTCGAATTTCATTTGTATTTGTTGATTTTTATGGCTGCTAGAGGCTCCTGTATCTGCAAATTATGACCACTCTTGTGTAAACTTCATTTAAATAATAATTTGGTGTATACATAATTTTTCAGGAGATCGTGTTATGGCGTAAAAGTGACGTTGCGAGGAAAACAATACAGCAGCAGCAGCAACAACAGAACGCTCCGTCAAAATCTAAGTAGGAACAAACAAGTTGAATTATATCATTTTTTATCTTTTGTTTGTCGTTGATGTCATTTTGACAGTTTAAGCGAAGCTGGGAAACAAATGTGTGTTTTGTTTTGTTCTTTTGGAACGGGGAGGGAGGGAAATGTGTATATTATATGTAAAAATTTCTTCCAGCTTAAAAATGACTATTTATTTTTTGATTTTCTTGTAGTTGAAAATGGGAGAAGAAAAAAAAAACAAATGAGTGATCATTCCAACAGCGAAACTATAATCAGTTCGATTTGTCAGAGGAACCAACTTGGAAAAAAAAGTCGATTTCACTTTCATTATAATGTAAATGAGGTTTTTGTTTTTCGATACATTTTTATTTTTGTTTTCTTTTTTTCCTGTGGACTCTAATGGTCAATATATATATATATATATGTATGTAATACATGTTGCGAATATGAACCGATTGAAGATGATAGTGCCTCCAGAATATGTATGTATATGTATTTGTATCTAGATATAATTACAATTGTATTAGAGAAAAAATGCCGTCGTTTTAATCATTTGATTACCGCTATAATCAAATGAGTCTTTTCTTTGTGAATTTCTTTTTTGTGAATAGTGTATTTTCGCATGTTTCGTGTTATTAGCATATACTGTGGAGGCCGTTTTCACTGACATGCTTTTTGTGTTTGAAAAATTAGGCAACAAAAAAATATTTATTTTATACCGTTTTCTTGTTTTACACTACTAACATGAAGATCCCGATCACAATATTCGATTTCTGAGAATTTTAAAAGTATATGAACGTATGTTTTCCTTTGTCTCTTAATTACTTCGAAATAATGGGAAAATAATGAACTATGCAAATATATACCAGAATATGCCTATGAAAAAGGAATATCGACGTGATGGTTGTGATCGTTATTGATTCATCATTATATGTCTTGCGTGATATAAATCCGCTACTCATGATTTACCTACCCTCTACCCCAGTACATCTGGTGAATGTCTTCATTTCTCGCTGCATTCATTCAAGTTCCATTCTCTGAAACATTAAAATTGTCTGTTCTTGTTTTTCTTTTTTCTAAAGATACTTTATACATATGGCAGCACTAATGAGATGTATGATATGTACTGAGTTGTTCCTGTTAAAAATAAATTGACAATTCAGTTTGCATCCAGCTTTGTTCTGATTGGTTTACACAGCACACCTAAATTTTAACTGGAAAATAACAATACAGTGATACCTTGGCTAACGAAGATATATATTCCGGAAATCACATTCATTGGGCCAAAATCTTTTTAAATCAAAATGTGATTTCCCATAGGTTTTTTTATGGAAAATTGTTTTATTAGTAGCTCTAGATACTGCCCAAAATTTGATAGTAAGTTTTTAAAACACCAAGGATTTCTATGAAAAAAGAGAGATTGAAACTGACTGAAGACTAAATAAAGAGCTTCAAAACTGGATAAATGAGAATTTTATGAATATTTTTATTTTGCACTATGTGCACTACCAACACCTTATTTAGTCTACTAAAGCTGATGTCGACACAACTCAGTTGAGTTTTTAGGTGTCACACCATCCATTTGTGTTTTGGTCAGCTCATTTCTGTCTCTGATACACACAAATGAAAAGATAAGCTCCTAGACAGTTCAGTTTGACGCTGAGTCTTGCACCGAAAGATCATGTGCTTTGAAAAAACGTAGGATCCATTTTTATTGCAATGCATTTTCTATTTGCTGAAACATTTCATATGAAATGGTTAAACATTTTCAGAAAGAGAAGTGGAGGTACCTATAGCTGGAAAAAGATTGCAAGGTGGACAAGATTTAATCAGACTCACACATGCAAATAACAGTAATTCTGATGTAATGATTGGCGCTAAAATTTAGCTGACAATGTGGCTGTGTTTTGTTAGCACGTGCATCCATATTAATGAGAATGTTATTAGCCGAATCTGTATTTGTTAACCAAGGCAGAAAAATCTTCATTAGATGCAAAATTTGTAAGATGAGGCATTCGTTAGCTGGGACATCACTTATCTTTAAAAAATGAAAAATGTATGCGCAATTCAAGATCGGAATAGACCAATATTATAACATGGGATATATTTGTTTATCTTGACATTGAGTTATGTTATATTGTTGTCGAAAGGGGTTTTTGCACATTCTGAAGCTAAGGTTTATACAGGGTGGTTCAGAAAAGATGGGAAAAACTCTTCAAGAGGTGATAGTACACACCAATACAATCAATTGTCATCAAAGAATGCATGAAACGCAAACGTGTTAGCGCGTTTCAAAACGGCCGCTCCGCAAACGTTAAAACGACATTCCTGTTGAAATTTATCGGGAGAAAAAGAACACCATGCATGCAAATGTAGCCTGGGGTAGAAAAAGAAACCGTATACACACACAAATCTGCGTCACAGTGAATAAAAGACGTGGACTCAGTATGTTACAACTGTTAAAACGCGTGCGGTTGCACGCTGGAATAACTTCACAGGGCTGGCGTCCTCTCCTTTTATTCACTGTGACGCATATTTGCGTACAGTTTCTTCCTCCCCGGGTTACATTTGCATGCATGGTGCTCTTTTTCTCCCGATAAATTTCAACAGGAATGTCGTTTTAACGTTTGCGAAGCTGCCGTTTCGAAACACGCAAGCGCGTTTGCATTTCATGTTAGACCATGCATTCTTTGATGACAATTGTTTGTATTGGTGTGGACTATCACCTCTTAAAGTTTTTCCCATCTTTTCTGAATCACCCTGTATACAACCAAACTTATTTTTTCCCCTGTAAATTATCATTATCATGTTGCAAGACCGTGTAGGAGACTAGGTGTTCTCTCTCTCTCCTCCCTCCTTTGTTGGGAAATATTTTCGTATTCAAAGTGGTATTGGGGCCGTAGTATCAATACCACCTAGAGATAGACGGCCTCCGCACGGGTTGCCAAGTTCATCTCCACGCGTCTTCCCTCGTTGGCCTGTTCATCTTTAACGTCATTAAGATTACCTAGCACGTTTGCCACATTTTTAACCGCAGCATCCTATTTCTTTTCTTATTTTGGCGTAGAATCTTTCTGTCTGGCTCATAAATACCACTACTAAACATACATGTACCTCGTCGATATTCCTCTGCGGAACCTCTAACGAATTGGTACATGTTGGATGTACGTGTAGTGAAACCTGACGAAGTTTCTGTGTACTGCTTGTTATGTGTAGTGCTGCTATCTGCCACCAGTTTGTTCTAACTATGAGTGAAGTGTGGCTCACAAATACCGCATGGGGATTGGATGTTGGGGCATAGAAATCGTCAATTATGAGCCCGATCATTTCTTTTCCGCACTGGCCACGAGCAGGGAATTCTTTTCCTTGAATAATGACGTCATGAGCAGCTTCCGGAAGCCTATCTCTAGGAGGTGCTGGTAGTATTCGCTGTGATCTATGTACGTGTGGAGCTGCTTTTGCAATGGACTTCCTATAGTCAAGGGAAATGTACGAAAAAAAAAAACCCTTTCCTTCGGTTCTTGATCAGTTTCAGAGTTGATCAGATTCAAATTTATTTTTTTCCACATTAAGGCAAATGAAACGTATTGTGTACATTAAAAGAAATATCCTAATTATAGCGATGCACTTTAGACAATTCCGTTCGAATGGCTCACAACAACTGAATAAAAAAATTCTGTATTTTAGCACAAAAAAATGGGGGGGGGGGGGGGTGGAGCAATTCCTTCTAGAGCAGCCTGCTCTAGAAGGAAATTTTTGGTTTTTTTTCATACTATAAATTTCTTTGTCGAGGGACCAGTGGAAAATCTGGCCTCTAAGTCCCCAACAAAGATCCCAGCCTAGCGACCCCAACTGCAGGACGTGGGTGCGATAAATGCATCCAGTCTTCCCGACTAGGCCAGTTCGTCCTATAGATATTGTCAGTGCCGTCTTAACGCATGGGCCCACCCGGGCACGGCCCGGGGGCCTCAAGACTGGAGGGGCCTCATAAAAATGAGATCTGATTAAAATTTACTAGAATTTACCAGGTAGGGCCTCACAAAAACCACTTGGCCCGGGGGCCCATCACGCTCTTAAGACGGCCCTGGATATTGTATCTAGGAAATAATGAGTTCCGTATATACCGGTTGACTCGAAACGTTACGCCGTCCGCCAATAGCAGTTTGTTGTTTTTTTTTGTAGCATTTGCAGCGAATTCACGATAGCACTAACAATTTTAAAGGAATTAAAATTAATTTAATACTCTAAAAGAATACTTTAAGACATTCATTTTTTAAAAAATATTGTTGGTGTTGTTATCTACTTTCAAAATCAGAAGTTCCTTATGTGGTGATGACGAAGCTCATGTATAAAAAACTAAATTCTTCATTCAGCTTTGCTCCTTATAAACCAAAGCCGCTAGAAAGATTAACTCTTAATGCAGCTTTGTTATAAACTGACCTGAAAGATCAAACTTCCAGTTCAGTTACCTTTTTCAAGACCCAAGGAGACATCCAAAACAAAGGACCTCCAAACAAGAAGACGACAGGTAAGATCGTAAAAAGTGAATTTTCCCACACTCCACTTTACAGTAATGTGCTGCCATCTAATCTCAAATTTAAAAGTGACTGATGTGGTGCTGAAGTTTAAAGGGAAAAAAAACTATATTCTTTATTCCGCTCAGTTCCTTATAAACAAAGCTCAAAAACTGAACTGGAAATTTAAACTTAAAGTTCGGTTATTTTATTTGAGCATAAGGAGACGTCCAAAACAAAGAACCGACAAACTGAGCAGACGACAGACAAGAAGTCGGTTTGTTCGGTTCCCAACAAGCTAACCTCACAAACAGAACTGGAAGTTCAAACTACCAGTTCAGTAATTTTTTGAGGACACAAGGAGACGTCCGAAACGAGGAACCTGGAGAGAAGCAGACGACAGAGATTCTGAGGCTTGCATCGAGCCACTGAGCTATAAGTATCGAGCTTATATTACGGGAGGAAGTATCCAGCCGCCGTGACTGCAGCGACATCAAATGCAAGGAAATCACGTGACTCGGTGAAAACAAAGTTCCCGCCTGGCAATTTGTTTGCCCATAGAAATGTACAGTTCGGTCTCTAAATATTTGGTTTTAAAGATTAAAAAAAAGGATAGAGAACTCATCCATAAAGGTGAGCAATGATTAAATTATTTATTTCATTACTACTGGAATCATTTCTTTCATTAATTCTTGAATTTTCCTTCATTAATTCTGGAAATTATTTCCTTTATTAATTATTATTTCTTTCATTACTTCTGGATTTGTTTCTTTCATTAATGCTGGAATTATTTCTTTCATTGATTCTGGAATTGTCTCTTTCCTTCATTCTGACATTATCTTTCATTAATATATTATTATTACCTCTTTCATTAAATCTTTCAGTAATTTTGGAATTACCACTTTTATCGATGCTGAAATTATCTCTTTCATTATTTTTTCGGAATTATCTCATGGATGCTGAAATTATTTTTTCATTTATTGTTTTAAACTCCTATTATTGATCATTTTTGTCGCACCACGGTCATTTTCTGCACACGAACGGGACCTACAATTTATTACCGATTCCGAACGGCAGGCTTGTTTTTTTTATACTCATCGAGACGTTGTTGCGCTAACCCCCCGATGGGGGAACTCCCTGCGGTAGCAAATTTTTGCTGCGGTCAAGTCGCCGTTTTTTGTTGTACCCCTGTCAGGAAAGATTTCTGACAAGGACGAACCGGGTATCGGACTCGCGACATCTCTAAACATCCTTTGGTACTTAAGGCGAGCATCTTATCGTGGGCCCATGCGTTAAGACGACACTGGGACCACGCGCTAATTATTATTAATTATTTATCAATTTTGTAAAATTAATTTAAATGCCATTCCCTCTCAAGGGATCGTGTTTGTTTACGATCCAGACTATCAACGCGTTCCTGAAATAATGAAAAAAATGAATGTAATATAGAATGTGCTCCCCTTCAAGATTTACGTTCGTAATTCCAAAGTTTGCAAGTCAGGGAGCAATTACATAAAAAAAATTTTAGAGGGGGGGGGCCGCAAAATTTTTTTTAGAGAGGGCCGCAAAATTCCCCTAAGCCCGGACCTGTCTCCGATTTTTGAATTTAAATATCTCAGGGAATAATGCAGTTAAAAACATGTAATTTGTTTGTTGAGCTCAGAAGAGAAAGAGCAACAACTGTTCTAATTGGAAGTTAGAGGACAGGGAGGAGGGATCGTATAAAAATCTTCATTTTTCATTTTGTGTACACTGTATTTTCGTCCTCAAAACTCGTACAGGGTGATTTCTGATCACATTTAGAGAATTTATAAAATTAGAGCCATACCACTACGACAAACGGTTGATGAGACAAAGGCTGTAGCAACACCCCAAGGAGAAACCAGTGAATCTTAGAATGACCATAATATTACCAACAGGAAGGGCCGCAAGTAGTGGGGTAGCAGGCGGGTCTTGTGCCCCGGGCGCATCACAAAAGGAGGTGCAAATTTAACCATTCAACCTATCTTTCAGCATTACGGGGGGTGCCTAAATGAGTAGTTGCCCCGGCTAACCAAGTATCCAGTTGCGGCCCTGCCAGTAGGTATCTTACTTCTGACGAATTACCGTTATATTGGGTATTTTTTTTTTTTAGATATATTCTCATGTTTGTAATTTACACTTGGTAGCATTTCTTTTACTTCTATAGATCAAACTACACAGTTGACCCACTAAAATCATGGCCTTATTCTGTAGAACTTGGCTTACTGCATGGGTCCATCTGGGCACTTCTGGCACCGGGGTGTCAAGTGACAATTAGATCTGGTTCCGGATTCTAGCAAAATTCTCAGAAAAATCACTTTGTATGTGGACGTATGATAATGTTAAAACAGCCCTGGGCGTACTTTAGGAAAATTGTGAAAAGCTAATCGGAAAACTTAGCAATAATGTGAAGTATAGTTTGCAATATTATTAGTTGCTCATCTTTCGTGCCATCCTTTGTGATAATGATCTTCAACTATACAATCAAGTGTTCTTAAAGATTTAAGATCTTCTATCGAATGATCGATGTTGAAAAAAAATCGTACATTAAAAAAAATATCATTTGATACCTTTTTTGCCCTTTTTGTACTGATGCCGGAAAGATATCGGAAAGTGCACATTGTCGAACAGTGTTTCCAGACCGCCGGGCCCCTGACATCAGTCAAACCGGGCCGCGAATGAGAGAGAGAGAGATATTCACTGTCTCATTTTTCCCCACTTATTACCTACTAGCCGTGTGTATGACAGGGCCTTCCCATAATTAGCTGGAAGTAAAGCTTACACACTCTAAAATCGTAGTACCAGATCTCCTCGTGTAGGCCGGATTAGATTTGGAAGTCGGGGGGGGGGGTGTCATGATGATGATGTCAGTTCATATATATGCATTAGATCAGTCGACTCCACCTCTGACGCTTTTTTTTTTCAAGCCGAGCACAACTCAGGTCTATCGCCATGGGCAATTTACTACCTAGTGAGTTGTGCCGAAAGAAAAAACAAGTGTAAGTATGTGTGCGTCTGAGTGCGTATCTAGTGTTGTAGTGATGATTTTTAGTGCTGCCATCTATATCTCAGTAGTGAAGTGAGTGAAGTGTAATGGCTGAATATTTGTACTGTTTGTAGGACTGCTGCTCTCTGTGGCGAGACTTTTTAACGGGGAGATCGGCTCGCATTTGCACCTTGAAGTTGGTAACCACAGAAAACCAACTTCAGCCGACCACCGTGGTGACGGAACCCGGGTCCCCACCTTTGACGCTGGATTCTAAAAGCAGTCACATTTTTTCAACCCCAACATATCTCACTTGAAAACTTTATTTTTCTCACATCTCTCTCTGTGGCCTCCTTCACCACTTGTTGCTCCTCCCCCCCTTTTTTTATCTGTGTCCCCAGAATCTCCCAGGACAACAAGAGGGAGTCATATGGCCCCAAGTTGAGAACCACTGCGCTACACACTACTGTTTATAATTTTTTTTTTGATTAAATCTGACATAAAACCCTATAGGAAAACATCAAACACAAATATTGTGACTATAAATATTCTTAAAAGCATCACATATAATATATTACGCGTTATAAGCGGATTCCAGGCCACGCGAAACCTATTTATTCCTTGAGATTTTTCGCCCCCATATATAATATCATTTTCCATAGTGTTATCTTATATATTCTTGGGACGTTCTTATGGACTATTTCAATATCTTTAGGGCCATAGATATGGACAAAATCTGTCCTGGAAAAGAAAAAGAATCTGTGTTATTCTTCACATTCCAACATTTCTTCCAGGCGAAAATTCTTTTCTTTGCGCCTCCATTTATTTTTTACCCGGAAAATATATATTTAAAAAAAAAGAAGAAAAATCCAGGATTTTTTTTTACCATGTCCAGGAATTGGGGGAAACTTGAGAACTTGAAAAGAAAACCAGGAGAATAAAAGAAGAAGAAAAAAAACGGAATTCACGAACTCTCGAAAAAACATGATTTTTCTTTTGCATACAATAAGAAGAATTGTATCAGCTGATGCCCCCTTTTTTTTTTGTTATCCAGGACTTCTCCGGGGAAAATTCTCTTATTACAACAACCAAACATTTTGGAATATTCCCTTATTCACAGTGTTTCCTGGTTTTTGTTCCTTTTTTTTCCAGGACTTGAATACATTCTGTTTACACACTTCCAGTGTTGTTTCCCGGATTCATATATATATATATATATATTGTTTTTCTCCAGGACTATTCCAAAGAGTTATTGAGAGTGATTTGTTTTTCACTTCGAAAAAAAAAAATTTCCGGAATTTTCTCCTTTTTTTAAGGCAGGTGCATTATACCCTGCTCTTTTCTTCTGGAAAAACTCTCGAAGTTTCTTGAAAGTACTTCTCCAGGACCGAAAAAATACGTGGGATTTGATGCTTTTTGAACCGCAATTTCCAAAAAATTACTCGTTTTTTGAGAGCTTTGAATGCGGATTACTCGGAATTTCCCGAGTAATCCGCATTCCTGCATTTACCTGTATTAAGCTATACATGCTCAATCTATGGCCCATGGGTCAAATTTGGCCCTCAGAGTCGTTTGATGTGGTTCCTGACCTCAAACATATATTTGTAAAAATGAGCTAATCGACGCATTTCCACATCACTGGGGGCGCCAGAAGATAATTTTTCTCCAGGACACATGATGTTGAAACGGCCATGGCCCTTCACAGCGTAAGACTTGAGGACTTGTGACAATTGCCACCATTTTTGGTTTTTTTATGCTATAAACTACCTATAGAAGGTCACGCTTTTGGGACTGCCCTGGTATTAATGGTATGGGGGGGGGGGAATAGTTTTTGTACCCGAAAATTTCCCTTCTTTCTGACTTAAGCCAACACCCCCCTATAGATAAGAGATATCTATAGGGGGTGTTGCTTAAGCCCCGTTCACATGTGTAAGATTGGGGGTCGCTTTGGTGTGATAATTACCGGCATGGCAACTTTGTGGGAGAAAAGCTCATCAAAAAAAGCCCATCTTTCTTGTGGTGGATTGATGGTCGACACCGACCTTCTCTCCCATAATCCTTTGCGCCGCGAAAACTACTGTGAGCTCCTTCGTCAGCCATCTTGAATCAAGCATTATGTCATTTCAAGCGTCTTCCTACGTTTCGAAAAATTCGCTCTTTTGTCGTTTTCAGGTTTCCGGAATTATTATTATTTTTTTTTTTTCTACGGAATTTTTTTTTCCCGCAGTATGAGACATATACAGGGTGATTCAGAAAAGATGGGAAAAACTCTTTAAGAGGTGATAGTACACACCAACATAATCAATTGTCATCAAAAAATGCATTGTCTAACATGAAACGCAAACGCGCTAGCTCATTTCGAAACGGCCACTTCCCCAAAACGTTAAAACGGCATTCCTGCTGAAATTTATCGGGAGAAAAAGAACATCATTCATGCAAATGTGACCTGGGGAAGAGGAAGAAACCGTATGCTAATTTGCGTCACAATGATTAAAAGGCGTGGACGCCATCTACTGTACGTTACAACTGTTAGAACGGTTGCATGCTGGAATAACTTCACTTGAAAGAATTGAAGAAAAAATTTTCAGAATAAATGAAAGAAGCGATTTCAATACCCATGAAAATTCATAATAAAAGAAAAACATTTTCAGAGTTGATGGAAGTTTTCAGAATATAAATTAAAGAAATAATTTCACAATTGGTAAAAATTCAGAAGAAATGAAAGAAATATTTCCACAGAATTGTTTCTTTCTACATGAAAATGTAGAATTCCAGAATTTGTGGAAGAAAATATAGTTACCATAAATGCATTGTCCCCCCCATAACGCGAGGCCCACAGCGACCGCACCTATCGCACATACCCACTAAGGGCAGCTTTGTGTATTGTTTTCTCATAAAGTACTGGTGGCCGGGGGTTTCCCCATGAGATCTTCCCAAGGACACTTGTAAATTATACATCATAATCGGAAAATATTCATTCTAGAGATTTTCTCCCAAATTCCGAATCTCGAAGCACATATTCAAGAATTATTTGAATTTTCATAATCCGTATCAAAAAATAATCTCCAAAACAATTATGAATGATAATTTTTTCAAGATTATTTTCTGAGTGAAAGCACGATAGCCATTTTTCTCCATCAACTCAGCAGCAAATCGATAATTAGAGGAGAAAAAGAAAATAGCAAGATAAATATTGTCCAGAAAACAAGGATATACACTTAGACTACCAGTTGCAGTCGAAATGTCCACTCGGCTCGTCCATCAATGGTGTCCACAGGTTTTCTTTTTCTATTAAGGGGTCATTACCAGCTTCGTGTTTGATTGATGGTAACAAAAGTTTAATACAGAAAAATAACCGTCTAATGGCTTTTTTTTTTTGTTTTGTTTTGTTTTTCTTGCTTTGTGGGTTCGGGAAGAAAGATGTCCGAGTTACGAATGAGACTCAGTTCATGTCGAACATTATTAAGAGAGAATATCTTGAGACTAGACCGCAGTTGCGGTTTAGAATCTTTTTTACTGGGGGTGAAATTCTTTTTATTCGGTTGTTAGGCCGGCATTACACAATAAAAGTTTTAGGAAAGTTCTTTTATAAAACTTGAAAATGTAATCAATAAGCGTATCGGTTGCATTTGCTCAAATGTAACCAATAGGTGTTTATTGAATGCTTTTTTTTTTTTCAAGTTTTGGAAACGAGCTTAAACAACACTTTTTAGTGCGATGCAGCCTTAAAAAAGATCAGATCCGTAATGATTAGGGATATTCGTACTTACGAACTACATGCGATTAGTGCGAGATTTGCCATTTTTTATGAAAAAAAATTGCCATTAGTTTAGATTGTTTTGGTGAATGAATGCAACATTTTTGGTTTGCAATGATATAATTTTGCGGATGACTGCAATATTTATGATTTGAAAAATAACTTTGTGAATGAATGCGAAATCTTTGATTTGAATTTTATTTTGCGAGTGAATGCAAAATTTTTTATTTCGCGAATGAAATGCAAAATTTTTTATTTTGCGAATGAAATGCAAAATTTTTGATTTGAAAAATACTTTTGCAAATGAATGCAAATTTTTGATTTGAGTTTTCTTTTGCGGATGAATGCTATATTCTTGATTTGATTTTTTCTTTTTTTGAGGATGAACGAAAAATTCTAAAATGAAAATTTTTATTTATTTATTTATTTATTATTATTATTTTTGTGTGTGTAAATGAGAAATTTCCGATTTAGAAATTTTTTGTTGTGAAATTTGAATTTTTTGTTTGCGAAATGTAATATCTTTGGTAATAATAAACTTTCTCGAGATTTTGGAATTATTTTGCATTTGTATACAAATAAATACAAATTCATGAGTATAACAGGCGAATTGCCCAAGTTGGTGACTGTTAGCTCCCAGGTTGCAGCTCTACCAGAATCTCTTTTATCATCCATGCTCTCAAAAACATGAATATAATGAAGGCACCACTGTTTTCTTCACTACATTTGAATGAAGTGCACGTTTCGTCAATCATCATTTCATTGGACTAACAAAAACAGTATTCTTGGTCCCCACAAGTTTGAAGCTGACAGGTCTCCAGCCCATAGGCCCCTGGAGAAATATTCTGTTTTCTTACATTATAAATTCACTGCAGAGGGTCTCGCCAAAATTCTCAGCCTAGGGGCATGGAACTGAGACGATGGAAGACATGGTCCTGGGTAGGGTGGAGAGATCATGGAATTGAGAAACTGGGGCACAATAACGCAAATTTGTGTCTCATTAACATGAGACCCCCCCCCTCTCCCTACCGAGGCTGTGCCCGGGTGGGCCCTCTGCGTTAACACAGCTTTTGGTTTGTTTCTGGGCTTGTATTCAGTCCTACTTAACAAGAATACAATTTTTTTTTTTAAATTGAAACCAATGTGAAAGATTAAAAATCTTTTCCTAGAAGGCCATAAATCCCCTTGGGGTCAAGGGGGTCCCAAAATCTCTTGAATGTAGGGGGGCAATAATAGACTTGGATTCCAGATTCTCAGGAATTATCTTAATTATTTAGACTCGAAATAACTTTAAAAGAAAAGTAAAAAAAAAAAATTAATTAATTGATTAATTAAAAACGAAAAATTTCTATTCCCGCAAAATACCATGCTAAAAATTTTGATTACATTTGGAAAATGAAAGTTCGTGTAATTTGGAGGAGTGGGGGGGGGGGCGAAATTACAGTTTTTCTCATTAAGGCCTTCGTATTAATCGAATCGATTTAACTGTTCTAAATTAAAATAAAATATCAAATCGAATTTAATTTAAAAAAATGAATATTTAACGACGAGTTTAATTAGAGAGTCGTCCATTAATTAGGGTTTTTACAAACTCTAATAATTAATCGATTATTTTTGGTTCCTCCCGCAACGCAGACGATGAATAGGTAAATGCATGGAATAGAAAACATTCAGGGCCTGACCAGTGGCGTATTTACATAGGGGGCTTAGCGGGCTATAGCCCAGGGAGGCAGATTTGAGGAATGATTGACCAAGAAAATTTATGGAATGGAAGAAGGGTGGAAAAATTTGTATTATACCCTCGATAAAGCCCCCTGCCTAGACAGGTAGAGGCTAGGTAAGTGAAAAACCAAAAAGTGACCTAGAGAGTGTTAAAGCATGTCAATGACTAAAACAGTAATCTAGAGCGTGTGCAAGCTTGTGAATGACCATAAGAATGACCTAGAGCATGTGTAAACATGTAAATGATCGAAAGAGTGACCCAGCAAGAAACCATGTCAGTGAGCAATCAAAAGGATGACCTAGAGTGCGTACAAGCATTTGAGTGACTAAATGAGTGATTTAAAGAGTGTGTGAGCATGGGAGTGATCAAATGAGTGATTTAAAGAGTTTGTGAGCATGGGAGTGATCAAAAGAGTGACTTAGACCCGCAGGTGTACTTGCAGGAGTGCAGGGAGGCCAAGCGGGGTATTCAGAAGGTGGCGAATTCAAAGAAAAAGTTGTCAAGAAAATTAGACTATAATGAGGGAAGATCGGCAAAATTCACGTAGCCCGCAGGCGAAAAAATCTTAAATGCGCCTCTGGGCATGACTTTAACATGCGGGGAGGGTCTCTAGGCAAAGCAGGAATTGGGGCCCTGAGCCTAGGCTCAAAAATGCTTATTCTCAAATTTTGTCGCCTCTAAAGTTACGAGGCCCCTGAGCGAATGCCCCAATCGTTCATGAAGAAATCAGACTTTGATCGCATCCGAATAGTAGTCATCTGGTCATTAGCATTTTTATAGAATCGAAATATACACTTACAGCGGAAAACTATACATATATGATAGGATATCTATTAATACATTGATGAACGCATTTTTTTCGTGCTTTACCTCCATTGGCCATTGTCCGAGCTCAGTGACCCGTTCTCAGGAAGTGTACGGGTCGCGTAGACCGAGTCGAATCGAATAATATCCATTCGTTATGAATGGTTTGTTTGTCGTCTGTCCATCAATGATCACGAAATCGTCAAGAATTGGACCAACTCCCTTACTCTCTGAAGTGACTGGGGGAAAGGGCGGCCACACCGGGCCTTAAAATTTTAGTGATTAAAATACAATTGAGGTTTAAAATTTAAGCCGTTATACTAGAGAATGTCAAAGGGGACAACTACTGCCGTCTTAACGCATGAGCACGGGGTAAAACACACCAAGCTCGATCCGGAAGGGGGGGGGGGCGCTCAAGATAGTGAGATCCGACAGAAATTGCAGGTCCCGCGTATAGGGCAAGAATGTTTGATTAGCCTCAAATTTTGTTGCCTCCAAAGTCACGGGGCCCTGGATCTTCCAATTGTTCATGAAGAGAAATCGGGGCCTTTTTCATAGAAAAAAATAAGTCATCAAGTTACATTTCAACTCGCTTATTGAATCATAGCCGATTCACGGTACGGGGCAAAACTTGGGCAAATGTGGAACTAAGATAGGGTGGCCAGATCATTAGCATTACCCGAGGCATAACACGAATTAACTGATATAAACCGGGACATCTTGGAAAATTTTTTTTCATAAGTCATAGTGTCGAATTGGAAAGCAATGAATAAAATTACTTGTGATTAACTTCTAATTACTATAATTAAAAAATGGCACTAAAAGCTTGTGAGTAGTAGTGAATTTTGCGTTTCTGGGCCGTAGAAGCTCCTATGGGGTAACCCTAATTTCTCTACTACGCACAATTCACTACTACTGCTTGTGCCTTGTACGGTTTATTTCAGTATTCTTCAACCCTTTTCTCACTGCAGACCACTGAAATTGGGTGAAAATTTCCTCGAATCTGAATAAATGGGAAAAATAATAATTTGCTAACCGGAAAAAAAGATTGGAGGAAAATTTCCTAACCATCTCTGACTTATTTATGTCTGATATTTACTCATAATTTTTATACTCTGTTAATTATAAATACGAAAAACTGCTTCAAGCTCTCCGCTGTCACTTATTGCATAAAATCAAAACTACCCGGTCCTAATTATCGAAATGAAGTGGTTGCTGGTTTTAAACCGATGAGCACAATGAAAATGAACAACACACTTTGTATGAAACTATATATATTTTTTAAATTTTTTTAATCTGGTACCGGTGTAAATTTTATGCACCAAAAATACTGGTTACTAGCTTTTTTATGTACAATTGTTATGGCAAATGTGATGAATGCAGTTGATATGCGTAACGCAAGCATCGTTGATGAATACTAAAAGATTATCACTTTTACCGGAGATTATGCATAATAATCAATTGTTGGTAAATTTGATAAATACTTGAAACTTTTCGCCTTTATCTGTGATTATGCATAATACCCTAGTCATAGTTCAAATGGCTAATTCGATAAATATGACAAAAATCAGTCTAGTGTATGATGAATATGTTGGACCCCGATATAATGATTACAAATTTTACGATCATTCCCCGATATAATGATACAATGCATGTATGAATTATCATGTATAGTTAATCATATAGTTCGATTTGTCATGTTTACCAACGACGTGACATTACATATCATTTAAGTGACCCATGGCATATTTACAGATCACCGCGCACAGTTCCAGAACACTTAAGCGACCTCGGGAGCATTCCGAGATCATTTAATTGATCCGAAGAATATTTAAATTACCTTAATTGACCCGTGGAATATTTACAGACCACTTAAGTCATCCGCGACACAGTTCCGGAACATTTAAGCTACCCACCGCATATTTAAAGATCACTTCAGTAACCCACGGCATATTTACAGATCAATGAAGTGACCCGTGGCACAAGGGCGTAGCCAGGGGGGGGGACTTGGGGGTCTGGTCCCCCCCCCGAAATGTGAGAAAATGACCGAAAAAAGGGAAAAAGATGGCCAAATCTATTGTTCTGTCACTTTGGTCCCCCCCCCGAAATGAAAGTGGTCCCCCCCGAACGAAATTTCTGGTTACGCCCCTGCCGTGGCATATTTGAAGATCACCGCAGCATAGTTCAAGAGCACTGAAGCCACTCGCGGCTCATTTGCAGAGACCACCACGTCGCATTCCCATAGCATTCAAGTGAACCGCGCAACAGTTCTAGAGCACTAAAGCGACCTGCGGTGCCTTTAAAGGTCAATTAAGTTACTCGCGTCGTATTTACAGATCACCGCGTCACGGTTCCAAAGCACTTGAGAGACCCGCGGCACACTTTCAGATTACTAAAAAGGCCGTGGCACATTTACAGGTAACTTAAGTGGCCAGTGGTGCAGTTCCATATCACTTAATTAGATGGCCCGCGATACGTTTTCAAATCAGTGAAGTAGTCCGCACTCTCCTAAAGGTTGAACACCCTTGATTTACATGTGGTTCTCAAAATGTGCGTCGCGGTTTCTGAGGGCGTCGTGGACAGCTGGAGATATTCATTTGCGTGCCTGTTCATGCTTTGAAGTGGTTCTTTTGTGAGTGAAAGCACCCACTAAACCACTCTGGGGAGTCACGGATGAATCATGAATTGGACAAGGAAGCCGTGGGTGACAAAAAGTTTGAGAACCACTGGTTTACATGGTAGCAGGGGGTCCCATATCTTAAAACCCTCCCCCAAGTTAGAATTTTTTAGGATTAGAGAAGCAAAGAGTTTTCAGCAGAACCCTCTTATCAATATAAGAGGGTTCTGCTGAAAACTCTTTGCTAGTAAATTTATACTGCAAATTAAAAAAAAAAAACACCCCCCCCCCCCACAGCCTAGAGCCATTTTTCTTGGACCAAAGCCAACATAGAAAAGTAATTAAAACGCAGGATGAAAAAAGTTGGAATTTTTTTTTATGGGTGACGGCTGTTGATCTTACATTTACTTGGCTAACCTTGGGGACACCCCCTCTGGGCGCCCCTGTTGCATAGTACAGTTACAGCCCTGTCCTAAACATGGAGAACACCATCATTTCCTATTCATCATTTCAAAAAAATATGAAAATTTTCATAAAAATAATTATGCAGAAAAAAAAATTCCATGCATACCATGAATTTTTTTATAATACTAGAAAATTAAAATTAATTATCTTCATTAAGGTAATTGCAAAGAGTATACCGGTAATTATCAGGAATTTTTATAAGCGAGATTTTTATAATTACTATAGTTATTATTCCGTCCAAGACTAATTATTCCTTTTTGCTTAAATTTTTTTCATATAATTTATATAACAATAAAAATAATTTTATTTTTAATAGTAATTTAATACAAAGCTGTTTATGACAATTTAATGTCCGTGATAAATTGAATTTTTTATTACGCAAAATATATTTTTTCCTGAAATTCTTCACGATATTTAACATCGTCTTTAATGAGATATTCATGAAAATACTAAAAACAAATTGTGAAAAAAAGAACAAAAACAAATTTTTTTTGAATGTCATTAAATAAATAACACGTGAAAATCCGAGAGCTAGATGCATCCGCCCCTCTGTTGAAAGTAAGATAGCCCCGATATATCCCATGATTCCTTGAGAGAAATGCTCCAAGATTTGGCAACTCAAAGCTACTTTGTTGAGTCTCACTGGACATTTGGTGCGAATGGATTGGAGTTTGGCGGCATAAACGAAAATGAAAGAATTTAAAATAGAAGAGATATATACACACTTCTTTATAAGAAATAAAGAAAAATTCCTGAAATTTGTATTTTAAAGAATGGTCTCAATTTCAAATAAATCTCCAACTACAAAAAACTAGGTTTAAAATCTGAAAAAAATCCTAAAATTAAAAAAAAAATCTTCATTGTTAAAACGATCGGAATACAAAAATTTCAGTAAAATGTACATCGGAGTAAAAATATCAAAAAAATTCTGTAGTGTAAAAACAAAAACCCTTATTTGAGGAAAAGTTTGAATTTTGAATATAAAATGGCTTTTTTTTTCTCAAACAAAAATTCGAATTACAAACAAAATAAAAATTTGGTCTGAAGTTCAAAAAAATTGAAAGGTGAAAAAAAACATATTACCAAAAACCCTAGACTTTAAATTATATAAAAAAAAATTAAAAAACCTCTACATAAATTTTGGACTAAAATACTGTATTTGAAAATTATTTACACAAACTCTCTAGAATGAAAAAATAAAAATCAAAAAATCTCTAAAATGCTTGAATTGTTGAATAAAAAACTAAAAGAAAAATCTTTCTATAGAAGAAAAAATTAAAAAATTGTTTTCATAAATTACAAGAATAAAGAATTAAAAAACGCTTTACATTAATTTAAAGTAGAAAATTCAAAAATTCTCATAAATTCTGATTTTCTTTTAAATCATCAATAAATTTAGAATAAAAAATGAAAGAAAAATCTTAATTTAAATTATAGAATTAAATTTTTTTCGAAAAATATTTACTTATATTATATAGAATAGGAAATTCAAAAATTATTGGCATACATTCTAGAATAAAAAATCGAAAATAATCTAAAACACTTCAAATAAAAAACCATTCCGTAGTATTTTAAATAAAATTTCAAATAAAAGAAGATTGAAATGAAAGTTTATTCAAATTTCTCTAGAAATTGAAAGTCGGGTGAAAATATGTTATCAAGAAACTCGAGTTGAAATATAAATTCTAGAATAAAACATTAAAAAATAAACATTACATAAATTCAAAAAAAAAAAATTCAGAAACTCTTTAAATAAACTCTTGAATAAAAAATTCAAGAAATCTTTACATAATATCTAGAAAAGAAAGTGCAGAAAATTTCTAAATCAAATCTGGAAAAAATCGAAAAAAAATTTACATATAAATTCTGAAAAACTTGAAAAAATCATTATATAAATTGTAAAATAAAAAATTAAAAAAATTTTTTACATAAATTTTGAAATTTCTTTTTAAAAAATCTTTAATAAATTGTAGAATAAAAAATATAAAAAAAAATATTTACATAAATTCTGGGAAAACAAAAAAATCTGGAAGTGATGTTGTAACCATTCTATATATTACTACATTAACATAATTAATTTACAACATAAATAAATTTATAGCAATACTGTACAAATTTTTTGTTTGAAAAAAAAAACCACAAAATATAATTTTTTTCTGTAAATTCCAATAGATATCACTAACGTTATATCCGAGATTACATCCAAAAAAAAAATCTCATTTTTCTCCCGTTTGGGATTTTTTCCCTCTTCTGTCCAATGTTACGAAATAAATCACCGCCAATTTTTTTCCTTATTAAAGAGGGGGAAAAAAATATATTTTTTTGATTTATTAAGTATTATTAATATCATCTAACCATTAGTGTCAACACTTGGATATTTTCCAGAAAATAATAAAAGAGAGGATTTTTCCTCCTAATTTCTTCCGCTTTACTAAACCTTAAGCATTTGAGAGGTTTCCGCCCCCTTTTTTATCAATTTTACCCGAATTCCCGATAAAAAAAAATTCCCTCCGGAGTTTCCTTAAATATTTCTTCTGGAATTTTTCAACGTTTTCCCCCCCTCAAATCTATTTTGAATATAGTGTTACACATCAAAGGTGTGTTTAGGAGAGTGTGTGTGTGTGTGTTGGCCAATTCACTGATTTGAAAACGTGTCGCGGGCCGCTTAATTAAGTGATCTAGAACAGCAACGGTGGTCACTTTAAGTTACCTGGAAATGCGCCGCGGGTCAGCGGGTAACTTGAGTGATCGAAAATGTGCCGCGTTGATCTGTCGATATTTTGCATGTCACTTAAGTGAATGTGCCACGAGTCACTTAGGTGGCCTTTAAATGCACCGCGGGTCACTCGAGTGATCTGGAACTATGCTGCAGGTTACACAAGTGATCGGTAAATATGTCGCGGTTCACTCAGGTGATCTGGAACTATGCCGCAGGTTACACAAGTGACCGGTAAATATGTCGCGGTACACTCAGGTGATCTGGAAATGAGCCGCGGGTCACTCGAGTGATCTGGAACTATGCCGCAGGTTACACAAGTGATCTGTAAATATTCCACGGTTCACTCAAGTAATCTGGAAATGCGCCCCAGTGATATGTGAATGTGCCGCGAGTTACTTATGTGATATAGGAATGTGTTGCAAAAAACGTAACTGATTTTAAAATGTGCCGCTGGTCACTTAAGTGCTCTGCAACTGCACCGCGGTGAATATACTGTTCTACTCAAGTGATCTTAAAATGTGCCGTATACTTATAATAATCTTTAAATGTGACGCACGCTTAAAGTGGTCTTAAAATGTGACGTGCGCTTAAAGTGATCTTTAAATGTGACGTACGCTTAAAGTGATCTTTAAATGTGACGTACGCTTAAAGTGATCTTTAAATGTGACGGACGCTTAAAGTGATCTTTAAATGTGCCGTGGGTCATTTGAGTGTTCTGGAACTGTGCCGCGGTGATCTGCAAATATGCTACGGGTGAAGTCAGTAGATATAACGCTGGTAACCGAAGTGATTTTTAAATGTTCCGCAGGTCCCTTAAATGCCGCGGAACTGTGCCCGGGTCACTTGAGAGATCTGTAAATATACCGCGAGTAACTTAAATGATCTGTGAATGTGTCGCGAGTCGGTGGTATGGGAATGTGCTGGGGGACATGTAAGTAAGGGCTGGAACTACAGAGAGGAGGGTCAAAGGTGGGAACTACCCCAGGCGGTAAATTCTAGGGTGGCGGTGAATTTCAGGAAAGAACAAAAGTACTGTTATAAAATCATCGTATTTCGCAGTGGTGTAGACAGACGTCAAAATCACGTTTGCCACTCTCACAATCGCCCTGCGTAAGCGATCTCAAAATATGCCACGGGCTACTTAGGTGTTCTGGAACTTTGTCACGGTGAATATATGTCGCATGCCACTCAAGTGGTATTTAACTGTGGCGCAAAGTGATCTTTAAATGTGCCGCAGGTGGCTTAATTGCTCTGGAACTGTAGCACGAGTCACTTATATGTGCTTAGTTTATTTAAAAGAATTAGGTTTGAGGTCGTGGTGGAGCCACATCATGACTCCGGGATCGACATTTGGCCCACGGGCCATTCGCTGAGTATGTATAGTGTGTAACCTTATATGTAGTACTTCATTTTCCCTTCTGTATCTTCCTAAAATTATGCTTTTGTCCATTTCAGGGTCGTTTATTCGAAATATGATTGAGACATATCTGATCCAAATTTACAATGGAAGTGGGGGGGGGGGGGTATCCTCACTAAAACAGTCTTAAAAATGTCATTGGAGCAAAAAGATGCTCCAATGTCCTAATCAATGCCAGCCACCCTACGTTGTTGAAATTTAAAAATAATTTTGGTCTCATTAAAATGAGATCCTCATGCAACTGGTGGGGGAGGGGGCATCCAAGGCTTGCCCAGGTAGGCCTAGATCCGAATCCGGGACCTATGAGCCAATTTATTTCTGGAATTATTGTTTTAGAATTATATTTTGCCTATTTATATAATTGTTTAACTATTTTTATATAATTATTATTAAAATGTAGATCTATTATTGAATACTTTGAAGAGAATTTCACGATTGTCTAAATACACGTTTTAAAGTGAGTACATCATTTTTAAACATTTTCAATTCGATTTTTTTTTTAATTAAAATGAATTTTGATGGTCTAAAGTTAAAAACGATTAAATTTCTTTGAGTTTCTCTCTCTTCTAGAGTATTTACTTTCAAATATACTTTTGAAAATTGCAAAAACTTAACTTGAAAATAATATAGCAATGTTGTTTAATGAATTGGAAATGAAATCAATTGAAAAATAATAATAAATAATAATAAATTCATTTAATTGAAAATCAACAATGAATGTTCAGAATGTTCAGAAACAATGTTTGTAAAAACAATTATATGGATTCAGTGTTCTTTAAGGCCGGGATTACACTATAAAAGTTTGATAAAATACCTTTTGAAAAACTAAGACGATGAAAAAACAACTGATATAGAGCATCGGTTACATTCATTCCAGTGTAACCAATGCGCTTATTGGTAGCATTTTTCAAGTTTTATAAAATAACTTTTCTAAAACTTGAAAAGTGCAAACAATAAGCGTATTTTTTACATTTGAGTGAATGTAACCAATACGCTTATTGGTTAAATTATTCAAGTTTTATAAATTAAATTTTATGAAACTTTTATAGTGTAATACCAGTCTTAAGCTGGGATTACATTATAAAAGTTTGATAAAAGTTCCTTTATAAAACGTGTAGAATCCAAACAATAAGCGTATCGGTTGCATTCAAATGAATGTAACCAATATGTTTATTGGTGCTTCTTTTAAGTTTTGTAAAAGACTTTTCATCAAACACTTATAAAATTTTTATAGTGTAATTCTCCGGTCTCAGAAACATATGCCATGTCTTTCGAAAAGATACAACAGTGCTTTTTTAAATAGGCTACATACATTCCGGCTAGCAATGATTAAGTTACGAAGACATTGTTTGGAGACTGTTGCTTCCAAATGTTCAGAAATATTATTGCGTCTCAAGTCACGCAACAAAATTTTTTCTTTGCGGCGTGACTCTTAGGCTGGGATTACACTATAAAAGTTTGATAAAAGATTTTTTACAAAACTTGAAAAAAACAGCCAATAAGCCTTTTGAATACATTCGCTCGAATGTAACCGATAAGCTTATTGGTTGCATTCTTCACGTTTTATAAAATATCTTTTATCAAACTTTTATAGTGTAAACCCGACCTTACAAGAGTGTGGCTGACAGAATCCACCGATTTAAAATTATTATTATTTTTTAATATTTTATTTTTATCATTTTATTTTAATATTATAATTCTTTTATTATCAATTTCAGTTTTAATATTATAATAAACTCACTAAAAATGAATTAATTTACCAAGTGTAGAAATCCTCCAAATATATCAACCTTGGGAACTGTTGAAGATTATAGTGGGCCTCTAATCTTGGAATCTGTAAGGCCAGTTAGCGTACAGTATTGGTGAAAATCTTAAGTATATGAGAGCTAGACCACTTCGGCCTTCGTCTGGCCAATTCACGAACTGTTCGACATCAACTATGAACTTTTTTTATTGGCTTTTAGCTTTGTCAGGTAAATAAAACGAAGATTGACGAAAAGTGTTTTTTATTCTTCACATCTCCGATTGCTTTTATTACATCTGTGTAGGGTCGAGATCTTTGAAACCATGACTATATACAGTGGTGCCTTAATGGATGAGCCAACGTGGCATGGGCCCGAGCATGGAGTAGGATTTTGGTTCTGTCGCCCGTCTTGATAGTGTTCCCGGGCAAAGATATGTTCGGTGATTCTTTGGCCGTACCTGCCTACCGAATTGCGTATTTATTATAGAAAATCATAGCACCAGATAGATGTCTAGATTCCATTATCACAAAGACACCGGTCGTGATCAGGTGGGACCATGCATTTAAACGACTCTGCATGCGGGACTATTCAAATTTCGCCATCCTTCTCCAATTTTCTTGACAATTTTTTGTCCGTTCATTTTCTGAATTCGCGGGCTAGAAGCTTTTTTCTAAATACGCCTCCACCCAAGCAGGTATAAAACCTCCCAGAAACTACGTAGCTAACATACTAGATATCCTAAGCTCCAACATAGTGAACAAGCTAATAGGGAATGGCAGATGTACCAATTAGATATTTTGTCACAGGAACGCACTCATTTTGGCACCCACGATTTTGCAAGAGTGATAAGAGATCAAATTCGCCCCGACGGTCCGGGGCAGCAGGCAGGTGTAGTCTCCCTACATACTTCCCTAAGTTACGCAAAAAAACATATTCATTTCAGTATAAAATCTTAGCACATAAATCTGCTTCAACCCCCCCCCCCCCCCCCAAAAGGCTTGAGGCCATGGTCTCCAAATCGACGAACTCGTACAATGGAAATGGAAGAAAATGCTTGCAAAAAAATATTTTCGTGAAATTAAGAAAGAAATTCCCGGACATGAAGTAAAAACTCAAGAAATTACGAAAAAAAATCCAAGAAATTAAAAAAAATTAAGAAAGGAAAGTCTAAGAAATTAAGTATAGAAAATTCTAGAAATTACGAGAAAAATTCAAATTTCGAGAAAAAATCCATGAAATTAAAAAAAAAAATCTAAGAAACTCTAAGTAGGGAGTAGAAGCAGTTCCAAGAAATTAAATAAAAAACCCCATGAAATTAAGGAAAGAAAATCCAAGTAATTAAAGAAATTAAATCCGAGAAATTAAGTAAATAAAATCCGAGAAATTAAGTAAATAAAATCCGAGAAATTAAGTAAATAAAATCCGAGAAATTAAGTAAATAAAATCCGAGAAATTAAGTAAAGAAAATTGAAAAAATTATAAAAGAAAATCCAAGAAACCAGGGAAAAAAAGACGAATTTTAAAATTTTATAATTAGTTAATTTTAAATTTCTAATAAAAGTTACAACCAAAATTTAAACAAAAAAAAAAAAAAATTGCAACCCCACATAAATAACTTGGCGTAAATAACAAGCATTCATTCTTGAACAGGTGTTTATCGCCAAACACGGCTGATTATTTGGCTCAGAAAAAAAAAAAAAAATCCTCCTGAAGAGGGCGCTCTCGACGCCACCCAATCAGCAAAAGACCGCGTCTGCCCATCACCAGGTGTCGCTAAACGCCAATTCTTGTTCATTGGCGTCCCCCACGCCTCCTCCCGCCAACGGAGAAGGGAAAGGAAAGGAAAAAAAAAAGGCAGTGAGTGTGTGTCGTTTCGGCGGCCATTGCACGTCTAGTTCAGTCAAATTTATAAAGTGATGGGAATTTCGTACGGCGTCCGCCACCTATTGGATTATTAAACGCTTGCGATAATACACTAAAGGGATAATTCATGTGGATATAAACAATCGAGTGGATTTTTTTTACCTTCATACAAAATACACAGTGTGTTCCCCTCTCGGAGTGAGTGAGTGGTTGCAGCACACCCTCTATCTCACGAAATATTCTCGAGGAAAAAAAAACCTCAGGGCGGCCTTTGGAGAACGGATATTTCTCTCCTCTTTCCAACGATACCGCAGTACAAAATTATCAATAATTTGATTGGAATGATTTCGGTGAGTATTATTATGCATTATTACGTTTATTATGTTTTCCTTGAATATTAGCAAACGCGGCATCACCGTGTTGGTATGTGAAGAATCTCTTGAAGATGGAGGGGGTGGGGGGTGCTCTCCGCGCACTCCTCTATTTCTCTACAAAGAGACCAACGTCCTGGGGAAGGTTTTTTTTTCCTATTATTTGAAGTTTTAAGGGGAAATAAAAGGTTTGTCTCGGCATCCCTCACGATTTTTCGTGAATTACATGAAATTATTTATATTGATTGCGAACGATTTCTCATCGCTACGAGCCGAGGCCGTAGCAAGGGGGACTTGGGGCCCAGTCCCAACATGAGAAAATGACGGATTTAATCGTTATTCCACAAAAATCAATTGTTCTTTCTTCTGGTCTCCCACTCCGGTATAAATCACTGGCTACGAAGGGGCCAGTCTTAGCCGTCTTATAGCAACATGGCCCCACCGGTCAAAAGGATTTTTCTGAGCCCCCCCCCCCCTCATCTCGCTAGAAATACTTGTCCATTAACACAGATTTCATTTGTATGAAGCCGCCTTTTGCTGTTGAGGCCCTCGGGTCGGCCCATTTTTATCACTGCAAGCGGATGCGTATTTACATTGAGGCGGCAGGGACGAAGCTAAGCGGGACCAGGTCGGCAAATTTTAGGAGTGAATATTCAAGTGGACTAGATTAGAATGAGAAAATGTGACAAAACTATTTATTAATTTTCGCCAGAGGTCGAGGGACCAAGGCGGTGAGTGAAGAGCGACCTAGAGAGTGCGTAAGCATGTGCGCGACCACATAATTGGCCTAGAGAGTAAGCAAGCGACCACAAACAATGAGTGGCGAACAATACTTCGCTAAGGGGATAATTCATGTGGATATAAACAATCGAGTGGATGTTTTTACCGTGGTACATTGGTATATGTACAGTGTGTTCTTTTTGGAGTGAGTGATTGCAGTACGCCCTCTATTTCGCAAAATGTTCTCGATGGAAGGCGGGCAGCCTTAGAACGGATATTTCTCTCCTCTTTCCAACGATATTACAGTCAAGAAATTTATTTTGAATAGAATGATTTCTGTCAGTATGATGCATTATTACATTTATTGCATTTTCTTTGAATAATAACAAACGCGAGCATCGCCCCACATCCTGGAACAGAATCCCTATTATTCTGGGGATCTTTTGCGCTTCCCCGCGGTCAGACTTCTCACGGGCCCTTCCATAGTTAATTTATATCGTGAAAAAGCAAAAAATGATGAAAATTGGCCAGGGCCATGTCGCTGTGTTAATAGGTATGTGAAGAAGCCCGAGTGGCGTGGTGGTAAGATGCTCGTCTACCACAGTGAAGGTTGTTGTCACGTTCCTACGTTAAAATCCGAGGGAGGATACGGATAAGATATTTTCCCTAAGAGCTTGAGGCTGCCACCAATATAGACGGCGGCTTCACTTTCAACCCATCTCATTAATGGCAGTAAATTGCAATATTGCGATAGGGTCAGAGTGGGGGTTTGGTGAAGAATCTCTGGAAAATGGAAGAAGGCTCTGTTATCTCCTCTTTCTTCTCAACAAAGAAAATGTCCAGGTATTGTTTTTTTTTCTTTCTATTATTTGAAGTTGTAAGAGGAAATGAACTTATACTAATGATTTTGTTCTACCCCTCTTTGTTTTTTTTTTGGCTGTAAACAAAATTATTTGTTGATTACGAACTTTTTATCACTGCAAGAAGATGTGTATTTACAGAGATGCTAAGCGGGCCTAGAAGTCTATCTCCGCATATGAAAGTGCAAGCACGTGAACGACCAAAAGAGGAATCTAGAGAACGTAAAACCACGTTAGTGGGCGACCAAAAGAAAGAGTGAGTGAGCATGGGAGTGACCTTGTGAGCGAGGGACGATGAAAAGAGTGACTTGGAGGCAAAGACATATTCACGGGGGGGGGGCGGTGCTTATAATTTTCTAAATGTGATTGTCGAATTGTCTAAGGATGACACAAAATTTTCTGATTTCATTACAGTACGTCTTTTAACATGGGATATTATAAAGTCCTAGAAGAACACCACATTATCTACGCCAGGTCTGGGCAAATCTAGGAGCCAGAAAAAAAAATTTAGGCGTGAAAAAAAGTTTCTACCTGGAGAAAAAGGTTCAAATAATGTTTTTAATTTTTTCAGGGCATGGTGAACCTTTTCACGCTTTCAGATATGCTGCTCTCTCAGCCTGCAATTTAGTAACTACACAAAGAAAATGTTAGGTGCCAATACCAATTTTGTAGTCACCACGGTGACCTGGCTCCTGGGATTTGCCAGTCCTGAACTAGGGATCAAAAACCATGCTTGGCTCCTGAGAAATTAGGTTGTCTCTCCCCCGCCCCCCTCTAAATATTTTTCGATTAGTCAATCCCTGCTCAAATCTTTTACTCGTATCGGTGGTTCTGTACCCAACAGTTGTAGTGAGAAAATATAGGGAATTGAAATTATTGTTGTTTCATGACCGAACAATTTCAATGTTCCTAGTGACTTGGAAAATCAGGGAAAAATGACGAGGGGAAAAAAACTATGGTGGAAAAAAAACAAACTCCAAAAACAAAAATTCGAAATTTTGGAAAAGGTTAAGATTTTGAATTATATTTCTGGTGGACAGACACACCACTTTCATAAGGGTACAATCATTTTCAATAGTTGAATCAAGTACGTATATAATTTATGCGTATAATACATCCATTAAAATGAAAAGCTAACGAGAAGAAAACAATTAAAGAATTATGAACACAAATGAAAAATGAAAGGGGGGGGGGAAGAAAGCAGTAATATATATAAACAAATAGGTTGATATATGTGTAAGTCATGATTTGCACAGATATTGACATTTATTGGTGAATTTGGTGTATGCAATGAAATTAGTTAGTAATCATGATTAGCAAAAAAAGGAAAAACATAATACCATTTTATTAGGTGTTGGCAATGATCGGAGGAATATAAATGTATCAATAAACGTAATTATATTTTTATCTATATAGTGTAACTCAAAAATTGTGAGTATATACGTATATATATGGACGCACACATATCTATATATATCGGGATCTCCAAAATGGCCTTCGATGTTGTTTATGGTGAATAGGTAATTCTTGATCCGTTTTTTTCAACAAAGGAAAAGATGTAAAACTGAGGACGTGTGCGTGTGTCGTTTGGGAGATTGTGATGAAATTTTGGGATGAGATAAGTCAAATGAGGGTTTTCTTTACTGTTTTGTGTATCGGAGGAATTTGTAAGGTATTGCTGGAACCCGGTTGATGATCTCGATGTATTTAATGGTAAGCAAATCTGATTTTTTTAAAAGAATTATAGATTTCTAAAACTACAAATATCTCACTAGAAGTATATTTCAATGATGAAATAGGTCAGATTTTGCTGGGGACCCTAAATTTATACATAGTGTTATAAATTTTCTACTCTAGGGCTGAACAAATCCCAGGTCGTAACGGTGACTAAAAAGTTCTTGATGGCGCCTAAAAATTTCTGTGTAAATTGTAGTCTGGAAGCAGCGATTTTTTTCCCCTAATTTTATCCGTATCTACACACACATAAAAGAGGGTCACTATGTCTTGAGAAAGACGAAATAAATATTTTTGGACCTATTTTTCTCGGGGAAAAGATTTTGGCTCCCTGTTCCGGCACCTAGATTTTCATGCAATTTGTCAAGTCCTGAATCTAATTAACTGTCATACCACTGAATTAAAATAATAAATCACCATTGTGTGACATGTCACGAGCACCTCTGGTTGCCGATCAAATCTCCTCATTTGGTAGTACATTGCAGTGGTTCTCAAGACTTTGCCACTTGTGGCTCCATTGACAGGGTGATTGACCTGTTAGGAAAAAAATGAAAGTGTGAACGAGTGTCAAATCTGGGAACAACCATCTTATCCACTGTAGTGCAGAATCTTGGCCCGTATTCAGCCTTGTGCCCTACTCAGTCAAAAATTTTATGTATCATGGATAACCTTTTTGAAACCGGGCGGAGGGGGGGGGGTTTGAAGCTGCCCTCAAATTTTATCGCCCTGTGCAGTCTATCATGTTGCACATGCTTTTTTTGAAACACAACCACGCCGTGTTTTCTGTATCTACCAGGGTTGGGTTTTTGACATGACAAGTGTCAAAAGCTTTTTTAGATCAGGTTTTAAGATTATTTCCAATCAAAGTAGAGCTGCTGCCTTTGATATCCAAAGCATTGTTTTTCACGTTTAGATACACCTTCAATTGGAAAACCATTGCATTATAAATGATAGTAAACATATACCATATAATAGCCAACCTTAGTCATTCCTACTATTGTGCTTAGAATAAGTTATAAAAATTTCACCTATATGTTATGAAAAGAGTACAATGAATGAACGCACCCCAGAACTTTGCCACTGGACTTATCCGGTTGCCGAGATCTCTTCCAGACCAGCTTCGTGGCAAAGATGAAAAGAGTACAGCAGATGGTTTATATCAATACGCACATATAAGCAGTTGAAGAAATTTTGGAAGAATATCTAATCATTCCATAGTTTTTCCCTTCAGCATTTATGCTATGCTCTATTCAAATTGTATATTTTACAAGAAAAAATATACACACATCTTGTCCAAAATAATTCTGTAGACAGCAGAATATTATTTTACAATCGTATTAAGTTTTTATTATTTGTATAACGTGGTCACTTTAAACATTACATGCAATGATTTTGTGTATTTTCAACGGGAATTTTTAAATTGAAAAGCAATATTTGAGGTTTTTGACAAAACTTGGTTTAAACTTTGACAGTTTAAAATTTAAATTTTCAAATTTTGACAGTTTAAACCGTCAAAAACTACCATGCGCCAAAAACCTGCCAACCCTGATCTATACTAGTAATCTCAGTTCTTGATTCTTGGAAGCTAACGGTGACTTAGATAAGAGGAAGTTATTTCACCGTGATGACTAAATATTTATTGTATGGACAGCTTTTTTGTTGTCACTTGATAAAGACCGCATTCCGAAGTCACGGCGGAAAACTTGTTCGTTGCGACTGGAATTCCTTCACACCAATAAATTTGCATGATATAGTCGTTGGTTTGTGCATGTGAGAGCTCCATTCATTTTCTGATATGTCCTTGGAAGTTCAACTCCGTATCTAGACATGGTAAAAAAAAAAAAATAAAATAAGTTACTATTCAAAAAATGGAACGTGTCAACCTCTTTTACCCTCTCTTCTAACAGGTGGATGATGCGTTGTTATCATAGATGTCGGATTTCCTGCGCATGCCATCGTTTTTTTTTTTTTTTTTTTTTTTTTTTTTTGTACAATTTCTTTTCTGCTATTTATTATTACCTGCTATTGCTGGTGTTGGCAGCAAGTGCCAGCAGGCCGTTGGAAAAATTATTTTCTCTGTGTGACACGTTCAAGACTTTTATTTTATTTTTTCAGGTGTAAGCGGATGTTTGGACATCTGCCAGAAATTTCATCTTTTTCTTTCATTTTGTGTTGAACTATGTACATACGCTTTATACGTTTCGTACTGTGTTCATGTTTTAATTTGCTGTTTTTTCACTAAATATGAACTCTTTCGTGGACTATTTATTAATTTCTTTATTTTTCTATCTTGGTTCGTTTTTCGAGTTTTCTCCTTAAAGGGGGGGGGGTGCTCTCGCAAATTTTCAAAAACACATTTTTAAATTTGTTAATACTATGAAATTTTCTGCGTCTTAAAAATTTTGTTCTGCCTGTACTCTACAAATATTTTTCAAATATTTTAATATAAACTGCGCTGGCAGGCGTTACACATGCTAATGTTTTTCACTAAAATTATTTTTAACTATTTTTTTTTTCTTAGATAAGGACAATTTTTTGAACCACTCATTCGAATGTGTTAAAACTTTGTGTGTCTCAACACTATGTGTTACATACACGAGCTTTTAGGATTTTAATTGTTATTTTTTCTTGAATTTTAACTTTAACTACATGCAACTTTTTCAAAAATCGCCAAAATTTACCCATATTTTGTGCCATAAATTTAAAAAAAATTTTAACGAAAAATTTTCGTAATAAAGTATGTAACACTATAGTGTTTTGAGAGAGACAAAGTTTCAAGAAGAATGAGTGGTGTTCGCGAGAAAATGTTCCTTATCTAACAAAAAACTTCGACTAAAATGCTTTTTTCTCAAAACTACTAGCATGTGTGATGCTTGCCAGCAGTTGTTAAAATATTTTTAGTACATGTAGAACAAAAACTTTTAAAAGTTAGTCGCAGAGAATTTCATAGTGCTTAAAAATTGGAAAATGTGTTTTTTGGAAAATTTCTGTGCACTAACCCCCTTAAATGTATCTCTCTCCAAGTGCATTTTTTGTGGATTTTGCTCACGTGTGTGCTTTTGAATGTGGTGTGGTGTAATCACAAATTTCATGTGGCACACATAACTTCATGATGTGAAATGTAGTGATACCTCGGCTCCCCAAAGCAAAAAGAATGTTTTGCATTGTTCTGCAACAAGCCCTCAGCTGATTCGGAAATATTCTGCGGGAAAAATTCCCACAATAGCGTTTTCAATACCATTTTTCGAAATTGTTCTGCAGCAGCACTGATTGTCCCGTGACGTACTCCGTGGTTTTTGGCATATTCTACTTTGGGACTCCCAAAACAGAATGTTTTGCATTGTTCTGCAACGAGTTCTCAGCTACTGGAAATGTTCTGCAGTAAAAATCCTCATAATACAGTGTTTTCTACATTTTCCTGAAAAACTCTTCTAGATTTGATTTTTCGCACTCTGCTCCGCGACGTACGTTGCAGATTTCGGCATATTCTGCTTGGGGATTATGCCGAGGTGAACTTGGGCAAGAAAAGTTTGTCTTCTCGGGGAATCGAACTCGCGACCTCTTTGCAATCAGTGCGCCTGCCCGGATTGCAAGAGTTCCTGATTGTGATTCCTGGTGGAGACAATGACGTTTTTTTTCCCCCAAGTTCATTTCGGTGTTATCCAGAAAGTTTTTTCGTTTTTGTCCAGATTCGATAGTTCCATTGACGAAATTCCGATTCTCGATTCATCCCACTATTTAAACGTGTCAATAGTGTTAGAATTTACGACCCCTCCGGTGATAAGCTGTTCCATTTATTAACAACCCTATTTGAGAAAACTCTCTCTGGGAGCACAACTCGGGTTTATCGCCATGGGGAATTTACTACCTAGTGAGTAGTACCGGAAGTGTACGTGTGTGTACCTAACAGTCTGCGTGTGTATCTAATGTTGACTGATTTTCAAATGCCGCCATCTATATTTCAGATGTAAAGTGTAATGATCGAATATTTGTGCCATTTGTAGGTCTGTTGGTCACTGAACGATACTAGTGTCCCCTTGTCGAAGCAGTTGATTGACGGTGAATTAATAACTCATGGTCCATCGCTTTAAATATTTTAAACACTTCGATCATATCCCATCCGACACTTGCGGTAGTTACTCCAATGTAAACATATTCAAGAGAGCAAGTCTTTCTTCATAGCTCAAGCCTTTGTGTGCCAACAAGAGCACGCGTAGCTTTTCTCTGTACCCCTCTCAATGTACCTATGTAGCAATCATAGATATAACCATCTATCTGTCTTTAATTCATAAGTCACGTCATAAGATTCCATTAGTCTTATCTGTCTATGGTAGGAATGGTGTCCAAAACCTCACGGCATACTCCAGTCCAGAACGAACTAAGTTACATATAATATAACAGGGCTGGACGAATCGCAAAGAAATCCAAGTGCCAGAAAAAAATTTTTACTTGGAGTAAAAAGTTCAAAATAACGAACGCTTCCTTTGAGTTTTTTACGGCATACTGGCCCTCTTTTATCTGTATATGCTGCTATAAATTCCAAACACGTTGTGCCTGCACAAAGAAAATTTTTAGGGCGCCAATACCAATTTCTTAGTTTCCGTGGCGACCTGGCGTCTGGGATTTGGTCACCTCTGTATACATTTTAATTTTTTTTTTTAATTAACTAGATGTCCATAATTGTGAATCTGGTGAATATCAGTGATTTCAACCTCTGATAAACGAGTATTAATTTCATCACAATACAGTGTCAGAACACCACATCCATTTTTATTGAAACGTTTTGTTCCGTATCTATATGAAAAAGTTGTTTTATTTTCTTAGAAAATATGAAAAGGGACTCATTTCATCATCGTTAGCTTTTTTAGAAAGTCATTGAAAGTGTTAGGAAAAGCTTGAAAGAAGAAGAAAAAAAGCTTCTTATTGAATTGTGAAACAAAAGCCGCCTCCCCTTGTTGGAAAATGGACGTTTGTTTTTCCCACGGCGCGCTATTGTATCAGTGGAGCACGTTTTATATTTTTTTCCCCCATTTATTATGATTTTGCGTCGATTCAATGGGCGCAAAACTTCGCCCACCGGTCACGGTTCAAAAAACGGTTTTTGTTTAACGGTTTCTTTTAACCTTTATATCGTATATTTCTCTTTCGTCATTTATTGTGGTGCTATAACTTTTGAATAGTTTTGGGATCAATGGAGAAGCTGGTATGAAATTCGAATTGGGAAAGGAATTGTTTTTGATCGGTGTATTGAAAGTATGTACGAAAAAATAGCGTGGTTTTGGTGTGGATTTAATGTGGGTGTATGGCCAAGGCTCGACGAGTCGAAAATAAACAAAAAACAATTTGGTGCCGAGCATATACATTCGGCCTCGCGTAAACGGATATCAACTGTTCCAGTACACGATTTCCGATTAAGGGGGTATTCGGTTATGCTGGGAACAATTCCATTGCGGTTTGACACCGTTTAAGTATAGTTTGCATATTTGAAACTGATGAAGGATCAATATGAATAAAGCAGTCATGAAAAGGGAGTGAAAATTGAATTGAAATACAGCTATCACAATATATCACTGAGATTTTAACTTATCATTGCGTAAGTTAGTGCCCTCTATGGGCTCAACAGATAACAAAAATACAATTAAATCTACGTACTGGAGACAATTCTCAATTCCAGGTTTTTCCAAGTCTGAACTTGCCAACATAGTAATAGATATTAGTTAAAATTGTTTATACAATAAAAATATTATGTACATAATCGTTAATGGGTATTGACAGTTGAAGTGTATATCATAATATTGGATGATGGAAAAATACATTGAATAATTGTAAATCTTGTATCGAATTGTTTTTCAGCCACTTTGTTGGGAAATTTGCCTATTTTGGTGTTTGTAGTGGTGCTGCTATCTGTCTCTTCCATATTTTGAAGTAAAAAATGTCAGATGATTGAATTTCCGTGTTATGTAAGTCAGAGCTGAACAAATCCAAAAATTATCACCAATTAATATCGAAGTGAATTATCACTTCTATAAATTTTTACCCTAAGAAAAAGGTCCAAAATAATGCTACTTTTGAATTTTTCAGGGCATAGCGACCCTCTTTCATGTTGGCAGATATGCCCTGCTGTAAATTCCAAACATTTTTTTGCTCCTCTCAGCTTGCAATTTCGTAACTACACAAACGAAATTTTAGTCGCCAGTGTAAATTTTTTCAGTCGCCATGGCGCCTGGGATTCGCCCAGCCCCGTTAAACATAAATAATTGCGTGTTCATTTCCACTAAATTCATCGGATGGTTTGTTTTTCTTATTAAAATCAGAGAATTTTTCTGTGTAATTTTGATTTTTTTTTTTTGATTGAATGAAAACGCTGCTGTGCTTTGAAGACAGAACTCCCGTTTGTTCCTTAATTAAAATAACCGCTAATTGAAAGAATTCCGATACATCCGGGGAGAAGAAGTAAAGACCGCATAGCACTGATATATATCGATTCAAAAATTGAGTGGAGAAGATACAAGGAAAGAAGAGTGGGGGGGGGGGGAAAGGAATGAAGGGAAAATCCCAGAGTGTTTTAATTACTCGAGTTCAAATAATTAAAAATATGCATATTTAATTGCACGCGAGGGTTGCCTCGCGACGCTAATGAATAATCTCGATGCAGCGAATTTTTACGAGATGGAGGAGATGGTGTTTAGTTTTTACTTTACAACGAAAACGTTTTTTGTTTAAAATGCGTATAGGTACGTATAATTGGATTATATACAGTTCACTTGCCTTGCGCGTATTAGCAATATAGCATGCAGGGGTTGTCGGAAGTGTTTTAGATCCTTGGGTGTTCTCAGCTTGAGTTCCATTATGCAGGGCAATGTGTCTCAAAGTGTACGTCGTGGCGAGCTGTAGACTTTGATGATCGTCTGTTCAGTGCATGGAAGTGGTTCTTTTTTTATACTATTCTGGAGGAGAGCCATGAATAAATGTTGTCATGGCGAGGTAGCCACGGGTGGCGAAAGTTTGAGGGCATTTGATTTCTAAATAAATTCTGGGGGCGCAAAATACTATGGCTTCAGCATCACCCCCGGTCTCCGACGCCAATCATTGGCAGTATGGAGGTTGTAAACTGACAGATTTTCGAGATGCATTCACCAGGGATTATCAGGTTGCCATGACAACAGTGGCGTATTTACGGTGGGTGGGGGCTAAGTGAGCGTTAGCCCAAGGCTGAAATTTCGAAGGAGGAGGGAGTGTGGCAGATTTTAGGAATGAGGGGTTAAGAAAACTCTAGTAGAATGAGAGAAGCTGGGTAAAACCATAAATCTGCCTCTTCTATAGAGGGCGAGGGACTAAGTCAGTCAGGGACCTAGAGAGCGTTCAAGCATGTGAATGGGCACGAATGGCCAAGACAGTGTGCAACTATGTGAGTGACAGAGAGCGAGTAACCAGGTCAGTGAGGTGAGAGGACCAAAGGAGTTGGTTACCAAGAAAGTGTGCAAGCATGGGAAGGGACCAAAAGAGTAAAAAACCAGGTCAGTGAGCGCAGTCTAAAGGCTTGACAAAATGAAAAAAAGATTTAGGGGCCAGACAAATTTCTTGCGCAGTTTCCCCTATAAAAACAATGCTAAATAATTGGGTTTTTTTCGAATTTTTCAATACTTAATGACTCTTTTCCATGTTGGAAGACACATAAAATCGTAATGTTTTTGGTATTCTAAGGCGGGTATTACACTATAAAAGTTTTTTAAAAGTACTTTTATGAAACTAAAAATTCAACCAATAAGATTATCGGTTGCATTTGCTCGAATGTAACCTATGAGCTTTATTGGCTAAATTTTTTTATAAAAGGAATTTCATCAAACTTTTATAGTGTAATCCCGGCCTTACGTAGACTCTGATTTAGCAATCATATACTGTATTATAAAGTTTTAGGCGCCAATATCGATTTTAGTCACCATGGTGACTTGGCGCTTGTAAAGCCCTGCCTAAAGAGTGACCTAGAGACCGTGCGAGCATGTGAGTGACTAGGTCAGTGAGCGACCGAAAGAATTCAAGCATGTAAGTGACCCCCGAGTCGCACTGAGCTGGCTATAGCTCAGGACGGCGAGAAATTCGAAGAATGACAAGTAAAAAGAAAAATTATACTAGAATGAGAAGAACGACAAAATTTCTGAATTCACAGGCGGCAACACCTTAAACCCGCCTCTACAGGGCAGCTAAAAAAAATGGCATTGGTGCCTAAATTGTCCATGCTTGATGACTAACGACAACTTGGAGGACAATACAGAATATTCTGAACATTGGGGGAAAAATTTACCAAGTCCCGGAAAAGGCACAAAAAATCATTTTGGCTGTCTTCCTGGAGAGAGAGAGAGAGAGGAAAATTGGCTCGCCTAGGAAATTTGGCTGAAGCCAATTTTTGTTTTCGATTTGTCAAGTCCTTTTATACTAGTACCGAGTATTAAGGACAGCACAAGTATACATACGAACATAAATATTGATGTCGTTACTATGGAAGCTTCTTGCAAACTGCTCCCAACATTCAGCTTAAAAAAAACAAATGCTCGAAGTCGCCGGCTGTTCCTATTACGTGTATCTCGGGGGGGGGGGGGGTTGTATGGATGGGTAGCGAGCAGAAAAAGAGATGTCCGGACATCATCAGCCCAGACGCTACTCGATTAGTCAGTCTGGGAACTATTTGATCCACCAAATGTGGGTGTACGGAGCTGGATCGGTAATAAATGTTCTTCAGTTTATTGGTGGTTATGGTAAAATGATTTTATAGTAGAAAATTTTGTTAGTGCGAAAACTATTTCCTTTTTCCTATATCAAAATATAGGGTTTCCCAATAGTTTAAAATCCATAAAAACTGAAAGAATTGGTATATTTGAATGCTATATATTGTGGTTCGCTAACAAGCTATTCTGACGGAGGTGGGGAAGGATTTTTTTAGGGACGGGAAAAAAGTTCAAATTTTTGTCGATAGAGGATGCGCGGAAGCAAATCGCTTAAAATATGCAAATCAGAATCCCAAAAAATGCGTGTTGTTCGATTATCAGCTAATTTCTGAATTTACCTGTTGCTGGCGCTTGCATAAGGTTTTCATTGTGATCAGGGCCGCAACTAAGGAGGAGCAGGTGGGTCTCGTGCCGCGGGCGCTGGTCCAGGGGGAGGGGCGCAAATTTTATTCTCAAACCACTCCTTCAACATTACAAGGGGGCGTCAAAATGCGCACTTGCCCCGGGTGACCAAACATCTAGTTGCGGCCCTAATTGTGATGCTGATATTAGTGAAGTTGCTTTATGTGTATCTCAGCCACGAATCGTCGTCGGTCGGTTTACAAAAGTCTCGGACACAGGAGAGATTAAAGAAAGTTATAGGTCCAAATACCGTTTAAGATAAATTCGGTTTTCAGATAAATTAGCTTTCGTGCAGCGCCCTCTTTTTGACAAATTGCAACTAAATTTGTTTCCCATGTCCAAAAAAGATCCACTTTAGTGAGAATAACTTTTTCATAAACCCAATCAAAAATATACCAATTCCTTTAATTTTTTTAATGAATTTTGAACTACCGTCGAATCCGGTTATAACGAACTCCCAAGAGATCGGAGAATTCGCTTCGTTATAAAGGAATTCCAGGTTGTTGTGAAAACGAGATTTTCCCTATAACGGTATTCGTTGAAACGGGATTCGACTGTATTTGCCAATTTGCGGAGGCATCCTGTATTTAATATTTCCTGCGAGTAATTTCATAGAAATTGAATTATTTTTTTTTGATATTTCAGTAACAAAAATAAAATGGGGAAAATTTCATTATAGAGGATTCATAAAATGCATGTAGTGGATTTTCTTTTATTTATGAGTTGTTGTGCAAAAATATTTCTTATATCTGGGAAATTAAATGTCAGGCTTGAAGAGAGTTGAGAAATTTTCAATTTTCCTATGACTTTGATGAATTTTTGGGGCACATTTATGTTATGGTTAATGGAAGAAAGAAAACAAGAGCTTTTCGATATTACTTCGAAAAAGTGCTGATAGAAAATTAATAATCTCTTGTTATAGCGTTTCGTTAAAAATTCTCTTTTAAGAGAGACTTTTTATTTTTCATTAAATATTTCACCTAATTTTCACTCCTTGCTTTCCCCGTGAATAGCTTAATTGGGGGGGAAAAAAAAGAGAAGCTTATTTCTCTCTCTCACAACGTTTCCTCTCATGAAGCTTCTTAATGAGGCGTGAATCTCGTTATTGTGAAATTTTTCCTTGAATTAACTCCTCGTGGATTTCTTTTTTTCATTCTCCCCCGTTATAAAGACAATATTATTAGCCGTTGCTTTTTTTTTTTTTTTTTTTCGTTTTTGAAAGGGTTTATTATCGAGTCGGGCTTCCTGCTGTTTGCGTTTATTCCGTAATTAAATTTACTTTTAATATCGGTTTATTGCTTTTAAATATGTGTAGCGTGTGGGAAATGATTCGGCAGTTCACTGGTGAAAGTGCGAGTGAAATTAGAATATTGAAAGTTTAGTGCGGAGAGAGCAACACAACTAGTCATTTTTAGTAGAAATGTTGTAAAATCGTCAACTAGGTTGGGCAACCGGGGCGTCGCAATTTTTTGATGAGAGATCGACACGGATTGGTTGAATTCAGGTTTTTAACCAATCTATGTTGATCTCTTATCCAAAAATTGTTACTACAGTTTTAACCATGTCGGTGATTACGGCTCTAAAGCCGGGTTTTCCTAGGAGCAGGTTTCTACAGCATTTGCAGCGTGAAAACGCTCATTGGTCACAAAAACCTGAATTTCAGGTATTTAACCAATCAGAATTTTCACGCGCTTTTTTTTTCAAGCCGAGAAAAACTCGTCTATCGCCACGGGCAATTTACTACCTAGTGAGTTGTGCCGGAAGTGTAAGTATGTGTACCTAACAGTCTGAATGCGTATCTAGTGTTGTGTATGATTTTTTAGTGCTGCCATATATATCTCAGAAGTGAAGTGTAATGACTGAATATTTGTACTGTTTGTAGGACTGTTGCTCTCTGTGGCGAGACTTTTTAACGGGGAGATCGGCTCGCATTTGCTCCTTGAAGTTGGGAACCACAGAAAACCAACTTCAGCCCACCACCACTGTGGTGACGGTGGAGCTCGATTCATCACCTCCTAGAGATAGAAGGCCTCTTCAGTGTTTGCCATAAACGTCATTCAAACTACCTAGCAAGTTTGCCACACAGCATCGTATTTCGTTTCTTGTTATTTTGACGTCGAATCTTCCTGATTGCCTCACAAAAGCCGCATAGTGATTGCATGTGGGGCATAGAAATCGCCAATTCTGAGCTCGATCATTTCTTTTCCTCACAACATTGATACTGGCACGAGCAGGGATTCCCCCCCCCCCCGAATATTCTGAGGGAAAGTAGACTACTTACTGACGTCACAAGCAGAGTGCGGAGGCCTTCTATCCCTAGGAGGTGATGCTCGAACCCGGGTCCCCGCGATGCGATGCATATTGGTGATTTTTATTAACGCCTTAATTTATATATTAACTAGGGAGAGAGTTGATGGAACTCTGAAATTACTATTGACAGAAAAATGATCCTATTCAACTTCGGATCTGAAGTTAGTTCTGACTTTCGGTCATCCTCTGACCGGGGTTGATTTCCGACTGAAACAATGTGCGAGTGAGCAGTGTTTTCAAACCTTAACTATCTTGTTCAGGACATAACAGTGGTTTTTGGTTGAATGTTCTACTTGACTAAATCACGTAAGTTTTTTCTCGGGTTTCGATTTTCACTAGATATGTATTCTAGTGGGAAAGTCTAAAATCTGATCGGTCTTGAGATAGATAAGAAATACGTGATTGATGCTGCCTGGTCAACACAGGATATTGAACGTTGAAGAAAAAGAGCAATTAAAAAAGGAGATATCCGAGCATTTCAGTCCTAGTGGGTGTGGACAGATCTGTAGATGTTTACATCTTACTTCCTCACGTTCTAACTCTGCCTGATGTGATAGTGAGCACACAAGTAATGAAATGTATTCCCTCCCCCTACTTTAATCCAAGGCGGATTGAAAGCAAGCATTGCCAGTATCATTTAAAGGGTCTTTCATTAACCATCACACGTATCCATTCAATTACTCTCATTGCGCGTTATCGTTGGCCAGCTCTTTATTTGAAGGTCGTTGATTTTCTTTTTTTCGGTGACCTGCGTGTCAAGTGTTCGTGAACTATCGTAATTTATGCGTTTCTTGTTTCCGTTTAAGTTATTGTATTATCTATATTTGAGAATATTTATTGAATGTTGGGTTTGACCGCATCCGGTATTGGCAGCCATCCAGTAGCTTTGGCTGAAGATGATTGATCTCTGGACGCTGGATATCTTTATTCCCTTATTTAGGAAAAAATGGAGCAGCATTTTGCCGAATATACCAAACATAGAATCAATTGTGTCGTTCAAAATTTTTGAGCGTTTCGCATGTAAGTTTTTCAGCAAAGCCAAAGAAAGGTTCCAATTTTTTATTTTTATTTTATATCTTACGTTCCATTTTTCACCTTGAAACTCTTAGACATTATTCGGGCATTTATAAAATTCCTTCCTTTTGAAATTTATCTGATGGCTTTTGACAGCATCTACATCATAGTTCCCCAAAACTTTTTGCCTTCCCCCCCCCCCCCCCCCAACTCAATTCAACCTACAACACTAAACAAACAGCTTCCATTGCCCCCGGTGGAGCAATATTGCCCATTTTGGGAAACTGATCTACATCAACGAATAGTTTTAGAAAATAAGATAGCGGGATGTGTAGTCAGTATGGTAGATGGGACAAAAAACATCCCAGCGTATATCATGAATTTGTTTTGGGGGACTGAGAAATAGCGAGTCTTTTCGTTTAAGAAATATGTCGCAAACCGAATATCGATCCATGCAGTTTTTCTCTGACTGGTTTCACCCAATGGAACTAATTTAGATTACTTTAATGGATGGAAATAATTTAGATTACTACGCTTCGAGCAGTGATTCCCAAACTTTTTTCCCACCACGTCCCACCTAAGCATGTTGTATTTTCCCCGATACACGGGAGGAGGTATAGGGCCTCAGTTAGCCCCTCCAATGTGATCGAAAATTGTAAAAAAAGCTTAAAATGCTGTTTAAATGACTTTCTGTGAAATTGAAAGGCCTTTTTTTTGAAGGCCAAGAAATCAAAATTTCCTCGAAGAGATTCACTGCGATCCCCTCGAATTAACCTGAGAACCCCCCTCCCCCCCAGAAAAAAGTAGGCCCTGCTAACGTCTTCTTCCATTACGCCCTTTTTTTCACATATAGTTCTTATTGGTCGAAAAAGGAACTCCTGTTTACGTGGAGGAATCCCAAAAGACTATTAACCTGGTCTAAAGTTTTTAACGGAGTTTTCAATCTTTAAAACAGTTCCGGTGAAATAAAAAATTTCCATCAAGTCCAAACGCCAACAAGTCATACCGTAGCATATCGATTCACGCATTGGCGTCTTAAAACGAGTGGACCCAATGGGGCCAAGGGTTCTGAGTGGAACATGGAGTTCTACATTATCAGAGAATTTTAATTATTCTGCGAGATCATTTTTTCATTAACCCCTTATGCGACATTGACGAGGAGCACTTGATCAACGTTCCAATGAAACACCTTGTACAAATTGCATTCAAGGACTGAAATCATCCTGATTTCATGCATTCGTACGTCAAACTTTGGTTTAAGGGTGCTCTTCTTTTGATGATGGATATGGGCAGTGCTCGCGACTAGAAAAAAGGTTGAAGACCTATGGCTTAAAGGGTTAAATATGAATTTTCATTGATACTGAAATTGTTTCATCGTTAAATAGGAATTTTCATCAATTCCTAAATTACTTTCTCATCATTTATTATATTTATCAAATACTAATTTCCATTAAAATTCTGTAATTGGTTTTTCAGTTGAGAGCTTTTCTTTATAAACAAACCGGTCTACTGTGTGTTAACAGTATTTGAGGTGACGGAGTCCTCTCTTCATAACCAATGGTGTAATTACAGTAAATGCTTTCTTTCCGTTGCCCAAGCGAAATTGAGACGTCATCGTTTGGTTTTGGGAAAACATTTTCTTCATTTTTATATAATCTTCTCGAAGACCAAAATATCGGTTTTATCGATAACCATTAATAAACCGCCCCGCCATCTTCTTTCCCGCGAATATGTGGTTTTTTTCCCCCTTCTTTCCGTTGTGGGTCCATCAATCACGTTAGAATTAGTATTTGTTCAAATAATTAATGTTCGGAAGAAATAGTTACTCGCACACACTTTTTTTTCCTTTAATTATTTCGCCGTTTTCACTCATTTGTCTTGAGCAAATGGACATTTATTTTTTTTTTTCCACTCTTCATAAGATCATCTTTACCATAATTGATGGGTTGTGATCGTTAATCAGGGACGACGCTAATTGCTATATAAGCAATCATTCTACTTCTATCATTTTTTCCCCCTTGAATAACCATGTTTGTTAATTAGATTCATTTCTTCGTGCATGTGAATAAATGGCGTGAAATTACTATTTACAGTTATGGTTTTTTTTGACCCATTGATATATATCTATAAATCTTGAGTTGATGAATTAGCATTATAACGTTAATTCTCGCTTAAGATTGCTCTAAATTTTAGAGTCTAAAAGAACACGGCGGTATTCGTGTAAAATTTAAGCTTTCGATATGGTTCTTAGTTTTCCGAATACAACGGGAAAAAATTTCCGATCATAAAGTAATTGGCCTATAAGAGAAGCATCCTTCAATAGAGGTGAATCAATACAACTAAGCCTCTCGTAGCGGACACTTCCAGTTAACCAAGAGTGTGGTCGGCTGCAGTTGGTTTTTTGTGTTTTCCATCTTGGCGTGAATGCGAGCCGATCTCCCGTTAGGAAGTCTCACCACAAAAAACATTAGGCCTACGACGGTACAAATAGTCAATCATTACTCTTCACTCATAATTTTAAAAACAGATGGCAGCGCTGAAAAATTCAATCAGGACACTTTCAGACTGTTAGGTACACACATGCAAACTCCCGGCCCAACTCGTTCGGTAGTAAATTGCCCATGCTGATAGACCGGAGTTGTGCTCGGTTTAAAAGAAAAAATAAAGTTAACGAACAGTTAACTCCCCGAAAGAAAATATCCCCACAGAGAGCAACAGACCTACAACTGTACAAATATTCAGCCATTGCACTTCACTCATAACTCATAGTTTGAAAAATAGATGGCAACGCTGTAAGTTCTTCGAGATGTGTGAGACAGATGGCAGCAGTGACGTGAAACAAGCACAGTACTAACAACATGAATACGTTAGGGCCATGCATACGCTCAGAACATATATTCCGGCGTGTACCAATTCGTTAGAAATTCCGTAGAGGAATGTGCCCGAGGTGCATGCACGGCGTAAGTAGTAGCGCTGAAAATTCACGCGCAACACTAGATTAAGCGCTGAGACTGTTAGATGCACATGAAAGAACGCTTCCGGCACAACGCGTTTGGTAATAAATTGCTCGTGGTCAGATAGACCGGAGTTGTGCTCGGTTTGAAAGAATGAGAAGATCTTCAATTTATTTCTCTACCTATTTATCGGCTTTGCTAGCAGCGGTATTCAACACTTGATAAAATAATTAAATTTAATGTGGAAATACATGCTAATCGGGATTTATCACGTGGATTTAAATTAATATTTTCGCTTTTGAAAAAAATACGAACAAAATAGAAAATTGTTTCGAAACTTGTTCTTCCTCGTCGCCATTTAATATCTGTGAATGTGATATGAAAAGAAATAATCTCTCTACATTTTTTTGAATTCCGGAAGTAGTTTTTATCTTTAATTCTTCTTTCCCCGCTTTATAAATTATTTTCTTAATCAAAAAATTTGTTTCTCTTTGTTTACACGTATGTGTGGAAGAAGTAAATGTCGTCGGCGATAGAAAAATCGATTCTTTTGCTTTCTCTTTTTTCCCCCTTTTTTATGCTCATCTTTCCATGTTTAATTCATTTATGAAAGCAGAGAAGGGAATAAGGGAAATGGAATCCAATAAGTATAATATTGAAGATATGTTAATAATTGTATTTGCGTAACATATCACATACATTTGGAAATACAGGGTGTCCCATAAATTCGTAAATAGTTTGGAAATTCATAAAAATTGGAGGAATTGGTATATTTGAATGGTGTTTGTGGAATAGCTAATCTCACGAAAAGGGATTTTTTTTGGAGGGGGCGGAACAAAAGTACGTTAATTGAAAATTTTTTCTTTAGAGGAGGCGGTGCACGAAAGCGAATCGGGAGCGATTGGACATGAACCTTTATTTAATCTCTCCTGTGTGTGAAACGTTCGTAGCGGTTGTTAGCCGGCAATTCTCGTGTCTTAGACAGAACAGTTTCACCAATCAGGACTCTGATTTCCATATTTCCAGTGATTTGCTCCGCTGCTGTACTTGGCCCCTTCCTTGCGTGATAAGGTAGTCTATCAACCTTAAGAGATCCCATACATGTTACAGAAATCGTTTGAGGAAAAATTGATCATGCTTTTCTAACGAGATTTCCGGATTCGGCCTGAATACCCCCCCCCCCCTCCGCTACACTACACACTTGCAGTTCGGTGGTGAGTAATGGAAGCGAGAAATTCCCAGCTCATGTTGACAGAACCGCGCCACACACTCCGGTCGACCTGTACAATTCGAGACTGCAGACTGCGCAGTTATTCAGAATAATTTTTTGATCCGACCACGACCATTTTCTGATCATGCCGGCTGAACAGTCCACCAAGCAGTTTTCCTACTACACACGTTCCGGAAATACCGAAGGCCAGGACTGCAGTTTTTCCTCAAAGGATATCTGTAACGTGTATGGGCCTCTTTATATACGAATTTTTTCTGAATCCCTGAAATTCTTTCGTTAAATACGATTTTTTTCCTAAATCTCTGAAACCCTTAGTTGGTATCCTAGTGATTATTTACCCCACTCTTTTCAAAACTCATTTTTCGTCTTCATTTTTGGAAAAACAGATCTTCCCCTTGCTCTTTTATAAGCTCTGATGCATCGCGCGACGTTCGCATATGGTTAATGTGAAAGAGCAGATGTTATTTTTTAGCCCGGTACCTTCGAAAATTGTTTGATAGAACTGCTGTTAGCCGCGACGCACACATCGGGAACCACAAGCTTAAACTACCATTGAACGCTAGTTCTCGGAAATTTTTTATTAACCCGAGTGTTTTTCCATCAAGTATGAAGATGACGCCAAGGATATTTATTTACTCGAGCATAAAATATTCCCGTCATTGGCGCCGCCGATACGTCGAACCTTAATTATGGAAATGATTTTTTTTTTTAGATTTATTCCCACAACGAATTTACTGAATGAATTCTAACAAAAAAGAAAAAGAAAAAAATCAAGGATTCTTGTCCCGTAATTACTTCTGAGCGTTTAACATGTGTTAAATGATCGAGCAATTTTCACGGACTCTTTCTCAGACCTCACTTTCATGCATGAATATCGCGGGAAGATAAAGAGAAAAAAGGTATTTTTTGATGGTCTTTTTCATTCCGATTATTATTACGACAGGTTCGTGCTTTGCATGGCATGTGTGTGACTTCTTTTCCCTCAAATAATTTCCGTAGAAACCTGCACATCATTCCTATATGACTTACACGCATTATTAAAGCCCCCCCCCCCCCTCCGCTTGAGGTCTGTCTGCAGTAATTTTTAATGACTTTAAAAGTCATTGTTTCCTTTAAAGCGGTGGGAAAGTACGCGAGCCATGTACATGTGTCGTAAATGCCATTCTAGAGAGCCGCATTACTTTACGCTATCGGGTAATGAAGCTTCACTCGCTTTAATCTTGTATGGGCCATTATTACATATATTGATGCTATTACTAGTTAGTGCCGAGCTTTTGCATCGAAATGGATTGCTTTTGAATAAAAGCTTGTTTTATTATTCGTATTATGGTGAGTTTTTCAATTTGCACTTTCCGACTTCAAAGGTGAAGTACTTACGACACATGCCTATTATTGTTCAGAAGTTTCGCGAGTTTGATAGCTTCTCGGTTTTTGTCTGAATATATCCTTACTCAGAAACTGATCTGAAACGACGCCAATATGATCGTACAAAGCTTTTCTGCCACAGATATGTCTGTTCAACTAGTTATTAGAGCAGAGATCCCTAACTTATGTTTCAAATATCCCCCCCCCCCTAGAAAGGCTTGAGACAATTTCGTACCCGTACCCGTCGGAATGCGTATAAGATTTTGTTACCCTTATCCTCTTTCTCCCCCCCCCCCTCCCAGAGGTGTACCTCATTTTTTAGAGTATATAATGATTATTTTCTCAAGTTGAGCATGAGGTACACGTATATGCACCTAATGCAGTGGTTCCAGTAAATATATCGACCATAATTGAGATTAATTAACTTTTAAAAAAAAATTCATTGTAAGGGTATTTTGGCGCAAAATAAACACATCGATCAAAAAAACTTTTTTTTGATTGTTTTGACTCAAGTGTGAAAAAGTTGCAAATACGAAGGAGGCTCAAGTACCCTCAGAAATTCATGGAAGGCGTGAACACCTCTTGAAACACGTGGATGCTTACGTATCCCTAGAAATGCGTAGGAAGCTTGCGTACCCTCAGAAATGCGTAGAAGGCTTGCGTAGTTCTTCAAAGGTAATCCCCTAGAAATACTTGGATACTTATTCCTAGAAATGCGCAGGAGGCTTGCATACCTTCAGAAATACATGGTACTGTGCCGTTGAGGGCGTGCGTACCTCTTGACACGCTTGGATGATTGCGTACTCCTTGAAATACGCAGGAAGCTTGCATACTCCTAGAAATGTCTTGCAAGCTTGCGTACCCATAAAATCGCGTAAGACGCTTGTGTACTTCCCTGAGAGATGCATCGGAGGCTTGCGTACCCTCAGAAATGAATGGTACCGTGCGAGTCAGGTGATTCCGCTTACCTCTGAATGACCCTTCCCTTACCCGAAGCGTATTCCTACCTTAGATCGGGAACCACTGTATTAAAGTATCAATTTGTCGATGACAGAGAGTAGTTTTTAATCAGCTGATAAACCATGGGTCACTGACTGAATAGCCCTCTTGTACATACGAATGGCATGGCTGCGATGCTACGAAAATGATCAAGAATCCACTACGGACAATAAATCTCCCCCCCCCCCCACCCCACTACTTCCACTGAGCCTGGGTGTCTCTTGGTTCCTATCACTACTACTTCCAGAACTCCAATAAGACACGATTTAGAATTGGGAGACTTTCATTCATGGCCTGCAGTGGGATCGGGCCTCTTCCTCAACTTCGCGGTTAGTTGGTTTTCATGCCTCGGGACAGTCCCAGCAGCCAACAGATATTTACGCCCAATTAAATTCGGTCTGCCGTGTTAAACGAGGTCATGGGAATGAAAAGCCCATTTCTTTTCACCCTGTGCAAATGATAACAAATGTCATTGTCTCGGGTATATAATCACTGATGACAGTCCTCCCTAGTCACCGAAGAGGTCGATCCCGTTTGTTGGAGTCTCTTCTGCACTACCTAGTATGAATGACTCTCATACATTCTCCCGGACCTTATTATGTTAAAGGACACGTGACAGCCACTCTCCCTATTCATTATAATCCAGCTTTTTTGAATGTGTTCCCCTCCGCATGGATGACGAAGGTCGCTTTTTATACTATCCTTTCCCTTGCTCATGGATACAACTAGGGCATTACACTTTTTTTTTGCACTCTCTACTATTCTGTCAAGGTCAGAATGGGGAGAAGGATGTTTTTTTTTATTTCTACGAGGGCTGCCACACAACATTCTGGTGGCATCCTCGTCATTGCATTGCAAAGCTGCATTGAGTTCAAGCGGCTTTGTTGCATTGAGATACCATACCGTGCTACACATACGCCGAATGTGAAATCCTTTGGGATATCATCTACAGCAGCGTTTCTGAACCCAAGTACCAGTAGAATGTCTGAAACAATTTGACGGACCATTTTTGTCCCGTATTACGGGACATTCTTTTAATTTTGATTCGGATTTTTGTATACAATAAATATATTATTTAATTTGTTATAATATTTACTAAGGTCAAGAATACACACCGTTTTCATAAAATATAAATTAATTATGACAATAAACATTCATCATCTCGCGTATTTTTCAGGTTCAACGTTTTTTTTCGCAATTTTTCTGCAATTGTAAAAACAATTGGTGATTGTGCTTACTTCTGGCAACGTTTTTGATGCCAATTGGCGGTGTCCCGTATTTTATCTTGATATAAGATCCCAGTTAACATATTTCTCTCAATGAAATATGGTCATCCGATCATTTGAATATTTTTTTCCCGCGAAACACATTTTTGTTTACAATCATTTTTGTAGCAGTCCTTCATTTTCCCCTCACCCAGCAGCAACTTCAGCAGCAATTAGCAAATTGCAAATGAGGCAATGAATTGCATTTTAAATTAAATTTAGTGATAACCTGTATTTATCTCATCCCGTAGGATCGTAATTCTCGACATTTTCTTCTGTGATGTATGTTTTACCCAAGTATGAAGGTATTATAATTTTTATTTGAAACCGCATGGAAAAAAAACTAACATTAATTACAAAGGTTGAATAATTTTTCATTCAGTTTAAATTACGTTTTATTAGAATTAATTTTATCAAGTTTGCTTGCGGACCACTTATGCCAACTTCGCGGACCATGGTATAGATAAAGCAAACAGAAAAACACTGATCTACAGCAGTGTTTCTCAACGTTTGTTTTAGCTCATGGCTTCCTTTGGGCCATATTTCTTGTGGCCCCCCGGTCTTGCATCACTCGGCCACTTCAGATAGACATACTCCTGGAAACAAAATTGACATTACTAATCAGTCATTTCCAGCCTATCAAAGCCACCATTCCAGGAAAGATAATCCTAATAGGAAAGTACCCAGATCGTTCGATTCGGAAGATGTATGACATTTATGTAGAGCATAGTTTCTCAACCTTTTTTGTCCCATCGCCCCCTTCAAAAATTTTTCTCCCACCGCCTCCCAACTCAATCTAACCCATAGGATCCTGTGTTATACCCGTAGCTTCTACCGCCCCCTGGAAATTTCCATCGCCCCCAAGGAGGCGTTAATGCCCACGTTGGGAATCACTGATGTAGAGGAATGTGCGGCAAAGAATAAGATCTCCGTGAGAGAAAAATTCTATTACAAAATCTTCAGCACAAAATTTAATTGACATTTCAAACTGACAAGTACAGATACAGTAGAACCTCTCGATAACGGGCACCGATGAGAACCAAAACTTTAGTCCGCTGACGGGGAGTGTCCGCTATTGGGGAGGTACGATAGACAGTAGAACCTCTTTTATACGACTTTCGGCTTTGGTCGCAATTGGTTCCTATACGTTACTGTGTGTAAAAGTGATATACTGATGGTAATGAGTAATCATCAATCATCTTGATAACGAAAATTTGATTAAATTTCACTACATCTATCACTTTTACCAGTAATTATGCATAATTTCCAAATAAAGTCTGATAAATATGGAAAAAATTATTTTTTTTCCTCTTCATTAAACACATTAATTATTTTATCCGTACATTGTACGTGTACAACACATATTTTGCAATAAAAATTAAAAGTGTCAAGAAGAAATAAACGTTCATAACAATATTATATTTCATGTTGGCTTTTTCTTCACACGTATCAACATGTGCAGATAAAACCAACATTACCATTCGGAATCAGCATCCCGGACCATAGTTATGTCAAGTTAATCAAGTAATTAATTGACAGATTATCATATTTACCAATACAATTTTGGGAATATACATAATCACCGTTGAGTGTGATAAATTCTCGATTTATGAACAAAACTTCACAAATTAGAGTTTGAAAAAAAAATTAAAGTTTGATTTTACTGTCCGCTATCGGGGAGTGAAATACATTAATGCCCAATTTCACGGGACTGGGGATCCTAAAAGTGTCCTTTAAGGAAGGTTCTACTGTACATGTAAATTATGCGATAACATATGATATAGCTTTTAACAGAAAATGATCAAATCACTAGGAAAAAGTCTTAACTCCCCTTGCGGAAAGCACAGCAGGCTATAGGGAAAATGATAAAGAGGATAGAGAGCCTCTCGAATGACATTTACTGCTGTACAGTACGACTTGCAAAAATCACTTCCTTTTCCCAAGCTTTCAACATCTGGATCTTATAAACGCTATCTATATGTTTATAATTTTGGGGTACAGTCCTTCAATGATATGTTGGATACATATGTACGTTTGGGATGAAATGGAAGGGGTAAGAGATTCTGTAGACATTTCTAGCATTGTTGTGAGACATCTGAGAGAGAGAGCCTCTAAATATAAGAAACTAATCCTATATTCCGATGCATGTGGTGATCCAAACCGGAACATCAAAATATCTTACACTGTTGAAACTAGTCAATAGTAGACATAGAGCAGCACAGTCAATTAACCTCAAATTCCTGGTGATTGGAACGGAATAATTAAGAAAGCAAAGAGGAGATGCCCAAAATTTTGATTTACAGAGTTAAAAATTGTGACTTTGTTTCTACCACAGCTTTGGAAGAAGCTGTCACTAAACTATATAAGCTATCATAAAAACTATGTCCCACGAGAGCTTGCTGGGGGACGCTGAGTAAGATAATTAAAGTTAAAGATAACAAAAGTCTTTGTCAGGATCCGCGGTCGCTTCGGGGAAGCAATAATTTTTATGGCTTTCAATACAATGGCAGCGGAACGAGCGTCTTCCTTTGAAATGACCGAAAAAGTACGGATTACTTCACCCCGGCTGTGGTTTTTTGCGGTTTATGCCCAACAAAGACTTCTATTATCTTTAGACTTTTATTAACTTTAATTATCTTACCCAGCGTTCCCAAGCAAGCTCTCGTGGGACATGAGCTTAAACGAAAGGACATTGAGGGAGTTTGTTGCAGTTGGTGTTGAATATCAGATGGCTACGAGTTGTGAGAGGTTGTCCCTTCACATGAGTTCAAAGAAACACTCAATGAGAGGATCTACCTTTTCGAAAAATGAATTTGGAAAAGCAGGTTCGTGGACGAAAGTTGCTTTCTTTGTCTCATGTACGAGTAAGTCAAAATGCATTGTACGCGGACCAGAGAAAGGTCACTTTGGCCAAAAAGAAAGATATGACGGATCTTCTCCCATACATTCCACCTATACATGTATATTTCAGAATCTTCCAGTGGAGGCAAGTACTATGCTCCAAGCTACTTCGACTAGAATTGATGAAGATGATAATATTTTGTACAGTGGATTGATTTACTACAAATCGTAGCATTTTTTATTCATTGTAATTGATTTGTAGTTTAAATATACCTAATGTATCGTTAAATACCTAAAAAAATGTATCGTTCTTTCTCCCCCTACCCCCCAATACCAGAAACTCGAATGTCCTTGGGGGGGAAAAAAGAACGTGAGAAATCATGTTTGAATGCTTACTCTACCCATGTATAGGGTAATAGGCATATATAGAGACGTTTCTGATATGACAATATCTAAATTGGTAGAATTTTAAGGTAGGACTTCACGTACATTTTATTTTCACTTAGATGGATAAACTGAGTTTTCTTCCCGTTTTGTGGCCCGTGATATTTTGAAGCTCCACAAGTGCTGCCCGGGGAGGGAAAAGACGGTATGAAGCTTCCATGAAACTTGACGTACAGTATGGCATTGCTGGCTCCCCTCGGGATCTCGTGTTTCTCCACGAACGAAAACTGATCGCCCTATAAGATTTTGCCACCAAAGATGCCGATCTGAGAATTCCATAGAGGGTGTGGGAGACTTTTCTTGGGAGAAATCCATGCTCCTATTCCCTTACATATTTTTTTCCCCCACTCTGTATGGGTTTTTTTTTCCTCACACGCTGTTTGTCGATGCATCATCATATTCGTCGTCGTCCTCCTGCTTTTGCTAGTCGAAGTGATTACCACGTCACGCGCTGCATCCCAAACACTTCCATTAGGGGGAGTCGGTCGATTTTCTTTTGTATATTGTATTCATATATATATGCATGCATGTATGTAATGTACGTACTTTCTTCTTTGGAACTAAGAAGGCGTGTAAAGCGTCGAGTTTTTCTGGTTGAGATGATTTTTTTTTCACTTGATTGATCGTATTTTTCTTTTTTCCATAAAGAAAAGCCAAGTGATGGTGGTTTTTTTTTTTTCTCCTCCAATCTCAGAATTTCTTTTCAGAAATAAACCTGAAATGCTGTCTGAAAATACACGTGTGAGGCGGAAAATTCACCGACAACAATTCATTGCCACGCAATTCACCAACATGACAATTCACCGACAAAGAACATGAAATTCATCGAACTGACGTAGTGAATGGATAAGCAGGTGAGTTAGTGGGCAAATTGGTCAAGTTAGTGAGCAAGTCTCTCATTACCGTCTCACACTCAATCGCTCGCTCACTCGATAACTCACCAACTCACTCATATGGTCTCTGACTTGGTCGCTCACATACCACGGTCCTGGCTAATTCGATCACTCACTCATTCACCGGTTCGCTCAATTACCTACTCATATAGTCACTCACTCGATCATTCATTAGCGTTTTCGCTAGTTCATACTCCAACTCTTCGGTTACTTACTCGCTCCCATTCCTCTGAGGATTTTATAACGAATAACCACTAAAAATTGTAGTGACGATGGGAAAAATTCGTTTGTCGTAAGTACATGCTGGAACGTGTTGAGTGTGTGTATATGTTACTGCCTAGTACTCTAAATCGAACTGGTCGGCCAATGTCCGAAATTCGGGCTTTCGCCGGTCCCGATATATCGATTCCTTTATAGATCCCGATGATTCATCCATAATTGAAGTTTCCATGTTCTATCTGCGCGTTCCTGGTGAGATTTCCACAATTCAGAGACTTTCTCAGCAATAAAATGCGAGAATGCATTTATTTTTTTAAGAAAGGATGTCGTCGGGGGAGGTCGATCGTGGCTAAGTACGTACCACTAAAGATTGAAGTGACGATGGGGAAAAGTCGTTTGTCGTAAGTCACCCTTTTTGAGAGGGGGGAAAAAAAAGTGAACATCTTGAAAACTCTTTGCTATTTTTGGTTGGTGCAGTAGCTGCTGTTTCAGCTCACTTCACACAGCAACAGCAGGCCCGTTTCTCGAGAGCAGCGACGAAAAGTAGGAAAGACGGTCTACGAGTGTCGTTACCTCGTTAATACGATATGGTATGAGCGTGGTTTTTAAGTATTTCCTCTTCCAAAGGAATGCACATTTTTCAATCGAGAACAACTACTGATTTCTTATCTTTCTTTTACGAATTCTCCCGTTTAGAAATGAAAAACAAATACATATAGGGGAAATTAAAAATCGAGAAATCTCGCTGCCGGTCTTTTACGTCTCAGCATTGAAACACGAGAAATCTCGTGAGCGGTCGTTTAAGTGTTAAGACTTACATGCTCAATGTATGGCTTGCGGGCCAAATATGGCCCTCGGAGTCGTCTGATGTGGTCTGCGACCTCAAACCTAATTTTGTAAAGGTGAACTAAGCGGTACATCCACAGATTACTTAAGTGACCCGCAGCATATTTAAAGATCACTTGAGTGACCCTGCGACACATTTCCAAATCATCTTGGTGGCTCGCAGCACACATACAGGTTACTCAAGTGACTCGCGACGCGTTTTTAGATCAATCGCTCAAGTTACCCGGACGCAGTTTCATAGCAGTTAAGCTGTCCGTGGTGTAGTTCCACATCACTCAATCGGCCCGCGGTACATTTCCAGATCACTCAAGTAATATGGTGCATTTCCAAATCACTTGGGGGGGGGGGGGTGTAGGTGCACGATCTTGGCTTCACATGTTTTTCCTATGGAGAAAAATCTCCTTCCTTTAAGGGACATTTAAAAATTTTCTGTTCACTTTAGGCACTCAATTTTTCTCTCTCTCAAATACTGTAAATATTTTTTATACGATTTAGCTCGAGCATTCAGGATTTTAGTTGTTGCTTATCTTTTTTCTCGAATTTTAAATTCAAGAACCACCAAAATTTACCCACATATTTTGGGCCATAAAAATTTTTTTAAATAGTTTTAATAAAAGATCCTCGCGTTAAAGTATGTAACACCATAGTGTTCGGAGACACACAAGTTTCAAGACATTTGAATGAGCGATGTTCGAATAAAAATCCCTTATCTAAAACAATTTTTAGAAAAGAACATTTTAGTGGAAATCATTAGTATATAATAACGCCTGCCAGCAGTTTATATTGAAGTTTTTCAAAAATATTTCTAGTACAGGGTGGAACAGAAAATTGAGTGCAGTTAGACGCAGAAAATTTATAGTATTTGAAAATGGAAAAATTCTAGAATGTGTGGTTTTTTTTTTAATTTGCTTGCACCAATCCCCTTAAAGTTTCCAGCGACACGTTCTGAAACCAATGAAGTGTCCCGAACTCTCCTAATGGTTGAACATCTTTGGTTTTTACGTAACCCGATTTAGCGGGACCGACTGTATAACCGAAAAATGGGGGAAATACTTTGTATATAAATGAAAAAAAAAAATACCATTTTTTTTTTCATTCCCGCTCTAGCTAGACATTAAACGGCTGGTCAAACTGGTTATTATTTTTTATTATTATTATAGAAAGAGAATTTTTTTCCCTTCTATTATCATTATATTGTGGCTGGTTTTGGGGTCGTGGCCGCCGTCACCATAGGACAACTTCCCTTGTATGTTGTTGCTGGTGCGTTTCGTGTACGGCAGGTACAAGGACAGGTTATAAGAGTAGTAGTGGTAGTAAGTAATGGTGGTTGTGGTAGTAATAGCTGTAGGGAGGTTTTTTTTTCCTTGAATATTTTTCTTTTGTGGCTGGTATTTTTTTTTATTATTTAGACGACCCCTGGCGGCGGAATGGCCGACCGTGAACTTTGGGCTAGTGTTGAAAATAAAAAGTAGACTGTTGCAGACAGACTTCTTGACGTCAGCAGTCTCTTTCAAGATATGAATAGTGGTTTTTTTTTTTTTTTTTTTTAAAAACCCATTTTCCTCTGTGTTCGAGTTCTCATCTTGAAGAAGCTATTCTTGAGTTTCCTGGTAAAATTTCGAAATTTGAATGGAGTTTTTTGGGGTTTATGCTCTAAATCAATGTTTCTTGACCTCTCTTGGAACAAGGACCAGTGATACGTTCGAACAATTTAACCGGTCACTTGTGTCCCGTATTACGGGACATACCTGTAATTTTCATACCGATTTTATTTATAATTTGTTATTATTTTAGCTTGTAATTCTTACTGAAGTCGTAATATACACACACACCATGAAGCGTTTTCATAATATACATTGTATTATGATAATTATGGCAAAAATTATGAGTAGTCATCTCGCGTATTTGTCAGGTTTAACGTTTTTTTCCTCAATTCTTCAGCAATTACGATCGGTGATTGTGCCTACTTTTGGCAATGCTCTCTAATAAAAATTGGCATGTCCCGCGTATTTTACGGATTATTATTTAAGATTCCAGTCTACCGTATTTTTCTCATTGACATATGGTCAAAAGATCATTTGAATATTTTTTTTTCTTGTGAAATCCTGTACTTTTTTTTTTTGGTCGAGGACCAACAAGATTTTTCTGGGGTTCCTGAGTTGGCTGGGTTATCTACAGGTCATTTAACATCTCAGGCCTCTAACATCTTGTGCTCTATGTGACACTCAGCTCTTTCAGTGCTCTTTCTGGCGTTCAGTTTTTCGATGCTCTACTGACTTTGTGGTTCAGTCATCATCTTGATCCGAGAAGTCACATTATCAGGTAGCTGGTGGTATCCCGATGATAGCCTATATCATAATTACACTCCCACTTTGCAATGAAATCTCAGTGGAGTGTCTGCCATGAAAACTTTCCGGCTGTAGATGAACGTGATTCGCTGTCGTAGATCTACTGATGTCAGTTTTTTTCTCCAATAACACAAACTCTCAGTGATTTCTCTTCGTGGATATGGATACCAATAGCCGTATGGTAAAATATATTCAATTTTAACAGTAAAAAAAACTTTAATCTACACTAAGCGTTGTTGGTAATGTCATGGTTGTCAGCTATGTTGGGAAAATTGTGAGCAATAAATTGTGTGGAAATGATTGTTCTAGTCCAAGCATCTTCAACCCGTTGCTCGCGAGCCTCAAGCACCCAGAGTGCTCGATGCTCGTGTCTGATTTCGTGCTCGCGAGCACTCATAATCAACTTTGCAATTAAACACACTTTAGAAATTCCATTTCAAGGATTGAAATCATTCTGATTTTATGCATTCATATGTCAAATTTGTCGTGAGGGTGCTCTTCTTGTGAGGTTGGGTACAGGCAGTGCTCGTGACAAGAGTGAGGTTTGAAGACACCTGTTCTAGTCGCACAGATGACTTTTACTCATCTTTTACATTCCCCAAAGAATTCTTATATCTCCCGAATATTGATGGTAATCACAAAAAATTTCCCTATTTTCGAGGGAAAATATTATTCCTAAAAGAAGAAAACGTCTGTTGCCTGTGTCTCCCCATTCCAAAATGACGTCACTGCTTAAATAATCCATATTGCGCCGAATCACTAATTTTTTCCCCCGCCAAAAAGCCAGCATCAGTTAGGCGTCTGGGTGGAAATTGTGTCTGTATGACACCCGGCCCATTTTGAATAAATATAATATCCATTGGCTGCTCGAGACAAAATTTTCCATTTTTGTGAATGCACTTTTCAATGTCCCGTATGGATCCCGAATTCCCATATTTTTATGAAGGAATAATGGTCATGCTAGGTATTTATCATGTTTTGTGTATTCATACTCTTCTACCAGAAACATCTTTCGCTGGCCGGAGGTTGTGCACCCGTGGTCAAGTCTAGAACGACAAGAATGGATCCAGTTATAGAGTAACTAGTTTATCACAGTATTTATGCGGCGACGACGACGCAAAGAGGAGCCATTGCCGCTTGCGCTTTGGCATTGGATTTCCTTTAAAACAGCATAATGTCTTGTGACCCGCTATTCCTGCTCGACTAGATTGCATTATGGTCAGTCAATCTCCTTACTATCATTCTATTTTCGAAAGATTCAGTTATTTAGGCTCGTTGCACATTTGTATTACGCTCCGCCATTCCCATTCTCCTCGCGCCATCTCTTCTCTCTCGTGATTCCAGCTCTCTGCAAAAGGGATCCCGAGTAATTACCAGTCGTCGTATACGTACGTACGGTACGCGTGTTCGTTCCGTAATCTCTTGCGAGACTCGAGTAGGTGTCGCTTTGTACTTGGGAGATTTAATTAAGTCCGGGAAAATGCCCAAGCTTCCGCCTGCTTACATTAGTCATTATCCCGTTTCATTTGCACTTGTATTTTACTCTGGATTCTCTCGCTGTTGTTCTCAATCTGCGAAGCGCTACATGCCCTCCCCTCTCTCTCTCTCTCACTATTTCTGTAGCTGCAGCGATACCGACTTTCCATAAATGTATAAAATACGGTAACGACGAGAAACATGGGAGTAGTATCGGGCCCGGTTCACCGCCGGAAGTGACGTCACACTTCCGGTGTTGAGATATAGTACGAGGTGTCTTATCTCTTTTCCGGTGTTAAGTAGCAGCTGTTGTTAATTAAATGACTTCCGGTGTTGAGATATAGTACGAGGTATCTACTATAGTACCAGATGTATAATTACAAATTATCTCTTTTCCGGTCATTAAGTGACATCTGCTGTTAATTAAGCGACATCCGGTGTTTATTAAGTGACATCTGTTGTTGATTATCCGACTTCCGGTGTCTTATCGCTACTGGCTGTTGCTGCCTTATCGCTATTGACCTCCAATGTCTTATCGCTATCGACTTCCGATGTTTATTAATTGACATATGTTTTCTATTAAGATACTTCCGGTGGTGAGATATAGTACGAGGTGTCTTATCGCACTTCCGGTGTTTATTAGGTGACCTCCGTTGTTTATCTCTACAGAATGCCGACTTCCGGTGTTTATTAAGTGACATCTGTTGTTCATTAAACGACTTCCTGTGTTTATTAAGTGACATCTGTTGCTCATTAAACGACTTCCGGTGTCTTATCTCAATTCCGGTGTTTATTAAGTGACATCTGTTCTTCATTAAACGACTTCCGGTGTCTTATCTCTACTGTTTTCTATGAAGAGACTTCCTGTGTCTTATCGCCATTATTTTTTACTTCTGTGTTGACTTATTTCTATTGGTAATTAGGGACTACGGATCATTGAGGACTACGGACGCTGTAAATATTTTTGACAAGCTTCTAGACTCATCGAGTATCGAGTGACTATATTTTGAAAAAACGGGACATTTCACTCCAGAGCGTTTCCACCATCTAAGAGGGGGCTTTTGTCCTAATTTCCGGTTTTTGCCAGAATTCTCACCTTGTCTCGGCACTTCCCGTCTCTTTCCTTCCCCCAATGATATGTGTTTTGACGACGTCATGTTACGACTTTAAAGCATGTCTTTACACCCCTGTTATCACTGTTATTCGCTGATGTATTTATGTTCTCTTACTTATCCCTCTAGCTGACAGTGTTCAACCACATAGAAGGCATCCGTGCAAAGAAAGGATCCGAAAATTTTAGCAGTTCCTTTTATTCCAAATTGATTGTATTATGATTTCAAACGTATCCTAAAACAATTATTATTATTTAGAAAAAAGAAAAATATCTAGTTAAGAATCTCAAATTTATTTACAAATCAAACTTCTATTTATCTCAGACTTGTCTCAGTAAATAGTTTGCATTATGTTGTTTGTCAGTCGTTATAACTATTTTTTCCAACTTGCTTCTCATCATACAATTTTTTTCTAATTCGCTGTCGATCTACTGTATTGCCGTTAACGCTGAATCGTTTTAAAATAAGAAACATTGTAGGAAAATTGAGAATTAAAAACGATTTAAAACAAATTTTATAAAAGTAAAATAAAAATGACGTTTTATATAAAAAAATTAATCGAAATAAGTCTTCAAAACAATAAAAATAAGATATAATTACAGAAATAAATAATTTTGAACGACTAAAGATAATAATCTAATATAAATAAAATAACAAAAGTAATGAAAAAATGAAACATGAAATAGTAACGATGAAAAAAAAATAAAGGAGTGAAAAAACTAACAATGAAAATAAAATGATTACACAAAGATAATAAAAATCAAATAGATAAAATAATTACGATAAGTAAATTAAATAAAGAATTAAAAAATAACAAAAGAACGAATAAAACTAATGTTAAAATTTGAATAATTAAAAAATTAAATGAAATAAAATAAAATGATAATACAAATAAAATAACAAAGACAAAAATCCAATAGATAAGATAAAGACACGAAAAAAAAATTGAATAAATAAATGCAAAAACTATTAATAAAATTAACATAGCGGTAGTAAGAATAACAATGAAATTAAAATACTAAATGATTAATAAAATGAAGCAAAAACAAATGAAAATAAAAAATAATAATACTATTAAATAAATAAAATACTAACATAAATAGCTATATTAACAACTGAAAAAATAAAACAGATCAAAATAATTAACTATGAGATAGTTGTTTGAATATATATTCTTACTAAATTTAAATGTATTCGAATGTATTTCTCACCAAGCACCCTCGCTGCATACAACGATTTCAATATAACATTACTGAATTCTTCAGCGGAAACTTCATTGAGATTTTCATCACCACACTATAAACATTCAATTTTTCCTGATTTGAAGAAAGATTTTGCTGATTATATTCAAATACAAATACAACGCCACAACAGGCAAAATGCCCAAAGAGGTGGCTGAGAAAAAGATGCCCATAAAAATATTCTTGCAGCATTATTCCTTAGATATCACTGTTCCATACCATACATATGCACAAACATCTAAAGTGCATGCAGTGAACTGCTACCATTCACTGAAACGAACATTTTCTTAAAAGACGAGAGGAGAGGTTTCGGTTACTGATGACAATGATAAAGGCTAAAAAAAATAAACTGCGGTTTCTGTTATGATGTGAGTCAACTAAAGAGTGGACATCCTTCATGACATTGGTGCGAGAAAGAATACAAGTTACAATGTTCTCAGAAGCAAGTGTGTGTAACCAATAAAATAATTATACTCTAAGAAAAGGGATAAAAAAACATTAAAAGTGATAAAAACGATTGAAAAAAAAATTCAATATGAAAGTCAACTACCAATATGAGTCTTTTTTTTTACTATTTCTAAATCGCATGTCATATCATAACTTAGAATGACTATATTATTAACCGAGCATTATTTCTCTCTAAATTATTTAGTAGGAACCTTTCATTCATTATTCCTTTCGTAAAAGTTCTCAGTGAATGCTTTCCCAAAACAGTTTTTGGTTTTCAATCTTTGATTCGGTTATACTCGATTTTTTTTTTCTTGATGAAGGACTGAATTCTCAGTGGTTATCCTCTCAATCAGTTTACTATCTTTTACTAATTTTGACACATTCCACTTCAAATCAAATTGAATTTGTTCTTTTTATACATGCAGAAAAATGCGAATTTATGAAAAACATGTTTACCATCTAGAGGCACCGAAGATTAAGCAAATTACGTTATAATTAAGGAACTAAATAAAATAAACAAAATATTAAAAAAAACACACAACATTAGCAAGACAGAATTATTAATGTCAAATATAAAATAGACAAAGAAAAACACATACAAACACAACATAAATAAGACAAAATTCTTATCTTATGATGAAAAGTGCAAAAGAAACAAGGCTTTAAACATTGAAACAAGACAGATTTTACATTTACTTTCACACAAAATTACAAGATTTAACGAAATGAAATGATTTTTTATACATAAATTATTCTTCTTAGATTATTTTCATTTTTTCATATATTCAACGGAATGGATTAAATCTCGTTTTTCTAGTTTTTCATAGATTTCACAGCGATGTTCAAGGCCTCACCTAACCGTTATGCTTTAAAACGAATCAATTAATTGGTTTGTTCTCCGACTGCCAAACAAGAGCAGCAATACTAAAGTTAAAAATTTCCATATTTATCTAATATTGTAAAATACACTTTGTTAGAGTTTTTTCAAATCCGGAGTAACTACGTCGATTGCATGTATTCTTTTCAAACAAATCAAGACGAATCTTCCGTTTTAATTCTCTTCTCATACGGTGGTTATGAATTCATTTTTCTCTCATCTTTGAAATTACATAGGTTTCGATGTGATTCGCATATGATGGTTAGCTATGTATTTGTTCTCATACATTTCTGCATTTGTTTTGTCCATAGCTTTGATATTGCAATCATTTGCATCCATACTGCAATTTTCAACTTCTCTATTCCCGCGAAATCAAAGGGATTTTACTAAGATCATCGATTCATTCAACGTCTTTTAACTCATACTCTGGCTTGTTTTTTTTCTCTACTCCATAACATATTTTCCACTTTTATATTTAAACCCAAATTAAATTCCATTTTCTAAACTAAATTTTTCAAATGGATTTGGATTCATACAATTTTCGAATGATGTTCAATATGATGAGATTTAATTCAGCTCTTTCACGTGACATTCTTTCAATGCATTAATTTATTTCCATACATTTTACCTGATTTTTCAAATTACCAATTTTTTTTGATAAAAAGACACTTATGTATAACTTTTCTGTATCATCTTTACCAATTAAAACAGAAAACCTTGATCGTTTTGAGTTACTAAAATACGGATCCGCTTATTTTACTCTTTGTATGCCTATACAAACTCAAACTTATATTTGGATCTCATCATTCGCTATGTTTCAAAGAGTTATTTTTAGATAAAACTTGCATTTTCGATAAAAACAAATTTGCGTCGAGGTTTCTTTCTGCAATTTCTCTAATGTTTATTATCTCTGTATGGTTTTTTATAGTAAGCAAACAAATATACACGCATACACATTACACAAATACGGGCCAATAACACACGAAAAGGAATACAGAAGAAAAAGAAAAAAAGACATACACATATAACGAATATACACCATGTGGCCTCAAGGGACAGAATTCGAGAATTTTTTGTCATGAATTTTATGAGTCTCAGCTATCAGCTAAATGACATCGAGGCTTGATAACCCCCATCTCGAACATCATATCAATTACGAAACACCCATATCATTAAATACACAGTGATTCTCACCCATATGACCATTAATGCTGGGGATTATACTTTGATTTAGACAAATTTTATCACTTTAAATTCACTTGAAACGTATATGCGCCTGGTAAAAAATTTAATTCCCCCCTTTCCCCGTACAAGACTATTGAAAAAGACGATTAAGTCAGCAACACAATATAGTGGAAGAGAAATCATTAACTACACAAGTATTACAGTGGGTTTATTCAGTAAAATAGTTAGTATGCTTTAAAAAAAGGAATAAAAGAAAACATTAAAAAATTATAAAGAAACGCTAAAATTGGCAAAATCATTGAGTGTGCGGGTGACCCGCACACTTTTTGTCTTGTGCTTGCCACTAGTTTGTCTTATCCTTGCAAAGGATTACGAACAAAAATTATTGTGTTAAAAATTATTTTGATGTCCAAGACATTGAAATTTTTCATCATATTTTTAACTTTTAATGTTTTTCTATAATTTTCAATTTTCAGTGTATTTTTGATCATTTTCAATGATTTTGTTTGCTGCTCTTGTTTGGCAGTCGGAGAACAAACCAATTAATTGATTCGTTTTAAAGCATAACGGTTAGGTGAGGCCTTGAACATCGCTGTGAAATCTATGAAAAACTAGAAAAACGAGATTTAATCCATTCCGTTGAATATATGAAAAAATGAAAATAATCTAAGAAGAATAATTTATGTATAAAAAATCATTTCATTTCGTTAAATCTTGTAATTTTGTGTGAAAGTAAATGTAAAATCTGTCTTGTTTCAATGTTTAAAGCCTTGTTTCTTTTGCACTTTTCATCATAAGATAAGAATTTTGTCTTATTTATGTTGTGTTTGTATGTGTTTTTCTTTGTCTATTTTATATTTGACATTAATAATTCTGTCTTGCTAATGTTGTGTGTTTTTTTTAATATTTTGTTTATTTTATTTAGTTCCTTAATTATAACGTAATTTGCTTAATCTTCGGTGCCTCTAGATGGTAAACATGTTTTTCATAAATTCGCATTTTTCTGCATGTATAAAAAGAACAAATTCAATTTGATTTGAAGTGGAATGTGTCAAAATTAGTAAAAGATAGTAAACTGATTGAGAGGATAACCACTGAGAATTCAGTCCTTCATCAAGAAAAAAAAAATCGAGTATAACCGAATCAAAGATTGAAAACCAAAAACTGTTTTGGGAAAGCATTCACTGAGAACTTTTACGAAAGGAATAATGAATGAAAGGTTCCTACTAAATAATTTAGAGAGAAATAATGCTCGGTTAATAATATAGTCATTCTAAGTTATGATATGACATGCGATTTAGAAATAGTAAAAAAAAAGACTCATATTGGTAGTTGACTTTCATATTGAATTTTTTTTTCAATCGTTTTTATCACTTTTAATGTTTTTTTATCCCTTTTCTTAGAGTATAATTATTTTATTGGTTACACACACTTGCTTCTGAGAACATTGTAACTTGTATTCTTTCTCGCACCAATGTCATGAAGGATGTCCACTCTTTAGTTGACTCACATCATAACAGAAACCGCAGTTTATTTTTTTTAGCCTTTATCATTGTCATCAGTAACCGAAACCTCTCCTCTCGTCTTTTAAGAAAATGTTCGTTTCAGTGAATGGTAGCAGTTCACTGCATGCACTTTAGATGTTTGTGCATATGTATGGTATGGAACAGTGATATCTAAGGAATAATGCTGCAAGAATATTTTTATGGGCATCTTTTTCTCAGCCACCTCTTTGGGCATTTTGCCTGTTGTGGCGTTGTATTTGTATTTGAATATAATCAGCAAAATCTTTCTTCAAATCAGGAAAAATTGAATGTTTATAGTGTGGTGATGAAAATCTCAATGAAGTTTCCGCTGAAGAATTCAGTAATGTTATATTGAAATCGTTGTATGCAGCGAGGGTGCTTGGTGAGAAATACATTCGAATACATTTAAATTTAGTAAGAATATATATTCAAACAACTATCTCATAGTTAATTATTTTGATCTGTTTTATTTTTTCAGTTGTTAATATAGCTATTTATGTTAGTATTTTATTTATTTAATAGTATTATTATTTTTTATTTTCATTTGTTTTTGCTTCATTTTATTAATCATTTAGTATTTTAATTTCATTGTTATTCTTACTACCGCTATGTTAATTTTATTAATAGTTTTTGCATTTATTTATTCAATTTTTTTTTCGTGTCTTTATCTTATCTATTGGATTTTTGTCTTTGTTATTTTATTTGTATTATCATTTTATTTTATTTCATTTAATTTTTTAATTATTCAAATTTTAACATTAGTTTTATTCGTTCTTTTGTTATTTTTTAATTCTTTATTTAATTTACTTATCGTAATTATTTTATCTATTTGATTTTTATTATCTTTGTGTAATCATTTTATTTTCATTGTTAGTTTTTTCACTCCTTTATTTTTTTTTCATCGTTACTATTTCATGTTTCATTTTTTCATTACTTTTGTTATTTTATTTATATTAGATTATTATCTTTAGTCGTTCAAAATTATTTATTTCTGTAATTATATCTTATTTTTATTGTTTTGAAGACTTATTTCGATTAATTTTTTTATATAAAACGTCATTTTTATTTTACTTTTATAAAATTTGTTTTAAATCGTTTTTAATTCTCAATTTTCCTACAATGTTTCTTATTTTAAAACGATTCAGCGTTAACGGCAATACAGTAGATCGACAGCGAATTAGAAAAAAATTGTATGATGAGAAGCAAGTTGGAAAAAATAGTTATAACGACTGACAAACAACATAATGCAAACTATTTACTGAGACAAGTCTGAGATAAATAGAAGTTTGATTTGTAAATAAATTTGAGATTCTTAACTAGATATTTTTCTTTTTTCTAAATAATAATTGTTTTAGGATACGTTTGAAATCATAATACAATCAATTTGGAATAAAAGGAACTGCTAAAATTTTCGGATCCTTTCTTTGCACGGATGCCTTCTATGTGGTTGAACACTGTCAGCTAGAGGGATAAGTAAGAGAACATAAATACATCAGCGAATAACAGTGATAACAGGGGTGTAAAGACATGCTTTAAAGTCGTAACATGACGTCGTCAAAACACATATCATTGGGGGAAGGAAAGAGACGGGAAGTGCCGAGACAAGGTGAGAATTCTGGCAAAAACCGGAAATTAGGACAAAAGCCCCCTCTTAGATGGTGGAAACGCTCTGGAGTGAAATGTCCCGTTTTTTCAAAATATAGTCACTCGATACTCGATGAGTCTAGAAGCTTGTCAAAAATATTTACAGCGTCCGTAGTCCTCAATGATCCGTAGTCCCTAATTACCAATAGAAATAAGTCAACACAGAAGTAAAAAATAATGGCGATAAGACACAGGAAGTCTCTTCATAGAAAACAGTAGAGATAAGACACCGGAAGTCGTTTAATGAAGAACAGATGTCACTTAATAAACACCGGAATTGAGATAAGACACCGGAAGTCGTTTAATGAGCAACAGATGTCACTTAATAAACACAGGAAGTCGTTTAATGAACAACAGATGTCACTTAATAAACACCGGAAGTCGGCATTCTGTAGAGATAAACAACGGAGGTCACCTAATAAACACCGGAAGTGCGATAAGACACCTCGTACTATATCTCACCACCGGAAGTATCTTAATAGAAAACATATGTCAATTAATAAACATCGGAAGTCGATAGCGATAAGACATTGGAGGTCAATAGCGATAAGGCAGCAACAGCCAGTAGCGATAAGACACCGGAAGTCGGATAATCAACAACAGATGTCACTTAATAAACACCGGATGTCGCTTAATTAACAGCAGATGTCACTTAATGACCGGAAAAGAGATAATTTGTAATTATACATCTGGTACTATAGTAGATACCTCGTACTATATCTCAACACCGGAAGTCATTTAATTAACAACAGCTGCTACTTAACACCGGAAAAGAGATAAGACACCTCGTACTATATCTCAACACCGGAAGTGTGACGTCACTTCCGGCGGTGGAGTGGGGCCCATACTACTCATGGGATTCTGTCGACACCGGTTTTGATTCCATTATTTCGTGTTAGGCAAAGGGGGGAAGGATCTTATACGGTATTTAAATATCTTGGGGAAATTCCATCGAATAAATTCGTGGAGTTGAGAATCGAAGAGAACCAATGCGGAATGCAAGGATGCTATAGTGAAATGCAAAATTATGGTGCACAAATCTAGAGATTTGAAATTAAGGTTCACATTGCAATTTTTGGGGAGATAACCCATGTTTCTGTTCTCTCTGTAGAGTGTTTCCTTTTTTTTTCTCCGGCTGCCTTGGCTCAGCGTGGAGAGTGTTTTAGGCCAGGGCTTAACAGATGGATAAGGAAAAAATAACCACAGTTTAGGTGCCAAGTGTATTTCTTTTGCTCGAGCTAGTAAACACATACACAAGTTTTTATTTAGTCACCGTGGGTGACTCGGTGCTTGTTAACTTTTTGCATTCCTATGTCGATCTTACTTCGACGTAGGCATAGGCGGAGATAGACTTGAAAGTCTGGAACATGATGATGTCAGTTCATATATACACACATACATTGGATCAGTCGACTCCACCTTTGACGCGTGGGGGGGGGGGGCATGTCCCCCGGTATCAATGCCCATGGACGTAGGATCGCATCAAGAAATAACGGTCCCTTACGCAAAAAAAAAAAGGAAGCTCTCCTCCAACGTGAATTTGACTTCTCAGCGGGACTCATCAGCTACACAAAACCCGCAAAGGCACAAACATCCAAGGGTTCTCCTCATTGCTGGGGAGACGTTATAAAGTACGAAATGCATCAACGAAGTGCCTAAAAAAAAAACCTCTGGACCGCAAAAGTGGTTAATCGCTGGTAGGTAGCACAGCAAAACCACCCTAGCCAGCTGTGCGCACGTTTGGATATGCTGATGCTCTAGCATCGGCAGGTCCCGGGTTCGGTTCCCCGCAGGTGGCACAAGTCGGCTGGATTGGTTTTCTGTGGGTTTTCCCAACTTCGAGGTGCGAGTAGCGAGGTGGTTGACATAGTCTTGGCATTTTTTAGTATTGATACCAATAGTGTGAAGATTTAGAACCGTGACTGGTCGGCATTTCGTCATTTTCGGCGAAAGTTCTTGAAATGTTGGTGAAATTCAAGATGAAAGCAGAATGCCGATTTTCCCCCTTTTTCCTACAATTCTTTTTTATTCTCTATCGCGAGGGGGGAAAAATCCATCATTCTGCTTTCACTTTGAACTTCTATTCGCCAATAATAACTTCCTTTGTCGCTCGTTGCCAGCAATCACAGATTCAAGTTCCCTCTTTATTCGTATCGATGTGAAGAGTGTAAATATGCAGCCCGTTTTCCCTTTGAACAAAATCACGTCCCGCTGCAAGTAACGGGCCCCACAGCATTAGTTTGGCACTCATTGTTATATTTATTCATTACCGGTGATAGATGGCAGCATCCGAACACACGCATGAAACTTACGTAAAGGTAGGGTTACCAGGTTCGCGAACAGAGAAAGGAGGACGCCTGCGTGAGCACCGTTCGTGACGTCACTTATCCCAATTTCCATAATAGATGGTGCCACTATTCCGACCAATAAAACCAGCCACAACAATTTTTCTCAACTCTAAAACAGAACTGTTAAAAAAAAAAGCAGAAACAGGAAAAAATTCTGGGAATTTCGACAGTTATTGGAAAATGCGTATGGGGGAAAAACACACTTATATCAATGAAGAAAAATGTTTCAAAATGGGAAATTTTTTTCACAGAAAAATAATTCCGTAGACGTGAAAAGGGTGACCATTTCCAAAATACAAAAGGGTGAATTTTCTGAAACGTAAGGAGGACGCTTGAAATGACATAAAAAAAAATAGAACATGTACTCCTAAAGAAGAACGGTTGGTAACTGTGTAAAGGTTCTTCATAATTCGGACCCAGCAACCTCTTTTTAAGTAAAATCGTAGATCAGGCATCTTCAATCCGTTCCTCGAGAGTACCACAGTGCTCCCTGAAGCTCCCAAAGTGCTCGATGGTCGTGTCCGATTTTATGCTCGCGTGCACTTGATCAACGTTCCAATTAAACACCTTGTACAAACTGCATTCAGGGATTGAAATCATCCTGATTTCATGCATTCGTATGTCAAACTCCGAATGCTCTTCTCTTGATGGGTACAGGCAGTGCTCGCGACTAGAAAATTGAGGACCTCTGTCGCAGATAATAGCTTCTGTGGCAATAGATCAGGGCTCGGTACGGTTTGAAAAGAAGTAAAAACTCAAGGGCCGTTTTCCAAATTCCAATGTTTTTCGTTTCTCAATGTTTTTTTCTTTTCATTTTATACTTCACATTAGTTTTCTTTCTATCTAGAGGGCACTTCTCACCATGACAACTACTAAGTATAAACAACATATCTTAATGACGTCCACGTCTTAACACGAGTCCCTGGGTGTTGACATCATCGTCACGAATCTCATTGGAAGACGGATTCGAAATTGTATGTGGCTGTGAAGGTTGGGAAAAAAAAAATCTTGTTCGCGAATCTTTGCCAAGTGTTCCACTGGGTCGCAGAAAAATCCCGTCTGGCCAATTACCTAAGTAAGCATCGGAAACATCCTCCATATAATTTTTGTCACTCTCCCAGCAAACAAATAGAAATCTGGGCAATTTTCCAATCGCTGAAAATTTCATCGTGATAACGGGGCGAGATGAAAATTTCAGGATAAAGTATGGGATGTGTTTCATTTAGGTGCTATAGTTTTCAGAAGAGAGGGGTTTATCTTTTCGTGTGAAAACCACGCTTTTAAATAATATACAAGGGTGGTTATAATTAAAGGTCTCGTGTTCTGAGATGTCTACAGCCACGAATGTTCACCAGTAAGCTATGAAACACGGAACTTCCGAAATGAGGAGATGGAGAAACTTTCCAAACTCATTTCGGTCCGGGTGCCAGACCAGAGGTCGCTCCAAATTCATCCTTTAACCCCTCCCTTGGGTTGCCGAAATGTGAGCTTGCCATTTGCTGACCAAGTAGGGTGGGTGAGACCCTTTCTTCAAATACCGGAAATCTCGGCTTCTGCGTTTGTGTCAATTGGTTTCGCCGGCAAAGCCCGTTCTCGTCAAAATTCAGTTTCGTATTAATTAGTAAAGAAATGAGGATAGAAACGGCAACTGTTGAAGTAAAGATACCCCGACATGACGTTTAAGCAGATGGATCACATGATGCAAAATTTGTCGTGTAAAAATGATGAGGAAATTGTCTTCTAGCGGCAGAGCTTGACATACCGAAAAGAGGGGAGACGAACTAGACACCAGCCAAATTTTATGAGAGAAAAGCCAAATTTTTCTCTTTCCCCCCCCCCCCCCTCTTTTTTGGGGGCTTGGCTACTTTTTTTCCGTGTTGGCTGAAACTCTTGACACAAATTTTGGAAATTTTGTGTTTCCCTCAAACTCCGATTCGGTAATCCAGAAGAAAATTTTAGGCTCCGAATACGAATTTTTTTAGTTGCCATTGTGACCTTTTAAACCCAGCATTACTCCATTCTATTGCCATAGGTAATTTTCTCCCCAATGAGTTGTGCCGGAAGTTTGCATATGTACCTATTACCTGAAGTGCGGTTCTAGTTTTGTGCGTGAAGTTTTAGTGCTGCCATCTACTTTTCTGAATTATGAGTTAAGTCTAATGATCAAATATTTTGTACCGTTGTAGGTTTGTTGCTCTGTGATGAGACGTTTAAACGGGGAAATCTGTTCGCATTTTCACGCCTCGAAGTTGATAACCAAATCCAGCCAACCACCACCGTAGTTGGTGACGAATGTCGTAACTAATTTATTTTCATTGCATTCCTTCGTCATCACTAGTTCAAAACGTACGTGAAGTTTCATAGCTTTCTGATAAATAGTCGAATCCCGTTATTACGAACTCCAAGAGACCGGAGAAATCACTTCGTTATAACGAAATTTCGTTCGAGGATTTCCAGGTTTTTGCATTGTTCCTATGTAAACTTGGCTGGGGGAATTAGAAAAGCGTTCGTTAAAACGAGATTTTCGCTATAATGGTATTCGTTAAAACGGGATTCGACTAGTTACAGCTGCACAGGAAGCTTAGAATAGAGTTATAGTGAGAACATCCTCACATTTTAAAATACAGAATATAGGATTTCAGATAAACATTAATGTACCGGTAAAAAAATCATTATTGTATTTTCGCGCAGATGATTTTGGCGGTAAAGCCATGCTGATTTTCCCACCAAGTTTGTCTCAATAATTTCTCTAATTCGGCTAGGATGTACCGCTAATGCCAAAAAGAATTTTAGGTATAACCCGTGATATAGAGTGGGATCATAATATCCGTTATGAATTATGGAAAACACATTATGGAGCTCACCAATGGGCGTAAACAAACCCCGTAGACTGTCAATAATTCCATAGATGAGGAAGACTGCAGATTGCACGGAAATGATGGGCGTGTTCTGCGATGATGATGATGGGAGCGTGTGCGCTATGTGGAGACATCGCGTACTGTGTGCACTCGATTGTAATTGGAAATACAGTTACGTAAACCACGGTTGGGTTCGGATGAGCTTCGATGTCGCTTGTTTTGATCCGTGTACGTAGAATGTTGTGGAAGTGCTCGGTCATCTGCGTGTCACATGATGTCTCCACCAACTGCCTTCTCTCTATGTTGACTGCAGGAATTGATCATTTTGTGCTTTCGAACATGGTTCCTAGTGTTTCCATCTCAACCTGAATCGCGCCCAGTTTTGGTGGTGAAACCAGGGTGGGATTGGTAGGTTGCAGCTAGTCGTGTCAGTTTTGATTCACATATATAATATATTGCTCACATTGTATTATTATTATTATAGGCCAACAGAGGAGGGTAGAGAGATCTCAGTGCGCTGTCCTCTCTTCTAACGTCAAAATTCTCTTCGTTCGGTTATTGTTCTATGCAGTGAATGAACACAAGAGAAGGTCATCCATTGTGCTTTCCAATTTCACGATTTGCTCGAGATTGTGCGAAATCAGTTTTTGCGATCTTTCGTGATGAATCAGTTACGTCTCAGTGATTTATAACGAGCTTTCTTACAAGATTTAACGTGAGGTGGTCGTCAGGGATTTAATCTCCCAGATTGGATATAACCAGGGTTTTGTGATGTCATTTCCCGAGCATGTTGTCAGGAACTGATATCAATTGAGTATCGTTTACGCGATAACATTCTCCTACCGTGGCAGAAGCTGTGATGGTTGTTGCGGGATTCAGTTCTCAATAGAATGTATAGGTGCTGGTCGACTCTCGATCGAGTTACGTTCTCAAAGACGCGTTGGTTGGCCGTAAGTAGCCCAAAAAAATTTGCAATGAACTTAAAACCGCTGTGATGTCTTGGACATTTAATGCGCTTCAAATGTTTGACTACGAAAATTATCACGAACCTTTAGCAACAGATGATCTACAACTGATTTTCCGAAAATTTCCTTAAGTAACAAAATGCCATAAGAGCTACATTCAGTTGCTTTTCCAACAATGCCATGTGACATTCGTTTTCTAATAATGCACCATTTAATTGTTTTTCCAACAACGTCACATGAACAAACAAAATTCAGTTTGCTTCTCCAACAATGCCATAAGCAGCAAAGGTGACGTTAAACTTCCCCAACAAACTTTCAACACCAACTGTTTTTCCAACAAACCGAATAACGATCTATAACCTTTCTTTACAAAATTGTTTTTTTTTGACTGAATAACGTTCCGTTGCACGCTCAAGTCAGTTCTTGTTGAAACCAATAGATGACGTTGCTATGCCTCTTTACTTCCCCTAATTCAGGTAAAGCCCTTGTTGGCATAAAGAACGTAAAATAATTGTCAATTCAGGGATGGCTTTAATTTTCTCCTCTAGAGTTTGAAAAAAAAACTGTTTGATGACCGTTGTTCGGCCGAACGCTTCAATTGCTTCTCCAACAAACATTTTCAACAATTGCTTCTTCAACTCAACTAACATTTTCAACAACAATTGCTTCCTTAAACATTTTCAACAATTGCTTCCTTAAACATTTTCAACAATTGCTTCCTTAAACATTTTCAACAATTGCTTCCTTAAACATTTTCAACAATTGCTTCCTTAAACATTTTCAACAATTGCTTCCTTAAACATTTTCAACAATTGCTTCCTCAACAAACATTTTTAACAATTTTTTCTCCAACAAAAATTTTCACCAACTATCTGCTGTCAAGCAATGCCCTGAGCAACAAAGTTGACGTTGAATGACAATAGTTTTCCAACAATGCTCCAAGCAACATAGACATTACTGACAGTGTTACAATCAAGCCCTTTTCTTACAATGAATCGTCAACATAATGTCTGAGACAGCAGGCGCGTTTTTAACTATGCGTTACAATGCTACTCTGTGAAGCGTAGCACTTAAACTTATTGAATTTCATACTCTTACGTTTATGTTTTCCCTTTTCAAATATTTAAATGTGCCTTTTCAAAATGGATCAGGTTGAATGACCGCTCTAGCCTCGTTTGAACGTAAAATAACCTCACAGGCTCCTTTCCAAACCGACTCTGAAAGAATTTCAAAGTCAGCAAACCACATGGTAAATGTTTTCACAAATCTCGCCATAAACAGCAAAAACGTTCATATCAATATAGGAGGGGAAAAGTAATTGCATCGTATGTGCAATGGTGGCGCGAATTCGAATAATGGATAAGACGGAGCGAGAGTGTAAAATTAATGGCTTATGGAAACGAGCCAAGTATATATTTATGTGTGTGGTTCTTTTGAAATTAGAGAAGATACAAAAAAAAAAAAACCCCAACAAAACATGTTATTTATTTCTTTTAAGCGCGAAATATAAAACACGACAAGCATTTAGTTACGATTAAAAGGATGTTTAAAGGCGGAAATGTGCTGAATAAAGTCGTCGAGCATATTATTTTTTTTTGGCACGTTTAGGAATTTCACCGAATATCCGTTTGGTGGCATGAATTAGTTCCAGTCCCATTTTATATATTTTTATTTAGTGCTTTTTATACGTATCTATAGCGGGAAATGTGGATTATACCGTGGTGCATAGCTTTGACCTCCTTTCAAGGCACTGTGTTTTTTTATTTCGAATTCATTTACCGGCATCCTGGTGGAGAACATGAAATTGAACGGAAATTCCATATTCTGGTTCCATGCTGCTCTCAGAATTCCCTAATTATTTCCGCTTTTTCACCAACGGGAGCAGCAGCAGCAGCATCCCGGATGAAGAAAATTGGAATGTTTAATTATATAAGAGGTTCCCCCCATACGGAAATGCTTTTAGTTTATTATTTTTTTAGTGTATTCGGATTCTTTCTTTCCTTATGCAGTGAGTGAGACCACTATGACGCCATCTATCTACTAAAGATATGGGAGAAAAAATGTCTTCTAATAAATCCATATCCAATTTTTACTACTACTGTTGTACTCCAATCCAGTGGTTATCAAACTTTAGTCACCCGTGGCTCCTATGCCCATTTCGTGGTTCATCTGCGGTTGCTAAGAATAGTTTAATATAGGGGTTCTTAACCGGGGTGCGGGAAAGCGTTTTTAGGGTTGCGAGATGAGAAAAAAAATCGTAGCATATTAAATATATAGACAATTATAAGAATACCAACTATATCGATATTTTGACGCCTAATTTTTAACCTTTCACTCACAGGAATGTGTCGCGCGAAATTCGAATGTTCTCATGTTTGAAGGGATTTAAACTCTTATATGCAGTTTCTGATGCTTTTTTTCCTATATCAGCGATATTTATTCTTGATCTATTTCTTTTCGATCTTGATTCTATGAATGATGGTAATTCAAATAAAAGATGTTTTTATTGAAATGCGTGGAATATACCATTTCTGCACATACTCAAATGGAATTTCAAAATTCTGATGTGCTCAGTTGGAATTATTTCTAAAACTAAAGAAGACAGCCTTGCAAACACTTCTACCATTCGCTACAACCTTCCTTGGCGAAATCAAGGCAGCATAAATCTTCAAAGCTTTGCATGCCCGATTTGAAATAATACATGTCCAAATCAATATTTTTATATTCTTAAATCGGGCATGGGATTGAAAAAGATATATACCCCAGCCATGACAAATAGCCCTAGTTCTTATCACTTTTATTGATTAAAATCAAAACCAGAAACCACTTTGAACGTGAGTGATGATTAGGGATACGTAAATTTCGTATTTACGAGATAAATGTGAAATTTGCCAAGTAGATGTGCGATAATTGCGAATTTTGAACTGATGCGAATTTTTTTTTTTTTTTTTTACTATTTTTCCGTGAAATCTCGATAATTTACGATTTTTAAAAGCGAATAGGATTTTTTGCACCCGATTCGTCTATACCATTTAGTGCCCAAATTTTTTGTTTCACCTCCCCAAATCAAATTCGCCCATAGGATCCTCTACTAAATTCATCGCTGCTACGCCCCCCTCCCTCACAGACTGGTTCATCTTTGGGAACACTGGTCTATACCCAGCTTCAGATGAAAAAGACAGTTCTCTACTATCCGACGTTGGGCATGGGCGTACTCTGGATCAACCTTGGAGCGGGGGGGGGGGGGGATTTTCGTCCCGAGAAATTTTGAGTTACCACCCTTCAAAAAACATCTACGTTAACAGAAATTGGTTAATATAGCACATAAAGAGTGTTTCAATTTTTTTTTTGTCAATATTAAAACTTTTTTCTTCTAATTTTTGGTCAGCTTCGGGGCAGGGGGGGGGGCGCATGGGTCCCCCCGAGCACCCCCTGCTTACGCCTCTGGGCAGGGGCCCAAATACTAACTGATATGGCATCCCTAACCAACACCACCTGCAGAGGAAGGCCTCCGCACGAAGCTTGTGACGTCACTTAAGGCCATTCCTCCTATTGCCATTGGGTATACTGCAAAAAAGAAAAGGTTAAGATATCCCATGTGTTGGCCTGCTGTATCCAATGGCAAATAGGTGAAATGGCCGCCTTTAGTGATGTCACGAGCTTCGTACGGAGGCCGCCTTCTAGTTGGTGTTGCCCTAATTCTCAAAGTGTATATGCTGTCTGAGATTAACACATGACCTCTGTCCTCATCATCTGTTGGAGAATTTCGAACTCAGGCATCCCTAAGAAAGTATCACCAAGGAAATCGACGTCGATTAACAGAGTTCCGGATAAAATAGGGTTATATAATCGAAGTTCTATAGTTTATTTTCGTGTTGAGAACAAAACAGAGTATTATGTAACGAAAAGCTTCGTTGGAGAAAATGTTCTGTTGTTTCTGTTTAGAAAATAAGTGTGTATATACTAAAAAGAATGCAGTAGCAGAGGCCAATACGTATTTTTTTGTTGGCTGATGTTACCTAGTAGTTTTTTTTTACTCCAGGAGAGGAACAAATTTTTTCCTTTTTTTAGTGTACTCGAGGGAAACAAGAATTTCTGAAAAGAGAGAAGAGAAAATCATGGTATGATGGTAAAGGTTCACTCTAAATTGTTTACTGGAGTTGTGTGTGTTGGTGGAAAAAAGAAATTTATATACACGACAGGGTTATAAAGAAATTGTTTTTCTTTGTTGATTACAGCATCAATTATTCAGAATAAGAGAGGAGTTGTTTGTGTGCGCATCCAGATTTTTTGTTTAGTTCTCTATTCTTTGTTTTTGCTCCAATAGGGAATTTTGAACTCTTGGTATTCGTTGCCATCGGTTTTTTTTAAGGAACCGCCAAAATCTTTTCAAGAAAATTAATTTTTTTTTTCTGTTTACTCAAGCAAGGCTCTAGGTTAGATTTTCGTTTTCACGTTACTTTTATTGAAGTAAAAGTAACTTGGCGTGTGTGTGTGTATATACGGGGTGATTATAAAATATGGACCCCTAACTATCATACCATTCACAGAAACTGAATGAAATTTTGGCATAAGGTATTTTGAGGTATGCGCTCAAGAATGATATGGAAAACAACAGTGTCACTCTTGACAGTTACGGTTACAGTGAGAAAATTTCGAAAATATCAAATGGCAACACCAAGTTTTTGTATTGGAATGCGATCTCCATACTGAAAAACACTAAATAGCGTTGGAATGGCACCTGTAGCACGAAAATCGCCGGAGCTAGGCAGGGAAAAAGTAAAAAGGACTTTGCCGTGTACCAGAGCATTAATGTTCGTTTCATTCGTCACACCGAGATCCCAGCCTGATTAGTCCTCCACAAGGTCATGTGGAAAATTTGTGAAACACAATAAAATGCTTTATTTTATGCTGCTTCTCTGTCCTTATTGGTTGTCCTCACTTTTAGCCTATCTACCGCCGGTGATTTTCATGTTACAGTTGCCGTTCGAACGCCATCTAGGGTTTTTCACAATGGAGATCACATTCCAATACAAAAAACTTGGTGTTGCCATTTGATATTTTCGAAATTTTCTCACTGTAACCGTAACTGTTAGAGTGACACTGTTGTTTTCCATATCATTCTTGAGCGCATACATCAAAATACCTTATGCCAAAATTTCATTCAGTTTCTGGGAATGGTATGATAGTTAGGGGCCCATATGTCGGTATACTTATTTTATAATCACCCTGTATATATATGTTATTGATATGATATGTGGTAAACTTTGTGATTAAAAGTAATGAAGATCTGGTAAATATAGGCTTGAATCTAATTCCTAGATGCAGTGCAAAAAGATAACTGTTGTCTCTTTCTAGATTTTGTGCATGAGGGAAAAAATTGCAGAAAAATATAGGGAGCTGAACTTTATAACGATATAACTGCTTTAAGTATTTTTAATGCATTACAATGGGGCAATAGGGTTACCCTAATAAGAAAAAAACCAATTTATTTTTTGTATAAAGCCGTAAATTCTATTCCCTAATTGCTGATTCAAAATAATAGATGTTGTACCAACATAAGTATCATTGAGTTTTTCACTTTTCTTTCTTAAATCTCGTTTGCTCGTTTTTTTTTTTTTTTACCAAACATTAAATCTGTGAAAGAATGCAAATGTTTAAATTACTAAGCAACATCATGCAAGTGAGAAACACATAGTCAGTGCATACATCAATTGCGCAAGAAACAATCTTGTCAATAGAATGTTTTTTTTCACTTAGTTGTGATGTTAAATGACCCTTTGGTTGTGATACCAAGTTGCCTCTAGTCGTTTTAAGAGGGGGGAAATATTTCGTGAATTTCGCACAGATAAAAGCACTTTTATCTGTGCAGAGGAAAAAGGTTAGGCTTAATCCATGAAGTTAGGGCTCAACGACCTTTCATGTTACAAAAACACGGATTTTTAATGTTCATGTTTTTTGCTTGTGGTTCGTTTGTAGTTTATTAATTTATGATGAATTAAATTTGAGAGATAAGATGAAAAAAAGAGGTAGGAGATGTGAAAATATGCGTTCTTAATGGTTTACAAGATTTGTTTTAGTTAGTAAGCTGTCAGTTAATTTAAATTAAAAAAAACCCGATTTAAATCAAAAATATCCGATTTTTTTTTATTTTTCCATACCCTGCTCCTAATATATATATATATATATATATATATATATATATATATATATATATATATATATATATATATATATATATATATATTTTTTTTTTCATAGGTTCGAAAATTTGTTCACCCATTTGTGCCGGTTCGTAAAAATATTCTTAATTTCAGCGGTCTGCAATGAGGAAAGCATTAAAGAACACTGAAAACTAAGCCAATCTAAAAAGATAATTTCAAACTTAAGTTTAAGTTTGAAATTGGTTAAACGTTAAAGATTGTGTTATACTATATCTATGTCTGGTTATGTGTCGCTGGCCGCTTAAGTAGGGCTCTGGAACTGCGCCGCGGGTCACTCAAGTGATCAGTGAATGTGCCGCTCCACTCCGAGGGGGGGCCTTATTTGGTCCGCGGTCTATGGGTTGAGCATGTATGATTTAAATACAGTATTATTATTAGTGAGTTTTGCAGGGTTTTATCTGTGCTCGTTATAAAATTAAAAAAAAATGCTCTAATTAATTTTTTCCTGGATCCACGGCCGCTGTACCAGTAATTCCTCTCATTATGGCGAAGACCCGATGTAACTTACGTAGTAATAATTACTTTACGTTGAATATTTCGCACTGAGGGTGGTTCAAAGGGGGAAAAAAGGACTCGCATTTATAACGAACCTCTTTGAAACGGGAAGAAAAATAGGAAGCCGTGGTTCGTTTCCAAACTGGCAAAATTTTCTCGCATCTCTCAGCGGAAATATATTCTCTCACAAGATGATGATGGGAGAACGTCGACGGATAGGAAAAAGCGATGGTAAATTGTTATAACAAGATGCTTTAATTAACTCTTGTTATTATAGGAAAAAGAAGGGGTCCATTTGAGTCGGAAAAGGGTCTGGAGGTTGACGCGAGCGGGAGTATTTTCGGGGTCTCGTAATTAGTGATAGAGAATAAGTGGAGCGTTATACAGGTAACCGATGCAATCCAAATGGTCGAGTCGAAGATGATATTCTGGAGCCGGGCGCTCTTTTAATGAGGTTCATGAAAGACATCAATGGCAATCCGGCCGGAGCCCTGTTACTGTTATAACAAAAGAGCCGGGGCTCGATCCACGTTGTGCTGTGTAATTTGGAGCACGGTTACGGATACCGTTTACACGGTTGTCATCCTTCTGAGTCTTATACAGAGGAGAGGGGGGGCGGTCGCTTCCCCCATCCAGCGGAAAATTTGTATTATTGACATAGGTGAAGGTGAATATTCGCCTCCCCCCTTCCTCAGTGTTCATATAGGGAATGGTGTTGGAATTCTTGGGAAGATTATATTTAAAAAATTCATTTCCTATCTTTCTGGTAAAAAATTGTGCATTTGTATTGGGGATACTGTTCCTTGAATTTCACTATACAGCAGGTCTTGACAAAGTCCAATCGCCAGGTCATCACGGAGACGAGAAGTACCAAGAAAATTGGTATTAGTGCCAAAATTTTCTGCGTGTGATTGCTAAGGAAAAGATGTCATTTTTTTCTTCCTGGAGAGGTTGTTTCGTTTTTATTTTAAAAAAAAAACCGCACACGCAACCCTCTTTGGAATTTCGCCAATAGATTGCACTGATTCTATTATCCCAATGATTCTCAGAGTGTGCGCCGCAACTCATAGGGACACCGCCAAGCTCGGTCAGGCGTGCCGAAAAAGTTGGTACATTGATATGTGCTCGTTAAGTGCTTTAAATGGTTCTTTTCTAGACTTTTGGGAAGCCGCGGATAAACTGATGAAACAGGCCGCCGTGGGTACAAAAAAGTTTGAAGAGTCACTGTTAAAGTGCCTACACACTGCGCTGGCGTGACGCGGTCTTTATCCTGTTCGTCAGTTTAATCTTTACGTATGTCAAAGGTATACGCCGGGAGGGCACGGGCCCCCTGCACGCCCTCCCCCCAAAATATTTTCAAATATCGTTGTAAAATGATTAGCATATAGAAGTATTTTATTTTGATATTTTATCCTAATCAAATTCTGTTTATTTGAAAGGTGTTTTGAAGATTATCAATTGAGAATTCTGTGAAAAAATTTTCTGGCCCTATCCGAAGGTCGATCTTGCTTACGTCCCTGATGCATGTACCAAACCGTCATAAAGCAGAATTATTGTTCCTTCGGTTCAAAGGTAGAATAATTTAACCCGCAATTTTATACTTATCAACAGAAACTCATCTAGAATAAAACAATTGTCCGTCTTTTTTTTTTTTTTTTTGTTTCAAGTTCAGTTGTGTTTTTAAGGCGATTTCATTTGCATCCGCAACTGCCATTCAAAATGAAATCTGAATGCCCCTCAGAACCATTTGCTGGGGTCTGTCCAGCCGAAATTTTTGTCCGTTTTCCGAACCCTTCCTAAATTCAGAATCTGGAAAAACGGACCCTTCACAAAATACAAATTGATGAAACCGTAAATTCGGTATTTCTTTTGTTATTAATTAACTAAATTATTTCGCTTCCCACAAAAAATTATTTTTCATAAAATTGATGACCCATTTCACAAAAATAAGGAAAATTTTCATAAGGCAGGACCTTACAAAAAATGCTTGGACAGACCCATGATTTTGGGAGCGAACCCCCGTCCCCTCAAATATTTCTTACAGTTTATAAAGGAAACAAGCAACAGTATGAAGATCGAAAGTAGTTTCGGAATCGGTGACTAACCTGAAATAATCGACTTTCTAAGTAAAGAAGATCCGAGTTATATATATATAAGAAATTACAGGAGATGACAAAATGTTCAGCACATTGAATTGCTTCATGTGGGGGTGGGGGGGGGGGATGAGGCAGAATTTTTTAACCTATTCCTATATTTGTTCGCATCTTTGTAGATGCTTGAAATGAATGAAATATATTTCTATAGCATCAATTAGTGTACAGTCACCAATACTACGTTTGTTATGAATAGTTAGCCTTCAAAAATATTCGATTGAAACTTTTTGATTTGCCAGTTAAAAATTTTAATCGATTCCCATTCCTAATAGAAATAAGTAGTGACTTTGATTCACCTTTTTATACTGACTGCTAGTGTATGCCTTTCACAATCTAGGTACCATGTCACTGGGATATATATTTTTATCAAAAAGATATTAGACATATGGGACGGTGGAGGGGCTTTTGATCGAAATAAGTTGGGATGGAAGAATATAAGGAAAAAAAATGCCTCGAAGATTTCTCTCCACTTTTTTTTATCTGTTCTTAATCGTTGCTTTCCTCTCCACGGTCTATAGAGATGCTCAAGATGGAAGAGGCGGGGTCCACACAAGGATGGTTTTTTTTTCTTCTCCTTATTTCTTTGGCGATCTTTTCCTCCTTATGACAGTCATACTAAGAGAGAAAGGAGAATGGTAGGGGAGGTCAGAGCATTTGCAATCAGTTCCTGTCACAGGACGTCGGCCGTCATCTCTCGGTTTGTTCTTCCGTGGAAAAAAGAAAATTCTTTTCCCTTTTAGTGATTGATGGCTTTTCCGAGAGGGAAATATGACAAAGTTTTCTGTCATCATTTTGCTCAAACAAATTTTAGTTTGAATATTTCTTTGGTATTCGGAATCGATTTTTACTATCACGATGACCAATTAGATCAAGGGTGATTAGCCTATTGGGGGGTGTGCGGGCAACATGAGTTATCAGGGAACGTGCTTCAGATTACTCAGGTGACCTGAAAACGTGTCGCGGGCCACTTGAGGCATCTGGAAATGTGCAGCAAGTCACTAAAATGATCAGAAAGCGTACTGCAGTCCACTTGAGTGATCTGCAAATGTGTCACAAACCACTGAAGCGATCTGGAAATGTTGCACGATTTCACTCGATCTGAAAATGTGTCGCGAGCCACGGTTTTTGATGCATGAATTCGATGAATAAAAAAAATATATACGCCGATTTTTTTTCAGTCAAACTCGGTCATAACGACGGTAATTTGTGGTCTGGGCTGATCTCCGTATAGAAAATGTGCAGTGTGAGAAAATAGAAAATAATGCGCTACCTTACTTATAAATCCGATGAAAATGCCACGAACTCTGATATAACGACACATTTTTCGTCGTTTTAGATGCCTAACAATGGGGGGGGGAGGGGGGGGGGAAAGGAAGTCTGGTGCTGAAACGTGCTTCTAATTAACATGACCTAATTGATCAATATGGGGACAATACTGTATTTCCCGTAATTTCGCCCTCTGTGACTTCTTCCGTTTCAAAAATGTCCCGTTTTCCCCGCCTTTTTTGACGAAATTTACTTTAAATATCAATATTTATTAGGATCGGATATCATTTTTTTAAGCAAGTACCTTGAACTGAAAATGAATGACTAAATATTCATCTGACTTATTTGCCATGTTAATCCCTGCCCCGTGAGACATTTTAAATCACTGCACATTTTCTAGTTCTGTATTTCTCGCCAAGGATAATTCGTTATCTATATTTGACAAGTGTGTCCTCTGACAAATGTTAATATTTTTGGCGAGAATTGTTATATCCCGTATTTGTGACCCAATTTACCGTTTTCTTTCAATCAAATACGGTCACCCTTATCGTAATAAAATAGCAACTGCTTGTGTGCGGCTTTGATTGCATTTTCTGTCGAAAAGGTCTCTAAATTGGCAACTTCGGTTATAATGACAAATTCAGAGAATCTTCGATGTCGTTATAACGGAGTTTGATTGCATTTCATTTTGGATGTTTGCCTTAAGTATTTGCGTCGACAAAGATTTATACATTTTGGATTTTATAAAGTTAGATGTGTAGTAATAACAGTTACGAGAACGATAAAGTGTATATGGATGCTGAAGATAAGTAATTGTATGTATCTGAATTTCCCGTATTGACAACGGAGGTGATGAAAACAGGATACGTCGATTCTTCAGCAATTCTTCATATTTTCATAACAAACTACAAGTGAAATCTTGCTACAACGATACTTGATATAACGATAAATTCCTCCACAACGATATTTTCTCCAATTTTGTTTGGAATCGCCCATAGTCTAATGTTAAACTCCTCTCGATGCAACGATATCTTTTACTACGATTAATCCCTCAGTAACGATATTTTTTTAGGAGATTTCGCAAACAGCTACAGCGATATGTTTTAGTATTTCGCTCGAAAAATAGCCTTTTATGTATTTTAAAACTCGTCACATATTTTAGTTCTTCCAATGACGTCTAATGATATCGGTATTTGGTGACACCATCACCGGATGCTTCGGAAGCTTTCGGTATCGTTACTTTTTGTGTGATACACCAGAGTGTTTTACGAAAACCTCTTTACCGGAGCAATACATCTAACCGAACCAACTAATCCAGCACCGCCAACCTTTCTCAAGGACGCTTCGGAACGTGCGGACTGACTAATTCTTTTCGAAGAGATTCTTTGTTAAACTGCTTTGGCGAGCCGCGGATAAGCGTTTATTAGGGTAAGGGGCGCCGCGGATGGGAAAAAGTTACGTAACCCCTGAACTAATAAATTAAAATTTTGTTGTTAATGAATACTTGAGCTCATTTTTTTAGTGGTAGTAACAACGCCGATTTAAAAAAGATGTTAACAGCAGCGGAGTTTTTATGGCACGTGATGATAATCGTGCCTCTCGATGTAACGATAAAGTCTCTAAAACGATATTTTTTCTTGGAATAATATTCAAAATATCGTTATATATCGAGGTTTCACTATATATATATGCAAGTGCCGCTCGAAGGATTTGGATCCTCTCAGTTCAATTTTAAGCTAAGTTCTTTTCTCTGCAGGGTCATTTGGGATTCACTTTATTAGTCACGAATTTTGTAAATGTCGTTACAACTGAGTTTGACCTTATTTACTAGTTGGCCCTTATTCCAATTCTAAAACATGCATACTGCACAAGTCATGTTAACTTCTATTCCTCGCAGTGCTCGATGATATTTATAGCGCAGTTTCTCTCATTTCCTTGAAATGTTCTAGAAACGCTAAATTATACATATTTTCCTGTATTTTTTTGGCATTTGCTCTTAAATTTTCCTCGCAAATACTGCTTTTCGATGTTTGACTTTCACGTTTTTTTATTTACTCTTTATTCTCTCGCGATCTAAATTCTCTTTTAAGAACTCTCTCATAATTTTTTTCTTTTCTAGGAGCCTTGAAGAGAATAAAACCCCCGTTTCGTAGTTCCATCCCCAGGTGCTCGCTATTCAGCTTTTCTTAATACACTTCTATTGCTCTTTCTTTCTCTATGCTGACTCTGAAGTGGGTCGTTTTATCATAGAGAGAAAGGGAGAAAAGAAGTTTTATAAAAGAATTCCCAGTCTCTTTTATTATGCACAGAAAGAAACATCATTAGAAAAGAATTGCTTTTTCCTTGTCCCTTTTTAGCATAGCTTTTCGATCCCTGCCTGAACTTGTGGAAACCCCTTTTATATCATTTGGAGAAGAGAGGTTCAGAGAGGGGAGGGAAATAAATTTTCTCTCTTTTGCCAAAATATTCTTACAAGATATGCAGAAGACTGGATGTTGTGAAGATATTTATTACTTGAGATGTTAATTTTTTTTATGGAAGGAAAAAACTCATCTCTGCCTCTACCGGGAGTCGAACCCGGGTCCCTCGATTGCCGGACGAGTGCTCTGACCACTAAGCTACAGAGGAGATAGAGATTTTCCTTCACTAGAGCGTATATGTGCCGAACGGAACCGTGCAATGGACGGTGCAACCGATCAGCTAATAGCTCATGGACGACGAGCCACCAGAGGGCTATATATATTACATGAATGTCGCTCTCCACTTGTTAATACAAGATATGCAGAAGACTGGATGTTGTGAAGATATTTATTACTTGAGATGTTAATTTTTTTTATGGAAGGAAAAAACTCATCTCTGCCTCTACCGGGAGTCGAACCCGGGTCCCTCGATTGCCGGACGAGTGCTCTGACCACTAAGCTACAGAGGAGATAGAGATTTTCCTTCACTAGAGCGTATATGTGCCGAACGGAACCGTGCAATGGACGGTGCAACCGATCAGCTAATAGCTCATGGACGACGAGCCACCAGAGGGCTATATATATTACATGAATGTCGCTCTCCACTTGTTAATACAAGATATGCAGAAGACTGGATGTTGTGAAGATATTTATTACTTGAGATGTTAATTTTTTTTTATGGAAGGAAAAAACTCATCTCTGCCTCTACCGGGAGTCGAACCCGGGTCCCTCGATTGCCGGACGAGTGCTCTGACCACTAAGCTACAGAGGAGATAGAGATTTTCCTTCACTAGAGCGTATATGTGCCGAACGGAACCGTGCAATGGACGGTGCAACCGATCAGCTAATAGCTCATGGACGACGAGCCACCAGAGGGCTATATATATTACATGAATGTCGCTCTCCACTTGTTAATACAAGATATGCAGAAGACTGGATGTTGTGAAGATATTTATTACTTGAGATGTTAATTTTTTTTATGGAAGGAAAAAACTCATCTCTGCCTCTACCGGGAGTCGAACCCGGGTCCCTCGATTGCCGGACGAGTGCTCTGACCACTAAGCTACAGAGGAGATAGAGATTTTCCTTCACTAGAGCGTATATGTGCCGAACGGAACCGTGCAATGGACGGTGCAACCGATCAGCTAATAGCTCATGGACGACGAGCCACCAGAGGGCTATATATATTACATGAATGTCGCTCTCCACTTGTTAATACAAGATATGCAGAAGACTGGATGTTGTGAAGATATTTATTACTTGAGATGTTAATTTTTTTTTATGGAAGGAAAAAACTCATCTCTGCCTCTACCGGGAGTCGAACTCCCGGTAGAGGCAGAGATGAGTTTTTTCCTTCCATAAAAAAAATTAACATCTCAAGTAATAAATATCTTCACAACATCCAGTCTTCTGCATATCTTGTATTAACAAGTGGAGAGCGACATTCATGTAATATATATAGCCCTCTGGTGGCTCGTCGTCCATGAGCTATTAGCTGATCGGTTGCACCGTCCATTGCACGGTTCCGTTCGGCACATATACGCTCTAGTGAAGGAAAATCTCTATCTCCTCTGTAGCTTAGTGGTCAGAGCACTCGTCCGGCAATCGAGGGACCCGGGTTCGACTCCCGGTAGAGGCAGAGATGAGTTTTTTCCTTCCATAAAAAAAAAATTAACATCTCAAGTAATAAATATCTTCACAACATCCAGTCTTCTGCATATCTTGTATTAACAAGTGGAGAGCGACATTCATGTAATATATATAGCCCTCTGGTGGCTCGTCGTCCATGAGCTATTAGCTGATCGGTTGCACCGTCCATTGCACGGTTCCGTTCGGCACATATACGCTCTAGTGAAGGAAAATCTCTATCTCCTCTGTAGCTTAGTGGTCAGAGCACTCGTCCGGCAATCGAGGGACCCGGGTTCGACTCCCGGTAGAGGCAGAGATGAGTTTTTTCCTTCCATAAAAAAAAATTAACATCTCAAGTAATAAATATCTTCACAACATCCAGTCTTCTGCATATCTTGTATTAACAAGTGGAGAGCGACATTCATGTAATATATATAGCCCTCTGGTGGCTCGTCGTCCATGAGCTATTAGCTGATCGGTTGCACCGTCCATTGCACGGTTCCGTTCGGCACATATACGCTCTAGTGAAGGAAAATCTCTATCTCCTCTGTAGCTTAGTGGTCAGAGCACTCGTCCGGCAATCGAGGGACCCGGGTTCGACTCCCGGTAGAGGCAGAGATGAGTTTTTTCCTTCCATAAAAAAAATTAACATCTCAAGTAATAAATATCTTCACAACATCCAGTCTTCTGCATATCTTGTATTAACAAGTGGAGAGCGACATTCATGTAATATATATAGCCCTCTGGTGGCTCGTCGTCCATGAGCTATTAGCTGATCGGTTGCACCGTCCATTGCACGGTTCCGTTCGGCACATATACGCTCTAGTGAAGGAAAATCTCTATCTCCTCTGTAGCTTAGTGGTCAGAGCACTCGTCCGGCAATCGAGGGACCCGGGTTCGACTCCCGGTAGAGGCAGAGATGAGTTTTTTCCTTCCATAAAAAAAATTAACATCTCAAGTAATAAATATCTTCACAACATCCAGTCTTCTGCATATCTTGTATTAACAAGTGGAGAGCGACATTCATGTAACAAAATATTCTTATTTGTCGTGTATATTCGTTTTTCTTATTCACTGATTCTGTTGTTTTTGTTCGATTTTAGTTCATAACCTATGATAAAAAAAAGAATATTTTCGCGTGTGACATTTTATGTGAAATACATTTTTAGTAATATAAAAGCTTGTTACTTTTTTAGAAAAATTAGGATAGATTTTGAATTTGTCTTGGTGATTAATTTCAGATATTGCGTATTTTTTTAAGTGAATTTCTTTTTATTTAATTGAATTTATTTCTTTTTCCCAAATAATTTTTTTGAATACTAATTAAAAAGAAAAAAAATCATTTTGAATAAATACTTTTTTTAAATAATTTTTATATGGTTTCAAAAGTTTTAAATATTTTCAAATGATATTTCAAATATTTTCTTGAACAAATTTTTTTTGATTAGTTTTTAAAAAACAGTTTTTCTATAATTATTTTGTATAAATTCTTTTTCTAATTTTTGTTTTTTTAAAAACAAAGATTGCTTAAATATTATTAAACTATTTGTGCTATTTCTTCTTATTGAGAAATAAACTTTGCTTTAGATATTTTTTTACCTCATTTTTTATTACTAGAATTTTAAAATGTCACTCTTTGGAAAAAAAATTATCTCCGCTGTGATAAAAAATCATGTAAATATGTTAGGAAAAAATTAATATTTCCGAAGTCGTGTATCATGCAGCGTAGGTATAAATATTTTTTGAAATTTTTTTAATCATTCATATGTTGTTGGAAATGAATGCATGTTTAATGCATAATGCATGAATATGCATGAATGCATATGCTTCTGTGAATAAGTAAATCTACGTATTCTCACGGGTGATCTTGGTTGTCTACTCTCCTGTTTCCCCCACTCAGTTTTTTGAATAATTATCGAATAATAGTTTCCCATAAATTGCATAAATTGTGGTAAATAGTTCAGAAATTCTTAAAAATTGCAGGCATTGGTGCATTTAAATGCGGGTTTGCGAAAAAGTAATTCTGACGGAGAGAGTTTTTTTGTTAGAGGACACTGCAAAGAATATTAGGTTTCAATGGAACTGAAACCTTCTTCAATCACTTCTGTGTCCGAAACGCTCGGGAAGCTTCAGACGGTGATTCGTGGCTGGTATAAAACAGCTTCAACAGTGCCACCAATGATCGACATTACGATGAAAACCTTTTATGTAACATGAAAATTCAGAAATGACCTTGCATTAATTATATGGGACTCTGATTTGCATATTTCCAATGATTTACTTTGATACAGCTCCCTCTATTAACAAAAGTTAAACTAAATTTTTTGTCTGTACAAAAAAATTCCCCCCTCGTGAGAATAACTTTTTTTCGCAAACCGCATTCAAAAGTATCACTTCCTTTAATTTTTATTAATTTTTGAACTTTTCACGAATTCATGGGACTCCCTGTATATTTACAGAATAGAACAGCTCTCTGCCGCCAAAATCGAAGAAGTAATTTACACTTCAAAACGAACAATTTTCGCAATGGACCAAATTGGCAATCCATTATTTGTAAGCTACATGAATTACATCACATTAGAGGTAGCACTCTCTATCAACAGAAATTTGAACTTTTTCTCTGTAACAAAAAAAAAACCCCTTCGTAATAATTACTTTTTCGCAGAATTCGCTCTCAAACATACAAATTCCTTCAATATTTATGAATTTTTAAACTGCTTACGAATTTGTGGACCGAATTATTATACCGAATGTTTTACTTATTTCCCTGTATTTTGTGAATTTTCTCGGGAAATAAAATTTTATGAAGAACATATTACCATTGTACGACAACTGCAAAATCTAAATCTCGGTAAACATTGGGGGGGGGGGGGGCAATCGCAGTTCATAGATACGTGACAGCGTTAGAATTTAAAAAAGAAATAGAATACGAGAACCTACTGGTCCGCAGGTATGACTGGTTCGATAAACCACAACTGTTGATTTTGTGTTGTGGCTTTAAGGATTTGTTGTGGATAAGTATTATTTTCAGCTACTGGTTCCGTGACCACTAAATTTTTTTTTTCTGTAATCGGATCGTTTAATCAGTGGTCTCGGACCAGCAGTGGCTAGGTACCGTTTCGTCTTTTCCCGATTCATCCTTAAATCAAAATAACAACGGTCTTGATTTGAATGATTGATCTCCTCTATACCTGCTGAGGGCTTTAGGACAAGTAAAATAGTCTTGTTTTAACTGATCTCTTCTTGCCCTTCCCCTATGTCGATAGATTATAACTGCCAATTAAGATAAAACACAAATGGTTGAACACTGATAGAAATAAGAGTGATTTCCATAACAAGAACTTGATCATAGATAGAGCTCCTACGAATACACTCTATAACAGAATCATATTGAAGTGTTTTGTGAGACGGTGACGATTCCTTGTCTATTTCTTAATTGACCTTTTTTCCTAATGAAAAAAAACACTAGCGCGCGCGCAACCATTAGAATAGACTTTTTAAAAACTCAGTAATATTTAAAAATTACGATCATCTTAAATAAAAACTAATTCAAACAAAATTTGTGAGATGGAAAAATTATGTTATAGTTGTGTGAGTTTGTGTTCGTATGCAAATAGTCAGTTTTTCAATTTTAAAATAAAATTTGCTTGTTATGTATTCATTTTATTTATTTATTTTTTTGAAAAATGACTAAAAATGTCTTTCAATTAAACAGCATTAAGCACAAAAATTACATTAAACATTTAAATAACTTTCCATTGAAAAAAAACAATTATAGCAGCTTTAAAATTATTCTTCGATTCAAAGTTGAATTTTTCTAGCTCAAAAAAAATTATTTAAACCTAATACCTCCCCCCGTTTGACATACACAGTATATTGGCTATATGGTGATTCCAATATGAATTTATCACATTTTCCAGTGTATGCATAATCACTCGTTCGTAGTCCTATTAAATTTGACGTCATAATCGAATGAATCCGATTTACCTGACATTGTGCATAATCGTCTATTCTGAAGAATCCAGGATTATTACATTTCACAATTTTATCCGAATTATAATTGCAATTTTACCATTTATAGAGGCCGTTCAAGTATTAAGGCATCATCGCGATGGGGGAAGAGGGGGTTTCCGATTTGCTGACTTTTGATGGGAAGGGGGGGGTTTGCTTACGTCATCAACCACCCTTTATGAAAATATGAGTTAGGATTCAGAGGGGCAGAGCTGATGACGAAATTTTACTGACGGGGGGGGGGGGGGGGTCAAAAATGGCTGAAAATTTGCTTACGTAATACTTGAACGGCCCCTTATTATTGCAATTACGCTATATCTATGATAATCTCTGCGTCATTCATACTTTCTGAATGAAAAAAAAATTCCGAGTTATATACGCTTCTCGCTTTTTGAAGTCGATATTTTTTAAAATTTTATTAGGTAGCCAATGCGCATCAAATATAATAGGGGCAATGAACAATGGGTACTTGGCATGTTATGCAAAGTGGGGACCCCTATCCTACCTCCCCAACAAGGCATTACCATCTGAGGATGAAACGGGAAAAGACGAATCGGGGCATCACCCTGACCAGCGGGCTACCAATGATTTCGAACGCTGCTTGATGAAAGATGTGTGATGACCAGATTTCTGCTAATTAATTTTTAAGAGTTAGTTATCTCAGTTGAAATCCTTGCTATTTGCGCAACACGCTGTCGATATCTTTGTTTGATAACCCTTTTCGTATCTTTTGAGGAGAACAGAATTAAAAAAAACACAATTACTGTTTTTGTTGGTTTTTCTTCCCGTGCTCGGTTAGGAAAGTCTGGCAGTTGTTTATCTTACTCTTGATAAACATTGTAGCGAAGTTGAAGGGTAGTGGGCTTGAAACAAGCCCCGTCTTCTTATCCACTTAGCTATTGCTTGATTGATTGATCAGTCTAGTGTTTGCTAAGCTGTGTGTTTTCCCGAGGAGTCCGTCTAAATTTAGCTGTATACACAACTACTGGTTTTCCTTCCTTCCCTTCCGGTGGTGCTTCGTTTTCCCGAAGAGCGAGCCATCAGGAAGGAAATGAATCGTTCATTCGTGTTCATATGTTTACTACCAGGCAGTTGCTTCATTTTGACGTGCATGCAAATTCCGAAATCGCATAAGTTACGTGGCTTGAAGACTGGCATGTTACGTTCGGTTCGTGATGTGTCATTTCTAATTCTGTTGCTGAATATGAGGGAAATGCGTGTTTGCTTGGAAAGGCCACGTCATGTCTTTGAAGTAAAGATTCCCAACATCTTGGAGTTGGTCCATACTGCTCGTGCTTGTACCCGAGGGGCTTATGGAGCTTTCGTGAAGTGCGGACGAAATGCGCTCACAACGAGATTCAATGGAACTAGTACCAACGAAGATCTCTTTTGGGTGTGTATTTCAAAATGAATCCTTGCGAGTTCTCAAGTTACATTGCTTGTCTCGTAACCTGTGACCCCTTGTTCAAATTGAAGCTCCTTGAAACACCAGGCTAACTGATCCGCCATCTTTGAGCAAAAGTGTGATGTCAATATTATCGGAAAAGTCAATCGCTGTGTTCCCTATCTTGTTTTTTTTTTTGACCAACGATTTCCGAGACATCCCCTTGGAGCGACAGACCTATGGACGACGAGTTCGCCATCTCTGATTGACACCTTAGTTCACAAAAAAATCGGGAGCTCCGCAAATCGTTCGAGGACGCAACTCCTCCGCGATCTTCCATGGCAAAAGGCTGTGGTGATGTACTCGCACCTGTTTTGTGCTTGGGTTGAAGGAGAAGAAAAGAGGAAAACCAGGCGCGTACTTATTTCCGCGAAGAATCCTAGTACGCGTATGTAGACGCAAGACTCCAGACGAATTTATCACCCCCGAGTATACTAGCACGTTGTCGGAGCGTCCCGTTCGATCAAACGGAATGTATGGTCATCGCACTAGCAAACGGAACTTTTATCGGATATAGTTATCATTCGGTTATTATTATCAGAAACCCCCGAGTCCCGATGTGATCGCATTCGGTGGCATGGGTTGTATTTTTTCAGAAGTTTTTGTCAGAAAGGAGTCGGGGGGGGGGGGGGTGATCAAGCAGGTAATTTGTGGAAACCCTGCCTGAGGCTATATTACAAATTACTAAACACTCTTCTTCATTTTGACGGCGTTTATTGAGGTGAAACTAGCTCAGTTTTTATTTAAAATCGTCTCTACAACCACGAAACTCGTGGAAATAATGTCGCAAAGTTATCAAATAGTGGAGTATAAAAAAAAAGTTAATGAAACGGAAAATCAGTCCACGGTTTGCTGGCCTGATTGACCGGGCTTCTACGTCCTATTCGGAAACGATAATGGGAAATTTCCGGATCGGTTGAGAGGAAAGAAAAGCTATGCGAGGAAAGAAAAAAAACCGTTTAGACGAAGTTAAACAAGGATTCAGAGCGAGTGGTAGGGAAGGGGAGCGAATATCCAATCAATAATACCGTATACACGCTTAGAAGGCATGAGAGAATATAGGGTTTTGTGCGAGGGCTGGGTACCTAGTCAGTTCAGCAGTTTCATCGGGACATGATTGACGACACCATCAGTTCGTCTTCCTCGATCGAAACCACCTTCCTCTCGGGATAGAAGGCAAGATCATCAACATGGACGAAACATGCACGATCGATCATTGCATGCATCATGGGACGGGAGGAAATCCAGTGTTCTTCACCCCGGTTGTATTGAACTTGCGATAAACTAGGTATTCCAACGTTGGAATATGTACGATTTAGTGTGTGTTTGTGTGTACGCCCTCTCTCTCTGATTCTTTCCGGCATAGTTCTAGTTTAGGAGCTTCCATCATTCAATGTTCGAGGTTTTTCCACGTCAAAGTTTGAAGGTGGAAGTATATAAATTGAAGTCACCTTTCCGTGAATTTCGTCGGGGGGAATTGGATTATTGAGACTTCGTCAAGGAGATAATTGCGTTGACAGTGGTGTGTTGAAGAAGATAGGCTGGATCCTGGTAGCTTCCAAGTATTGACAGCGGTGTCAGTCTGTTCTGAAGACGTTGCTTCGGTGTTTGATGGGTGCGGGGATTGAGTTCTTGTTTAATAGAAGACATTGCGGGTAGGAGGCATATGTGTAAATGAATTCGTCTATTTCAGAGGGGCACAACCTACGGCAGGTGTTCTTGAAAAAAGTATCAATGCCCACAACTCGGATAAGTACATGAGATTGCGGTCGGCAAGTGCGAGCTATCTCGCAGACCGAAAATGTTACTGTGAAACTTCGCTACAACGATACTCAATCTTTTCAAATCTTGTTTGGAATTGCCTGAATGAATGAACACCAGGGGCTCTGCCACCGGACTTATCCCGTTGCTGAGATCTCTTCCAGCCCAGCTTCGTGGCAGAGTCTGGAAGAAAGTGAATGCACCTAACAGTTTTGAGTGTATAGCTAGTGTTGTGCTTGATATTTCAGTGCTGCCATCTATACTTCAAATTGTGAGTGAAGTGTAATGATTGAATATTTGTTACGTTGTAGGTCTGTTGCTGTCTGTGGCGAGACTTTTTAACGGGGAGATCGGCTCGCATACGCGCCTTGAATTTGGAAACCACAGAAAACCAACTTCAGCCGACCACCACTGTGGCGCCGGTGGGTCTTGAACCCGGATCCTGGCGATGCGATTCCGTCACTATGACCACTCGACCACCACAGCGGCTGTTTGGAATTGCCTAGAGTCCAATGGTAAACTCCTCGATACAACGATATCTTTTGCTACGCTAAATCCCTCTATAACGATATTTTGAAGAGGATTATGAAAAATCGCGACAATTTTTTTGAAAATATTTTGCTCAATCATTTTAAATCTGATTTTAACTTGGTCACTTGTTTTCGTCACTTCTTCTGAAGGCGTCTAATAACATGGGAAATTTTGCCTTAGGTATTAAAATTTCTGATTTTTAGTGGATTTGGATTATTAAATGTTACGTTTTTATACCATTATATAGATGTCAAGTTCTTGATGTTATCGTGGTAGGCACTTCCCCACACTGTAATAGCGTAAGTTACTGTTGATTGGATCCAAGCATGAAAAACTGTTTTAAGGAGCTCCGGACTTGTTTGTTTCTTAATCTATATAAAGCTGTAAATTGTTTTCTTATCGTATTACAGACATTGTTAGAATGGCTAAAAAAATTGGTCAAAACATTGTAGAGATCGTATTGTATAACTACACCTAAATAGGTATATTCTCTTACTCTTTCTATGTGACTACAAGAACAGATTTGGGAGGGGTATTTACAAACGTGCAATCTTACTGATATTTGGAGTTTCTGGTTTTACATCTGTAATTTTGAGGCAAAATGAATTTTGTTTTCTTACGTTTGGAAGTAATTTAATTTTTGCTAGCCATGTGTTAGTTAATCTAAGGTCATCTTCAACTTTAGTTATCAAATGAGAAATATTTCTATCTTCAACACATAATATAGTGTCATCCGCGAAAGATACTATTCCACCATGCAATTTTAATAGAAGGCATAATTCATTTATATAAATTAGAAAAGTGGGGCCTACTACTGTGTTCCCTGATGTATTCCTTTTTTTTATTTCAAGATAATTACTTATTTCATTTTCCATATGGACTGCCTACATTCGTCCATAACAGGTTATCTCGAACCACCGCAATAGTTCACCACGGATTCCAGTTCTCTCCATCTTATGTAATGACAGATCTACATTATCAAAAGCGCTTTTCAAGTCTATAAAAACTGATATTGAATAATTATTTTTGGTAAAGCTCTGGTTTAGGTGTTCATTCACTTTTGCGATTGCTATTTCAGTGATTTTTCCTGTTTGAAAACCGTATTGATTAAATTAAATGAACTAAAGACAGCTTGGACACACATTACAAATCCTAACTCTAGGTGTTTCACAACTCAAATGATAACATTTTTATAAATGTTTTATCCAATAAAAATACTACATATATAGCGATTGATGTGTGTTAACAGTTGTGTGACTCACACTAGTCTATCAAGCTGGAAGAAGTTGAAATTATCTATTTCAAGCTGGGAATTTTAACATTAGAAGAAAAATTTCTCCCGTAAAAACAAAGTATTTTATGCGTTTAAGTGAGGTACACATTTATCTGTTACCCGATTAAGAGGGTCCGACTGTATATGTTTTTAATCACGGACTCCAAGCTTAAAGTGCATCTCTATGCAGAGCTTGTGGGGAGTACGGGTCATTAACTCCTGTCTAGGACACTGGCTTAAGGAAGGGTTTGGAAGCCCTGTAAATTCCTTTTTTTTTTGTAAGCGAAAGGACTGGTCACACACGCGGCTGATGGGGGAAACCAATGGGACAAATGAAACTGCGATCACTCACAACCCGGTTTGACTGATGGCAGGGGCTGTGGTCTGGCGGTCGAGAAACACTGGGCATAGGAAGTATTTTACAAATCCACTTAATTTTGTTCGAGTCATGCGCGCGACACTGGGCTATGTGACGTACCGGACGTTCACTTGCTTCCAATATTCCACTGAACATTAGCGTGACGACATTCATACATTTTTATGGCCTTGGGTTTCCTACCCCGGGGCTTCATAATAAAAGTTCGGAAATCAGACTTACTAACGTCAAAAATGAAGAATTTCTATCTTCACTTTTTCTTAGTGGCCTAATTATTGCTCACGTAGGAATTTCAGTGCGACATCTTTTGGTGATTTCGTGTCTCGTTCCTATTTTAAAATGGTCTCCAATGAGGGCCTTATGGAAATTTCCTGCCCGTGTGTGTGTGTGGGGGGGGGCGGGGGAGAAAGCGGCTTGAAAGCATTTTCCTTCGGAACCGAAAAGCTTTTATCTCCCTTTCTAGATCCAGAATATCGATCAAAACGTTATTCCGTCCCTCCTGGAACTTCCGGGGACATCAGAATTGTGTCCTGGTTGCTATAACGTTCTCGGATAGGGAAGAAGACATTTTCATGCGGATGGCACGGGGCCTTCCTTGGAGGCAGTAAAGAAAAGAGGGCTTCCGGGCCTCGTCCCGTAATGTCCGTCCTAGGATAATGTACGGCTCATTAATGGGTTTTCCTCTCCGAGAGGAAAGGGTTGGCGGCTGCGGCATCTTCCCTCCAGTCCCAAAAATTTTCATCCACTTTTGCTTCGAAAGAGAGAGAAAGGACCGATAAAAAGATACATCGATTATCCGTTATCGTTGGTTTCCTCCTCCATCGATTAAGTCGCTCTGATGGTTTTTGGGGGGGTTGGCGGTGGCAAAGAACGGCTTTGGGAGGAGGGGGGGCGAGAGAGAGAGAGAGAGAGAGTGAATTTTTCCTGGAAAGAAAATGGATTTTTTAGTTTTTAAAACAGTTTTTAAATTTATTTCAATTTGTTTTGGTTTATGGAAAACGTTTACGGAGCTTGCAGATTCCCTCTATATGAAAGAAAAGGCAGTGGCGTAAGAGGTCGAGTTTGAATTTGAAATTTATGATAATTTAGTTCCGAGCAGATGCGAAATTCACAAATTTCCGCGTGAACGTGACTTCGTGGGAAGCCATTTTTCTTATAGAAATCCCCTTGTTTTGACATTTAAATGTTCATGAAAGTCCTCTTGTCTCCCGCGTTGTGTCGTGTATCGCAGTGGTTGTCAACCAGGAAGTCGTGCCCCCCCCCGTGGTCTTAGGATATTTTGGAGGCACGGATTAAAAGCTTGTGGGATGGGAGCAGTAGCAATTCCTTAAGGAGGCCACAGAGTGAAAAAAAATTCTGATGTGTAAAAATTAAGCTCTTTACTTAAATATGGTGGGGCGAAAAATTTTAGAGAGAAGAGCTGTCCGGGTGGGCCCAGGAAGCTTTTCTGGATTCAGGGCAGTCTTAACGTATGGACGCCCTTCCGGGCCTGGCCTGGGGCTTTACGTCCATAAGGGAGGGGGAACTACATAAGATCCGATACTGCAATTTTCAAGAGTAATTTTGTAAATTTTGCAATAGATAAAATTTAATAAATCCAACACGAAAATTCAGGTATTCGTTACTACCATTTCCAATAGGCAAGACAGATATGACACTTTTCGGACACGGAACGTGCACAACTCTTAACATCATAAATACGTTAGGGACACATATGGACTTGACCAATCTCAGGCACCTGCTCGCCATGGGACTAAGAAACAAGAATTCCCCCCCCCCCCCCCCGTAAAATTATCTACTTGTGATCACTCAATTGGTATCAAAGGACAACACGAAATTTTCGAAATTCCTGTTAACATGTCTGTACTGATACGAAAATGGCTTACCAAGTTTCAGTAAAGGACAAAAAAAGTCACTGAGCTTTTTTTCCGAGGAAGAAGAGTTGCTTGGTGACTAAGTTTTATGTGTTTGATTTTTCAAGTCCTTTAATACAATCACATTCAACCAATTCCGGCATGCTCCAATTCGTTAGAAATTCTCAAAAGAATGTTTATGAGGCTCACACATGTGCAAAGTAAAGCAGCTCACATACTGGGACTACGGTACGAGAATTGCGACCAGGAAGGAAAAAAAATCGCATGGGGTGGAGGAGAGATGTGTCCGCACAATCAGGAGGAGGAAAGATAGAGAAGTGACTGGAATTTTCTGAAATTTAAGTGTGTGGAGCGGGACTGAAGCTACGGTCAGTCATTTTGTGAAAAATGCGAAATAAAATCTTAAAATATGAAAGAAATAGACACTTTCGGAAAAATGCGTACAAGAGGTAGGAAACGAGTTGAAATACATCCATCAATCATTAGCATTTTAACATTTTGCTAAAGCTTTATTCTCCATTTTCGCTAAATGAATTTTTTATCTAGTTTAAACCCTGGTGTGATGATGATCCTTCAACAGAAGCTCTTCTTTACTTAAAGAGAGAGAAGGAAAGGGAGAAAACGGGGGGCCAATAAGCATATCGAGGCAAAAACAAACCTGTTTGTTCCAAGTCGCCCACCTCGTAAAGCTGCCTCTTTCTCTCTTCTGTCTCGCTGCTCAAGCATTTGCGGTGTAGAACAAAACGACACAACTGTTTTCGTTGCTAATCTCTATTATACGTTCCCGTACCTCTTGGTCGCTCCACTATGTGCGCAACCTAACTCTGCGAGTGAATTGTTATAGAATTTAAAGAAAACTCTCCTATGCCGTTTAAAATTCCAACCTGCTGTGCATGTTACTCGTAGGGTGAATAAGTGTTCAAACGATCCCCAATCTCCCCCATCAGGATATTAAAAAAAAAAAACACCCTTCCGTTCACGCTTAAAAAGTCTGATTTTAAATCCCTCCTTAATAAGGAGCATTTGTTATTAAGTAAAAAGACAGCTCTTCCCCCCCCCTCTCTCCCTACCTTTCCTTGGGGTTCCATTCTGTGTACGCACGTGTTCTATCCTCCATCCGAACACCGTATTTCGATAGAAGCCCAAACAAATGATCTGAGGGGAAGCTCAAGGCAAACACGTAATCGCTTACGAATGAATATATATTTTTCCCCCCGTACTATTTGCTCATACTCCGTAGAGTCGGAGCTAATTAAATGGATTTTGAACTTCGGCGATAGAGAGGTTCGTTTCGGAACGATATTTCTTCTCGGCTTCAGCACTCACTCGTGATTATAAGCGGGTGGTGGAGGGATTACGCGAGATTTCGATTAAGAAAGATACATGGATACAGATAGGCAGCATCATGAAAATTGGAATGATCAGCCGAGATTGGCGAGAACAGAACCAACGCCATAGAAATCATCTTGGGTGGGTAGATGCTATCTACGGCCAATGTGTATCGCCCCGAGACCGTTGCATGTTAATGAAATTTGGCCGACAAAAACCGAAAGCAATTTATCTGCAATAAATAATGCCGAAAACATACTAATTTGAAATCTAGTGCTGGATCCACTTCATAAATGTTATATTAGGTGCGATATGATATTTTTTGCAAAAATCTTGGGTTTTGCATTCACTATTAAACATTCATCTGGAGGAATTTTTAACGGATCCGATGTTTGTCACAAATTGTTGTATGCGAATCTTTAACGTTTTCACGATGTCGAGTGTTTACGTGTTTTGTGTTCGAGAAGTGATTCCATCTTGGATATTAGGGGCATCCAACACTGGACGGACATTACAAGCCGGGCAACCTGCAGCTCAACTCGGATTGGTGTCGAGGTTTTATCGCTTCGCATCCTGCCTTAGAAGTGAAGTTGCAGCTCACGTAAATTAGGGATGGGACGAATATTTGGCCATTTTGCCGAATATCCAGTTCGGACGAATATCAGTGCAAATTTATGAGCATCGTGCTAATTTTGAAAAAAATTATTTTAGTTTGAATTTGCGTCTATTAAATTTGGCTGGTGTCGAAATTAAAGGCGGGAAAAAAATCGATATATGCGGTACAGGGTGTCCTAGAATTCTTTCCTTAGAAGGGGTGAGGGGCGATAGTATTACTACAAGACACAATTTTTGTCATATCCCTGTCCCAATCCACTTATTCGAGGGATACGTGTAACGGCCCACTTCATAATTCGCCAAAATATGGAAACCTGGTTCATATCATACTGGCAGACACCACCACACCAGAACATGGCTTCCACTCTGTCCCAAGATAGGAATATAAGATACAGGCAGACAAAAATTTTTTCGTGTGAAGGGGGGAAAAAGAAATATTCCTTCCAGTCAGACAATTACGGAGGAAATAAATCGTCCGTCTTTCTAACGGTACAGTATGTGTATAGGGGGGGGAATATTTTACCCCCTTCCATTCCCAGCGTTACTTTTGAAAACCTTTTTTGCCCCCTCCCTTTGGCTGCAACCATACATGCTCAACCAATGGCCCACGGAGATCATATGTAACCCTCGGAGTCATCTTATATGGCCACCGACCTCAAACTTAGTTTTGTACAAATGAATCAAGTAGCACATTTACAGATTACTTAAGTAACCTGCGGTGCAGTTTAACATGATTTAAGTGACCCCGCAGCTCATTTGAAGATCACTCAATTCACCCACGGCATATTCAGGGATCACTTTGGTGACCCACGACACAGTTGAACATCACCTAAGCGGCCTGTGGTGCAGTTCCACATCTCTCAAATGACCCGAGGTGCATTTATAGATCACTCGAGTGGCCCTCGACGCATTTTCAAATCAATGAATTGGTCCGTACTCTCCTAAACGTTGCGCATCCTTGGTTTAAATTGTATGTTAGCATGCACTAATTAAATTCTTTGCGACTCTAGATTCCGTTGTGTTGTTGTTGTTGGGATTTTGTCAGAACGCCACTTCTCAGATTTTGGCGGTAGAGTTCTGGGGCAAACAGAAATCTAAAATAATATCTAAAAATCTACAACTAAAAGATGACGATATGCGTAAAGGTCTCGTGAGCTTTCCATTTGATCAACCCCTTAATTATACGTGTTGTACAACATTATTTATCTTGAATGAACTATCCCCTTTTCCCCGGACCAACTTTATTTCCAGCTCCAATTTCATCCAAATGATATTCCGTTAATAATTTTTCACGGCCATTAGTTATACATAGTATCGAATTTCTGCTCTCCCTGCCGATTCGATATGAATCCGTAGATCCAATGTCGTCGCCGTCCTGGAACTCATTTTTCGATCTGTATTGCATATGGAGTAGCCATCTATGAATTCTCTCTCGGATCCCCCTGCCATGCAGCAATAAATTTCCCACCGGAGTATCCGAGAAAAGCGTAAGAGAGGAAAGGAGGAAACAAGGCTCTGCGGCCTTTATTTATCAACTCGCTGGTGTGTTGAAATCGCCTGGGTGTGTGTGGGTTCTTACGTGAAAAATAACCCCATTACCTCAAAAATTCGGTATATCTCGGTATCATTCTTCTCTCGCTACCGTGTGTGTGAGAGGAGAGTTGCTCTATCCCATGTTGTGTAATATTTCTCCGTTCTTTTGGGCCGTACTCTTGTAAGCAATGCTTCCGGGAATATTTTTGCTGAGAAATTTATTCCTTTCTCTCCCCTTCCTTAAGTGTAAAGATGAGTGAGGTATTATGTTGGGAGGAGAGAAAAGAGTTTTTGGCGATTTGTCTTGGCTTAAGCTCATTATGTACCCGAGTTTTATATCATCCATGGCTCGTTACTTGTTGGAATATGTTAAAAGATCCTCGGGGGAAAAATTTCTAATGATGCTAAACAGTCTTGAAGGAGATTTGCTGTCCTTTCTCTTTTCTCCGCTGCAAATTTTTACTAGTTTTTGTTTTGAATATATTTAGTTTGTGTTGCGCATGTTGCGACAGAACCTGAAGGATTTTTCTCCCCCCTCAAAAACATAACTCTGTTATGACGACTTCGGTTGTAACGACACTTTGGCTATAACGTCAATTTCCGGTGCGAGCTGATTCCTGTAGAGAAAAAAAGTTAATGAACCTTGCATATCCTCTTCGCTCCAGAGGTACACATGCCCCATTTTTAATGGTTTTAAATGGTTATTTTTTCCAGTTAAGACCCGAGGTACACACTTGTAGGCTACTTAACTCAAACGGTCCTAGTAAAAGATATCGACCCTACTTAATAAATTAAAAAAATTTCGTCTTTTTAAAGGGAATTTTTGACAATTTTTTGTTGTGCTTATTGTAATAGTCAATTTTGACTCGGGTGTGAAGAGGTTACAACGTCAATGAAAACTCTACGACCTCGGATATGACATCAAATTTTTCCGCCGTGTTTGTTTTCATTTTTATGGGGTTTTCCTAAGAAATCCGTAGAGCATTATATATAGAGCTCAACACATTAAGGCCATGTTTGTTGTTCTATTGAAACCCAATACTGAGGAAAAAGATTTATTTCATGATTGACGCTTTGACATGATTATTGAGATGCCCCGTAATTTTGCCCCTTCCCGACTTTTGTTAAAAATGTCCGGTTTTTTTCCAACGAAGGTTGCTTTGATTCATAATCTTTACTAGAATCAGAGATGAAAGTAATTTGCGTGACTTCCAAATTGCGGTATGTAATGAATATGGCTATGAAATATTCACGTTGAATTTTTTTTTTTGTCGAGAAATACATTTTAAGCCACTGCATTTCTCGCCATGGGTCATTGTAACGGGAATAATGGTGTTGACTAAAGAAGTGGTATTGGCAAACAAAATTTTCTGTGTGTGGTCGTCACGGAATTGCGGTCTTGGGGGGGGGGGGCAAATTTAAATTTATTTCTGTGCGTCTACCGACTCTGGAACTGGGTCACTAAGTACCGGAAAAGTCGAAAATGAAAATTTTTCTCTGGTGAAAAATAGCTTGGCTACTGAGAAATTTTTCTGGCGAATAAATTTTTTTAGAGAGAGATACGGCGTTTTCTCAACCCAAGATATTAAAGAAACTGATATTTTCTTGATATTATAATGTGAACTCGGAAAGAAAAGTCATCTTGTCTTGTCTCTGCCGGGACCCGAACCCAGGCCCTCTTTCATACCGGGTAAGCAAGCTGACCCTAGCATAATATTCAGAAAATATGTTTCCTTGATATCTTGAGCTGAGAAAAAGTCGTCTATTTGTAAACCGTCCCCACCTGGGGGGGGGGCATTTCCTGAAGTTAAGAGAGGCTATTAATGCCTCTTCTTTAACCCCTCACGCCAAAGTACGTGAAATACGGAAGGTAAGGTCGTGTCTCCAGTGGTGTAGATGGTAGCATGTTTGCCCGGCATGCAAGAGGCCCTAGGATCGAGTCCCGGCGGAGACAAGATGACTTTTCTTTCCGAATTCACCTCGGCATAATATCCAGAAAATATATTTCTCTCCTTGATTTTTTTTTTTTAATTTCGTGCTGAATGCACATTATTCACAGTTTCATTATTTTTAATCTAATAAGGCTTCTAAAGTATAGGGTGGCCCATAAATTGATGAATAGTTAAAATTCATAAAAGTTTTGGAAGAAACTGGTATACTGTGCTTGAATGCGGTTTACGATAAAGTTATTCTCACGAAAAGGGGCCATTCAAGTATTACGTAAGCAGATTCAGCCATTTTGTACTTCCTCCCCCTTGTCAGCAAAACACTGACCCCTCCTCCCCCTGTAGGCAAAATTTCGTCAGCAGCTTAGAATATTTCATATCTTCAAAAAGGGGTGTTGGTGACGTAAGCAACCTTCAAACCACCCCCCCCCCAATCTCCCTTTTCATCAAAAGTCAGCAAATCCGAAACCCCCTCCCCCCTCGATGCTGACGTAATACTTGAATGACCCAAAGGTGTTTTTTTTACCGAAAAAAATCAGTTCAAACTTTTTATCGATAGATGTCGCTGCAAGAAAGCAAATCACTAAAAATATGCAAATCAGGATCCCATAAAATGCAGAGCGTACAATTCACAGTTCATCTCCGGATTTTCCTGTTGCTGGCGCTCGCAAAAGGTTTTCCTTGGTGTTCAAAACCCTGTTGGTAGTTTTTTTTTTTTACATCAGCCACCAATTTTCGACTGAAGTTTTACGAAAGTTTCGGACACATAAGGGATTGAAGAAAAGTTCTATGGTTTGCTTTCGTGCAACGGTCTCTATGGAAAAAAGTTTGAACTAAATTTCTTATTTTTTCCAAAAAAAAAATTGTCCCCATCGTTAAAATAACTTCTCTCAAACCTCATTTAAATATACCAATTTCTTCAATTCTTATGAATTTTCAAACTATTTACGAATTTGTGGGATACCTTCTGCAGAATATCAATCAACCAATTTCTGAAATTTCAATACATAGAAAGTCAATTTTTAAGGTTTGTCACACACGAGCCGATGTTTACGGTCGTCACTCATTCAGTTTCACGCCGGTGGTTTTCGTTCAGCTTTTCAGCCGAAATTTAATGATGTCGTCACGAGTCGTTTGAATTCCGTCGTTTTACAGGAATTGGTCAACGCATGCACACGTGGTCCGCATGTCGGTCACATGGCGACAGTTTTGAAATAATAAAAAGAAAATAGGTAATGAAGCAATTCGAGTGTCTAGGGGGGAAATGGTCATTAATTTTCATTCTTTTTGTAATTCAAAGCAATTTAATGCTTTGCAGTTCCGTGATTGATGAAATCATGGGGGAGAGGTGCTCGCCTAAGCATAGAAAAATACGTATACGTTTATCATATGTTGAGCAAGAATCGTTATTATTGGTCATCTATTGATAATAAATGACAAGTGCTCTTGTTTGCGTTATATATTCATTTTTTTTGCTCTATCTGTAGGATATTTCTATTGCCCGTCAGATGATTCCAGGACGGCATCCGCCCGTGCATTGTAGGGAGACGTCGGCGACGATGATCTGAAAAGGGATCGTCGTTCGTTCCAGGACAAAGGATGCCATCAGGACAAGGGGCGGATCAGGATCGTGCCTCCTTGCTGCCGAACAATAACAACAATAATTACACAACGTCCGTCGACAAAACTACAATCCTGCAGTCGGTGAAGGAACAAGTGAGTCGTTATATCTCTCTTCATTTCTTAGGTAAAAAATGTAATGGTCAGGGATTATTTCCGTGGGTGTTCATTTCTTTTTCCGAGCGGCATATTACGAGGAGGGGTGATCGTGAAACAGGGCTGGGAAACGCTGATACTGAAGTACGTATGTGTACCACTTAGAGGTAACGTCCGTGAAGCTGAAGGCAAAGATGTCATTGCTTTGCTAGTTGTCGCTGTCAAAAAAAAAAAAACTCTTGGATTGTGGGAGTAAGGAGGAGGCAAGGTCTTGTAGAAGGTTCGAGTCAACCGCGGGTCTCTTAAGTGATCTGGGAATGTGTAGCGGGCCAAAGTGTGCCCCAGGTCACTCAAGTGATCTATAAATATGGTACGAGTCACTCAAGTAGTCTGGGAATGCACCGCTACCCACTAAAATGATGTGGACCTGCACCGTGGGTCACTTAAGTGATCTGAAAATGTGATACTTATTTCATTTTTTTACAAAATTAGGTTCGTCACATCGCGGACCACATTAAATAACTCCGAAGGCCATATTTCGCCCAAGGGTCATGGGTTGACCATGTATGGTATAGATACTGTATGGTCAGTGCTCTTGTTTCAGAACACGTAATTTCATGCTAATGTAACGTGCACGTGACATCCACATTCCGCTATAAAAACTTCTTGATCGACTTTTGCCCCGGCCCCTTTAATAAACATATAGAAAACACGAGTAGGGCGAAAATATTGCACATCAAATGTATTAGGCCATTATGGCACACCGGAACTGGTTGTTTATTCCACGAACAGTTGGGGAGAAAAATTGGGCAATTTCTACTCCTCCATTTGCAAATTACGGACAACGGATGGTGGCATTTTGTAAAAAAAAAAAAAAAAAAGTGCCCGTGAATTACTAATAATACGCGGTGACACTTCCTCTTTTATTGTTTGGTCGGCAGTAAAAGAAGTCGTGTCCTGCTTTGAATAATCGCTACCGGAAGTTTTGTCAGTCCCGCTTTGTTTTCTTAATGTCATTACGCCCTTTCCGGTCGGATGACGTCACTGGAATTTCGTGTATTCGTTTTTTTTTATTGTATAATCATGTCTCTTCCGCCCCCACGTTCTTTATCCTCGAATGCATAGATGCGTGCGAATTGTATTCAGATTAAGGAATACTAAATTGGCTTTCTCCAAGCGAAAAAAAAATCTAATTCAATTGTGTGGTTTAAACTTTTTTTTAAGGTGAAATAGAGCATTGTAAATGCTTCAATAATCGTATTCGCTTCCACATGGGAGGATTCGAAAATGTGCAACGTCGTCCCGTCGTTGAAATTTCATGTTCTCCTGGTAGCCTAATTAGACCAATTCTGGCGAACTTTCATGAATAAATTTTGGCGGAGAGAATTGTATGATTATAATAGCATTGGTATCTATAAGTTTCTATCGCCATTGCTGAATTGAATAATAAAGCCAACGCAAATTTTTCGGAATTTTCGTAACCATGTCCACCGAAATATACACTATATTGCAAAAATCTGTATCCTTTTTTGGAGTTTAGACGTTTTCTCGAATTTCTGGGAAAATATTGGGCACAAATCGCTTTGAAATTTCGGTCACGTGAACCCTATGATTGTACTCTCTATTTCCAGTGAAAATTTAATCAAGAGTGCGTTTAGAGGGACTGACGAAAAAATAAGAGAAAAAAGGTTTTTGATCAACCCTGATGAGATTATCTCATTGAATTTTCATATTAGTTTGCATTATTTATATGGCAATCAAATTATAAAGATATTAATTGCGCACATGAGTACTTTTAGTAAATTTTACTTCATTGAATAAGGAATTTCCATATGTATTCAACTATTCATTCTATGTGTTTCTCATGTATAGTGCCAGATTTTCTGTGAATTTCATAAAAATTGGTTGAAAACTCCGCATGAATATACGTGCTATTCTCACGAAAATGTACACAAGAATTTCACAAAGTTATTACAATATTTTGGGAAAGTTACATTCCATTTGCAGTTTTTTTTTCCCGTACAGGGTTGATCAAAACCCCCTATTTTATTTTTTTGTCATTCCTCTGAATTTTCACTGAAATTGTTAGTACAAAAAAGCTTAGGGTTCTCGTGATCGATATTTCAGAACGATTTGCTCAATATTTTTTCTAGAAATTCAAGAAAATGTCGAAACTACAAAAATGACGCAGACTTTTTTTTTTTGAAATATAGTGTTGATAGGTCAAGTCCCGGAGAAGCCTATAAAGTTCTTACTCTTATGAAATATATTTTTCTGCCTCCAAATTTTTTTTGTGAAGCCCTAGATTTATAGACAGTTTTCCCTCTTACTCGAAACATTGCGGATCTCTAACAGACCAATATAGAAATTTCTGCATTGTGTGAAAATAGTATTCATTCTTTTTGCAACCATTGTAACCAAAAGTCATTGCTGCTACTACTACTACTTAACCGAACATGTAGTTCGTACACATTCCTTTTCGGAATTTCTAACGAATCGGCACATGCCGGAATGCGTGTTCTGAGTGTGTGCTTGGCCCTAACGTATTCATGTTGTTGAGTTGCGCTTGTTTCGTGTTCATGCTGCCATCTGGCTTCCATTTTCTGAAGTAAGGATGGAAATGCTTGAATTTTCATGTTTTGTGAGTATCGTGTTGTAGGCCTGCCTGCTCTCTGCGGAGAGACTTTTTCAAATGGGAGATCGGCTCACATTCGTGCCTTGTGAAAAGTCATTGCTGAAATTACAAAACTTTTGTTGCAAGAAACTTTAGCGTTGATTTTTTTTGGTCATTGGTGAGGCCTGACAAAGTTTCGAAGAGTATGTGTATATGCGAAATTTGGCGAAGGTTGCTCAAAGATTTTAGGTTGGTATCCAGTGAAATCCCGCTTAACGGTCACCCCTCTTTTACGACCAAATAATAATTGCCCTTGCATAATAAAAGTATGCACTTCAAACACTTGATCACCTAGGAAATTTCTTAAATTGATTCAAAAATTTATTTTTCAACGATGCAGCATGTAGCAAAGACATTTCTGACAAAATTCTGTGCAACGAAGACATTCCCACTGCTCTGTAGATAATGTTTTGGTCTATAAAGAGCTCTTCCTGCAAACAGATACTCAACAATAGCTCTTCCAAAAATGCTATATGCCATTGTTTTTCGATCAGCACTCGCCAAAGGAGGTCCCCTATTGGTAAAACACCGAAACAATCGAGGACCTGTTTGGGCTATGCCATGGTCGCTCGCTATTACAATCGATACCGGGTGCCACTGTGTAACATCATTATGCACATTCTCATCTCGAGAACCCAGGTTCTCCCCCCGATAGTATAGTGGTGATCGACTAAATTTGGTGTTTTCTCTAATTTTTCCAATTTCGAGGTTCCATTGCGAGGCATTCCCCCCCCCTCCCCCCAAATACATATCTTCACAGACAAACAGTGCAAATAATCATTTCATTTCACTCATGCTTTGAAACATACAGTCGGCCCCGCTTAATCGGATATCAACGATCGCAGCACAAGACATCCTATTATGCTGGGAACAATTCAATTACCGTTTTACAACATTAGCATAGTTTGTATATTGAAAACTGAGGACGGATCGATGTCAATAAAGCTTCTCGAATAAATCAGACATCAAAAATGAAATATAAATTATATTTAGTTACAATGATCACAATGTATAAGATTTTTACTCTTCATTCGGAAAGTTAGCGCCCTCTACTGTCTCAACAGAGAGAACAAAAATAAAATAATTAAATTTAACTTGGAGGCCAGTACCTACTCTGTATGTATGTATTTATCTAACTTGGTAACATATTTTCCATTATTCGAAATGGTTCATTCAATAACATTATGTGTATATTATGGTTGATGTGTATTAACAGTTAATGTGAGAGATGAAGAGTAATATTCGATTAAGCGGAGAAAAATTGTTGAAATTATCATATTAAGCGGGGAACTTCAACATTGTCTATGTGGGAGAAATTTCGGTGCCGAAGGAGCTTATCCGTTTAGGCGGGGTATCCGTTTATCCGATTGATTGGAGCCGACTGTATATGGCAGCCATGACTTCACACACAACACTGGATGCTCATGCAGAGTCAAGTACACACTTGTGGGACAACTCAGTTACTTCTGTTTGATTAAAACGGTAGCAAATTGCCCGTATTGTCGATAAAAACCAAAATTTTCTTTCCCGTGAAGTTCGTTATAACGGGGTTCTGACTGTACTCAAATCTTAGCTCAGTTCCGAAAAATCTCATGTACCTCCCCCCCCCCTTTCTTGAACATCACAGGTGCAAAATCAATATTATATATTAAGATCTTGATTAAATAAAACAACACACACAATTAATGCATGCGTTATTTTCATTTCGCTTTTGTATTGTTATTGCAATAACGATTGCGCGATTCTAAAATAGTCTTATTATACTCTATTCAGAGCTTTCTCAGGTCTCGACAAAAATGTGCACGAGGCTATTTTCAATTCGTTTCCCGGAGGAAAAAAAGCTCATTATTATGAAGAGTAAGTTGAAACAACTACTTCGATGACAATTTTTCCACTTTAATGGGTCTGTAGAGGAAGCTGGGGGAGAGACTGAATCCGTAAGCTTTAAATACAGTAGTCTCCCTCCTCCCCCCCCTCTCGAATATGTGGGAGTAAGAAGAACAACGTGGACTTCCGTGAGGAATGGCGGAAGCACACGCCTTCGATCCGGCAGTTTGCGCGGTAGAGAGATAGAGAGAATGGCGGGGTCGATCGTCCGGGAGTCCAACAACAGGAGCCGCTTTCCCAGCCCCCCCCCCGCACTCACTGTAGTATAGTGGCGTATATACTACTATACGCCCCGCCACTGCCCCGTTCATTCTCTTCGTCCCCTCGCTCGACTTCCTGTGCATTACTCCACTGCTCCAGCAGAAATTACCTGCACTCCTAGGAATTGGCTCTTTGCCAAGTTCCTCTGCTCTGACATACAACCACACACACGCCCGAGCTTCCTCCTTTCCTCTTTCCGGTAGCCGTTCTGTTCTATTCGAGATCTGCATGTGCGTGTAGTAATAATAAAAGAAAAAATTTTCCATTGCAAGAGGGGTGGGGGGGGGAGATTCTCAGCTACTCCACTGTTTTATATAGTAAGTCAGTTGTGCATTAGGGGATGGAGAAAATGTTTATTTAAATTTGTTTTTTCTACCTTTCGAGCTCTTGATTTTTTTTTTTTTTTGCACTTCTCTCGTGTTTTGAGTGCGCGAGGCAAGTGTATATGTGTATGCAGATATTTTCTCAGGTTATTTAACCCCAAATATGGTCAACCTATGGCCCGCTAGCCAAATATGACCTTTAAAGTCCTGATGCAGTTCGCGACCCCAAGCCTAATTTTGTGAAGATGAGATACATTAAGAGGCACACTTTCAGATCACCCGAATGATACCTGACATATTTATAAATCATATGAGTGACCTGCGGCACAGTTTCAGATCACTTGACTGGCCCGCGGTACAGTTCCAAAGCATTTAAGGCGCCCACCACAATTACAGATGACTTGAGTAATCGGCAATAGAGGTCTATGACACATAAGCGGGACATTTACAAATCACTCAAGTGTCCCGCAGCACAATTATAGATCATTTGAGTGAACTGCGGCACATTTGAATATTATTTGAGTGAACTGCGGCAAATTTGCAGATCATTTTTAAGTGAACTGCAGTACATTTACAGTTCATTTGTGTGAACTGCGGCTCAATTACAGATCATTTGATTGAACTGCGTCACATTTGTAGATCATTTTTGAGTGAGCTGTGGTACATTTACATATTTGAACTGCGACACATTGCAGATCATTTGAGTGAACTGCAGCTCAATTACAGATCACTCACGGACAGATCGTAACTAGCGGCGCGGTTTTAAGATCACTCAATCGAGTGGCTCGCGACGAGTTTTCACACCAGTGAAGTTACCTGCAGTCCCGTGAAGATTGACCACCCCTTGTTTTACCCTATCGATTTGGATCATTGGCTTCAACTTGGTGGATATTGACCATGAGTGATAGATTCTTTTGAAATAATGGGATATATATATATAAATCCGAGATAACGAAGCGAAGAGTTTGGCTTTGAGAATACTTCTGTTTTGCTCTCTTATTTTTATGGGGAAATAGTTGTGTATTACCATGATAAGCGGTATCATCGTGTTTTGTCTTGTCTGGTTCTATGTGACTCATATCTCTGTTGCTGATACGGGGTTGGGGTCTCTTTTTTTTTATTATCGAATCTCATAACTATCGATCGGAGTCTGGTGCGAGTCGTTTTTATTTTGTCAGTGACGCATCGTGATCTCCCTTCATTTTTATTTCCCCCCTCCGCCAACGTCTGTAAAAGCTATGGTCTTGAGAAAATTGCTTTTCCTCTTGTGATATCCATCACGTCATCTACTTGTCTCGTGATTAGCTTTGGCGAGCCACCTACATTAGCTTTCAGTTGGTTTTACCAGTATAATCAGTTTTGAGTTATCCAAAGGAATGTGTTTTTCCCCTCGGTGTCGATGTCCCGCTGTGTTTTTTTTTTAAAAATCTCTTAGGGGTTTCTTAACCTTTTTTCAGCTGTGACCCAAAATCAACAACAATATCAGCTTCGCAGCCCATGGGACTGTTTGTTTTTGAAATTAGTAAAACCAGTGACGCAATAAGTGCATGTGGAACAGGACTCGTGAGTGGATTTGTGCGACTCATCCAGGAAGCCCTTGCGAATCAAGTTTGGGTTGTTGAACCGACAAGCTGGATTGTCGGGTGGAAGAGCTGGGTGTTGGAAAGACAATTGTTGAGCCAGATAGGATGTCACATTGAGCCAGATAGGATGTCACATTGAGCCAGATAGGATGTCACATTGAGCGTTGCTATATAGCTGGATAAAGCATTTTAGAATAGCGAAATCTCAGAAAGTTCATTGTTGGGCTAGATAAGATCAGGGTTTTACCAGGTTCTAGATTGCCATAGTGACTAGAAAATCGGTATTGGTGCCTGAAATTTTTTTTACATCCAATTGAAGTTCAAGAATTGGACAAAATTTTCTGATTTTATGACAGTGCGTCTTTTTTAATAAGGATACGGGGCATTAAGCTGCGGAAAAGTCGAGAAATATTACTTGGGGCCATTTTTCTTGAGCAAAAACAATGCTCGGCTCCTAAGAAATTTGGCTGACACTTCAATTTTCCGAACTCTGGATAAAATGTCACGTTGAGTATCGTTGAGCTGGACAGGGTGGCTCATTAACCATTCTTGGCGAGCTGGACAGGTTGTCTCATTCAGCATTCTTGGCTGCATGTGGAAAAGAGCATTGTTCGACTAGATGGGATGTCAAGTTGAGCATTGTTGTGTGAATTTGCTGCATAGGATGTCTCATTCAGTATTGCTTTCGAGCTTCATGTTGAGTTGAACGCTGGTGATGTGATGGGTCACACGTCGCGTAGAACATTATTAAAAATCGCAATCGGACCCACACATTCCATACAGTAAGATTTCAAACTGTATATATAAGATTACTCTCCATCTATGCATTCATTTATACACGATCGCAATACAAATCCAGACAACAATCTTCTCCAGGTTGAAACGACAGTTTTCCGATGGGTACATTTTGCCAAAAACTATTCCAGAACAATGCATTTCTCTCGACAAAAAGTGATTAGAGTCTCTACAGCGGGTTTTGAATCTTCCTCATTTTTAAATGAAAGTGCCTGGAATTTTTGTTTTTGCAAATTAAAAATGTTCCGCGCTCGGATAAAAATAATTTCGTGTCACGTTTTAAAGTATTCAATTTTATATAAAAGCTAATTCATCGTTTAGATATGGTTTTTCATTTTTTTTTTTAAATCGCATTGCCGTTTGAAGAGTTTTCATAATGATAAGCAGTTATTGCCAGCATAAAAAAACCTGTTCTCGCATCCACAAAAAAAAAAAAAAAATTACGTGTAAAAATGCTCTTTGCATCTGTTTTTCAAAAAAGAATCTGAGAACGAAAAGACTTACACGCTGTGCTAATAACTCTAAAGAAAAAGAAAAATATATAATAAAATGAAGGTTCTCTCTCTTCTCTAATCTCGTGTGTGTGCCTAGTACGCTAATGATTCCGCTCACGCCCTGTTAATGGTTCCCAGTCGAGGAGGAGAAGTTATATACAAGTTCAGTGAAAAGAGACTTACATACAAATAAATGTTAGCGTTGTATTAAAATGACCGTGTATGTCCTCTTCTTTCTCAATACTCTAACCTTTGACTGAAAGCACTTTTTATAATAGTACTACTATATCAAAGCCCATTAGCATATCTTTTTTGCTCTAAGGTTTTCTTTTGGTCTTTTTATTCAACCAAAAGAGTTGGAAGACGAGGTTGGTTAGTGGGTAAATGGCAATGCAAATTCTTGTACCAGGTTGAATGTGTGCTTAGAGATTGCTGACGACTGATTCCTTTTTTTTCTTCCCCCCACCTCTTTTAATCCGTTTCTTTTATATAAAGGGCGTTCGTGAAGGTCTTTTTCCTTTTTTTTTGTGCTTTTCTGTGTATTGAAATGTCGATGGTTTCAACACCAGTGAACACTACGTATTCACGGAGCGACTGTTAAACGGACAATCGAATAACATGCGGGTGAATGCTAAAGTACATGTTAGGACTTTCCTTTGCAGTATAGTAGCAGGTTTTATATCTGAATGCTAGCCAATCTCTCCGTTGTAAAGTCTCGTCACAGAGAGCATTAGGCCTACGATACAAATATTTCAATCATTACACTTTACTCATAGTTTGAAAAGTAGGTGGCAGCACTAAAAATTCCCACAGGTAACTATAAACACCTTAATTAGTCTTTTAGGTACACGTGCACACTTCCAGGACAATTTATTCGGCAGTATGAGTGCTCGGTTTCAAAGGAAGCAGCTCGGTTCTCACTGCTACGAGTTTGTTCGTAAGTTGATATTTTTTCTTTGTGCATTATTTGATGCATTTTGCCACGACGTTGGAAATATCTTCCGCGTTGTGGTTCCGTGAATAGAAAAAATTTCCGAATAATTTTCAGTGATGTTCACATTAACCCGAAGAAATAGTCATTTGTGTGAGTCACGTCTTGAACACCCGAAATTTTGTTGAGTGCTATTGAAAAACACTGTACATTTGAGGATATCACTTCCAACAGATCAAGCAAATCCCCACCTACTTCTGTTATTCTTTCGACTACAATACGTCTCGGCATAAAAAATGAGAAATGCTCGTACATATTTTAGACATATTTTCTGAAGCATTCATCCTTCATTTCTTAAAGAAACGTCGCTAAAAAAGCTTGGAATTCTCCGCGAATATGTTGCTGATTTCATATCGTCTCTTTCACACACACACACCCCCCCCCCTCCCTCGTGCCAAAAGCATCAATGCACAAATTTCTAAAACATGGAAGTGACGTTTGAATGTATACTCGACCCATGTTACTCTGAGTGTCGTTTCCCTAAAATGCTTTGCAAAATTCGTTTCAATGGGAGTTAAACATTCGTGTGCCTGACAAAACTTGGTTGGATCCCTTATTTTTTTTTTTGCTATCTATCTGATAAACCCAAAAAGTGAAAATTTTCACGTTCCATGCTTCTGCCACAAGGGTGACGACATATGTAGCGGTTCTTACTGCTAATTCATTCGGATTGATAATTTTTTGACGCAACTCCTATTTGTACAGGATGAATCGGCTAAACTTATGTGACTGGCAAATAACGAGTAATTGCGAAAAGTTAACATTTTTGCATTTTTTTCTAGATTTTTTGAAGATTCACAAATCCACATACTTGTGGGATCCATGCTGATTCCAGTTGCTTCTAGAATTCACTCAAAGGGAATAGGAATGACCTCTGATTTCGCTGTAGTATAACTTAGACCGGGATTACACTACAAAAATTTGATAAAAAATACCTTTTTTTACAAAACATGAAAAATTCAACCAATAAGCGTATCGGTTACGTCCGAGCGAATGTAACTGATGCGCTTATTGGCTGCATTTTTCAACTTTTGTAAAAGATATTTTACCAAACTTTTATAGTGTAATCCCAACTTTAATCAAATTTTTCATCTTGCAAGTGTAGATACGTGAGAAAATGAAGAGCAAGAAACGTCTTGATAAACTGATGACCTCAACCTTTGACCTCATTTCGGCAAGGAAAACGCTCAAGAGTAGTTACATACAGTATGCATATGAAGTACGATTTTCGAAAATGGCTGTAATCGTCACCATTCCACCCTCAAGAGCATTTTGTGACGAAAGCGCTGCCATAACGTTCCTCTTAATCTTCGAGCACTTATGGCAGGAGGGGACGGGGCAACTCTTCTTAACACTCTGATATCAAGCATGTAATAATGTGTTCGTGCATATATATGTCCATAAAAGAGGGTGAAAGCTTTGGGGGGGGGGGGAGGATAACATCAGAATATGCTCCACAAAAACCGACTGACTTCGTGAGGAACAAAAAAAAAACCCTATAAGTATATACGTAAAGTGTCCGTTTTACGCGAGCAGCAGCTGCGTATAGTAGTACTACGTATAGCGGCGCATTGAGAGTGGAATGCGAATTATAGCGGGAAAGAAAGTTTATGGTAATAAAGAGATGGCCGTAAAGCTATTTCCTTTTGCACACGAGAGCAGGCAAAATGAAAAAAAAATGGAGTCGGTTCTTTTTATTACGCTCGTAAAAATATTTAAACGGAGTGTATTTGATACCTCTATTTAGCATGTTCAAAAAATAGTGTTTGGGGGGGGGGGGTAGGGTTGTGTGCAGTCGAATATTAATTAGCGAGCGCGATTATTGAGTGTAGGCCGGAATTTCCCGCTCGTTAATACAGATTCTGAGGCTGTTAATCTTTCCGAGTCCATTATCGGGATGGATTTTCTACTAATATGATTGAATTGGTTTGGGTTTTTTTCCACCCCCGTTTGTTAGTCGTGTGCACTGAAATTGGTTAACGGCGTGTCGTAAATTCTGAACATATATTGGACCGAAATAATTAAGAAATATTTGTGTGTAATCTCTGTAACGAGGGTTACCTCTATGTTCTGATGAGCACGGAAGGACCATTCAAACGATTTTGTGATTTGTTGACTGTTAGAGGATTGCAATTACAATTCAATTAGATAAATCGGGGGAACCATTCAATTCTCAAGTTGCTCTAAAGGTGCGTCTGTACATGCTTTCTCACTTTCACCGTGGGGGTAGTAAATAGATTCTCTTAACTTTAGATTTTCTTTTCTTTTTTTCTGCGCCTGCGCAGCCACGATACTATTGATATGAATACGTTCATTGGTTTTATGTTAAAGAATGATTGCTGTGTCTGGCACGACACGGTGAGTGTTTGTAGATGTGAATCCACCCTGAGGGTACGTACATAGTGTACGCTGATTTCCGATTTTGCAAATTTGTAACGGCGGGGATTCGCAGAATCGGAAACGAGCTTACAACATGTTCGCACCCTAACTTCTGCTGTTCTTTTTCTTTGACGTGAATACTACTTTTGAATAATCTGACGATACTGGAAGCATTCCCAAGAAAGTTGCGTTACGAAATTATTCGAACGCTCGTATCTCTGGGAGTACGCAACGGAAGGCAAATGTAATGGTATTGTCCGATGCACATTGGAAATGTGCGGTCACCAGGCCCGCTACCCTGATTCGTGACTTTGCGGGGGGGGGGGATTTTGGAATAAGGTATCAAGTTCGGATATTCAAGCAACGTAGAATTTTTACGAATGTCTCTAGACCAGCGGTTCTCAACTTGGCCCCTTGTGGTCCCTGAGGCATTCAGGGAATCCCACAAGTGATAATCAAATGAAAGGGGAGCCACAGAGAACTGTGAAACAACGAAGCTTTCAATTGAAATACGGTGGGAAAAAATGCATCCACTTTCACAATCCAGCAGAGCTGCCCATAATACCATGGCCATCTCAACTCTAGGTCCTATGTGGGCATAACCCGGGGCTTCATATCTATGGGGGGGTGGGGGGCTGCACGATGAGATCTAATACTATAATTTTCAATGCAAATATGCAAACTTTTTACTTTCAGAACTGAGGCTGGGAGGGGCAGAACATTTTTTTTGCTCGGGGAAACCACGATATTGATATAGCCGTGCATAACACCCCCCCCCCCCACAAGAAGGAATAGCCCATGGAACTGAGATCTCTGAGGTCTATCGTGGAACTAGAGTGACGTGTTAGGAGAAACGATTTATTGTGCAGGTTCATTGGATCATCCCATACTTTATAGACACACATTTTTTTCCGTATAATTTCCCTCTTGGGAAGTATGATCACCTACCTCCTAGATTGATATTATCTATGAAATTTTTATTCATTATAAATTTAGTTTTCATTAAATTCAATTCGATAAGTAGAAAATGTCTCTCCTTTGAATTAGGGTAGGGGGGCCCTGGATAAAACGGGAGGGCGGAGACTAGAAGAGAATATGGTCAAAAGGGGGTGGCCATGGACTGAAAAATATTCAGAAACACTCTGTGCTACACTTCTAAAAGGATGGTAAGGGTGAATCAGAAGTTGTGTGAAGGTGTAGATTTTTTCTTCCCGTTTGTATGAAGAATAGAATTTTCGGGGCGTTCAGACTGATGAGGTAAATTTAATGGCACCTTGTGTGTGTGTGTAGTTTCGGACGAGGCTAATCACGTATCAGAAAATATTAGGCAACCTCAGAGCAGTTGATTTTCGAATCATTTACTTCGGAGGGAAGGAAGTTAGTTACTTTGCTCCAGTTGTGAGCTAGTGATATGTGTTTGTACATGAAGATTGTGTGGCTAGAGTGAGGACTAGTGAAGTGCAAGCATGTGGGGGGGGGGGGGGGGGCCTGAAGAAGTGATCCCGCGGCACGCAATCGTTTGGAATCGAGCTCCAGGCTACGCCGCTGAGCTCTATCTCATGTGGTTAAAGGAGCGTGGGGTGGGAAAAAGAGGAGCTGATATTCTTGTGGCTGGAAGTTGGCTGGTTGGTGGCAGAGGCTGCGGCAGTGAGTTTATAATGCAAATGGGATTTTGATGAGTGGCTGTCCGTTGGTTGATTGCTCTTGTGGAAAGAGGGGGGGGGGGGGAGTTTCTTGTGTTGTTGTTGTGGAGAGATTAGTATGGGAAAGGGGGTCAGAGTTTGTGAGGAGTATGTCGTTTGGCCTTTTTCCCATTCTTGAAGCTTCATAGGGTATCATTGGATGCTTGGTGAAAGTATAAGTATTTTCAGATGTTGCCTTTTCTACTGCAATTTTACTGCTGCTGTAAAATCAATAACGCTTTCTGGTCGTTTATAAGGATTCTGAATAATATCGATGGCATTCATTTCGCTGTAGAGGAAATATCGTCATATGCTGAGCTAGTCAACGGAGGTTGTATGTCACCAGGGCTTGACAAATCCCTGGAGCTAGGTCACCATTGTGACCATAAAATTGGAATTGGTGGCTAAAATATTTCACGTGTGATTGAGATCACTGAGCCTGAGGACTAACAAACTTTTTAGAATGCACTTCGTAAACATTCTTCTTAGGATCTTATAACAAATTATATAGTACATGCAGGAATGAGCTGTATCCCTAACGTGAATTTTTTCTGAGTAGTGTCTCTTAAAATATATATGTATTTATCCCCTAGGTTGCAGGAATAATGTGTAGAAATGCTTCGCTCTCAAAACGAAAGTATTTAAAAAATTTCCTTTTTTCCTCATGTGTCTTTTGTGAATGATAGATGTCGCTCATACTTGCAAATACAGTGAGACAGTAAAGCCTATCTAAGACGAACCCTGTATGAGACGGAAGCCTGTCTTCGACAGAATAAAAAAATAGTCCTTGCATTGATTAATGCTCTTATGTGCACCTTTATAAAACAGAAATCTACGTAATAGAGTTATATTTGTTTGTCTCCGTTCCGTTTCGTACAGGTTTCACTGTATGATACGATCGATAAAAGGTACGATACAGAGAAACTGTGTTTGAACCCACAATAAACGATGAAATAGAGCTCTGTGGGGCAGGCAGGCACTCTACCACTACTCAACAATCTACATCCATCCTATATAGTACAAGCAAAATTATTAGAAAGTAGGGGAAAAATCTAGAATGCGTACGCCATCTATACGTCATTTGAAGAACTTCATGTTAAAAAAGGAAAAAATTCGGATCATCACAGGATGATTGAGCAGGCTACTACGCTGATCATCTGTGGACGAGGAGCATTGTGAGAGTTAAAAACTGCTGTTATATATTTTTTTCAAATTCGTTACCTGCTTGTATTTATTATGCGTGCCAACTCGTCTATTACCACGTTAAGTGTCACCAAGTCCCAGAACAGTAGGAAAAGTAAAAAAAAAAAATTGTTTTGGATTTTTTTTCCTCTAGAAGCAAAAACATTATTGGTTCGTAACAAATTTTTGTGGCGCCTAATTTTTTTTTTTCGACTTATTAATCCCAGTAGGTACAAGCAGACCTGCCAACTCTCCGGATTTAGGCGGGAGACTCCGGATTTTTCATCCTTCCTCCTGGTCTCCGGATTTTGGCAGAAAATTGAATTTTACGCGAGCTTTCACGTTGTCGTGACGTCAATGACTGCCGTCGTCGTTTGGAAAAACACCCATAGAGGACAGCCGTGGTCATTTCCATCGAGCAACCGGAAAAAAAAAGTCTTGGTGACCGCATTTAAGCAACTAGGCAAAGACGTGACTTTGTTTACGTAGAATTTATGGGCAATCATTTATCAGTGGGTAATCCCTTGGTTGCCGAAATTCCTGTATAATCATTATTGTATTCCATTAACAGCCGTGCGGTTTAGTTTTTTAATTGTTCCCTCTGATTATATGTCTTCAGAAAGAAAATGCAAAAGTTTTAAGCTATATAAAGCTAAATATAAAGCTTTTAAGAGTTCATATCCCCAAGATTATCTATCACTGATAGCATCCACGAAAGGAAACACTTATGTTTTATGAACAGTATATAGATTTTCTACTCTGCATGGAAAAACTGACATGAAATTATATTCGGCTCGGGGACAATGCTGAACCTGCTTTGGAAAGGGGGGGGGGGGAGAAATGAAACGTTTTCTCAACTAATAATTTTTTTTTAATTTTTTCAAAAACCCCCCTTTTTTTTGATAGTCTGAGTCCGGGGGGTACCCCCCCCCCCCCTCGGGAGAATCTCCGAATTTCTGGATTCCAAAAGTTGGCACGTCTGTACAAGGCATCCCTCGTACCGGAGAATATCTTAATAGATGTGATTTTCAAATGGTGTCCCACTGTCCCCCCCCCTCCACGAACCAGGCTTTGGTTAATAGGGTTGCAATGAAGCTTCGCATTGGTGAGGAGAGAGTAAAGAAAACGGACGAAATATCTCGTCCTTGAGGGATTGATTGTCACGAGCGTAAAAATTTTGAAAATCTCAACTTTGAATCGCCCCTGATATACTTTAGCAACAACGAATACCATAGAAATTATGCCCACATGATGCACCATTACCATCATGTGGCCTTGGCGAACATCAAAATACAGCATGTAATGCAGTGGTTCGGCCTCTTTCAGAGGTTACGTGAATGCTTCTTCCCCCCGAATCGAAGTCGGAAGCACTACTCTACGCCCTTGTGCATACGGTTTATAAGATGTAATTATGATTCCTCTCCGTGAAGATAATTAAAGCAATAATTTAAGACTGTAATAGCGTAATTAAATGCGAAATCAACAATTCCACCAGGCAATTAAAGTTCGTCGTCTGAGGAGAGTGTTGAGCAGCAGCAGCTCTTTGGGAGAAATTGCCTCATTCCCCTGGCTCCTTGCCATTTATTCTCTTTTCTCGTCTTTTCGTTTACCATTCTGTCTTTATAAATGGAGTGAATGTTTGTTGCTTCTCTCTCACTTATAATACGTGAGTAATAATATTTACTCACCGTACATATGTGAGGAAAAACTACGTGATGAGAGGATGGAAGAACGAGAGTTTCCACATCCTGAATATTGTGTTCCTTCTAATTAGAATAAGTTTTTTAAAAAGTGTCATTTTCATCAAAATTCCGAATAATGTTTTAATGATGCAGGAAATTTTCACATTTTTTTAAATATACATTTGGTGTTGCGTGAGGTGCTTAAAATATCCGACTACGTTGAAAACGTCATTTTGGAAGAAAATATGGATTTTCATTTTTTTTAAAATATTTTTTATAAAAGCCCTATTTGTTGTGATTCCGAAACGGGACTTATTTTGTTTATATGACGCTTAGAATTAAAGTTATATTCACTTTAGTGTTGCGTTTTTACATACAAGTAATACGCGAATAAAGACACTAAACGTGTTTTACGAAGAATGCTATTTTTGACATTTTACTTGACTTTGTGACATGATTTGTAAAACTTGGTTCATTGCATCCTTACGAAATTTTAATGTGATATTTCGCTATATATTGTTGAGGTTATGAACCAAAATCTAAGGTCTATCACATATATTTTTTGAATTACAGTGTTTTATAGACAAAATTTAGGATGAAATTTCAAAAAATTCACACGTACTTAAACATATTTTGATGTAACTTATCATGCAATCCTTTAAATCTTGGTTCATAACCTGCAACATTACTAGCTAAATGCACTGTGAAAATCACAAAGCATTTCATCAATAAAATTTTTTGCAATCGTGTTTCGAATATCACATGAATTTTGCCTAAAATTTGACATAAAAACGACTTTTTCATAGAAAATATAATGGACCAAAATTTGTCACTGTTTTCACTATTTCGAGACACTTTCTATCAAAAAATGTATTTAAAGTTCACTCCAGAACCATTTTGAAGAAAAGTGAGAAGAAAGGTAGTCGGATACCTTAAGATGGTGGATCCAGGTGCATATTTTTACGCCTGGAAATATTTGATGGAATTTCGAGGCAAAATTCTTATTTCAACTGTTTTTACCCAGGGGTTCTAAAACTTTCTCCATCCGCGACTTCCCAGAATAGTTTAGAAAAGAATAACTTTATAGCACTTAACGGGCACAATACAGCTCGCGACGGCCTCTGATAGAGGTTGGCGATACTGGTTAAGCGTCGCTGCACACACTTTGAGAACCACTGGCTTTTACCAGAGTTTTTTTCTTTTTTTTTAATACAAGATATGCAGAAGACTGGATGTTGTGAAGATATTTATTATTTGAGATGTTAATTTTTTAAGGAAGGAAAAAACTCATCTCTGCCTCTACCGGGAGTCGAACCCGGGTCGAGCCCTCTGGTGGCTCGTCGTCCTATGAGCTATTAGCTGATCGGTTTCACCGTCCATTGCACGGTTCCGTTCGGCATATATACGCTCTAGCGAAGGAAAATCTCTATCTCCTCTGTAGCTTAGTGGTCAGAGCACTCGTCCGGCAATCGAGGGACCCGGGTTCGACTCCCGGTAGAGGCAGAGATGAGTTTTTTCCTTCCTTAAAAAATTAACATCTCAAATAATAAATATCTTCACAACATCCAGTCTTCTGTATATCTTGTATTAACAAGTGGAGAGCGACATTCATGTCATACATGTCATATTTTTTTTTAATACCAAAACACAATGTGACATGTACAGGTTTCACGGTGGCCTTGAAAGTCAGGGGAATGAATATTTATTTGGGAAGTGTCACTGAAGTATGCAAATGTATTTGATAAAAAGTCACGGAAAAAATCTGAGTTAATGAGGGAAATTTCTGAGTTTTGGTCAGAGAATGTCTGGGAGAAAGTGATGATCAAGCAGATTTTGCTGAGAACTCTGCGAGTACGTAAATTGGTACACTACAAACGGGATTTTTCGGATATAGTTCTCATTTGGATATTGTCCTCAGAAACCCTGAATCCTGGTGCGATCACATTAAGCGGCGTGGACTGTATTCGACTTTTATATAAATTGCCGCAGACAAGGCAAAAGGCTCCCTCTTCTGTCAAAAGTCTTAACTAATGTATTTTGTGCCGGAAAAAAAATCCTTTCTGAAAATAACTTTTGTAAACCGTATTCGAATTTTATGAGCTTTTAAATTATTTACGAATATATGGGACATCTTGTATGTATGAACCAATACCTAACCGAAAAATATGAGACGGCGTAATGACATGTTCTGAAAAATGTCGCCGAAATGGAATGAATATGCCTCTTCGGTGATGCGTCACCGCACATCGTTTTTCAATTTCCATTTATTCTAGATTTAATTTTCTATATTTCTGTTCGAATCAATTTTTGAAAATTTTCATTGACGTTTACCTTCGTGGATTTTCCTTTCAAGGGGGGAAGGAGGAAAAAAAATTCTCTCTCTTCTTGAATAGAAAATTTCCCACGAGAGCCAATAATTCAAAAGCCATTCAGCAGCAACGTCATTACCTTCCTATATTTCGAGGGCCAACTCCTCTCACAACACGGTAACCCTTATTAACGTCTAAAGAGGAGACATTACACGCGCGGCGTGTTGAATGGAAGAATGTTTAATTTCACTTATGGGGGGTGAAAAAGCATATATTTTTGTCTCCTCCATATTCATCACAATGACGCGCACCACGAAGGAGTGTTAACTCCCATCTTGTTATGGCGGTGGCGCAAAAATTTTTTTTTCTTTCTCCCATTTATGTCTGCAATTTGCCATTGGGAGGCTTTTTAATATTTAATTATTCCTCACACACACAGTGGCGGGGTTTTCTCTCTCTCTTTTTACAGACTTCGTTAGCTCATCAGTTTTTCCAGGTTATTTCCTTTTTTTTCCTTTCCCGGGGTGGGATGAAAAGGAGGGAAAAACACTTCAATTTCCAGTGGAGTCAGAGCCGTGGCTGTGTGTGTGTGTGTGTGTTTTTCTCTCCTATGTAGAGTGTTTTGCTACATTATTGAATTGCTTCAGCTGTTGTTCATCAGGTTATTTCTATGAAGAATGCATTTTAACTGTGAGAAATTGAAGGTGGTTGTCATCTGCAAATTTTTCTTTTGTGGCGTAAAACTTTCACGATGCCAAGGAATGAACTGTGCTTTTAATTTTTGAAATAACGTGATCCTCACGAATTCCCGAGAGATCTATATGATTCGTCCAGGAAATTTGTTAATTCCATTTTCTGTCGCTCTTCGAACAATGAGTGCCTCAGCTGTCTATTAATGTGAAATTCATGCCGGGGTGTGGGGGCGTCCATAAGATCTACTCTACATATGATGGGGTAAATGAAATGGACCTCTTGGAGTGGTTTCAAGGATCCGTGAGCTTGGAGAGGAAAATAATATATGTTTTTCACTCTTATGTGTTGAATATTATTCTGTGATGCAACTGTTCCCAAACTTTTCAGGTCGCGGAGCACTCTTTTGGCGAAAAGCTCACCGTGGAGCAGTAGTGTTTGTTCACCTAGCATTCAACGACCTAAACACATAGGATAAGCAATTTTGAAGCATTACGTAGTGCAAATGATCTTTTAATGCAGGGTTGGCCAACCTTTTCCTGAACTGTAGCAGTTTAAAAAATATTCACGCTCCCGCTTGAAAAAATGTTTCATGCAGACCATACGTCCTGCTTTTACAGGATGCAGTGCCTTCGAACAGGTCATTTGTGGCTGGCTATCTTTTTCCATAAAAAAAGTTCGTTTTGTCGCCTTTTCCAGCAAAATTGTTTTGGTTTTTCAATCACATTCGATTCCCATAATGCAAATCGTGCAGATGCATCGATAGCTCATTTTATATGCAATATGTTGCGCATAAGCATCGCAATCCTGAGGCTTAGAATATAGCTCCCCTATAATTCACGAATATACAATCGATCCATGGGATGCCCTTGAATTTGAACACATGAGACGAGACGTCTAGCAACCTTTCCCCCCCCCCCAAATCTTTAATTCTCCCTTGACGCTTTTGTTTTCACAAATTAATAGCGAAACCAAAATATATTTAATAAAAGTTATCTACAAGGCTGTCCCAATGCATGGGGGCCGGCAGGGGGCTTCGTGATAATGCGACTGGTACTATGATTTTCGAAAGCAAGTATAGTAATCGGTAAGTATGCCCTCCCTCCCCGAAGAGGGACCCCAGACCGGGATGTTTGGCAGACACCCAACTAAATTTCTCACGGACGAGCCCTTTTATATTGAATTTATAACTTGAAAAAGCAAGAAAATGGTGGTAATTGTCTCGGGCCCAAGGGCTGAATCCCTGTCAGTCCCAGTCTTGTTGGGACCATGTCGATAGGAGATACCGGGCCCGTACATAGCTCGAAGTTATGTTCTCTGCCCGGGGATCGATCGGGCTACTCGGACGGTTGTGCTTATCTCAAGGTTCTTCAACGTGTTTTCGTTTGAATGTAATGAAAAAGTTGACCACATTCTCTTTTTTTCTTTTAAATTCCTACCATACTAAATATAGGTTTGGTGACGTAATTGATAAGAAAAAGATTGTTCACACAGAGAAATCAGGGAATTTCTTCAATATTTTGAAGGGAAACGTCACGTGCTACTATGGCGTGCCGCGGTTGTCCACCTAACGTTGTTGTTACACTACTCGTTCATGTCTGAGTATCTGAACGTGAGGGACGGGGTTGCGATGTTCACTTTGTGTTTGCAGCGAAGGGTGGCTGGTAAGCATAGGAATTCTAAGGTACAATTTCAGCTGCACGTGAATATAAACATTTATCAGATAAAATTCAGTATTGATAATCTTCCCCCTCGTTTAGTGAAAATTGGGGAGACGTTAAAGTTTTCATGTTCTCCAATCAACAGTGATCAATTAGCACCTACTAGAGATAGGCCTTCGCACGCGGCTTGTGACGTGGATAAGTAGTCCATTTTCCCTTAGAATATTCGGGGGGGGGGGAATTCCCTGCTCGTGCCAGTTGCATCATTGTGCGGAAAAGAAATTATTGGGCTCAGAATTGGCGATTTCTATGCCCCACATCCAATCACTGTGCGATTCGTGAGTCAATCGAGACGATTCTACGCCAAAATGAGAAGAAACGAAATAGGATGCTGTGTTTCAAAATGCGGCAAACTTGCTAGGTAGTCTGTATGACGTTTATGGCAAACAGTGCAGAGACATTCTATCTCTAGGAGGTGCTGGATCAATACGTGAAAATTTTGTGCTATTTTTTTTCCTACCGAAAGAAATTTACTTCATAACTTTCTTCCATAAGGACGCAATTCATCGCGATATTGTTTATTAATTCTGTTCATTTTTATACCGCTTTTTACGTGAAAACATTCCCAAATCTTACAAGTGTCAGTTTATTCTAAAGAGGTTCCACAGAGGAAATCAAAATATTTTTTTGTAAACCGTCAAAGACGTTGAAATAATCTTGATTCTTGCATATGATCCACTAATTCGAAAAATCGGACCAGATCTAAAAAAAAGAGAAATGATCAATAATAAATAAAATTTGAAGCAAATAGTTGTCAGTTTATTTCGAAATTCTCGAGCAGCGCCTCCCCCCCCCCCCCCCCCCACCAGGATGAAGTTCTCTTATCTGAGAATGTTAGTGAGAAGTGTGCTAGCCGACTGTTCAATAAGTTTCTGGAGCAGTGAAGGTTGCATTTTCAAATGCACCAATAGCAGTACAGTGTGAATTTTTTATACTTTGAAAAATTATTTATTTTCTAACTCTTCGCGGAGCACCAAGAAATCCTTGACGGAGCACAGTTTGGGAACCTCAGCTGCTCTCTGGTCGTTTCGTCCTATTAATATGTAGGGTCCGTGGAACCCAAAAAGGACATGAATCTGCTTTCGAGTTTTTGTAGCTAAGATCCGAACAAACGAAAGTAACATTCAGGGGTAGCTCGAGCTTACCTGCCTCCCGGGCGCGAATCCTCATGTGCCGCCCCTGGAGGTGGCCCTGGCGGAAGGCTGACAGGGCTCCAATCTTGGGGAACAGCGAGATAAATCTGTGTTTGTTTTTTTTTCCAGAAGAAAGAAACAAACTATTAAGCGTGCAAAATTTTCGCGCCCATACGTCCCACTTTTAAATGATTGTTTCTTTTTTGGTCCAGTACTATTTTATCGAATTTACCTTTTTCCTTCATTTGCCCGTTCTGGACAAAATACTACGTGAGGGAACCAAAATGCACACTTGCCCGCTATAGAGTAGATACAGGGGCGAACGTACTTGGGCCGTGCGAGCCATTGCGGCCGTACGCGGCTTCGCTCAAGAAGGGGTGATAAATCCGAGGTGGATGGGGAGAAAAAGTTTCATTGATTTGGAAAAAAAAACCCAAGAAAATTATTTCTGTCCGCTCTGGAGGTGCACCAAATTCGAGATAAAAGGTAAAAAAAAAACGTTTTCAACTTTTTTTTTTTTAGGTTAAGTGATGGTGGGCTGACTCGGATCCTGCTTGGGACTATCTTATCATTTTTTCGCACTATAACTTCACTGTAGCAGGCCCCCCATGAAAAATATGGTTTGGAAGCCCGCGAAAGACTCTAGGGGCCCTGAAGCAGGATGTGTGGGCCATGGGGGGGGGGATAAGCAGGAAACGCAAAAAATAAGTCCCGCACGGATGGAGATTCTGTCTCAACCACCCCTGGTAAATTACTTTGTTGTTTCTGGTACCATGGTCCCAGGCTCTGTCTATTCAAACCCCCCCCCCCCCAACAGTTTTCTCAACATCTCTGTTGCTGAGGGATGGCTCAAAAGTGTGAAGTGAATTTTTAGTGTGAAAATTTTTTTTAAATTTTGGACTCAAGTCTAACTCACGTCTACACTGCCGCTCTTGCCGCCTCGGTGAACTGCACCCCTTGCACTCCCGCTTAAGCCGCCCTGGTAACATGTTGACAGATTGTAGCTATGGGATGGGTGGGGTGGCGCAGAACCTTCAATCCTTTCAGTGCTAAAGCATCCTGTACGATGCTCTGAACGTTTCAACCGGCATCATCGTCACAAAATCATTCAATGTATAAGTTGCAAGAAGCTATCGTGAGTAGCATGTTTATGACGAGCCTCAAGGATGGCATCCTATTCTCAAGAATACTGGAATATCTCTGAATAATGATATCGGTGACTTTCTCTGAAGTGGTACAAATGCATACTGGCTACCTCATGGATTGTTTCGTTTCCTCCACACCACTTAATAAATCCATTCGAATGAGTTACATTTGATCGTCCTTATTATCTCGTGCGAAATATATCAGAATTCACGTATCACTTACATCAAGTCTCAAATGACTGTATACTTGCATAATAAATGGCGGTATCTTGATAGATATTTCGTTGTGTGGAAAGTTCTTGAACCCGCAGTATTTATTTCCCTCTTTTTCATTTTTTTATGGTGCGTGATTGCATAAACAGATCGTATACTGCATAAATAGGCCATAACGTAAGAGAGAACCTCATGTGCATCTCGTCAAGGCTAGACATCATAGAGAGAGAGAAATAGATTGGTGTAGTTATACAACACAAACTATGCGTGGTAATACTCGTAAGGTGTCTCAGGTTCCAACAAACATCATTTGATCCCGTTGGCCTCTCGCTTCCCATGATTAAAGGTTTGCTGAAAACATATATTTTATTCATATACGTATATGTGTATGTTTTTTTGTTTTTTTTATTATTATTTTCGTTCCCCGCTCGCCAGATTCCGGATATAATCCGAGCTATCGGATTTTCCTCCCGACTTCCGAGCGGAAATGAGATCGTGCCTGGCAACTAGAAGAGAAGAAACCAACTGATGTCTTGTTATACAGATATTTTTTCTTTTCTTTTGGACATTCTTCTTGCAATCAATGATGTCTTTGCGCTCGGATTCTTCTTTAGGCGATTGGCAGGTCTCATTTGCTCCTAGAGCGCAGGCACGAACTTATTCCATGATTTCTTGTGTCTCTTTCTTTGCTAGGAGACTGAAAATAATTTATGTGCTGTTGGGGGGGGGGGCAAAATTCTCCAGTTATTATTGGAATCTTTGGTCATTGTCTTCAAGAGGGCCTATTGGAAAAAAAAAATTATATCGGGTTGCATGGAGCAGTGTTTTTCAACCGCCAGGCCGAGCCGTAAGTGACTCATTTCATTTCGCTCTTTGTGTATGACCGGTCCTCCTCCTCACAAAAAAATAAACCGCGCCATGAGCTTTCAAAAGTTGAGAACCACTGGTATAGAGGACTTTGGACTATTAAGGAATTAGTGGCAGATTCATGTCCGGGAAATGTAGTGACAATAATTCACTGACGGAGAATTTGGCGGCAACAATTCTCGCTGATGATGAAATTTAGCCTCAACAATTCTCGCTGACCGAAACGACTACATACAGAGAATTTAACAACGGCAGTTCACTGACAGAGAATTCAGCGACGATAGTTCACTGACAGATGATTCAGCGACACCAGTTCTCGCTGCTGGTGAATTTTGCTTCAACTATTCTCTGTAGGTAAAGTATGGCCAGTCAATGCAACGTCAATTCAACGATTCTCGCTGATGGATCAATTCCCTGACAGAAAACACAGCAACCAGAAATTAGCAGCAAAACATTTCAATTAGACATCTGAACTATGTCCCGGAAAATGTTTTCTAAAGCATTTGATGAACTCGAAGAATTCGTCGTTTTATCTTCTAACATAGAAGGGACGAATGGTTGGATTTAAAAAAAATATGTATATATTGGAAGGTATGTTACGGAAATTTTATTTCAGTATGTATTGTGGATGTGCTGCTTTCAAGGAAAACGATTGATGGACCTGCTCCAATTTTTGATATTTACTACTCAAGTGTGACTACATTTTCACTTCTACCGTTGCTACTTGAAAAGTTATCGTGAACAAGGCTTTAAACACTTTTTCCCCCTTTGGTGTCCCGTATTGTTTTTAGTGCCACATGTCGTCTCTGCTTTTTATCGTGACCCTCTTGTTCCGCGACGTCACGAAGGAACAGAGTGGTCCTTTGTCATCGGCCTTCAAGAGGGTAGGCGTTCATTCTCCTCTCCTCAGTTCTATCTGGTGGCATATCAAGGCAGTCCGGAATTTTTCAGATTGCTGTATACAATAGTTTTATAACAAAGGAATCTTGTGTATTTCGGGGGAGGGGGGGGGGAAGACCGTGGCTCGAGTGGAGTCGGCCATTCGACCTCGTATGCATTTGTTATGCGCCTGTAATCTCTATGCATTTCTAGATTTCGAGAGTTTGACGACGTGTCCCCCTTTATCGAACGCAATATGCAGTGTGAATAATAGGTTCTTGGTATTGTATTACGTTGCTTAGTGTTGTTGCATTTTTTACGTTGACGTCACATCCGGCTTCTCGAGATACAATGAAGCAAACAAATACATATATCATCTTGCTATAAGGACCTTTCAAATGAGTGCACGTGATGGCACTGGCCATAGAAGATAGTCTGGTCAAACAGCTTTGGTCCATAAAATGTCATAATCTATTTATCATGCAAGCGTCAGGAGAATCTCGGGCTTATTAACAGTGCAAACCCCTGGTCAATTGTTGCGATCTGGAATTGCTGCTGTGGGGACAGCAATGAAATAAAGTTTGCTGAGTATTTTCCCTACTGATTTCCCCTTTACTGAAACGTTTATGCTCTGAAGATGATGGTATGTCCCAGAATGACGATGTCATTTGGCATTTAATAATTTTAGGGCCCCAAAATTTGAATATATATATATATATATATATATATCCAGCGACTGCTGTATAACCAAATATTTTGACTTCCAATTGCAAGAAGCCGTAATTCCTGCCTTGCCCGGATCCTCTTCAAGTCAAAGTCGGGCCATACCTAGAATAATGTAACTCGTCCGTTCTCGGTTAATTCACATGTTTCATTTTATACTGTACTATCTCGCATAGCTGCAACTTTCAAATTTTTCTGGAGGTTCTCGAATTTATACCCTATCTCCTTGAATCCCGAAAAAATCGTTAGAAATAAGTAAAGTTGTCAATTATAGCCAAAAACTTTTTCAGGGGCGAGTAAAGAGGAAAGTTGCCAACTATCGCTAAAATTACTAAAAAATCACTTTCAGCTAAATATACATATGATCCTACTTAACCGTACATATTATGGTACTGCCAAAACCCGAAGTTGGCCACTTCGCGAACTGGACGGCCTAGTTGACCCAGCCGATGTCCGAAATTCGGGCTTTCGCCGGTCCCTACGTATCGATTCCTATGATTCGGGATCATCGCCATGTTGGCATATTTTTTTGCTGTAATTATGACCAACAATTTATAATATAGTTTATGAATCGCGAAAATCTTAATTGATCAGTAAAAAATGAAAATTCAAGTAAGCCTCGTTGAAAATACACGGAAAAACGGGAAATTTTATTTTTAAAAAAAGTTGTTACAGCCAAACACAATATTATTGTAAGACCAGACATGGCCCAGGCTCTGTCCTATGACGGAAGTAAGCGCTTCATTCACCCCGAGGGGATGGGCCAAGCTAGAGAGAGCACACAATATTACTAGAATGCCCCATAAAATACGGGTCATACGGTCAGCCTCATATGTACAAGTTTCTGGCCCGCGAGCGGTATGAATACCCCATATCTGGCCCGCAGATTGAAAAGTTTGTGCAACCCTGCCGTGTAAAGTCTTTGTACCGAGTTCGTAAAAATCGTTTCCTCGAAAAATCATTTTAATTTTTATTCTCCAGGGTTGGCAGCTTCGTAGCGCATGCCATTAAAAGAACTGCTAATTAAGCATGACGGAAAGACCAAGTCACCTCTCCACGGTCGCTTTCAGGGTAGCATAAAATCAAAGTAAAGCAGTGTAGTTTACACCGAACCTAAAGATCTAGTTCGGGAAATACAGACTCGCCGATTGAGCTGTTTGTACACTACAGCGCAGCGACAACAACACGTCCGTATCCTCCTTTTGACGAGATGATAATAGTCCTGACACAAGCACGGCTTCCAGTACTCGATCATTTTCCAACTACTCCGGATGTAGAATTCCTACAGTATGAACTCGATGCAATAATGCGAGTTTCCAAACAAATATCGATTCCTATAGAAAATAACTTTTTTCCTTTTTTTTTTACTCTTCTCCTCTCTCACTCCTACACATACACAGAAATTACCAACTCCATCAATTCCCTTCTCCCGTTCGTAGACGAGTGCTTTTATTTCCTGGAGCGGGAGATAATGGAAAAAGGAACTGAAGTTCAAACAATCGGTGGGAAAGCACCATCCATGTATGCAACACAGTGCAGAGCGATAAGATAGGAGAGGACGAAGATGCCATCTCTCTCTCTACATGGAAAGTTTTTTCTTTTTGTACCAGAAACGGAATTTTATTTTTGGCTCAACCTCCCCACCCCCTGGAAGCGAATTTTCTGGAATTCGTTCGGGAAAATTAACCGGTGGTTGTGTTTTCCCTCCTTTTTTTTTTTTTCCTGGGGGGTATTTACTGGAACGGGAAGACGGATCGATTTTTTTTTCGGTTCAGCCGTTTTTATATTTGCGATTGCCGTGTGTTGTCGACATGTTGTGCCATCTCTGATATCTTGTTTTGTGGACAGCTTTTTTTCCCCCCTTTTATTGTACGAAATCGGCATTTGCGATTATTTTTAGTTTTCCCATCACTTATTTTTTCCCCATTTAATCTTTAGATAATGGTAGTAATCAAACTGTGCATATTTGTTTTTTTCGTCTTTTTTATATTGCAAATTTTTGCCATTCAAGTTATATCGGAATACAGGGTGATTTGAATTCGTAAAATAGTTCAAAAATTTTGTAAAAATTGAAGGAATTGGTATATTTGAATGCTGTGTGCGAATAAATTATTCTCACGAGGGGGGCGGGGTTTGGTACAGAAAAAAAATTAGTTCAAAATTTTTGTGGATAGAGGGCGCTGCACGAGAAAAAATTGCATGAGTCTGGGCTAAGACGCCTTCATATACGAGCGGAACCATCAAGCATTCTGGTCCTCGCCGAAGGGTTGCTGCACGAAATCGTCGCTTCTGAAATGACCGCCAAACAGAGGGAAAAAAAATCGCGTCGGTAAATCTGGCATAGCAACCTAACAGAATTCCCCGCGCGCTAAAAATGCTTGGCAAAAGCGTATGGAAAATTCAATTTGTGGGAGAAACGAGGAATTTCAAGGAACGGATTTACTATGGGAAATAAACCGCGTTTCACGAAATTATGATTAATCACGAAATTATTGGTAAACAACAGGTTGAATTCGTAACAGTTCGTGTGATGACGATCAAGTAATTAATCTTAAACACAAAAGTATATAGCAAAAAAAAAAAAAATTCTTAACTTTTTTTCAGTTTTTTGGTGAAAATAAAATATTCCTATATATCCCTTACCCCGATCCTTAATTTCCGGATAAAAGTGGCATACAAAAATATATATAGTCAATTTAGATAACATTAAGAAAATTTCTTCTGGATATTAAATGATTGTGTGAAGTTAAGGATTTGATAAATTACTGCCTCTAGGTATTGGAAATTTAGTAAAAACATTCTTAAATATTTTAGGAGCATTTATTTTATCAGAATTTTCTTCAGTAAATTACAAATTCTGAATAGCACACACAGGTTCAATAATGTAAATTGACAAGCTCAATGAGTGAATAAATTTATTTATTAAAAAAATATTCAAACATAATGTACATAACTGATGAAAGCAAGATTTTACAAATATCATTCACAATTTCACATATTTTTCTACACCATGTAATCAATTATTACGCTGCTTTAGAGTACCAGTAAACTTTGGGAATTACAAAAAAATATGCTTAAATAATAGAAATATAGTTCTTTTCTTGAAACTGTGTGACCCAACAGCAATAAATCTGGAAAAAAAAATTAAAAATTATATATATATATTCAAAAGCAATACTTTAAGAGAGCCAAGATAAAAACTCTACTGAAAATTGAAAATTACAATTATGGCAAAAAAACAGTCTACGCGTACATGGTAAATACCCATATTTCGTTATCTTTGACCCTAGTAATAGGTCAATACAGGGGCGCAACAAAATACTTTGTCCCTCCCGGGCAAGCCAGAATTTTGGTACCCCCTTGCATGTAGAAACAGTTAAAGGGTGAATTCTGCACCCCTTCTGGTCCAGCGCCTGGGGCACCAGACCCACATGCCCCCCCCCCCCCCCCCCGGTTGCAGCCATGGGCCAATAACAAGCTAATCTTAAAATCCTAATAAATGTATAAAAACATCACATTAGGATAGATAATCACCAATAAGATACACACATTGATTCCTTTTAATAAATACATTTGTCTGTAGCTAGTATCCTCCGAACCAAGCTTTCTCTCCTCATCTAAAAAGTAAACAAATAAGCAATGACGAGTAAAAATGAAACACAAACTTTTCTTAAAAATATAAAGACACTGAGGCTCTATAACATTATTAGTGTAAGTGCATAATGTAATTTTTTCTGACACCACACAGTAATTCATTGTGTACAATAGATAGATGCTGATACGTGTAGCAAACTATTTTCAGAATTTTACCATTACTCATCCAATAATTTAAAAGAATAATATAGAAATTGCAGGTGACTAAAAGATGAAAAAGACAAATTTATGTAAAGATATTCAGATAAATTTCACTTAGTTTTAGAATCTCAAATTTCTTGTATTCAGAGGAATGAATGTGTGAAATGATGTTGGCAGAGTGATAAATAGTTACACCTGCGCACTCACTAAAGTGGGGGAGCCTATTTTATAACTTCAGTACCTAGATTGAGTATATATATAGCTTAGTTACCATATAGCAGGTATTATATTTCTTAAGATAGCTTACTAGACCCAATAATTAAGAATCTGTCTTTCATTATATATTGGTCATATCAACAAAATATGACAAAAATATAAAAAAAAAGAAAGTTATCCATATATATATAGGAGACAGGCATTTGATAAAAACACTCCTCTTTTTTCCTGAGAATGAACCTAGTTAGTTTCTGAATTAATTTACCATTCTAACTGATTTAAAAGGACATTCAAGTGATGGCTATATTCGTGACGTCACTCTCTGCTACCATGCGAGTTTATCTTTTCTTTTCTATCTGGCTGTTGTGAAGAAGCATGCCACAATGTCCAACTCAACCACAATATCTAGTTATATAGACATCACTAATCATAAGTATTCAAAACAGATGCACATCACCACCTGACAGATCAGATCAGGGAGTCAAATTAGATTCAACTCTCAGTTTAATTCTGAGGGATGCTTGTTGAGCTTCCGTATGTGTTACTACGGAATCGCTTCAGCATCAATTATTTGGTGAAGGAATGCAGAATGATTCCTGGTAAGCATCCATTGTTCATTGGTATTTTGATGGTATGCAACACAAGAGCATCCAAGAAAACCTCTAAACATGATGTCAAACACAGTGTCCAACTCATAACCAAATCATCTGGTAACATCACTAATCATAAGTATTCAAGACAATTCGGGTCAATTTCATGAGAAGCACCCATACACTTTAAATGTAGGTGCACCATTTCTTTCATAACTGCCGTAAAATTATTCATATCAAGCAATTATTTCTGGGAGGAATCCACATTGTTCATGGGGGGGGGGGCGGATTATGTGCAACAGAAGAGCATCTACAACATTCTAAACATGCCACAATGTCCAACTCAACCACAATATCTAGTTATATAGACATCACTAATCATAAGTATTCAAAACAGATGCACATCACCACCTGACAGATCAGATCAGGGAGTCAAATTAGATTCAACTCTCAGTTTAATTCTGAGGGATGCTTGTTGAGCTTCCGTATGTGTTACTACGGAATCGCTTCAGCATCAATTATTTGGTGAAGGAATGCAGAATGATTCCTGGTAGGCATCCATTGTTCATTGGTATTTTGATGGTATGCAACACAAGAGCATCCAAGAAAACCTCTAAACATGATGTCAAACACAGTGTCCAACTCATAACCAAATCATCTGGTAACATCACTAATCATAAGTATTCAAGACAAAATATCGGAGGTTAGATTAGGGGAGTCACACTAAATTCAGTTCTCAAAGTCATTTATTAGACATGTTTGATCAGCTTCCTTCCATAAATGGTACTGCTAAACCAAACATACACCTCGTCCATATTCCTCTGCAGAACTTCGAACGAATTGGTACATGTAGGAATGAGTGTCCGTGTAGTGAATGTAATGTGAAGTTTGTTTTTGTGTAATACTTGTTATGTGTAATGCTGCAATCTGCCATCACTTTTTCTAACCATGAGTGAAGTGTTTGAATGATTGAATAGTTGTAGGCCTGTTGCTTTCTCTGGCAAGACTTTTTTAACGGGGAAGATGAGCCTGCCGCACCTCAAAGTTGGAAGACACAAAAAAAAACTTCAGCTGACCACAACTGTGGCGATGGTAGGGTTCGAACCCGGGTCCTCACGATACGAGTCCGTCACAGCAGCCCCATAAGTGTTACTGCAGAATCTTTCAAGCACCAATTATTTGGTGAAGGGGGGAAAATGATTCCAGTTACGAATCCACACAGCTGTTCATGGGTGTTTTGATCATATGAAACAAAAGAGCATCAGCAACAATCTAAACATGACACAGTGTCCAACTCACACCACAACATCTAGTAATCATCACTAATTGTAACTAATCAAAACAGATGAACAACATGTGACATGTTAAATTTAGGAGGTCTTTCAGGTCTCAAAGATAATTTAAAGTATGTTTATTGAGCTTCAGCAGTGCAGGATAATGGATGTAGAGGAAACGGTTAAAGAACAGCAGTGTAGGGCGAGCTGTTCAGGATGGGTAATTCTGGTGCAGCATTGTATGATTAATGTTCAAGGAACTGAGGAGCAATTCAGGATTAGCAATGCAAGGCAAGCAATTTGGGTGTGGTTCTGGAAGAGCAGTGCAGGATGCTGGATTTAGAGGAAACTGTTAAAGAGCAGCAGTGCAGGGCGAGCAGTTCAGGACGAGTAATACTGGGGCAGCGTTATATGATGAATGTTGAACAAATTGAGGAGGCATCTAGAATAGCAGTGCAAGGCAAGCAGTTCAGGTGTTCTGGAACAGCAGTGCAAGGCAAGCAGTTCAGGTGTTCTGGAACAGCAGTGCAAGGCAAGCAGTTCAGGTGTTCTGGAACAGCAGTGCAAGGCAAGCAGTTCAGGTGTTCTGGAACGGCAGTGCAAGGCAAGCAGTTCAGGTGTTCTGGAACAGCAGTGCAAGGCAAGCAGTTCAGGTGTTCTGGAACAGCAGTGCAAGGCAAGCAATTTGGGTGTGGTTCTGGAAGAGCAGTGCAGGATGCTGGATTTAGAGGAAACTGTTAAAGAGCAGCAGTGCAGGGCGAGCAGTTCAGGACGAGTAATACTGGGGCAGCGTTATATGATGAATGTTGAACAAATTGAGGAGGCATCTAGAATAGCAGTGCAAGGCAAGCAGTTCAGGTGTTCTGGAACAGCAGTGCAAGGCAAGCAATTTGGGCGTGGTTCTGGAAGAGCAGTGCAGGATGCTGGATTTAGAGGAAACTGTTAAAGAGCAGCAGTGCAGGGCGAGCAGTTCAGGACGAGTAATACTTGGGCAGCGTTATATGATGAATGTTGAACAAATTGAGGAGGCATCTAGAATAGCAGTGCAAGGCAAGCAGTTCAGGTGTTCTGGAACAGCAGTGCAAGGCAAGCAGTTCAGGTGTTCTGGAACAGCAGTGCAAGGCAAGCAGTTCAGGTGTTCTGGAACAGCAGTGCAAGGCAAGCAGTTCAGGTGTTCTGGAACAGCAGTGCAAGGCAAGCAGTTCAGGTGTTCTGGAACAGCAGTGCAAGGCAAGCAGTTCAGGTGTTCTGGAACAGCAGTGCAAGGCAAGCAATTTGGGTGTGGTTCTGGAAGAGCAGTGCAGGATGCTGGATTTAGAGGAAACTGTTAAAGAGCAGCAGTGCAGGGCGAGCAGTTCAGGACGAGTAATACTGGGGCAGCGTTATATGATGAATGTTGAACAAATTGAGGAGGCATCTAGAATAGCAGTGCAAGGCAAGCAGTTCAGGTGTTCTGGAACAGTAGTGCAAGGCAAGCAGTTCAGGTGTTCTGGAACAGCAGTGCAAGGCAAGCAGTTCAGGTGTTCTGGAACAGCAGTGCAAGGCAAGCAGTTCAGGTGTTCTGGAACGGCAGTGCAAGGCAAGCAGTTCAGGTGTTCTGGAACAGCAGTGCAAGGCAAGCAGTTCAGGTGTTCTGGAACAGCAGTGCAAGGCAAGCAATTTGGGTGTGGTTCTGGAAGAGCAGTGCAGGATGCTGGATTTAGAGGAAACTGTTAAAGAGCAGCAGTGCAGGGCGAGCAGTTCAGGACGAGTAATACTGGGGCAGCGTTATATGATGAATGTTGAACAAATTGAGGAGGCATCTAGAATAGCAGTGCAAGGCAAGCAGTTCAGGTGTTCTGGAACAGCAGTGCAAGGCAAGCAGTTCAGGTGTTCTGGAACAGCAGTGCAAGGCAAGCAGTTCAGGTGTTCTGGAACAGCAGTGCAAGGCAAGCAGTTCAGGTGTTCTGGAACGGCAGTGCAAGGCAAGCAGTTCAGGTGTTCTGGAACAGCAGTGCAAGGCAAGCAGTTCAGGTGTTCTGGAACAGCAGTGCAAGGCAAGCAATTTGGGTGTGGTTCTGGAAGAGCAGTGCAGGATGCTGGATTTAGAGGAAACTGTTAAAGAGCAGCAGTGCAGGGCGAGCAGTTCAGGACGAGTAATACTGGGGCAGCGTTATATGATGAATGTTGAACAAATTGAGGAGGCATCTAGAATAGCAGTGCAAGGCAAGCAGTTCAGGTGTTCTGGAACAGCAGTGCAAGGCAAGCAATTTGGGCGTGGTTCTGGAAGAGCAGTGCAGGATGCTGGATTTAGAGGAAACTGTTAAAGAGCAGCAGTGCAGGGCGAGCAGTTCAGGACGAGTAATACTTGGGCAGCGTTATATGATGAATGTTGAACAAATTGAGGAGGCATCTAGAATAGCAGTGCAAGGCAAGCAGTTCAGGTGTTCTGGAACAGCAGTGCAAGGCAAGCAGTTCAGGTGTTCTGGAACAGCAGTGCAAGGCAAGCAGTTCAGGTGTTCTGGAACAGCAGTGCAAGGCAAGCAGTTCAGGTGTTCTGGAACAGCAGTGCAAGGCAAGCAATTTGGGTGTGGTTCTGGAAGAGCAGTGCAGGATGCTGGATTTAGAGGAAACTGTTAAAGAGCAGCAGTGCAGGGCGAGCAGTTCAGGACGAGTAATACTGGGGCAGCGTTATATGATGAATGTTGAACAAATTGAGGAGGCATCTAGAATAGCAGTGCAAGGCAAGCAGTTCAGGTGTTCTGGAACAGCAGTGCAAGGCAAGCAGTTCAGGTGTTCTGGAACAGCAGTGCAAGGCAAGCAGTTCAGGTGTTCTGGAACAGCAGTGCAAGGCAAGCAGTTCAGGTGTTCTGGAACGGCAGTGCAAGGCAAGCAGTTCAGGTGTTCTGGAACAGCAGTGCAAGGCAAGCAGTTCAGGTGTTCTGGAACAGCAGTGCAAGGCAAGCAATTTGGGTGTGGTTCTGGAAGAGCAGTGCAGGATGCTGGATTTAGAGGAAACTGTTAAAGAGCAGCAGTGCAGGGCGAGCAGTTCAGGACGAGTAATACTGGGGCAGCGTTATATGATGAATGTTGAACAAATTGAGGAGGCATGTAGAATAGCAGTGCAAGGCAAGCAGTTCAGGTGTTCTGGAACAGCAGTGCAAGGCAAGCAATTTGGGCGTGGTTCTGGAAGAGCAGTGCAGGATGCTGGATTTAGAGGAAACTGTTAAAGAGCAGCAGTGCAGGGCGAGCAGTTCAGGACGAGTAATACTTGGGCAGCGTTATATGATGAATGTTGAACAAATTGAGGAGGCATCTAGAATAGCAGTGCAAGGCAAGCAGTTCAGGTGTTCTGGAACAGCAGTGCAAGGCAAGCAATTTGGGTGTGGTTCTGGAACAGCAGTGCAAGGCAAGCAATTTGGGTGTGGTTCTGGAAGAGCAGTGCAGGATGCTGGATTTAGAGGAAACTGTTAAAGAGCAGCAGTGCAGGGCGAGCAGTTCAGGACGAGTAATACTGGGGCAGCGTTATATGATGAATGTTGAACAAATTGAGGAGGCATCTAGAATAGCAGTGCAAGGCAAGCAGTTCAGGTGTTCTGGAACAGTAGTGCAAGGCAAGCAGTTCAGGTGTTCTGGAACAGCAGTGCAAGGCAAGCAGTTCAGGTGTTCTGGAACAGCAGTGCAAGGCAAGCAGTTCAGGTGTTCTGGAACAGCAGTGCAAGGCAAGCAGTTCAGGTGTTCTGGAACGGCAGTGCAAGGCAAGCAGTTCAGGTGTTCTGGAACAGCAGTGCAAGGCAAGCAGTTCAGGTGTTCTGGAACAGCAGTGCAAGGCAAGCAATTTGGGTGTGGTTCTGGAAGAGCAGTGCAGGATGCTGGATTTAGAGGAAACTGTTAAAGAGCAGCAGTGCAGGGCGAGCAGTTCAGGACGAGTAATACTGGGGCAGCGTTATATGATGAATGTTGAACAAATTGAGGAGGCATGTAGAATAGCAGTGCAAGGCAAGCAGTTCAGGTGTTCTGGAACAGCAGTGCAAGGCAAGCAATTTGGGCGTGGTTCTGGAAGAGCAGTGCAGGATGCTGGATTTAGAGGAAACTGTTAAAGAGCAGCAGTGCAGGGCGAGCAGTTCAGGACGAGTAATACTTGGGCAGCGTTATATGATGAATGTTGAACAAATTGAGGAGGCATCTAGAATAGCAGTGCAAGGCAAGCAGTTCAGGTGTTCTGGAACAGCAGTGCAAGGCAAGCAATTTGGGTGTGGTTCTGGAAGAGCAGTGCAGGATGCTGGATTTAGAGGAAACTGTTAAAGAGCAGCAGTGCAGGGCGAGCAGTTCAGGACGAGTAATACTGATAACGGACATCAGAAATAAGTGAATGAAAAAAAAAAACTGATTTTCAAAAAGGTTTTTCTTGCTATCATTATAACGTGTTTCGCAATTGCATATCTATGCAATGAGATATGGTGGTGACAATTGACGAAACTTCGTCTACGGAAAATTATGCACACATTGTTGAGCTTAATACTCATTTAAAAAAGTAATTGTTACGCATCTTTTGTATCACACTTACCAGAAAATCTGTTCATGCTAATGTCAATGTAAAAAAATATTAACATTTATAATGCGTTTTGACGGTTATAATGTCAATTTCTATTTTTTTTATCTTTCTCACAGTAATTGCTAATTTGCATCAAATATTACTCTCAGAACATGTTAAATAGATAACAGACTGCAAAATAAATTCAATTGAATTTTTACCTCATCAGTTTTTTAATCTATGGCTTTTTTTAATTTGCTGAGCATCCAGTGTTAGAAGCGGCAGGCTTTTCAAAGCATTAAAGGGATAAATAAAAGTAAGATAGCAATATAAAAAAACAATATGTTATTGAACATTGAAGTTATTTTCATGTGTCTGTATGGTGTTGGGTCTGAGAAAAAAATGGCAGCATTTCTGCTTCACAATACTTAAATGCATTTTTCTCAAATTGGTTACTGGCGAATGATTTGACATTGTTATGCAATTTTTCACACTTACTAAGCTATTATAGGGATATAGATAGAATTTTTGAGATTCATTGAAAATTTTAAAAATGTTTAAATTTAAGAAAAATTATAAAAATGTCTAAAATTAAAAAAAAAATAGAAATTTTAAATTCCGAATCAAATTCAAATTTAATGGGATTAAAATTAATTTATTGTTTATTAAATTATTTATTTGATTTTCAGTGAAGATACAATTTTAGCTAATTACTCCCAATCTGCAAGCGATAAGTCGCCAAACCAGCAGAGCTCACTACAGCAAGCAAGGATAATTGAAGAACTGATTTCCAACTGATTTGAAATCACCTTGTTCTCTTAGTTTAAAATGCTAAAATTAAAACATTTCTATATTCCACAGAAATATCACATGAAATTTTGCCTCAAAACATAACAAAATAAATTAAAATTCATTATAACAGTAATTCGTCGTAGTAGCGATAAATCGCCAAACTAAGAGCCGAGAAAGTGAGCATTCCACGATAAATTCATAAATAATTTGAATGTAAATTAGTTCTCTTGGTAAAAATTATGTACCTATGCATCTTTTCTCTTAAATCAAACGCAACAAAAAACCAGGAAAATGATTGAAAATCACCATAACTTTTATATCTAAACACAACACGTGAGCAATGGCGCCAAATATCGTCTGCTACCTCCAAACGATTTATTTTTTCATATAGTTCTCAATTAAAATCATTATCACAAATACGATTTTCAAAAAATAAAATTCACACAGAATAATTAAATTTAACTCACTTCACACAGGCGAGCTCCGTTTCCTGGTATGAAATCGTCTCTCCTGGAGTTCACGATCCACTTCTCGCGTCGTTCTTTTTCCGCCGGAAATCTAAACATTCTAAAACCTTTTTTGTCGGAATTGGAACACTTTGGAGCCGAACAACAAGGCCTATCTGAAGTTATTTCACGAAAAAAATCGATAAAAACAACTAAAAACACAATAAATTTAACTAATATATAGGAGCGTTGAAAGGACCCTACAATGCGATGATAGTAAGCAGTGCTACAAAAAGGACCAGAATGCCGCATGCGCCAGCCTGTGTATTAAGGAGTTCTAGTCTGGGCCTGAACCTTCTGTAATTGTATATGAATGTTCATACATGACTAGGTGTCCTTTAGATACCATGATAGGGACCCGAATTATTTTTTTCCCTCCTCCGGCACGACCACACCCTCCCTCCGCGGCAATGATCTTATATCCAACACATTCTGTAGCAGAAAGCCTCCGCTCGAAGCTGTGACGTCACCGAAGTCGTCCATGTCACCTGTAGCCATTGGATATAGCAGGCCGACGTATGCGAAATATTTACCTTTTTTTTGCTGTATATGACGACATGGTTCAAACTATAGTCACAATTTTTGGATGAGATCAACATAGATTGGTTGAAAATTTGAATTTAACCAATCCGCGTGGATTTCTTTTCAAAAAATTGTGACCACAGTTTGAACCATGTCGGTGAATACTGCCCTAGACATCGTAAGAAAGTCGGGGGACCCTGATAGATAACAGTTGTTGATTACTATGATTTCATATAGGCTGCATATCTCGAGAGGTCTAATTCGGCATCCAAAAGGCCTACATAGTTACAGAATTCACAGAAATGATAAAAAAAAAAAAAAAGACACCACAATGAAAGAAATAATTTTAGATTAGTTGAAAAAGTAATTTCATTAAATTGGTGAAAATTTATAATTAATGAAAAATAGTTACAGAATTACTGAGTGAAATAATTTCAGAATTATTGAAAGTAGTAATTCGTGAATCAATTTGAAAATTTTTGAAAGATTATTTCATAATTAATGAAAATTTAAAAATTATGGAAAATTTTCAGAATTATTGAGGATGAATTTCCGATTTCGTAAAAGAAATCACTGATTAAAAAAAGAATTGATTAATTGATAGGAAGCTATTTAAAAATTAATAATAATTCAAAATTTAATTTTAAAAAATTTAGAGTAAATAAAAGTGTTCAATAAATTTGGGGATCCCTGTTTAATAACCGAGAACACCACGGTGTATGACTTGGTGGCCAGCGGGCTTCGTGGAAAGTTCAATTTAGCCAACGATTTATTATTATTTTTTTTACTTATTTGTTTTGTACAGTCTCGCAGAATTGTATATACAGTCGAATCCCATTTCAACAAATACCATTATAGTGAAAATCTCGTTTTGACGAACACTTTTCTAATCCCCCAAATAAGTTCACATAGGAACAATGCTAGGTAACCTGGAATTCCTTTATAACGAAATTTTCGTTATAACGAAGTGATTCCTCCGGTCTCTTGGCGTTCGTTATAACGGGATTCGACTGTATATGAATTTTTAGACGAGAACATATTTCTTTAAATCTCGTATTTGAATGCATATTGTCAAAGAGCCCTCCAAGGTAGGCTACGTTGAGGGGGGCGGGGCGCTGAACTCGGTGTATAATCTGATTCTCTTCGTTATATGTGTGACCTTGCACATGTTATTTGCAATTGTATATAAATGCACATACATGACTAGGGGTCCTTTAAATCCCATAATAAGGAACCCGATTATCTTTTTTCTTTCTCCTAGTTACTCAGAATTTTCTTTGGCTCGACGAGCCTATAGATAAGGGGGAGTAAATATATTATCCATAGGGAGTGTTGGCTTATGTCGGCGACAGAGCCTGGTCGTGCTCGGTCTGTTCTGTTCTGCGCCGTAGTCTACAAATTTTCGGAATCTCTACGGCAGCTCACGCGCAGGATTTTCTCTAGGGTCTTTTTTTTTAATCGCAAAAAAAATATAATCTTGGTTTGGGGGGGGGGGGGGGTCCGAACCTCGGATTTCCCATCCCCAAAATTGCTTAAGCCAGTGCCGTTGTACATCTTTATTACGCACAGGGTCGTGTCCGATATAGTGGCGGCAGTCTAAACTATTTCCCAGTCCCATTAGTAAGCTTAAACGACAACTCGTAAGATAACAATACTGGCAATTATATTACAAACCAGTTTCAGGACTACACCGTATAAAAAAATGGGAATATGCATTCCGATGCGTCCGGTCGAAAGAAAAATAGACAAGCTTTTCTTTTTTTTTTCGGATGGCACAGGTTCACCGACCCATCAGAGACAGATAAAAAAAAGGGGGGGAGGCATGAGAAGGACACACGCATGCGCCATTTGTCCAAAGGGAAAAGCTCGGTGACATTGGCTTTTCTACGTGCTCCGATTACACAAAAATGAGGATATTTTTTCCTTCCCTAAAACAGATGAGTGGAGGTTCTGACGCGGTGTCACAACTTAATTGGTGGATCTTTGTTTCTAGGACTTGGTGGTGGCACTGACTGTTTAGGAGTAACGCTTCTTTTATTGGAGGAGTTTGTTTTCTCGCGTCGTGGTGTGGCTGCGATTCCTCTTATTTATACGAATGGAATGTGCTTCTGATCTTTGCGCGTGAAAATCGAGTTTGGATGTTTTCCTTTCTAGGAGAATTCGTGACGTAATTAGCAATGGTCGATTTGTAGTCTGAATATATTGCTGTTTGCGTTGGTCATTCTAGCACTTTCGGGATCTGATAAAACATTGTGCTGGGAACAGTGGCGTATTTACGGGGACGGGGGAGGGAGATTAGCGGGCTTATAGCCCAGGTTTGCAAGTTCGGAGGGGCGGCAAATTTTAGGAGTAAGTTGCTAAGAAAATTAGTACATAATATGGGAGAAAGGGCGGCAAAATTTTACAACCGTGAATCTGTCAGAGTGTGAGGCTAGTGTGACCTAGAGAGTTTACAATCATGTAAGTAAACAAAAAAAATGCGCAAGCATGTGAGTGAGCAAAAGAGTGACCTAGAGCTTGTGCGATCATGTGAGTGACCAAAGGATGGATTTAAAGACATGGTCATATTTACAGGTGTGGGAGATGAGTGGGTTATAGCACAGGGCAGCGAATTCGATAAATGAGTGAGCAAGAAAATTAAATTGGAATGAGATTTCCGTAAATACGCCTCTGGCTGGGAGCACAATTTAAACAAGTTTTGTTTATCTCTCTCTCTCACTGTGTGTTTCAATCTTCCAGAACTTCCAAGTACACCATCGAATGAGTCTTGAGTACTCCTAGGTACAGTTGTATGTTTGAGAGGCATGCTTTGCGCGCGCCGTAAAATGTATAGGACAGTGTTGCTCAACCGCCAGGCTTTTAATCTATATGTATATAATGACATGTCCTGACTGACTGATTCATCATCGCCAAGCCGAAACCACTGGAGTTACGAATATGAAATTCGGCCAGTATTATTTTATGAGGACCCACTAAGAAAGGGTTTTTCGAAATTCGACCACTAAGGGGGTCCGAAGGTTATACAGAGAAATCATGTCGAGTCGAAACCGCTGGAGCAATATTTAAGAAATTTGATCCGTAGTTTTATTTTATGATGTAAAGACCAACTCAGAAGAGGTTTTACAAAATTTGACCCCTGAGGGGGGGTTTATGGTTACATAGAGAAATCGCGCCTAACCCCGAAATTAGTGAAGCTATATTTATAAAATTTGGTCAGTAGTTTTATTTCCATGACACAGACTCACTCTAAGAAGGTTTTTCAAAATTCGACCCTTAAGGGGGGTCATAATGCTATGTAGAGAAATAATGTTGAGTGAATACCGTTGAAACTATAAATTTGAAATTGGGTCAGTATCTTCATTTTATGATACAGGCCCGCTAAGAATTGATTTCTCGAGATTCACTTCCTGAAGGGGTTATTCACTTGCTCAAGGAAGAATTTTCGGATTACCAAATTCAAGCGAGCGAAGTCGTGGGTAACAGCTCGTAGTCCATATGATGACAAATATAAACCAAGGCTCTCAAACTTCCGTCATTCACGGCTCCCTTGTCCCAAAAGCAGTATGTGCCAAAATCTGCGACGTACGTCGCAGAACAATTGTCAAGGCTGGCCTTATACGTTCCATGGGCAAGTAGTGTGGCCGCTCCATCATTGGCAATGATCGTCAAATGTTGGAGGCTGGAGGGTAGCCTATAGCTTGAGAATTCCTGGCTGTAAGTGGATTTGTACGACCCGTCCCAGAAGCCCCTGCTAATCAAGTTCGGGTTGGAACCCATAGTTTTCAAAAAACCATTGGCCGTAAGTGGATTTGAGTGAACCTTCTCCGAAGCCCCTATGAATTAAGTTTGGGTGGGGGAAGCATCGGTTAGGAGAAGGATGCTCTTAACCTTTTGGAGAGTCCGGGCCAATTTACGTTTGGATACGTGACGTGAGCCACTTAAGTGATCTGGAACTGTGCGTGGGCCACTTTAGCAGAGCCGTTGTAAGAAAACCATGGGGCCCCCGAGCAAAGGGATTTTTTTAAGCTCTCCCCCTCCACCTGGCTAGACATGCCTATTTACTTACCAATTAACATGCTTGCTCTCGAAAATTTGAACTAGATCACATTTTTACGAGGCCCCTCTGCACTTGAGGTCCCCGGGCCGTGCCCAAGTGTGCCCATGCGTCAAGACGGCACTGCACGTAAGTGATCTGGGAATATGCCTTGGACTAAGGTTGAGCATGTATGGGTTAAGAACGAATAGTGGTTGTGTAAAACAGTGTTTTTCAACCTTTTTAACCCACGGCCCCTTTTGGACCATATTTTCTTTCCGAGGGTCCCTCTGGCTTATCTAGGAACCAAACCCTTTCTACTTATTGTATTAAATTTAATTGTAACTAAATTTATTTTTTTTTTATAAATACAATTGATATATGGAACCGTGGGCCCGGCATGGATTCAGGGGAGGGGGGAGAGATGATCATCCCTCCCAAGAGCCAGCCGAATTATATGGAGGGGGGGGGGGAAGAAGAAAATAGGTTTGTGTAAAATACGGAAACCCCCCCCGGAAGGGAAGGCACTTCGCCTGTGCCTACCCTGGGCTAGATTTTTGTGAGCTTTCTTCTTGGGGAAGGGTTCTATGCATTGTCTCACCATCATGGGTCCTCGAACAAGTGATGTTCTGGCGCCCACCATACTTAGCCTACATCTAAGCTGTTGCTTTTCAGCTATATACTATACTCGAAAATCATAGCACCAGATCTCCTCATGTAGGGCCCCCGTACGGTCAAGAGGTCCCAAACCATGCGCGAATGGAGCCGCCAACTGATTTACAATGCCCTTGTTATATGGACAGCTCTGCTGGATTCTGAAATTGTCACAATTTTTTCACGCCATATTTCATCGGAAGACTTCATTTCTCTTCACAGCTCTCTATGACACTTCATCACTCGCCCTGGCTCCCCCTTTCATTTTAATTTCACCCGTTGCCTCTTAGGAATATGCCAGGACTGGATAAGACCCCAGGTTGAGAACCACTGGTGCGAAATATATGATCACATTTCCAATTTCAATGTACGTGTTCCCTGAAAATTTTTGGGATGTGCTTCGTTACTTCATTGAAAAGCTGATGCTTCAATAATTGATCCATTATTCTTCGGGGGGGGGGGGGATTGATTAAAATTCCATTTACAACGCCGTGGATCCGTGAAATACTCTCTCTCCTTTTTTTGTTTCCCCAGAGTGAGGGGCAGGGCCAATGCAAGTGAGAACATATTGTCCATCGTGACGGAAACTTGTTCGTCCGCCGGTAAGAGGTTAGGCTATATTATTTATCATGGAGAAAGTCAGGGTATGGATGGAAAGCTTCATCCTCATAGATGGCGCCAGTCAACCTGCTCATCCAAGCAATTAATTATTTGCAGCTGTTGCCATTTTTCTCCCGTAAAAGCTGTCGGTTTTTTGTCTTTTTTGCAAAAGGGGCGGAAAACATTTTTTTTCCTTCTAATATATATATATATTTTTTGCACATGACTAAGGGGCGTTTTTACCGTCGTTGTTGAGTGATATTAGATTGTCCCACGTGTCTTTTCTATGGTTGAAGGGGGTTGACGGGGTGTACGTGAAATAGTGGGGAAAATATTAGTTGTTGCGGTTATTTGACAGTATTGCTTGGGCAGAGCAAGCGGTCACTTTTGACGCGGGTTTTTGTAGTGGACGAACATTGAATAAAGGGAAATTTCTATTACCGTACATCGGGTGCACACCCTTTTCAGTCCGCGGGCCAGAAACATGACTCCCCCCATCCTGCAGCAGAGCCCCTACGCTGGGATCTTTTGCGGGCCCTGGTCAAGAATTTTCACGGGCCCCATCTATAGTTAATTTACAGCGTGAAAATGGATAAAAATTATGAGAATTGTCCCAGCCTCAGGACTAGAGCCCTGTCAGTCATGCCCTTGTGTGGGGGGGGGGGGCATGGCGGTACGGACCTCTTGTTACTCGTGGTACATTTGCAGATCACTTGAGTAACGTGCGGTACAAGTCCAGATGCAGTTCTTGCCTGGGACCGCGACGGCAACCTTCACGGTGGTAGATGAGCATCTTACCACCACGCCATGCGTGGCCGTGACGGAAATTCGTTGTCGGAGTTGCGTGTGTTTCAAGTTACACTGCTGCCGCCATCTGTCTTCCATATCGAAAGTGAGAGGCAAAAACACGAGTTCTCGAAATAAACTTTAGCCGACCAACACTGTACCTCCAGCTAGGTTCAAACCTGAGTAATCGCGATGCGAGTCCTGTCCTGCAATGTGACGCTATTCCATGGTTGTGGAGACCATGGGCAGACGCGCATGTACGCATCGAGGTTGGAAGATCGCCGAACGCAATCTTTAGCCGATAACTATCCCTTACACCGGTGGTGCTAAAGGGTGCGTTGCAGGGAGCTGCCGAAATCGATGTGTTTGCCTGCTTGGTGCTTTGAAGCGGTTCTTTGTTGAACTATTCTTTAGAGCCACGGATAGATTTCGACTAGGGCATAAAAGCCGCTGGTGACAAAAGTTTGAGAACCACTGCCTCATAGCAAGGTGAACGCTTCTCTCCCCTCAGCTGGATAATATGGGAGAAATCGGCTTGTCCCTTAAAAAAACTGGACGCAGTGACCATAACTTGCAGAGTAAATCAACACCTGATCAGACATATCATTCTGGATCTGCCCCTGGCAAGTTCTGTCCCTCCCCCACAGTGTCCTCCTATCTGGGTGATTTGTTCACGACTTCACTCTTAACTATTCCTCTCTCTCCATCTATCGATAATATTCCTGACCAGCTTGGCACCGTTATGACCAAGGCCCGGGTATTGATGGCATTTTCAGAGCTCCCGCTCGTCCTACATTTATTACCAAATCATATCAACGAAATTTGTGTAATTGATTTTAATTGAGGAGGGTTAAAATTATAAATGAGGAGAGTAGTCATTAAAAACTTCTGTTTGGTGGGAGCCCTTCATTTGCATTTTTTTTTTTTTCATTTTCAATACTTTTTCACTTTTAAAGCATTTTTTTCAGGTTTTGGAGCATTTTTAGGGTATTTGTCACTTCTAAAATTTCTTTCAAAATAAAAAGTAGGTTAAATTTTTTTTTTTTAACAAAAAAGAAGAAATGTGCATTACTTTAATGACTTGACATATCTTTCTTTATACGTGACAAGCACAGTTTATTTAGAATCAATTCTTGGTAAATTTAGTTATTCATTCGAAATTCCAAGAGCTGATTACACTTTACCAAACAATAAATGAAAGTGAATTCACAAGAAATTCAGATCCTGTGTATGGGAGGTTGAAAGAGATGAATTTTCATTTTATAAAAGGGAACATATAGTACTTGCATGTAATACAGGGGGTATTTTGAAAGCTGCAAATTCGTGCTGAATGATTTTGATTCATAAACAATGCTGCATGCAGTGAAATTTCGTAAGCTTTGATTCGAATCTTCAGCATTCTGGTTGCCATCCTTGAGTCCAAGAAATGTATGAAGCTTTATGGATGTTATCGTTAAAGTCAGTATGCTGAAAGTGGGATAGGCCATTTTTCTACCATGAAATTTGAAAACATAACGGGGGAGGGGGGGGGAGGTGAACTTATATATAAATGCCTGTAGAAAAACTTTTGATGTGTTTACAGGAGAGCGTCTGAAATTGAAGAGAAATTATATTATATATATCGGATTTTTGATTATAAATCGGATCCCCCTCACCTCCAAATATCCTTTATGTTGAGAGAAGTTTGTCCGGTTTTTTCAGAAATTTGATGATATCTCATGTTGAGAATGTGAATGCGATTTTCAGTAGATATTATAAGAATTTTTCTTTTCTTTGACCTCCAGTGAATGTAATGACTGGTTCAGTTTCTGAAGAAATTAGTTTTGTTATTTTAATTGCATTTCTTGCGATTTTTGGGGGGAATTTTTTTTCTTCTTAGTTTTTAAGAGGCATTTTTTTAGAATTTTTAGGACCTTTTTTATGGTTATTTTTCACGATTTTTTAGGTCAAAAACATCCGGGCCTTGGTTATGATTTCGCAGGTCCTAATTTACACCATCACCGAAGATCCTACGGCACCCAGATTAGAGTCCAGTTACTTCAAACTGGAGCTTGAAAACAACTCGTGTATACATTAATAATTGTTTCGAATCAAGCGATCTCTGATTCTTTTACTTTGCCAATTTCCAGGACCTCTACTCCCCCCCCCCCCTAAAATGTATCCCCACAGTCGTTATTAATCCGCCTAAATGTGACTTTTAATCCTGTTCATTACTACTCTTTTCGGTCCCACAGGATTCATGCGGATGATGATCGCTGGGGGGGGGGGGGGGGGTTGAGACCGTGCTTAACTCGTATCGACCGGTGAATGGGATTGTTAGTTTAGCGCGCCCCCCCCCCCTGCCAGATTTGTCAGATTAAATAAGGATAAGTTCGGAGCTTGGGAAAATTACTTGTTTTCCCGCGAACATTCCACCACCGACGACGAAAATGCCGTATATGCTATATCGCGGTAGCTCGATTCCTGCCGAGTTTGCACTGATATAGAAAGAGAGAGCGAAGGGGTAACCGGCGCCTTCTCCCCACCCACACGTGTGTGTGTGTATATATATATCTGGTGCTTCTCATTACATTTCCCGGCTTCCCCTCGCTTCGTAACACGCAAATTATTCATATAAATTAATGAGCAACGCCTCGGTTGGCTAATAGATGGGAGAAAATGCCACCCCCCCCCCACCACTCTCTAACATTGCCGCATTCATTCACAACTAACCCTACTTTTGTCCCGTGTGTTGTGTGTTTTAGGCGCGCTGACTCGTTCTATTCGTTCTCGCCTTATTTTTGTTAATGCGAAAATTGCGTTCTTGCAGCGATGTTGTTCGGCCGACCACCTCCCCCTCCCCAGTGCCTCTCGCCCCCCTTTATTTTCATAATAAACTTTCAATCGACTATCCTGTGTACCGGCTTTGGGGGGGGGTGTTATTTTTTACCGCTGATGTTATTCTGGAAAAGGGTAGAATCCCGTCTTTTTTTCGGAGGAAATAACTGAATCAGTGTTCGTTTGTGAGTTAATGGGATGATTGATTAAATGAGAGGACTGTATTTGGGGAGTCCATTAAAGAAGCCGCCCCCACAACGGCTTTACTCTCCTCCTAAATGTTTTCGTTCTCTCCCCCCCCCCTTTATCGCAAAACTTATTTCCGGTTATGCTGTTTGGCGGCGGAATATGTCCCGTCCCGTTTTTCCCACCCGTTAATGTCAGCGCCTGAAAATGTTTTTTGAGTAATAGAGGGAAGAGGCTGTTGCAGCAATTTTAGTGTTTTATATAGTAATTCTTGTATAGGTACAATCTAGAACCCCTGTGGTATTCCCCCAAATCATATTCCCGTTCTGTGTCTGGGTGCGTGCGTTGTCGGGGAGGAGTGCGTCTGCGCGTTCGTGATATTAATTGATGACTGTTATAGGTTGGCGTTAAGAGCATTTCCATGTACTATGTATGAATCCCCGTAATGTAATGGATAATTTACTCTTCCCCCGTTCTCGTGAATAATTAGTGTTGGTGAGGGGTGTCGTTGAAGTGTTCAATCATATTTATATTTTTTCTTGAAAATACAGTCATACTCGGTTATAACAATTTTGGTTGTATCGTCACCTCAGATATAACGTCAACAATTGGCGATCCAAAATGATATCCATAGATGTTAACATTAATGAACCTTGCTAAGAACGTCAATGAAAGCGTAGCCACCTCGGATATAACGAAAAAGTTTTCATCGGTTCTGTTTCCGTTTCTATGACATTTTCTCTAAGATATTCCTAGGATTAGAGTTGATTGTATTGTGGGGAATGGGGAGATATATTCCATGTTTGACGCTTCGACTTTACTGATTGGCATTCATTTGCATTCCCGTATATTTTGCCCTTCACGACTTTTTTTCCTCAAAAAATTTCTTGTTTTATCAACGAAGCTCACTTTCATTCCCAATCTATAGTATGAGGGGATGAAGGTAATTGGCATTATTTATAAATTGTAATTTCATGTATATGGCTATAATAATGTTTATCTCGCATACTTGCCATGTTAATTTTTATTCCTGCGAAATACATTTTAGCCGAGTTATTTATAATCAATATTTGGCAACATGTTTACTTATTGCTTTTGTTCTGCCCTTTTGCACAAATTTACAAAATTAAAAATTAAAGTTATTTCTGGTTATGCTGTTTGGCTGCGGAATATGTCCCGTCCTGTTTTTCCCTCTCCACCCTGCCTGCGTATAAAAAGGTTTTTGAATAATCGATGCGGCAATTTTTGTGTTTTTGAATAATTCTTGTAGATACAATATAACCCCCCCGTAGTATTCCCCCGAATCATATTCCCCTTTTTGTGTTGGGTGAGTGCGTTGTCATGTCGGGGAGGAGTGCGTCTGCGCGTCCGTGGTATTAATTGATGACTGTTATAGGTTGGCGTTAAGAGCATTTCCATGTACTGTGTATGAAGCCCGCAATGTAATGGATACGTGCATGTGTTGATTTAGTCTTCCCTATTGTCGTCGTGAATAATTTTGTTTGGGGGGGGGGGTCGTTGAAGTGTTAAATCATATTAGAGTTTCACTTGAAAATTAAAGTTAATAAAAATATAGGAATCGAATCCGTAAAAAATTGAGTTTGCTGTGTGGGAACTGTAGAGCAAAGTTTCTCGACCAGGGTTCCCCAGATAATACTCGGAAATTCACCCGTTTGGCGAAGGATGGAGTGGCATACTGTTAAACGCATGCCAGCATGTGATCCTCAAGAATTTAATATCACGGATAAAAGTTCAAAACTTCACTTAGGCCGTATTACACTATAAAAGTTTGTTAAAAGTTCTTTTATAAAAGTTGAAAATGCAACCAATAAGAGCATCGGTAACATTCTAGCAAATGCAATGGATCGTCTTATTGGTTGTATTTTTCGAGTTTTATAAAAAATGAACCTGGCCTTAGGCCGGTATCACTTTTGTAAAAATTATTTTATAAAACTTGAAAACCAATGAGCGCATCGGTTGCATTCGAGCAAATGTAATCAATAAACTTATTGGTTGCATTTTTCAAGTTTTATGAAATAATTTTTAACAAATTTTACAGTGTAATTTTAACATTCCGGCCTCGGGCCGAGATTACGCTACGAAAGTTTGATAAAAGTTATTTTATAAAATATGAAAAATTCAACCAGTAAGATTATCGGTTGGGTTTGCTCGAATATAACCTATGAGCTTCATTAGCTGGATTTTTCAAGTTTTATAAAATAGATTTTATAAAACTTTTATAGTGTAATCCCGGCCTTATAGATGGGAAGCCATGGGTGAAAATCAGATGACAAGAGATCAAGGGGCACAGAGAACTGTGAAGAAATCAATATTTCAAGTGAAATACGCTGTGGTGGTGGTGGGGGGGAGGGAGGGAATGTGACTTTTACAGTCCAGCAGAGCTGTTCATGAAACCGGGGGGGGGGAATAACGTAATAGCCGGAGATGCACTTTACTCGAAGAAATCGCCTTCTCTTATATTGCTGATACTCGTGAGCCTGGATCAAAAGTAGTGGTGGTTCAGCGTCTAAAAGTCTTGTTAACTGACCTACAGACTAAAAAGGGTTGTGCCCCTTGCTTTACATGTATTCCCCCCCCCCCACCGCCTTTTGTCAAGTAGAGCTATGCCATGGGTATATTATCTGGTAATTATGAACATGTGAAAAGTACGTTTCTGTGTAAATTTGGTACTGAGCACGAGCAGTGGTTTCGAACCCAGGGTGCTGTGGGAACTCGAGCTTAAATCAGATCGCACTACATAAAACTAAAAACTAGCACCCGCGGGACACGCACTTCTGATGCCCTTGAGTGCGAGTGTAGTGTGTTAAAAATTTTGGTAATGTAAACCATGTTATATATTGGTGATCACGTGCGTTCATATTCACTAGATGGTAATGAACGCTGCTCTATCTTCAAGACTGTTTTGGCGTCACAATGTCGAAACTGAGAGCAGAGTGAAAAACCGCAATTTTCTTCATGGTGACGTATTCCTTCCCCTCTCTATTCCAAGTGGTTTTTGATGACGTGTCTCACTCGTGTCCCTCGATTACTGTTATTATTATTAAAGCCAAGAAAAGAAGAAAGCTACATCGCTTCATTTGCAGGCGATACTAAATAAGGCTAAAAGATAGGAAGATGGATCATTATGTAACCGCACCCGCTAACCGCAAGAAAAACCGTTAGACCTGTACCGTGCCTTTTTACTCTTTAGTTCGTGAGAAAGCCAGCATTACTAGAATGAAAGCACATGATGTAACATGATTCTCAGAAAAATCGAAAAAACGTGTCTGATTGTGACGTCATCTCCATCAGCATGTTTAAAAATATGCTCGATACTTACCGAGATCGCGGCGTTCTTGAGTTCCCCGTTAGACCAGTGTTTCTCAATGTGGGCGTCGCCAACCATTGTCAGGGGCGTCGCGGTGATCTGTCGATATTGATATATGTCGGTCCGGTACTCTGAAGACTATTGTTTTCATTCTTTGTTAGCATATTCTGGGGCGCCACGAATGGACGTTGACTATGGTAAGGGAGCAGCGAGTGGCAAAAAAGTTCTCAAATGGCCTCAGCCATTAGGTTCCGGTGTAATGACTAGATCACTTGAGTAGCCAGCAGCACATTTTTAGGTCACAAGTGATCCGTAGCACATTTACAGATCACTAAGTGGTCCGCTGCTCGTTTTCCAAACCAACGATGTGGCCCTGCACTCTCCTAAAGGTTGGGCACCATTGCCATCCATAGACTTATCACTTGTAGCTGCTCGTTATGTTTTCACGTTTTTTTTTACACTTTGTTCCGAAACAACCACGGCTCTATTGACTTCAGAATCTTAGAAATTATTTGTCCGACCCCTCCATCCCCCTGGAGGAGAAAAAAAAAAAGTCTCCCCCCCCCCTAAAACCTAAATCTTACACGACATGTATCGCTCATTTTGGTAGGAACTGCTCTAAATCGTCTTATAATGGCGGCGTCTCTCAAAACTCTTTTTAAATGTACCAATTACGGTTTTGTATGGATTCGCGGTAATTAAATTTATGCGCATGAACGATAGTCAGATTTAATACACGCATTTTTTCTTCTTTTTTTTCGGGAGGGGGGGGTTATTCAATGTGTTTGTATAGGGGTCGTGCCACTTTACGTCGGCTAATTAATCCAGCCGGTTTTTTTGTTTTATGGTATGTTTTCCAGCTCAAAGCTTTGCATTTCTAATTCCCGCTCCATCCCAATTGAGCCACATGCCGTGTAAACTGCCTTTCCGTGAATGAAGCTAACGGAAATGACTCAATCATATTCACGCTGTTCATACTCCGCATGAATTCTCAATAACAGGGATTCACGGACTTTTTTTGTAAATTCTATGCATCCGCTAGAGTTTTAAATATATCACGATCACGGCGTCCATTTCTAATCTTTGGGCAATTTAACTGTTTCCTAAATAGGCCGTGGCACCATGGTTGGGAATCGGCCCGAGTAAGGTAATGAGACTCTCTCTGATCTTACTACCCCCCACGTTTAAATTATTATTACTGCTTCATTCGGAATACAAACCGTATTGCTTCGTCTCCCATTGGGTCTGGCTAGAGACCTTGTTTCACGATTGAGAGAGTTGCGATTGGTTGATTAGATATCACGTGGTTTCTCATGCATGCTTCACAGAATTCCATCGGCGTCTAATTATTTTGACGCAACATGGTAATTTTGGGAGTACTTGTTGATTCGAGATCGAGGCTACTACTGCCGATCGGTATTGCCCCAAATCGCGACGAAATAACTAATTTTTTTTTTTTTTTTTTTGGTGAATAAAATATCTAGTTCACCAAATAACTGTCCCATGTCGTTAAATCACGAAGGTCCGATCCCGATGTGGACGAATAATGGGTGTGCGTTAATGTCACCAAATAATGGATGTCCGTCAACTATATTACCAAATAATTTAAGCCCTGGGTGTCCATTCCCAAATGTCACTTGACCAAATAAAGGGTGTCCATTCCCAATGCTATGTCGTATCGTTAAAATAAGATTTCCACTCATTAAATCAATGTTGGCAAATAACGAATGTTTGTCTAGCGTCACCAGATGACAAGAATCACTTCCCCAATGTCATGTCAACAACTGACGAGTGTCCGTTCACAATGTAACCAAATAATGGGTGTCCATTCCCCCATTGTCGTGCGTACGTGACATGTCGATTCCCCAATGTCATGGAACCAAATAACTGTTGTTCTTTCGCCTTCATTGCTAAACAACAGGTGTCGCTTCATCAATGCCATGTCGCCAAATTGGTGTCTATTCGCATTCGAATCGCATGAATTTATCTTCGTGTTAAAAGCGCTCAATGAAGAGCTTTTGACATCTTATTCGGTGCTGATGTCTAGCGCGCATGCCTGGTTATGATGGTTATTAGCGATGGGGGTGAATTTTCATAACTGAATATTCAGTAGGTCATGGTGTACATAATTTAGCATTATTAGTCGGACGATAAATGTTGTTGCGGATTTGATTTTATTAAGATATTGTCTAATCCGATGAATTAAACCGACTCTGACAACAATCCGATTTCATTACTCCGCGAATAAATGGTAGTATTTCTCGCTTGTCTTGTACCCACAACAGAGATTCGTCGGACATTTTTTAGCTGGTAGACCCTTTACAGCGTCAGACCGGCTATAAAAATACCTGAAAGACCTAAAATAATAAATTACGTTCGGAAAAATAACTAATTTGCCAGTTTATCACTTGATTTTGAAGTTGGTTGGCAGCAGCACCTACTGAACACACGTCTACACTTTTGTTTTTTAGTTTTTGTCCCCCACGTTGGACCATATTTTCTTCTCGTGGCCCAATGTCTTACCCAGCAACCCCTCGTCCCACATCCAGGAGAGAGACCCTTTCTATTTATTGAATCGGATTTAGTCAAAACTAAATTTATAATGAACCAAAAATTTATGGTTGATCTATTGAACGAACCGCTGGGCTAGTCGTACATTCGAATGAGTGACGGGAGTGGAGGGTCATCACTACCAAGAGCCTAATGGAAGGGGGGGGGAGGGAATGGTATGACCTGTAAAATGCTGGACGAACTAATAAATCTGCACAATAAATCGCCCCTTTCCCGACCATAAGCGAATACAGGCGTTCGAATGGGAGGAGGGATCAATTGTGAATGTGGGGGGGGGGGCGGATTTTCCGCCTTCACCTATGCTAATACAAATTTTTTGGGGAGCGGGGGCGTTCGCCCGCCCTCGTACCTGCCCGTGTTCCCGACAAATCGCCCCGAGCTTTTGTGGCGGAACCCAACATCATGGGCCCCCGGGCAGAGTGATGTACTGAATAACCATACTTAGTTCCTGAAAGTAACAGCTTAGCTACAGTCGACCCCGCTTATACTGATAAGTCCTCTGCAACCGAAATTTCTTCCATAGAGACAATGTTGAAATTCCCCGCTTAGTGTGATAATTTCTGAACCTTTCCCCCCCCCCCCCCCGCTTAATCGAATATCAGAATTCACGCGACAAGTGTAGATACATATCAACCAGCATGTAATTATTGAACGAAGCATTCACACACGGAAATTAAGTAAAATATGTGAACTGTTAAAATTTATATGCGAAATCCAAAATTGGTGCCCTGTAATTTCAAAATTATCTCCAGTACATTTTTAGTTATTCTGTGTTTATTCAGCCCATAGAGGACGCTAACTTTTCAAATAAAATAAAAATAAAAAATCTGCATAAACGCCGTGGCTTCATGCAATATCTTAGAATTGGAAAAAAAAAAAAATACGGGAAAAGAAAGAATTAGAATTTATGTTTGCGAAACAGACTGAAAGTTTCAATAAAAAACCTCAGATTGAAATTGCCAAAGAACACAGGATATTCCTCTCAAGTTCGGGTATCAGTGAATTAGAAAAAATGAAGATTTGCGAAAAAACGCAAGCCTGAACAGGCAACGGGAGAGAAAATCTTTTTTCCAACGGTATCGACTAATTTCTATTGCGATGATTTTTTTTTATATGCTAAAAAAGCCCAAAAATGCATCAGTGAACCTCTCCATGATTAGGCAAAAGACAGAGGAACTCTCCGAGGATTTTGAAAACACAACTTATATGATAATTATTTCCAAAATTTTGAAATTTCATTTCTATTTTGATTTTTTGTCTCTCAGCATTGGGCTAATTTTCTTTCTGAATTAATTTCGTCCTATATGTATAACACTATACGTTCTAGCTGCCTTTGGCGCTGATATTGGTATGTTATGAATATTTTTTGAATTTATACAATCTGTTATTTTTAATTCATTCTGCTGAGATATATTTCCACTCGAACAATATTATTATATGTTCAGCATATATTTTTCGATACAATCTACACTACGGTATTGCTCATTGTAGCCCCCTTAAGCATCTATCGTGGCTTCCTTTCCACTTGATTTTTACTTGTTTCCGCCACCTTTTAGAATATCCTAGATTCGCAGGCGGGTCATATGGCCCATGGGTTGAGAATCACTGCAATGAGGTACAGATCAAACTTTGATCCTTGACTAATTATTTCTACACATCGTGTTCCGAGCTGCACTCGAAATTGGCATATCAGCTGTAATTGGCCTCCCATGTCATTTTCATTCGTCATTTAACCGCTCAGCATTTTTTTTCCCCTCAATAAAAATGTCTCAATACCACCCCAATGTAACTCTGATTCAGGCATTATCAACGCGAAATATGAATAAGATGATGGTGGTGTGCGCACGAGTCGAATTCGTGAATGAATCAGCGGCTACTAGTAGCAGCTGCTGTTTGTGTGATCATAAAACACAATCCTGACATGTTTTGACATGATCTCTTTTCATTATTTCCTCTGTTGGAAGTGACCCACGTGGTCACTAAGGCCAGGGTGACCGCGTGTGTTTCTGCATATGTTACCCTTGGAAACGGGACACACGAGGGAAAACGGCACGCGATGTGTAGTGCATGACAATTATTATGTGTATGTCAGTGTGTACGGCTAAGAGTTTTAACGTTATAATCTGGTTTTTTTCCCCTCGAAATACGAGGGGACTTTTCTGTTTTTATCATTACCTCTTTGGGTCACGTGATTGAGACATCACAATGATCTGCCATGTTCTGTGTTTTCCCATCATTAGTAATTTTTTTTTTTTCAATTTTCTTCGTGAACGTGTATCAGGCTAGCTTAATTGAAGTCATGTGCCGTGGATTTCTTTCGTTCACATCCACTGATATGTTCAGTTTTTAGTCGTCTTTTTAGCAACCATAGCTGGCTTCAAATTTTGAAGGGGAAGAAAGGGTTTCATAGTAAGCAGCAGACACACATAAAAAAGTAGTTCAAGGTGTCCCATAAATTTGTAGATAAAAAATCATAAAAACTGAAGGAATTTGGTACATATGGATGCGGATTGCGGAAAAAGTTGTTCATGAAGGGACTTTTTTTGTGCTTAACCAAATTTTTAACCAAAAAATGTGCAAATTCTCTTAATTTAACACACGAGAGTATTAATCGTATACCATGCATTTTATTGGATTCTGATTTCATATTTTAAGTGATTTGCAGAAGAGATTGAAGAAATGTTCAGATCTGGAATTATGTGATTTGCTTTCGTACAGCGCCACTTATCGACAAAAATTCTAACTTTTTATGCTGTGCCAAAAAAAATTCCCCCTTCACGAGAATAACTTTTTCCCAAACCGCATTCGAATGTACAAATTCCTCTTATTTTTATGAATTTCCAACCTATTTACGAATTTTTTGGGACACCCTGTATATGCAATGCGTATATTGGAAGATACATTATACGTGGGGGAGAAAATCACTAAATGGGAGAGGGCGTATAATCTATAGCATAGGTTCCCCCAACCTTTTTTGTCCCATCGTCTCCCAACGAAATCTAACCCATAGGATCCTATGTTATACCCGTAGCTTCTAACGCCCCCGAAACATTCCATCGCCCCCAAGGGGGCGTTAACGCCCACATTGGGAATCACTGATCTATAGGAAGAACGGGGGAGGGGAAAAAAAACTTCAGTTTATAGGACTATAATGAAGCCTCGTGATGATGAGAAAAGAGGTTTGAAAACCCCAGGATGGCTAGAATGAATTTCGTCCGCCTGCTTTAGTAGGAGATTAAGGTTCCCTGCCATTCGTTTCATTGGTAAAATAGGTACGTGCAACGTAAAGAGTTACGAGCACCTGATTTATTGAAAGAAATTTGCTCCCCTGGCATCCCAATGATTTCCTGGATACAATGTTTCAAAGAAATCGGAAGAATAAAAAAAAATTTAATTTTTTCAATACCTATTTTATAAGGTCTGCGAAAGAAACGACAGACTTCATTCCAAAAATGCGCTTGAATTAAGAAAAGCTAGGAGTTGCAATTATCGACATCTACCGGAAGAAAATAAGTTTAATCCCTGACGCGAGTCCCACCTCAATCAATCATCGACAGGAACCGTCCACGACACATACAAGACATCGCTTATTATTTAAAAGCGTACCTATAATCACCGAGATGTTTAGTGAAATACATAATGGAGGTTGGAGATACGGCAGGGGGGGGGGGAAATCTCCCCCCCCCCTTTCCTAAATTCATACGCACATACATACATTTCAAGTAATTGAGAGAAGGGCAAAGGTCGATCTTCCTCATTCTATCTCTTTCGGGTAGTAAGGTCTCCTCCTTCGACCGCAACAAAACATCACAAAAGCGAATCGATATCAAGAGAATCGTTCAATCGATATCCAAGGAGGAACGAGGGAGGGGGGTTGTAGAGATGGGTCTTTGAAACCCCCCCCCCCCCCCCTCTTGGTACGAAGAAAACTAAGCGAAATTTCGATCATGATGATATAGGACAGCCTCTGTCATGTTAAATTAGGGACTGATTGCGAAATATTTTCCATTGGTGGTGTATTTTTCTTTAAGCATTCTGAAGAGTTAGAAGATTGACAACCATTCAAACTTCACATAACGGGGGGTTCTTAACCTTTTTCAGCCGCTACCCAAAATTAGCTACAAGATCAGCTTCTTGACCCATGGGACTGTTTGCTTTTTTAAATTATAGTGACGTCAGGGACGCGATAAGTATATTGAAAATAAGGACTGCAAATGGATTTGCACGACTCATCTAGGAAGCTTCTGTGAATCAAGTTTGGCCCGACTCATCTCGATGGCCCCTGTTTGGAGAGGGAATTTGGGTTGTGGCCCATAGCTCATGAATCTTTGGCTGCAAATGGATTTGTTCGGCTCATCTAGGAACCCTTGTGAATCATTTTTGGGTCGAGACCCATAGTTCAATAGCCCCTGGCTATTAGTGTGGATTTAAACAACCCATCTCGGAAGGCCCCCCCCCCCCCAATACCCCTACGACCCATAGGTGAAAAAGCCCTGGCAGAGAAGCACTTGAGAACAGTTTAAAGTCTTTTTTTAGCTATTATAGATATGCGTATCACTTCGTTTAGGTGTCGCTATCTGTGTTCCCATGCAAGAAGTGAGAAACTGCATTTTCTGAGGTAATTAATGTTGTGCGTCTACTTTTGGACTCGAACCCTCAAAGATTGACTTGGACTCCTGTACTCTTTGCCCAGGTGATTTATTTGTCTGTGATGCCCTCATGGCAGAAACAGTCACACAAATTGGCTAATATGTGATTCCTTCCTTCAAATCATTATGTACGCATTAATCCATATCCCCAGCTCAGTGCTATGAACTCGACAAAGTGAAGATGGTAAATCCTTGAATTTTCATATTATGTAAGTATCACGTTGAAGGTCTGCCTGCTCTCTGCTGAGGGACTTTTTAAAATGACAGACCAGTCCGCATTCGCGCCTCGAAGTTGAAAAACCGCAAAAAAACCTTCAGCTGACCACCACCGTGCCGTGCCGTCAAAGGGGGTTGAACCTGGATCGTCACGGTCAGAGGCCATCACGATGCCCAGACGACCGACATCGACAATAAGACTGAGTGGGATCCCCTTTGTCAATGAGATGGACTGCAGAACCTTTTGCCAATAAGGCTGGGGACCAGGGATCCCCCGCCAATGAGATGGAGGCTAAAGACTCCTTTACAGAATCATATTTGGCAATGACTTCCTGGAACCTCTAATTAAGACCCTCCGGTTAAAAACCACTGTGTTAGCTTAACGGGAACAGCACCGCTTTTAACGACACCGAAAATGTTGTGATTGAATTCGGGATGCTCCAGCCGCACTGTGGTGGTCGAATAGTCAGTTACAGACTCGCCGCCATAGTGGTGGTCGGCTGAAGTTGGTTTTCAGCGATTCCCAACGGCGAGCAGATCTCCCCGTTAAAAAGTCTCGCCACAGAGAGCAACAGGCTTACAACGTTACAAATATTCAATCATTACACTTTATTCGTAGTTGGAAAAACTGATGGTAGTTAGTAACACTATATCAAGCAGACCAAACACAGAAACCAAACTTCATGTTAGGTTCACAACGCATACATCTGTGATCCTCGTCCTTCCTGACGCCATCTGGTCGGGAAGGATGAGGCTGCATAGTCTTTACGTCGTGGCGTCGATATTGATGCGCTTATCATTTCAACTTGAGAAACATTATTCGCGTATTTATCTCGCCATGAAATTCTCAACTCTATATTCATGATAAGAACTCCCAAACCAGTCACCGAAACTTCTCGGAGAAAAAAATGGCAGTAATAAGGCCACCAAAGAGACGTCCGCCGGCCGCCTCTGAAGAAGCTACTGAAGAGAAGGGACGTTTTTCAAAATCTTCCCCCCTCCTATCCTTTTTCCTAAAATTCAGAGGGACATCCGTTTTAAATGCCGAACATGGAAGGGAAACAATATATCCTTGAAATTCGGGTCATCTGTCAGGGAAAATTCCTTCTTTTTTTTCCCCCTTGCCCGGGCCCTTGGCTTGAAGCCAAGAAAACGTTTCCGAGTGAAAAAGGGCCGGAGAAATGGACGGAGAGAGGGTGGGGGATTCAGAGGGATAAGTGCATGTGAGAAAATATGTCTCCTTCCTTCTACCATGTATGCTGCATATACTCCATTGTCCTTCCGTTGCAATTCGTTTTATTGTTGCCCTTTTTTTGCAAAACCTCAGGCAGTGTCGTCGGCATTTAGCGTTTACGAAAAGCGACGGAATGCTTTTTTTTTTTTTCCCGGGCAAGGATATCGTGTTATCCTCGCTAAATAAAACCGCAATTTCAAAAGTTGGGGGTGGGGGGAGGGCCGAATAAACGAGATTAAGTTGAGATATGAATCTCGACGTTTGATGTATCGTGTTGTTGATTCCGCGAATAATAGGATGTCTGAAGAATGAGATGGGACGTTCCTTGTGTTGATGTGTGTGTGTTTGTGCTGCTTTTTTTGAAGTGAAGAGACTGGATTGGCCAAATGGTTATAGTGTTTATTGGACCTTTGTTTTTCCGAGTAGCCGATTTATCGAGATACAGTCGAATCCCGTTTTTGCGAAAATCTCGTTTTAACGAAAACTTTTCTAATCCCCCAGGTAAGTTTACATAGGAACAATGTAAAAATCTCTGGGATTCCTTTATAACGAAATTCCATTATTACGAAATGATTTCTCCTGTCTTTCTCTTGGAGTTCGTTATGATGGGATTCGACTGTATAACGTCACCAAGGTGGAAAGCCACGTTTTGTAATTGTCGCACCGAACAACGTAAAGTTGAGAAAAGGGTGATGCTTATAATTATTCTTAGATAATGTTTATAATTGTTCTCATCTTCCTTCTAATTATTTGGTAATTATTAGAAGAGGGTATTATTTAGATTATTCGGGCTTGCTTTGTGTAATGAGCGGTCTTGAATAACGTATAAAAACGAGAGGCAGAAAACAATACGATAATGAGTCCAATTTCCGTTAGTTATTGTGCATGGTTAATTGGGCGTCACTTGATTTTTCATCTTAAACTTAATTCCGTGGGCGCGGTAGCCCAGGTCGACAAGATACTCGCCTAAAATACCATAGGGAGGTGGCGTGAGTTCGATACCTGGTTCGTCTTTGACAAACTTTCCTGACACTGGGGTACAACAGAAACGGCGACATGACCGCAGAAAACCTCTCGCGGTGAGTGTAAAAGAAAAAACTGCCGTTCTTAATCGGCAATAAATTGTACGTCCCGGTCTAATTGGCCTTCATGTGCAGAAAATGACTGTGGTGCGACAAAAATGATCGAATGATCAAAATTTCATCACTGTTTCGTCAATTTGTCGTATTGTGATCACGAATCATTAGTACCGTCAAAATAACCGAAGTCCTCGCTACTGATCGGTGTTGCGCTAAATCGTGATGAAACGGTTCGTTTTGGCGAATAAATAAAATATTGGGTTTGTTAAATAACGCCTGTTCTATATGAATGTCATAAATTTCAAAAATTTTGTCTTCAGATTCTAATGCAATAACCACTTAACGAGTGGGCGCTTTTAAAGGCCGAAACACACAACACAGTATAGTATGTGTTTTGGCCTTTAATACTCGTACGATTAACAGGTTCTTTGCTAAGTTTGAGAGACTGGTCTAAGCAGAGGCAGCCGATTGTTGGTGTTGGCATCGTTTGGAAGCCAAGCTGATTGTTAGAGGCATTTTTGGAACCCAATTGTTGTAACCTGATTGTTGAAGATTTTTTTTTATTGGTTGAGGCATCGTTTCGAAGCCGGTTGTTCATACAGACATTGTTTGAAAACTTGTTGTTGGTGAAGGCATCATTTGTAATCTAATTGTTGGTGACGGCACTGTTTGAAACGCTATTGCTGGAAGAGGCATCGTTTGGAAGCCGATTGTTGGTGGAGGAATCATTTGGAAGCAAAGACAATTGTTGGTAAATGCATTTTTAGTGAGATTATTCTTGTATAAATTATCGAATCTTTTACAACTTGGTCAACACTTTTATTAGAATCGATTATTGAGGATAGATCGCAACGTATTGATCGAGTTATTTCTAAAATGGAAAGAGGTTTCAGGAAACAAAATTTCCTATTTACTTCGGAGAAAATGGAGTAATGCGAATAAATAAGACGAGGAAAGAATTGGAAATCCCTCGTTTCTACCAAAAACAAAAAAAAGGTTGAAAAGATTTCCCCCCTCCCTCGGGTAAACAACTGGGAATCGTTTGCTGTCGAAGGATTTCGAATTAGATTAAGGGACGTCCTTAATGAAATTAAATGTGGCGCTCTCTCTCTTTCGCATGTCCCTGACAAGGAGTGGAGGCTAGACGTCGACGCAATCCCTTGCGCTCTATCGAGCAGCAAGCAAAGCAGGCAGCCCCTGGAGCTTTCTAGTCATTGCCGTTGAAGTCGAGTGGTACGTAATTGGTGGAGGATAGCTCTGAGAGAGAGAGAGATGACTAATACTAAATCCGTTGATGGATAGCGGGCGATTTAGCGTTCAAGTAGCGATTGACTTCGACCTTGCCTCCCCTGTATGTATGTATAGGGCTATGACGGAACCTCGCCGGCATCAAATCAGCCACTAATCGCGTTTGAAGCTGCAGTAGACCATCCGAAACTTAATCCGGGGGATGTGGGGGAGGGGGATTTTATCACCCTGCCCAGTGCTCTTAAAGAAATAATAGATGGACAAGATATATATACTGTTTCAGAGGTTTTTTTTTCAATGACTGGGAGAAGATAATACGGACAGATCAGCCAGATCTCGTCAAAGGTGAATTCGACCAATACCTTAAACGCGGGCTACTTTGGCCCATCTTTCAAAAATTTCAAATTCACTTTCTAATAAACCTAATATTAAGGAAACGGAGAAAGCCATCTATCTCTCCAAACCTAATATTACTACTGCTTTTAAGTTCTGGTAACTTTTTTTTATGTCGATAATCTATCTTATATTATGTACATGTGAATTTAAAAATAAACAAAAAAATAAATATTTCACTCGAAGTAGTTAGAAAAATTAAAACATTTCGGGTTCAAAAAACATCAAGGGTATTATAAGGATTCCAATGTTACTCTTGTATGCGCCTAAAAGCACTGTCAATGAAATCAATTTTTAGAAAGCATTGTCGATGGAATGATCTTTTTTAAGTAAATTGTTGCCATAAATATTGTTTAAGCATTGCCGTTGGAATCATAGTTGAAAAACATTGCCACTGAATGAATGAATGAACGCCAGGGGCTCTGCCACCGGACTCATCCCGTTGCCGAGATCTCTTCCAGCCCAGCTTCGTGGCAGAGTCTGGAGCAAAGTGGGTGTACCTAATAGTCTGAGTGTGTAGCTAGTGTTGTCTGATATTTCAGTGCTGCCATCTATACTTCAAATAGTGAGTGAAGTCTCAAATAGTGGTGAACAGGCCTATGTTGTAGGCCTGTTGCTCTCTGTGGCGAGACTTTTTAACAGGGAGATCGGCTTGCATTAGTGCCTCAAAGTTGAGGACCACAGAAAACCAACTTCAGCCGACCACCACTGCGGTGCCGGTGGGGTTCGAACCCGTATCCTCGCGATGCGAGTCCGTCACTATGACCACTCGACCACCACAGCGGCAAAGCATTGCCACTGGAATCATAGTTGAAAAGAATTATCGTCGGAATAGTGGCCGAAAAGCATTGCTACCGTAATCATTTGTCGAAATCACTGTTGGAAAGCACTGTTGTCGAAATCACTGTTGGAAAGCACTGTTGTCGAAATCACTGTTGGAAAGCACTGTTGTCGAAATCACTGTTGGAAAGCACTGTTGTCGAAATTATTGTTGGGAAGCATTGTCGCTCTAATTATCGTGAAAAAAGCATTGCCACTTTAATCGTCGAAAAGCATAGTCGCTGGAACCATCGTTGCTTTGTTGTGTTTCAACAACTCTCTCCTTGTTTTTTTTTTTGGTCCCTTCAATAATCAGTGTTAAAGAGCATTGTCACTGGAATCATAGTTGAAACGCATTGTCGATAGAATCATAGTTGAAACGCATTGTCGATAGAATCATAGTTGAAACGCATTGTCGATAGAATCATAGTTGAAACGCATTGTCGATAGAATCATAGTTGAAACGCATTGTCGATAGAATCATTGTTGAATGTATTTTTGCAGTTCGTGGCGACTTCTGGAATGTACATGTACGATATACTCAAAGTGTATTATACTCATGTATTCAAGCCATGATTTATCGGAGATCACCGTAGTCCTTTTTCATTCGAAATCCGGTGCTACGTCCACGCGCATACGTTTTCCAAACCAAAAACATAATCCCCCCCCCTTTCCTCCACCCATGTTTCCTATAATAATAGTAGAGAAAAGAAGAGCAAGTATTTTCATATGTTTTTGTGCCGTTCGAGTAAGTTCCGTTTCTAACGCCCTTCCATTCTTGTTAAACATGACTCCCGGGTCGTGATGCTGTCACGAATACTTATTACGTGCCTCCGAATTTTTACGTCCCATTTTCATTTGTTATTCTGATCAGGATTTTTTTTTTGCTGCTGGAGCAACAAAGAAACCACCACCTTTTCGGTAGTCAATTTCGATCTGGCAGTCTGTTGTTCGCTATCTATCTGTGCGTGTACTTCGGAGTGAAGTCTCGTGTTGGAGAGCAGCCTGAATATTCATGGCTTTGAATTCTATGTTTCGAGGAGCTTCTCTTTTATTTTGAATATTGATAAAATTCCCTTGTTTTTTTTTTCTGTTAAGATCGTGATTTGAAAATTCTAACACGCGTCATTGGTCTCTACGTCTTTCTTTTCATATAAGAAATGGTTCTAGTTCCCACTAACCTTATAAAAGTGGAATATTGCACCGTACGCGCCTATCTGTGGTTCCCAACGTGGGGTGGCAATATGTGATTTTTAAAATGGGGGCTATTTTATTTTCGGATTTATGAAAATTCGTATTTTGTATGATAAATAATTTCAGAATTAATGGAATTCCTATCCAAAATGAAATTTTCCACCAACGTTGTCTTTCGCATTGTTTTCGGGAATAATTTTTTTTTTTCATCCATGCCGACAGTAACAGTGCTTTTCGCGTTGTTTCCGATAATAGTTTTTCCAACATCGTTTTCTATAACAATGCTTTCTCACAACGTTTTCTATAGCAATGCTTTCTCACAACGTTTTCTATAGCAATGCTTTCTCACAACGTTTTCTATAGCAATGCTTTCTCACAACGTTTTCTATAACAATGCTTTCTCACAACGTTTTCTATAGCAATGCTTTCTCTCAACGTTTTCTATAACAATGCTTTTGACGCAGTGCCATCTTAACGCATGAGCCCACCCGGGCACCTCAAGAGAAGAGGGGGCCTCACAAAAATGAGGACTAATTGAAATTTTCAAGAATTTTCCAGGTAGGGCATCAGAAAATCCAATTTTCCCGTGATGCTCTTAAGATGGCCCTGTTTTGACGAAGATATTGAACAATTCTTTTTTTTTTAAACAATGTCTTTCGTAAAAATATCCGAAATTTTTTCTGAACAGTTTCTTGAAGTACTATTTTTTTTTTTTTCAACAGTGCTCTCAATAACGATTTGTTTCAATGTCTTTGATGACACTTATTTCTTTTGGGCCTCTACAACCGTTTTTTTTCCTTGCTCCGTAGAATACCGTTATATCGAGATTTTGCTGTATTAATACTTATAGAAAATTTCTCACGTATGCATAAGAACCGAATCCTATGAATAGATCGCTTTAAACGCCGTTATCGAGAGAACTCCGGGAAATGTTCCTAAGGTACCACCGCATTGCTTTTCTTTTTATATCGTCATTACAGGTGCTCGGATAAATGCGTTATGACCTTTTCTTAGCGAAGAGAACAAAGATTGTAGAAGGATTTCTGTTTTTGTGTGTGTGCGAATCCATAATTTTTGGTTGATGTGCGATTTCCTTCTTTGTGTAGGACTTTTCAAACGAGTGGGGAGGAGTGTAAAATTCCATCAAACTAACCCCGTTGAGCACATAAGCTCGAGTTGATTTACTTATGACTCAGGTTTACGACATCGCAGTATGTTTTCGTAAAGAAAGTGGAAGAAGTATGTGAGACGCGGGTATGTGACTACTATAGCCTAGCCATGAAAACTTTTTTTTTGTGTGTTTGTACATGGCTCGTTCGTAAAAACCGTATTTTCTCCCTCAAAGCGTGTTGCCGTTGTTTGTCCTTTGCTTCGGAGTGCGCTTGGGTAAATAGCACATGATGTTTAATGACCGCGATGATGATTGTTTGTCCGTGGAAAATCTTCGGGGAGTGTGTGTACCGAATATTTTTGCTTTCAGGTTTTTACCTTTTCTCCCTTCCGAGCATTAGATTCGATATTATTTGTTGAGTGCTTTCGATCAGAATGGATTTTTGTGATTTTTCGCTGAAGAAAACGCATTGAAGATCCATTTATTCTACTTTATTTTATTATTTTTGGATATAAATTTCGAGTATACTATTTTGTTGTAGAGATATGCAGCGTAGATATGATATCTATTCGAAAACGTGGAATAGAAAGGAAAAAAAAAATTGATCCGCCGTATATTGAATGTTACCATGAATTTTGTAGGAATCTGGAGGGAAAATTCTAAAAAGTTCCTTCGAACCAGAATTCAAGGTTGTTACCATTCATCACTGTCACGAATGGGAGTGAATATTTTGAACAAGGGGATGATGTACAATATCAAAACTTCAGTATCAAATCGAACTTTCTTTTTAACTTCGCTGAGAAACATTTGGATATCTCAAATCGGCTCTACGCCAGGGCGGGACAAATCTCAGGCGCCAAGTCACCATGATGACTAAAATGACTAAAAAAATAAGTATTTACACCTAAATTTGCACGCTGAAAGCAGCACAAAATGTTTGGAATTTATGGCTGCATATCTGCCAACATGAAAGGGTCACATATGTCAAACAAAAGCAGCATTATTTTGGACCTTTTTCTTCGGGTAAAAGTTTTTTTGGTGGGGGAAGGGAGTGCCCAGCCCTGCTCTAAACTGATTTTTTTTTTTTAGTTTGATAGGTCCCCGTGTTTTTACGACCATTTTGCCGTGAAAATGACCATAAAAATTCGATCATCAACCTCAGCGCACTGACCACTATGTTGGAAAAGGCGCTGTCATGAAATCAAAAAAAAAAATGTCTCGTCCTTAAACTTCAATTTAGTGATTGCATTTAGGAAATTTTTGAAACCAGTACCAATTTTCTAGTCACCGTGACAATTTGTCAAGTTCTTGGCAAAAGAAACATCATATTATATAACCAACATTTCAGTGCGTATCCGGTTATTTTATAAGAAGGTCCAAATTCTCAAAATGATCAAACGTGTAAAATCAAAACTATCATCAGATGACGCTCGAAAACGAAACTAATTCAAGTGGCATACGCAATTATCGCAACTGAAATTGTCTGGGGGAAAAAATCTTACGCTCTGTTTCATCTACATTAATGACAAGTGGCGCTAACCAGCATCTGCTGCGCTAGCACTGGTTTCTTGCTCGAGTTTAATAATCTTCCTAGTGTCAATATGTTTCATTTAAAAAAAAATTTGAAAAAAAAAAAAACCTTTTCAACAACTAAATTTAAATTTTTTCCCTTTCCTACAGAAATCTATATTAAATTTTATTAAATTTTATAACGTTGTTTCATGGTTTGAAAGATTCACACGGTTCACAAAAATCATCTTATGAACCTCCATCTCAGATCGAAGGAAAAAAATTACATTTGCTGATATTTCAATGAATTGGATGATGTCGTTGTTGCTCAGCTTTCTTGAATGTTGTTGAAATGATAGAGTATATATATTAAAAAAAATTAGAAGATAAAAAGGAAAAAAATATCGTTCAAATACACAGAAATACAAAAATTACTATTTATAGTTGTCAATAGATGCCCTTAGTGAAACCGAACTGATTTTCATTGGAACGTATGATTATCAAAACTGAGTCTCGAAACGGACTCCACTAGAGCCAAAAAAAAAATTATAACCGATATTTGACTATACAGAATTTCACTATAACTTAATAAATTTTATCAAAATAATAACAAACAACAAATTTATCCGAAAAACATGTTGCCAAATTATGCATAAATTCAGCAGCAGATGACGCTTTTATATATATTTAGTATATTAGAATGCGCATTAATCGAAACTGAAATAGTGTTGGAGACGTTTTATGTTGTCTTTCTCTCACATAATTTCGAAATGCATTTGGCTCTTGCCTTCGTTACATTTTGGGGTAACCTTGTAACTTAACTCTTCAATCAGTTCAGATACATTTACCTCTAGTATACCTGGTATACATCTAAGAATGTAATCTTTGTGTTTACACGCATCCCAGATAATTACAACCCTGTGGAAAAAAACTGACCGTGCTGTGACACCAATCATGAATATAGTCGACCATCATGTGGCGATGAGTCAAGCAAACCTTTGTTGATTTTGCTGGAAGAGGATTTACTCAGTTTTGCTTATGTGAAGACAAATCTCACGGGGCAGGAAGAGCAGACTTCCATTACCTAGTACGCATGTGCATTTTGACTCAGTATTATGTTGTGTGCACTGTGTATATATATATAGGTTGGTATGATGACAGACTTTCTTTATCGGCTTCGTTTAGTTGCTCTTTCTGTCGCCTGTGGTATCGGATTGCGAGGGTAATGAAGCTTCTACCTTGGTCGGTCGCTGTGCGAAAAACAAAGCAATAACCGAGAAGACTAGTCGACGGAGCAACTCTCTCACATATATATCTGTGAGGATCAACGACAAAAACAAAAAAAAAAGGCGACGTCAATAAACTTATATTAAGCTATATATATGTATAAGGACGAAAACCAGAAAACAACGAGGAGTGGCCATAGGAGCGAAAAGGAAGGAAATGAACTCCTCAGCCGCGAGTATCGATCAATACACGCGGCCACGTACCTTCTCGGTGTACTTGCACACTTGCCAGAATCCAGCACATACACGCGCTCACTCACCAAAAGCATTATCTCTGTATAAAGATGTGTTGGTAGGAGGGGGAGGAGCGAAAAAAGCTTTATGCACACTTTCATAAACCCTTAGGAAATGAAGAAAAATCGAGTAACTCGAGTTTCTTATTGTGGTGCGAAAGTCGTATTTTTTCTTCTTCCGGAACATAATTCTGAGTGATCGAGTTTTCTCGGAAATATTCCTCCTCCTTTATAGTTACAAATGCTGCCGTCTGTATCCGAGAAAGACATGACTTAAAGAAGCCCAGTTGCTGGACATAAGTCACTGTGATGAATCACTTTTTTTTCCACTCGCATCTTTAGGAATATTCCCGTGTAATGGAAGTGATTGTGAATGGTCTGTTAGCTATGACTACTTTCATCTCAAAATTTGAGGAACCAAAAGCTTGTAATACAGGGTGGGCGAGAAGTCCTGGACACATTTTAATTTTTTTTAACAAAATCAACCAATTGACAAGAAAAGGTGCGATTTGCACTAACATACTTATCGTTGCCTAGAGTTTTTTTTTATAGATAAGAGTTCAATTTTTTCTCTCACTTGGCGTTGTAAAACGAAAAACTCGACACAACACATTAAATGCAACACAAACACTGCATAATTAATGTTTATGACAATTTGAGTTACACATAAAACTACCACATTTCTACATCAGCACCCATTTCGATGTAGCCCGTTCTAAAAAGAAAACAGTCTGCAGTAACAGAAAAAGTAAATATTCAATAATTTAAAGAGCATATGCCACACATGCATTTTTCACTGAAGTGAATAAAAGGACAATCTTTTGTTTAAAAAGCAGAATTTTACTGTTGAAATAATTGTTGCTTACAGGTGGCGCTTTTTGCTGCAAACCAGATGCCTTCAGCCATTTGACAGAGTGTGGGGCCACATTTGGTATTTTCCGTGAGGCTCGCTCTCTCCACTAAACTACTATGCTATACACATGTTATCAAATAGCTCAGTGAGGCCATGCATTGAAGACCTGTAGACCATTGCAGTGCTGCTATCTGTGTCCCTACTTAATGGAAATTTTGACGCAAATTTTTTTCCTTATTACAGAAATTCCCACGGCTTTCTTGTGAAATACACACGCACACACATCACCCTAATACAATGAATGTTGCACAAATAAGACAGATTTGAGCTTCGTTTTTCTAGGTTTTTGTTTGCAGTAGGCCTATGTTATACACCAGGGCTATTTTACCGCACACCAACTCCGGTCACATCGCCATACGATAATTTCCAACCCGTGGAGTTGGGTGGGAAATGAAGTTGCCATCTATCGGTGGTAGCATCAGGCTCGGTAGGTAAAGAACTTGTTTCTGATGTTCTTGCCTGGATTCGAGCCCGTGGACCTCGACGGAAACCTTCATAGTGGAAGACGAGCATCTTGCAAATTCGAGCGAGTTATTCTTATACCTTTTTCAAATAAGTAAATCCAGTGATAATATTTTTTCGGCGTGTAAAATATTGATCCAGGCATCTATTATTTCAAGTTACATGCTCCACTGGGCATGCAAATTTTTTAAGATTTATCCAGCCCTTACGCGAATTATTTTCTGGGTTAAGGTAGTGTTTTTGGTATGTAATATCCACGATTTATGTTTTAAGGGAATTGGTGCACGCAAATTTTTCAGTTTTTAAATAGTATGAAATGTTCTGCGTCGAAACGTGTTAAAGTTTTTGTTCTACCTGTACTAAAAATATTTGTAAAATACTTTCATATAAACTGCGGTGGTAGGCATTAGACATGCTAATGTTTTTCACTAAAATGCTTTTTTCTCAAAACTAAGTTTTTGTTAGATAAGGAGAATGTTTTTCGAGCACCACTCATTCAAATGTTTTGAAACTTTGTCTCTCTCTCAACACTAAGGTGGTACATGCTTTAACACGAGCTTTTAACATTTGAAGTATTGGTTATTTTTTTCGCGGTCTTTAACAACATGCAACTTTTTCAAAAACCACCAAAATTTACTCATTTTGTGCCATTTTTTTGAATAATTTTAATAAAAAATCCTCGTGTTTAATGTTTGTAACACCATAGTCTTGAGAGAGACACAAAGTGTTTCAAGACATTTGAATGATGGTGTTCGAAAAACTTTCCTCATCTAAAACAAAAAACTTAAGTTTGAGAAAAAAAGCATATTAGTGAAAAACACATTAGCATGTGTAATGCCTGCCAGCAGTTTATATTAAAATATTTCAAAAATATTTTTAGTACAGTTAGAACAAAAACTTTAACACTGTTAGACGCAGAAAATTTCGTAGTATTTAAAAATTGGTAAATGTGTTTTTTTTGGAAAATTTGCGTGCACCAACCCCCTTGAGCAGGATGCCAATCAACATAGGCAAAAAATAGGAATGGGCGGAGAAATTATGGATAGCAAACCCTATATTTTATCCAGGGTATAAGTGTACTCGACTGTACTATTCTTCTGGCGGTAACTCGAATCGCTCGTAACTCGAAGCACCACCGTACATACATACATCCACGTGCCTTCACGTAACTTCATGTAATTTGTATCCACAGCCGGCCTCCGCTATATGAATAGTCTTGGAAATAACTCATTTCTTCCCGAGCTGCTGCTCCTCATTTTTCTTTTTCAGCTACCCTCTCTTCTCTACCCGTGTCTGAGCAACACGCAATAAATAGATGAAGATAGTGAAAAAAAAAAATATATATATATATACCATGTAAAAATATTTTTTTTTACTGATCTGAAAAAAAGTAGAAATGTAGAGAGAGAGAGACCACTTTGATGAGATCTCTCGAGATCTGGCATCTTGCCAGATGCTGAGAAAAGGGCTATACCTTTTGGTTCCTAAATGTACTAAGAAAGAAGAGTGGGAGGGAGGTTGTAACGCTTTTCCATCATAAAACGTGGTACAAAACATTTTTTTTTGTTGTTGGGTATTTTTTATTTATTTAATTTTCAAATTCCATTCATTATAATCGCTTGGGAGCCATTTTTGTAAATTGCTGTTTCGGATGATTTTTTGGAGTCGTCGTCGTCGTCGTTTTTTTCTCTTTGGAGTTTTTCTCTCTTTGGGAAATTGTTTAGGCATTTTATTGCTTTTTCTTCACTCTGATGGTGGTTTTTTTTTTGTTTTTTTTTTTCAGTGTGAAATTCCAAATTGAAAAAAAAAAAAATTTCATTTGTGGTGTAACATATCATCCTTGTCGTTTTTTATTCCATCGGAAATTTCGTGATTTGAAATTTTTCTTATGGCTTTTTTTTTTTTTTTTGGAGAAAGGAATTTATGTAATAGTGACATTATATTGAAGTTCGGAGAAAGACATCAGTATGGGGGGGGGGGGCGTGAGAGAGAAGAGCATAAATGTCTGTCATTTGAATGTCGGGGGTTCAAGTGCTTCTAATATCCGATCGAATTTTTAGTATTTTTTGTGGTTATGATTCGTCTAATTTTAGTAGGGCTGAAAATCATTAAAAAGATCATATTGTGATGTTGATTGCATCGAGTGTATTGATCGGTATTTTTTTTTATGGAGGTTTGGGGCGGGGAGAAGAATTATTCTTAACTCTTCATTTTTGAGACATGGAGGATCATTACTGAGGTATGCCCGAAGCTGTTGTATGGACATTTCCGGAATGTTCATTATGTTCCGGCCTTGTAGATGGGACGTTAAGAAATACAGGGTGTTCCACAAATTCGTAAATTGTTAAATTCATTTCATCATTTTTGTCGCACCACGGTCATTTTCTGCAAACGAGGGCTAATTTGACCGGGAGATAAAAGGACGAACCGGGTATCGAACTCGCGACACCGCTGAACATCCTTTGGTACTTCAGGCGAATATCTTATCGACCAGGGCTACCGCGCCCAAATTGTTAAATTCAAAAAAATTGAAGGAATCTGTACATTTTAATGCTGTTTGCGAAAAATTTCCTATGAAGGGGGGATATTTTTTGGTACATTAAAAAAATTAGTTCAAATTTCGTTGATACAGCTTGGAAGCAAATCACTGGAAACATGCAAATCACAGACCTATAAAATGCAGGGGTGTACGATTCACAGCTAGAAGTAACAGCTCATTTCTTAATTTTCCGGTTACTGGCGCTTACACAAGGTTTCCATTGTGATATTGACATTGGTGGATGGAACACTATTGGTGAAGTCGCATTACCTCAGCCATATAAATCGCAGGCTCAAGATCGCTGCGTACCGGAGAAATTGAATTAATTTGCTCTTGCGGGTACTGGTAAGATAACCATCCTGTCTGGCTAGTTCCGAGTTCCGGGGTTCTTGACCTTTTGTGTGTGCGGGGGCCCCCCCACCCTCGCTAATAAAATGAAGACCACAGCATGTAATGTAGATTCAACAAATTAATTTTTTCCCCATCTAAGCTCACTGAATCCCCGCAACCTCTTCAAGGCCCCCCGATTGAGAACCCCTGTGCTAATTATTTTGCCATCGTTTTTGTTGTGCGCCTGCCTCACTCGCTACTCAATAATTGTTGGAAATTTAGCGTTATACTCATTCACTATGTATGACTTTTCGTGGAATTTCATGAATATTTCGTTTTTCTCTTTGCAGGAAGCTCAATTCGAGCAGCTCAGTCGAGAATTGGAAGCTGAGAGACAGAGTGTGACCACGCAGCTAGAAAGGGTGAGATTCTAATGTATTTATATTGTTCATAAATAATGTTTGAACGCACATGAAGTTTCTTATCAAAATTAGATTCCCAAACGGTAAATCGCGGCATGCTGTCGTTAGAGTGACCGCGAGATGTACAGGGTGTCCCATAAATTCGTGAATAGTTTAAAAATTCATAAAAATTTAAGAAATAGGTATCTTTATATGCGGTTTTACGAGAAAAAGTTATTCTCACGGAGTTTTTTAAATGTAGAAAAAAAATTAGTTCCGATTTTTGTAGATAAAGGGTGCTGCACGAAAGTAAATCGTAGAATTCTAGACCTGAACCTTTCCTAGATCTAGTCTGCGTCGAAAACATTCGTAAAACTCCAGCTGGTGATTCGTGGCTGAGGTAAAAATTTCGTCAATAGTGCTTTGTATCTACCAATGTCAACATCACGATTAAAACCTTATGTGAGCACCAGTAATGGGGAAACTCAGAAATGAGTTGTTGATTGTACACCCTGCATTTTATAGGATTAATTTGCATATTTCCGCCGATCGTACGAGCAGTGCTCTCTATAGACAGAAACTTGAACTAATTTATTTTTCTACACCAAGGAAAAAATCCCCCCCCCCAAGAAAACTGTATACAAATTTATTCAATTTATGGGACACCTTGTACTATATGCTGCAGGTGTCCCGGGTCCAAAGTGATTATGTGATGGGAGTGGTTTTTATTACCATATTTCATTTTTAATGTTTCATGTTGGCTTTCTCCACATGACTCAGAAATGTGTGTGGCTTTCATCTAGCTTACATTTTGGACTTTACCTCCTTATACACATATCTTCAATCGTTTCCGACATTCACTATTATAAGGTGTTCTCCCTGCAAATTGTGGTGCACATGCTAATTTTTTTGCGAATATACATATAACCAACTGTATCAAGCTTCATGGCAGGGCATCTCTCTTTTCTTTTCTTTTATAATCCATTTTCTACAGTTTGTTTCCATTAATGAGCATTTGTTTTTACTAGCGTCATCTGCTGTTGACTTGAAACCCTCATTTCTGAATTGATGTATGTTTTATAATATTTTTAAATTTGTTATTTATTATTTTAACAAAATTTATTATAGGTTGGCTCAGTTATACAGAAATTTGATACAATCAAATGTCGGTTCATATAATTTTTTAATTTTGTTATATCAAATAAATTTTGTAAATTTCTGTTTCAATATTTACGCGTGTAAAGATCGATTGGTTTCGTTTTTTAGCGTCATCTATGACTTCGGATAATATTTTCTGATTATACACATATTTTGGTCTTTTTTTTTCCCCTCTTTCTATCTTTTTTTGTTTTAAATTCGAGAAATCACTTTCTTAATAATTTACAGAATACTTGATTATTTTGATAAGTAGTGTCCACTTCTATAATAATCGGATGCAATGAAATGTTGGTTAAAATACGATGTTCCTTTCTCCTTCATGAGCCTGAACCATTGAAATAACGTTAAAAGACTTGATGCTTGCTGCAATGTAACCTAGTGCTTATTTATTATGTACTTATTTGGATGGTGTACTTATTTTGGATGGAACCAGGGCTGGACAAATCTATTGCCTAACATGCCCGGGGCATGTAAAACGCTTATTTGCCTAATAATAATTTAGATAAAGGGTTTAAATAGATTGTATTTATTACCTATGGGCCGTTCAAGTATTACGTCAGCAAATTCTTTAACCGTTTTTGACCCCCGTCAGCAAAATTTCGCCAGTTCTGCCCCCTACTTCCTAACGCATATTGGTGGGATCAGAGACGTAAGTGGGGGGGGGGGGTTCTATGTCCCTCCCCAGACGATCAAATCTTTCAAAATTTTAATATTTTTTGCATTAAAAAAAATAAAGAAACTGTCTTTTAAATGTTATAATCGATTTCTGTTAATTTCAATGCTATTTGGAGGCTAAGAACTCATTGCGACCCTCCCTCCAAGTCATATATGGTAAACCCTTGGCCTGCGAACCAAATGTGGCCTACAACCTCAAACCTAATTTTGTAAAAATGAACTGAGCGGCACATTTACAGATCACGTAAGTGACCCGTGGCACAATTCCAGAGCATTTAAGTGGCTTGTGGCCTATTTGAGATCACTCAAGTAGGCCCGTGGATCATTCACTGATCACTCAAATGACCCGCGACAGTTCCAGAACACTTGAGCGATCAGTGGCTCATTTAGAGATCCTTTGAGTGACATGTAGCATAGTTAATAATAACATAACATAGAGCACTAAAGCGGCTCCCAGTGCGGTTCTACATCACTCAAGTTGCCTTCAGTACATTCTCAGATTACTTAAGTGATCCGCGGCATAATTACGGATCAGTTGAGTGATGCGTGGCACAGTTCTCTCTCTCCAGAGGACTTCTGCGGCCCGACACATATCCATATCACTTGGATCCGCGAAACATTTAGAGATCACTAAAGTGACTCTGCAGGGGACTTATCAATAGAAAGAATGTTAGTTCAGGTGCCCGCAAAATAGCGAAAGGTTTTTCTAATGTTTGGCACAATCAGTAAATAGTAAATATGTCATTAAGAATATTTCATGTTTTTATAAAGGGTGATTCATGACGTAAGAATCATTCAAACCCCCCCCCCCGTCATCAAAATTCAGCAATCTAAAACACCCTCCCTCCATTGACGCTGACGTAATACTTGAATGACCTCTATTAAAGATCTCCCGTTAGATGGCAAAATGTTTCATCCCATTGGTGTCTATTATCGAGAGGTTCCGCTGTAACAGCTTGAAAGCGTTTTAACGTTTCATACTTTTATATTGTTTGTAAAATTAACTTAGGTGCCACAAACTTTCAAAACTATTTTTTTAAAACGGGAGTTTTTAACCTTTTGCAGCCGCGACCCAGAATCAACGACAATTTCAGCTTTGCGACCCATGAGCCTGCTGGTTCTTTGAAATGAGTGAAACCAGTGATGCAATAAATGCATTTTTAACAATGTTTTACAAATCCACCTACAGTCTATCTCGGAAGCCCACGTGAATCAAGTTTGGGTCGGAACCATAGCTCAAGAGCCCTTGGCTTCCAGTGGATTGGAACGATCCATTTTGGAAGACCCTGTGACCCAAATCTTGACCCATGAGTTATACGAACTGTTTTTAAACTTAAGGGAGGGTCGCGTGGGGAGGATAGCCCGAAAAACACGGTATATTGAGGAGTCCCCAAATTTTTAACAAAAAAAAAATATCTTCGTACCTCGTCCAAAAAAAAGATAAGCCATTGAAAATGCATATTACCTGCGTTTTTTTTTTCTTTGGCACTGAATACTTGGGCAACTAGGATTTTTTATTTCTGTTCTCTATTGCATAAGGGGAAAAGAAACTTATGATGTCATGCACTAGTGACCTTTGCCAAGGTGCAAGTCAGGTTTGCACCCTTATCTTTGTCATTTATTTAAGGGAGTACCTAGCGCGCACACACACACACACACACACTCCCTCCCTGATGTATGTAGTACCAGCTGACTCTTAATATTTCTTGACAGCATTCTTGTTGGTAGAGGGAGGAATATATAGATTGTTCAGTGTCCTTGCACCATAAATTTCAGTTTTTTCCCCTATCTTCGTGCCTGCTTTTTTAACAGGAATTCTCCCTTTACAATTTTTTTTTAATGAATGTGCAGCAAAGCTTCATGTCCTTATGACATACTTACCTTAATCTCTTCTGTAACTTCACTCAAGATTATGGTGTCTTCAGACATTTTTTCTATCGGGCGGTACAAGGGTATCTTGGACTTCTAGGCAAAGAAAAGAAACGTTCACGCTACCCTTATGAACATGTAGTTGCATAGCGGCTCGGGGGGAATGGAAGTTCGTTCGATCTAACGAATGACAGTTTCGTCCGATCGTTATGCGACCTTATTGCATGGGCGCCCCTGAGCAGTCCGCTAATGCAGAAACCGGCTCCGATAGAAATGCCTATCGGAAACGCAAAATGTTTTTCGTGAAAGGAATGGTTTTGAAGTGAACCGTGAGTTGCGCGGGGGGAGGGGATTCATTGCTTTTCCGTTTTTCTGTAGGCCTATATGCACACACGGTCTCCCAAAATTCTACATCGAAAATGAAAGGGATGATAGTATGTACAAATCAAGACAAAGAACTTTTGCAATAGAACCCACGTGAACAACCCACTTATTCAGAAGATACATGCACCTCCAATTCAGAATTCTCCACAACATCGCAACCTTGTTCAGTCTAATTTTTTACATGGTGAAAGGGGAGGGGGGGGGGAAATTTTTCTTCCTTCCAGTTTCCAGGCAATTATCCTCTAATGTTCCTGTGTGGGGGGGGGGGGTAAATTTTTTCCTTTTCACTGCCATGGTACTCAAGGACTTTTCCTTTCTTCCTTCCTGGGGACAAGCTGCTTAAATTGCATGCTAACATGCAGTAAAAAATGGTTCCGGACTCAAGGTTCCATTGCCACAATTGTTTTGTCTTAATGTGTACTATCATCCCCCCCCCCCATTTTGGCATAGAATTCTGGGATGAATTTGACTGATACTTAATTTTTTTTTGTTCAATTAACCGCTGTGGTGGTCGAGTGGTTATAGTAACGGACTCGCGATGCGAGGATCCGGGTTCGAACCCCACAGTGGTGGTCGGCTGAAGTTGGTTTTCTGTGGTTCCCAACTTCAAGGCGCAAATGCGAGCCGATCTCCCCGTTAAAAAGTCTCGCCACAGAGAGCAACAGTCCTACAACGATAAATCATTCAATCATAACACTTCACTCATAGTTAGAAAAACTGGTGGCAGATGGCAGCACTACACATAACAAGCATTACAGAGAAACAAAAAAAAAACTTCGTCAGGTTTCACTACACGTACACGCACCTTCCCGCATGTACCGATTCGTTGGGGGTTCCGCGGGGGGTGTGTGGACGGGGTGCATGTGTGGTGTAGCAGTAGTAGGTAGGGCCTCCAAAAAATGGCTTGGGGATCCATGATGTTCTTAAGTCAGCCACCTCGTTGGGCAATTTGCCTGTTGTGGCGTTGTATTTGTTATAACCAAACTTGTACATCAAGGTTTGATAATCGTTTTGATTAGAACCCAGATTATATGCACTAAAAAGTGGAAAAATATGCACTTAAAAATTCAAAAATATGGACTTAAAAATTCAAAAATATGGACTTAAAAATTCAAAAATATGGACTTAAAAATTCAAAAATATGCACTTAAATTTAAAAATATGCACTTAAAATGCCAAAATATGCATTAAACACGCAGAATATGCACTAGAAATCTTGAAAAAGTCAAAGTCCGAAATATATACAAAAAATTAGAAAATATTCATTAAAAAAATCACCATGCAAAAATAGCAGATGTGTTTTCAAACTGCATCTTTTCTATATCTTAGTGCATATGTATTCCTTTACAAGAAAATATCCCCTCACATATACATATGATAATATTATGAACAATATTTGAAAAATCAAAAATAAATTAATTGAGCTTAAATAAAGTTTCAAAAATGTGCACTTATTCTGAAAATTCTTTGATTTTATGCATTTATATGCATTAATGCTAAAAATGGCCAAAATATGCAAATGCATATAATCCGGGCTTTAGCTATGATTATACTAATTCAATGTGGATTAATCCATTTAGCGGCATACTGGAAATCACTAAAGCCCCTCCAAAATGTCATATCTTTTTAATTGAATTTGCTTTTTTCCGATTTTCAGCAAGTGCAAACTAAGTGGTACAGAAAAATTTGTTCCATTGAGAAATCAACTTTACAAAATATCTTTGCTTGTCAATGTTAAAATGAGAGAAATTTAAGGAGGCGAGATATCTTGTGAATGCGGCTTAATACTTTTGAGCATTAATACTTTTTTTTTTTTTTTTAAAGATTAACTAAGCTGTCTAATCCCATCATCTTGAAAATACAGAGTGCTAAAGTTTCTTTGCCATTATTGTTCTCTTCCAGTATAAAATAAGGGACCCTGAAGACGGCAGTTCCAGCTACGCTGAAAACCCTTATGTGTGGAGGCCCACACAAATAAATACTGTGATTCCAGAAGACGCTGAACTAGATTCAAAAATGACTGACCCACATCTGTGAGTTCTGTTTATTTATCTTCTCAGTTTAAAAAATTAATTTTTCAAATTGATTCTCAAAGGAATACTTTATTATGCTGAACTTCCATTGTGAAAATTTTAACGCTTTTTTGTTAATGCATTTATTTCCTGGCACTGCTTCCCTATGCACTTAATTTATGAGATTCTGATCACCTCAGAAAGTATAATCTGATAAAGTGATGCACATACCATCTTTAGTAAAATGTTTCAACGTAACATAAACTCTGAGAAAAATACTATTATCTGTAATCAAGCTTTGATGCATATCTTCAACAGATGCTTGTTGTTTGAGTGAATGAAAGCAAGGCTTTTTTTTGCGTACTGTCATTTTTAGTCAGTGACAATGCTTGCTAAATTTGCACTTTCTGTCTAATATGCACAGATGATTGTTTTTGTTTGGAGAAAATTGTCATGTTCAAGGGTGGTTAAAATGATCACACCATAGGTGCCAATACTTCCAATTTACCCAGAAGCCTTCCGATTTTTTAGCCTTATTAAAACCTTCCGCGTGGCAACCAGGTTTTTCCGATTTTTGATATATGTTTGGAAAAATCCCTGAAAAAATCCTTAAATTATGCTTCCTTAATGAAATATCGTTAAAGAAAGTTCGCATGGCCGCTAAGAAAAACAATTACCCCTTTTATTTGTATGGCAGTTTTCTTTTGTGACATAGACTTCTGTGGGAAACATTTCATCATGTGATAAACCACAGATTTTTCAAGTCTGGGAATCAGCACCTATGAATGTAATGGCTATTTGCACTTTTTTCAGAGACATTGAAAATGTCCTAATTTTTCTCCAGGCTAATAGTGCTTCAATTGTGGGTGTATTTTATTATAGCTAATATTTATCCTGAGCTTGTAGAAGTCGAAGATATTCTGGGTTAATTAAAATTTTCATGTGTGAAATGAATGTAGATTATTCATAGTTTTACCTAACTAAACCAGAGTTGTGCATACTTTTAGTCGCTTACCCCTTAGTCGCTTCCCACAAAACTATAGGATATGAATATGTTCAATTCCTGATAAGTCAAACTCTGATATGAATGAATATAAGTTTTCACTCGGCCCCTAAACTTTTTTCCGTATTTTTGAGTGAAGAGAAAATTCTAATTCTAAGTTTTCTTCCTTTAAGTCAAAGTTTTGGTTAATGATGGCAATTTTAAAAATAGCATTCAGTATAATAGAATTTGGTAGATTCATTAATCTGGTTGTAAAAAGTAAATGGCTCAATGAATTGCACAAAAAGAAGACAAAAAATTGTCAAAAATGGCTACATTTTTTTACAAGATAATTTTGTGTACTCTTTATTTATAACTTGTTTCATTCATACGAGTATTGTGTATGCTTCCATTTCCTTAACACAGTATGTACATCTAGTTTTTATTTCTAAATATTCTCATTCACTAATTAAGTATGATTAGGTTAGAGTAACTTATCTGTTCAAATTTCTTTACCTTCAAAAGTTTGTCATGTTTTACTAATATGATATTTGTAAATGTCACTGTCATTTCAATGAATCATTTTTTTACACCCTGAATTCGAAATTTCCGATAAGCTCGAACTAATAATAACTTGGAGTTATATTGTTGACTGCTGCACATAAGTAATCAAGATTTGACGACTGTGACATCGTAGTGACAGTCAAAGTAGTACAGACCCATATGTGATTTCATAGATAATCATGAAATTCCCATTTTGGCTATCCACAGCAGTTTAAAGGCCCTATGACTGTAAAAAACTGACTCTCTGGAATTGCCCCATGGCGTTTTTATTGCCACCTGAAAATGCACTCAAAAGTTTTGACACACAAAATTAAAATCAATTTAATCAATTTTAAAAACTAATTGAATTAGGTTTTTAAAATTGATTTAAGTATTTTCCCCTTGTAAAGGAGTTTACCACATCACACTTTTTTTGTACTACACAAAAAAGCAACTTGGTCAATACTTTTGAGGGAAAGGTGGGGTACAAAATACTGATATTACTAGATGCTTTGGAAAGAATAAAAGCTGGCAAGAGATATTCGTAAATTGATTTGAAGGCAATGTTGAGCAAGACATAATAAATTATCATTGTAGTGGTTTCAAAATCTCTACAAAAAATATTGTTATGTAGGGATTCATTGTAGTAGAAATGAAATCATTGTGTCGTGGAAAGTTTAACATTAAAGTATTGGTAATTCCAAACAAGATTTGAAAAATATCTTGATAGAGAGATTAATTGTTGTATCAATTACTGTTGTGGTGAAGTTTTTCTGTATATCAAAAACAGATGCTTTGAATATTTCATCAATGCTGTTTAGTTTAGACAAGTAATTAACAAGCTTCAAGATTAGGGATTATTGGAACAAGACTGTACTGACCTTATGAAAAATATATCGGTTTCAAACACTATTTATATGTGACAGGATTTACAGACAAACCTTCAAAAGTAACAAACTTCAAAAGAATGAATTTTATAACAGAGCATCCTATGGAATTTTCGGTTCCTTCCCATGTCCAGACCTACATTATAAGCTGGGTTTGCTATCTCTTCCAAACCTTGTACGCACAAATGTGGGGTTACTTTTTCTCACTGTAGACAGAAGCTCTCGAAAATGAAGAAAACATTGAATGGGGGCTCAAAGTTATCGGTTGTCTTGTATATGTGGGGATTCAAGCCCTTATGCAGGAGGGGGGAAGTGGTGCATTGCATTGTATGTTCATTAATTATTTCATCCCCCAGCTTTCGACGCATATAAACTTGATATTTTTTTTACCGCAGGGAGTTAAGTCCCAACTTGGAAGATTGTGGGTGTTTTGAGTTAGAAACATGGTGAACATGAACTTTGAGGGTATCTGTAAGGAAACGCTTGAAAGCAGTTTGTAATGGCAATATGTAAAAGCAGTTTGCAATTGTGCATGTCGGGACTAAATTCTGTTTTTTTTAATGAAAATGTGTTTGATCTATTTTTGAACTTTCTCATTATTTTAATGAGTTGTCTTTTGCATCCTGGGACTAAAAACTGTTTATATTCATCACAGTTTACTGATAGATATCATTTTGATTAGAAAAATGTATACTTGAACAATAAAAACTTGATATGATACAGATGGAATTTTAAAAAAAACTGTTTGGAATCCACATAGTGATGGGCTGTATGAAATATCCCAGAATAAAAATGTATTGGCAGAGAAGAATCAATTTTTCAGCCACTGGCCTATTCTAGATATTAAATTTGCTAGTTGTAGACAGATAGGCTGGAAAAGGACGAGATACCAAAAATTTGACATTAATGATGTCAAAAAATGTTGAGCAAGGAATCAAACTGCTTTCATCAATATCATACCATGTCACATTTCACAAGCCAAGACCCATATATTCAATAGAATTTGGAGAAAAAAAATAAAAATTTACTCAAATTTTTGTGTTTTTATTGTACTTTTTGAATATCAAAAATGCAAAAGCAAAATTTCAAAAAAAAAATTAATGCTCGGGTCTGAAAGCACTATAGCCGGCTATTGCTTATTTTTAGTAACCCTTGTTACATTAGTACTCAGGCTCACTTTAATCAGCCATATGGGTATTTTTAGCATCAGAGCATAGTAGTATTAGATTTACAGGATGTAACTAAACTGATGGGGTCAGCAAGCAACTATGAGGGATGATAGAGCTCACCAAAACAAACAACTTTTCCCCTATAATGTGGGGGTCAGAAAGCAAGCAGCGAGCCACAAGAGGATGCTTTTTCTGGAGCAGATGAAACATTATTTTTTGCAGAACTTGTCATTCTGCTGTTATTTGTTGGCAAAAATGCAGCAATATTCAAATGCGGAGAAGGCCAATATGCAACTTATTTGCTGCCCTGCAAACAGCAATTCTGTGGAAGTGGTAAGACTATACTTGGAGCAATTTCCAAATAGGGCAGTACTCGATTGGAGACTATTCCTATGCTTGCACAGGCAACTCATGGAGACAGGCTCATTCCTCGCTTAAAAACATGGCACGGATCGAGCAAGGAGCATGGTAAATCAGATGCAGTTAATGACCAGCGTGAATGAAGCATGCGAGCAATAGCTTGTGACCAAAGTGTTGACCGTATGGTATGATGGTATGGCGTGTGTTGTGCGAAGAAAGGTTACACCCCTACCATCTCCAACAGCCTGAAATGAAACATTTTCCAAAATGTGTAATATTTGCATGCTGGTTTCTACAACATGGCATATTGCAGCCACAGTTTGTAGCGTCTGTCCTGTTTATGGACAAGGCTACATTTACATGCAGCTGGTGGTCGCTCGTTTGAGAATTTATTGTAAAGTTTTTGATAATGATGATTCTTTGTCCTTTATTATTCGTCTTCACTGTTTCATTTTCACCATGCAGCCTCCCTCCCATGGCTTGTCACTTGCTTTTCGACCCCACATTATATGATGAAAATTGTTTATTTCGGTGAATTCTATCACCCTTTAAAGTTCTGACCATCAGTTTAGTTACACCCTGTGTAGAAGTCATACCCTAATGACTGATTAAAAAGCTGTTATAGATTTTAGATTCACTTTAGTTAGCTTTGTGTGTTTGCTTTTTCTGTTCCTATCCCTGCAAATAAAATGATCCCATATTGCTTTTCCTTTTCCTCCCATTTTTTACATTTCCCAGCCTGATAAGCCGCACTGTAGATACTGTAAAGGAACAGGAAATTACACGTACTGAACAAGTTGAAACAGTTCTAAGGTTTGTAGTTTATTGTCAATCAAAAAAAAAGTTGTTATTATGGCCAAGAAACACGAAGATGAGAAATGGTATTCTACAGTGCTCCAAACAGGAGTAATTATAATCCATAAGTTTGATGTTGGGGGAAAAGCATATCAGTGGAGATGTTTTAATACAGATGAAATTGGTTGGTTGGTTTCTTGGCCAAATAACCTGTTCCGTGGAATGTTTTGATGCTGAGTGGCAATTCTACTGCATGAGCATGGAGTTTGTGCTAGCATGCTTGTGATCTTGTGTGGTGGTACTCGTGTTTGTATTGAGTTTTTCTCCCTGGATATTTTTTCAGCATGTACTACATAGTTTTCAATATAAATACTCGAATACTAATTAAAATAATTTAATTGTTATTTTACAGGCATTACTATACTGATCAGAATGTACCAGAATACTTGTAAGTACACATGTTTTTTCCCTCCTTTTATTGTTCACTTTATTATGAACTTTTTTATTTCAATTTTCTAATTAATTTTTAATTTCTAAAATAGGCAAGAAGGCATACCTGAAGTTCAAGAATCGTACAGTATGAGTTACCAAACTTCAACGTCAACCAATGGTCACCATGGTGATGGCGATGCATCATCAAATAACTCCCAGTCTTCAGCAGCACCTGATAATGCCTCACTCATAAGCCGGAATACATCTCAAACAAAGACCCAGCAAGTAATAAAGCGTTAAATAATCTTTTTTTTTCCCCCACCTATGTGAACCATTTTTTCTTTGCAGTAAACCAATATTATAAGATGTTACTATTTTGTCAGATTAGTTTGTATAATGCAGTCGAGTCTCTATATAACAGTCTCATCATTTCCACTTAAAAACTTTGTTGTAAAGAACTTTATTTTTTTGTTAAATAGAATTTTGTACATTAAGTTATAAAAACGAGGAAAAAAAAACCTTTTTACACATTCTGAGTGAGTTAACACACAGAAGTATGCACTGATTGAAAAATGTGTCCTACACAGTTAGGCCTATGACAAAAACCAGTTTTAGCTTTTGTGATGCAGTTTCAATCACCTCCCTGCTGTGCCATATACAAATGCAAGACTACAGGCAAAAATGCCCAGCAAAGGTGGCTGAGAAAAAGATACTTGTAACAAATAAGGATGTCATATATTTCTAAAATGCAATTATAAAAATTGAAGATTATGATAAATATAATTTTATTTATCAATTTATATATTGATATTAAATTATATTAATTTAATTTATACTGTTTACTTCATTTAATATTACTAATTTAATTTTGTTGTCTATTATATACATGATAAAATATACCATAAATACAATGGCCATGAAAAATATTTATGGTTATCTTATCTAAGAATGGATAGCTTCTCAATTTACCCCAACATGTTCATCGTATTTCTTTTTAAACGTGTAAATACAGTAATAAAATATATGAAGATTATGTCACTTTTTTTTATCTGCATATGAAGGTTTTAACATCTGGCTAATGTGCAAAGATGAATTAAGGGAAGAAAATTCAACTGCCTATGCAGGGAATCTTGCACGCTCACCGAGCATGTAAGATTACATTGATTTGATTCTTCCCAGAGACAGTTGTTTTCCTTCCTCAATTCATCTTTGCATCAGCCAGATATTTAAATCCTTTGAATAATTATACAGAGTTTTTTGACAACTATTGCTTGATCGAAAATTGGACAAACCATGACATGTGGTCCGTCATAAAAGATAAAGAAGGAAACAATGCCCTTCCCTTTGTTGTAGGAATTCCTTGTGATAGAGCAAGGACATGTGAGGTTATGGCAGTCTGGTTGATTTTGTTGGAACTTTGACAAATGAGAGTTTGCAGAATATTGCAAAAAAAAAATTGCAGGAAAATGTTGTGTATGGAAAAACTTTGTTATATAGAAATTACCTTTTGTATATGGATAGCAATAGCATGTAAATGTCATTCGAAGTCAAGGATCTGTTGAAAATTTTGTTAAATGAAGACTACTGTAGCTTTGTGTTAGGGGTATCTAAGTTGTGTTGGGTCGCATGCTCTTTGGCACATATTTCTCATGAAATCTAATGTTTTGGTGGTTTTTAGCTCTAATGCTATCCAAATTGAAATACTGTAATTATGAGGTAAAAGAAAATTTAATCTTTTAAATAATAGTTTGATGAATGTGTTGACCTGAAGCTGAGAGTTGTCAACCATACCAACTTTTAGCTACAATGGGGCCATATCTGACAGCAGGGTGCTTTATTTGTGTGCCAGTTTTTTTTAAAAGGGGCCATTCAAGTATTACGTAAGCAGGTTTTCAGCCATTTCTGACCCCCCTCCCTTGTCAGCAAAAGTCAGCAAAACACTGCCCCCTCCCCCCAGAAAAATTTCGTCAGCAGCTTAGAATATTTCTTGTCTTCAAAAGGGGCCGCTGTGGTGGTCGAGTGGTCATAGTGACAGATTCCCATCGCGAGGATCCGGGTTCGAACCCCACCGGCGCCACAGTGGTGGTCAGCTGAAGTTGGTTTTCTGTGGTTCCCAACTTCAAGGCGCGAATGCGAGCCAATCTCCCCATTAAAAAGTCTCGCCACAGAGAGCAACAGGCCTACAACGTTACAAATATTCAATCATTACACTTCACTCACAATCAAAGTATAGATGGCAGCACTGAAATATCATACACAACACTAGCTACACACTCAGACTGTTAGGTGCACTCACTTTGTTCCAGACTCTGCCACGAAGCTGGGCTGGAAGGAGATCTCAGCAACGGGATAAGTCCGGTGGCAGAGACCCTGGCGTTCATTCATTCATTGTCTTCAAAAGGGGGTGGATGACGTAAGCAATTTTCAACCCCCCCCCTTGTCATCAAAAGTCTTCAATCCGAAACCCCCTCGATGCTGACGTAATACTTGAATTGACCGCAAATCAATTGTTAAATCTCAGGTGCAAAATCTGCCGCTTTTAACTGTATTTCTTAAAGAAAATATTGCACTCAACCTTTTTTGTTGCTAACATATTTTTAAATAAAGTGGCAGATATTGAGATTTGCCCCCCCCCCCCCCACTATAGTTATATACAATGTGACACAAAGTTGATTATTCAGTATAACCTTATAAGGTTGCGACCTGTGGAAAGTTGAAAAATCAGGGTAAGTCTGGGAAATAAAAAATGGTGAGGTAAAGAGGGAAAGTATAAAAGTATTTGTCCAAAGTACAGGAAATATGTAAATATTTGATAAAAGTTAAAATATATATATATATTCTGTGAAGGGAAAAAAACATACTCGAAAAACATTTGGAAGCATGCATGTCCAGCTTGTGGCAGGAAGATGGTTCGATTCGTCAGGTATATGACAATTGTAAAGACCATTTGAATTTTAAAGACATTGAATTTTATTTCCTTAAGTCATGTTTGTGGACCCAGTTGCTAAATCCCTTGTAACATTTTGAAGGTTATGATTTTGAATTATGCTTATTTCTTTGAGTTTGTTTGAAGGAAAGGAAATTTTCAAATTTTGATGCTGGAAATGATCAGGAAGATTTTGCTAGGAACCATTCCTATGTATACAGTCAAGTCATGTTATTATAACCACCAGCTCATATCCAGAAAAATGATTTTGCGCAATCCATGAAAATTATCTGACACTATAAGGTGCTGCAGTTTATTGCATTGATCTATAACCATGCAGGTTGCAGTCCATTCAATAGCTGCTGGAAAGTGCATTTTGGGAAATCGTTGTAGAACAATGATGATTGAGTTTGGTTAAGATGTGCTGGATTTGAGTTTCAGCTTGGAGAATTGGGTGACCAATGACGTATCTGAAGGTCTTTGGTCATGCTTTGCAATTTTCAAGGTCACACAACATGTTGCATTAACAATTTTTGAAGGCCTCTTTCACCCTAGAAAAGACGATAAACGCGTATAAATTTACAATCATAACGGTTGAAAGTAACTTGCAAAAAATATCAATACTGGCCAAGGCCACTATAATTTCCCGATGGTCACAAACAGGGCCAGATTTAGGTTTGATGAATCTCTAGGCTATTGAAGGTAATGGGGACAGTTATATGTCCAACTCCAGCTATCCTACTATCCTATGACAAATTGGCTTTGGGGGGGGGGGCATGTAATGTAATTACGGTATATGGTAATTTATGGACCTAATACATATCTAAAGCATTTTAAACATTTGTAATGTGGAAGGTAACAAAATTTATAAACTTCTTCAGTTTGTTAGAATTTTTTTTTTCTTTGAGAAATTTCTTCTAAAAAAATTGGTTTAAGGTTTTCTCCAGCCCTCTGCAAACCTTGGGACTTTAGGCTGCAGCGAGTCTAGCCTGTAGGGAAATCTGGCACTGATCACAAAGTCTTGTTTCCATAGATTTTTTCTCCAGCTACTACAACAACCATAGCATGTGGCTTATATATACGAAGGTAACCCTTCAACAATCAGAAGTGGTCCAATTATAATACTGCCTCATAGATTCAAGTTGGTTTTAATGACAACTTCATTGCCATGGATGCTGCTACTCTATGTCTCTAGCATCAAAAATTTAATTGAATTTGCATTAATTTGCAACAATGAAATACTTTACTTGTAATCGTGTGAATAAAATTTTTCTCAATTATTGTTTTTTACACATAATTGCATTATTTATCATGTATAATGTTATTTAAATTTTTCATTGTGTGTCATTGCCCATGTATGTACATTATTGTAGGTTAAAACTGTGACAAAAGTAATAAAAACAAGAGAGATTCATCATATGGGTCCAGATGGTAAACCCATAAGTTATTCTCCGTATGGCAGCACTACTCTTCCGCCAGGTGGTGAATTTGTGCCATATAACTACACAAACCCTAGCAATGTTCCTCATGATTACGGTACTTATGATCCAGGTATAGAGTTCATTCATTTCTCGTGTTGCTTTTGGTATAACAATGTTGAACTGCTAGTTTCAATTTTTTTTTCTCTTTGCTGAGTTAGGTCGGCCACCAAGTCCAGCTGGCCAAGCACCACCACAAGTATATCCTCAGGATTATGGGACATATGGAAGAACTGCTTCACCAGCAACTGCAGCGAGAAATTACGATATATATGGCCCCCAGGCTGCTCAGCCATATTCTGATTATGGCTACAGGGACTATCCCCCACAAAGTGTAGCCACACCTACGGGCACATCAGATTCTCCAAACCTCCACCGGGCTATGCCTCAAGCACCACATGCGGTCCCAGGTGATTACAATCATCAGCCTGCAAATTATGAGGACATTGATACTGCTGCTTTGGTGTCGCCTCGAATGGAGTATCATAGGACTCCTTCCCCAACACAAAGCACCGACAGATACGGGACATTGCCTGCAGGTAAGAAATTTTTTTACATAGTCTGTTTACTACAGACAAAGCAGTTTCCGCTATATGAAGTTATTTTTGTCTTTTCTTGCTTTCTTTGTTACTGAGAAAGGAACTTCACATAGTTCTGAAATATTACGTGTTTGTTTTATTAGATTATCCCAGAAATTTCGAGTGCAGTTCATGAAATGTTAAATTAGTAATTCTCCGAATTTGCCGATCGAATAATTTGAAATGCCAAATTGTTTTTCCCTCTTTGTTTCAAGAATTCTGAACATTTGAATGAAAATGAGTTATTACATTACTACAAAAAGAAGACATCTTTACAAATGCAAAATAATGCATGCATTTGCTTGGACAGATGAGGAAACGTGTGCTGATATCACAAAAATACATTGAACTATGAACATTTTTGGCTTCAATCATGGATTTCATCAAAGCAATGAATCGATCCACACTGAACCAAACATGATGCCTCTACTCTGTTCTTTGAGGGATATATTTCATCAGTGAATTGTTGGCAGTGAATTTTGTTATGTTTGTGGTGAAGTTGAATATCTCGTGTATCTCTGATTGTAATTGTATTTGAATTTTAATACACTTTTCATTTTAATTTATGAAGGTGGTACGTATGGTTATACTGCTCATCCCATGCCTGCAACTTCACCTGGATACCATCCTGGCTATGACCCAGCTCTGCCACAAGGCTACTTAGATAGGCGACCTAGTTATGACGAGCATCCCCAAGCTCGCACACCTCAGGGTCAGCATCTAAACCCTGCATATGCAACTCTCCCAAGGCCTACTTATGAAGATGAGGTGCTGCCTCATGGTGCTACAGAAGGACATCATCCTGTTCCCCCTAGGCATCCTCATTTAGATTATGCTCCTGTAGAAAGCCAAGGAGGTGGTGAGTAAAAGAAACAAACTGTAATAAATGAACAACGCTGCATTATTACATAATTTTTGTTAATTTAATTTATATGACAGTTATTCTAGAATTGATACTATACACTTTATATATTGTGGAATTATATATGTGTTACGGTAAACATGATGAATTGGTTAATATGCAAAATAAGCAGTTATTATGAATAATTACAAATTGTCTCTGTAAGTTTGATAAACTTATCACTTTTACCGGCAGTTATGTATTATCATCAAGCATCATTGGTAATTTTGATAAATGCTAAAACAATTATAAATTTTAGCAATGATTATACACGAGAAATCATATCGCATTATATCGGGGGACGATCACAAAATTTCTTAAATTATAGTTTGTTATATCAGGGTGCAATTGTTAAATTTTTCAAATGAGAGTTCATTATATCTGGGTATGATTGTAAAATCTTTTAAACAGGAGTTAGTTATATCAGGGTCTGATTTCAGAATTCATCAAATAGGAGTTAATTACATAAGATATTTTGGGATGTGTTTGGAAAAAATTAGTTAAATCAGACTTCATTATATCCGGTTCAGACTCTGTTTCACAAGTATAGGATAATTGTTCCTGTGACACATTTTACTTGTGCTTATGCTGTTTTTCCCCCAACTTTTCACTGTTGTTTGATCAAATATTTCAGTGAATATTGCCCTTCAAAATGTAATTTTTTTTTTTTTTTTTTTTTTTTTTTTGCAATATGAATGATATATCTGAGGTCTGCATGCTATTTTGATACTTTTTCTAATTAGTTTAGCTATGCCTCTAGAGTTAACGGTTTGCTAGTAATTTGCTGTGCATTCTGTTTGCTATACACCCTGTGTATATTCATTCATGAGTTAACTTATAGAATATAACTTTGATTACAGATGTTCGATGGAGAGATCCAGATCTCCATGAGGTAATAGAATTTCTCGGCCATCCGAACAATATAGTCAGAGCTAATGCTGCTGCTTATCTGCAGCATCTTTGTTATATGGATGACAATATGAAGCAGAAAACAAGGTATTCATTTTTTTAATTTCTCTGTATTTACTCGAATATGAATTGCTGCTAACTGGTGTTAAATATTGATTGACACTCACTGGCACAAATATAAACCTTTGTTATGAAATATGAATTTTATTTCAGATCTCTGGGTGGTATACCACCTCTGATCGATCTTCTTAATCAAGACATTCCCGAGATACAACGTAATGCGTGTGGTGCATTGAGAAACTTATCGTATGGTAGACAAAATGATGAAAATAAGGTAATTTTCTTTCTTTGTTTAAAATTATTTTTCCTTCATGTATTTGTCTTATCTCTGCATTTACCATTACCTCGTGGGTTGGGGGGGGGGGTTGATAATGATTCTTGGTATGTAATAGCATAATTTGAGCATGAAAACAATGGGATTTATGATAGTTTTATAAATATAGACAAACCCCCAGGCAGACCAGAAAGTTTCATGGTTGTATGATATCTAATTGCAGAACTGAATTGTATTAATTATAAGCAAATTTCTGTTGTATTATATTTTTATTCTTGTGATCAGTATTTCAAAATTCAGTAGATCCTCATTATAGCGGACTAATAGGAGGCTGTGAAGGTTGCCTGTTTTAATTACAGTAACAGTGATGACAAATAATTCTTATAGGGATATAATGCAACAAGGTGTACATCAATTAAAGTGCAGTAGTTAGGTCTGAAAATTGTTTATCATATATCAAATAAAAAACAACCCTCAACATAGATTTAATTAAAAATGCATGTACGTATACACTGTATAAATCTTAATTGGTTTGACTGGTGAGGGATATCAGTCATGCAGTGCATTCATCTTTGTGCGAAACGACACAAGCATTGATGCTAATTGCTTACTTGGAAGTGTAAAACTCGACAGATAAAAATAAGCACCCTTCATTATTAATGCTATCTTTTTAAACTGTCCATTATAAGTAATGTTTGTTATAATAAGGTTCTACCGTAATGATGTATAAAATAATTCTGTAATTTTTTAAAATGCTGTTACTAATGAAACTTAAATTTTGATTAAAATTTCATTTATTCATTTCACAGCGTGCCATTCGTAATGCAGAAGGCATTCCAGCTTTAGTGAGGTTATTAAGAAAGACACCGGATAATGAAATTAGGGAACTAGTCACTGGAATATTATGGAATTTGTCGTCTTGCGAAGTAAGTATTCTATGATTATGCATACATATTTCTGTAATCAGTATAGGCGCACACAGGTAGTGTTTTAACTGTAACACTATGTAAAAAAATTGATTTGAAAAATTTAAATTGGCAATTTTACAACTCCTCCCTCAGATAATGTAGATAAAGCCCATCCACATTGATGATGGTTTTCGAATAACCCAAATTTGTCATTTTGAAAAAAGAGCATTTTACTTGAACAAAACTAGTAAATTACAAAGATTTTTTGTGATAAAGCTGTGGCTTATATGGCTTCAAAACTGAGCTTTTTATGACATGAATGACATAGTTCAGTTCTTGCAGCTAATTCAAAGCCACAGCCTATCCAATAACTGTTTTTTGCTGACGTTCTGACTAGGAGTTCAATTCAAGTGTTGTGAAAAAACTTTTATGCATTTCTTTTTAATCTAGTGTAAAAAATAAATTTTTACTAAGCGGCTGATTAAAATTTTTAACTGGTTAATAAAAATTTTTTAAATGACTGATTAATCTAATTTTAAACAAATTTTTTAATGCTATTAACTTCTTACAAACGTAGTATTGGTGACTGTAATATTAATTGTGTGATACTTTAGAAATTTATTTTATTCATTTTGCATGCTAATTTCTTAAATGTGAACAAATATAGGAATAGATTTAGAAATTCTTGTCACCTGCAAGAAGCAATTGAATATGCTGAACATACTTGTAATATTCTAGGATTCCTTAACTGGGATCTCATTTTTTTTTAGAAAATTGCTTATTTTAGGTTAGTCACTGATTTTGAAACTACTTTTGTTCTTTATACCATTGCTGGTTTCCCTTAGAAACAGTAGAAAATATCTAAGAGGCAGCATAAGAATAAAGTTATTGGAAATATTGGGAGGGTTCAGAATTATTCTCAAACCTCATTTCTATATGTTGCTATGATGATGGTGGCAAATGTATAGGAAGGGACTCAATCCCATAAGGCTGGATACAATTTTACACCTATGAGAAGTGGTTTTACTCTTAAATTGTACTGGGGGGGGGGGGGGTAATGCTTCCTGAATGACAAAACGGCTGTTCACCATAGACAATATAAATTCAGCTTTTCGTCCAAAACTTTCATCAAACTCAATTTTGAACTAAAATGATAATTTTTTACTCAAGAATAATATCCAATGCGCCATGCAATATTATAAAATTCTGAAAGTAAACTTGGACAGTAAATTAGACACAATGTTTTTTTTATTTCAATGTTAGTGTTGTTTTTTTACTTCTTGAATGACAATTATGTGCAACAACTGTGAAGTTTCAATGAAAACTTTTGTTTCTGCCTGATAACCAAATTTGTAAATGACATTAAGTTTACTTGAATGGGTGTTTGTAATTTTATAATTTAATGAAACTTGTATTTACAGGATTTGAAGAGGCCAATAATCGATGATGCTCTGACTGTACTTGTCAATCATGTTATAATACCCCACTCTGGATGGGATCGATCTAGAAATCCCCTTGATTCAATCAAACCGCATGACATTTATTGGTCTACTGTATTCCGTAATGCTAGTGGTGTCTTGAGGTATCTTCTCATTTAACATTTTTGTCTGCTTGTTCGATAGATTATGATGAATTCATAAGAATTTATCTCCATTTTTACATCATTGCTCAAAACATATTATAATTTTCAACCATTTTTTCTTATTATAGGAATGTTAGCTCAGCTGGAGAAACTGCAAGGAAGAAGCTGCGTGTTTGTGAAGGATTGGTAGAAGCTATGGTTTATTTAGTACGAGCTGCTATTGGTAAGAATGATATGGACAATAAAAGTGTTGAGAACTGTGTATGTGTGCTGAGGAATCTATCTTATCGCTGTCAGGAAGTGGAAGATCCAGATTATGATAAACACCTCTTCACACCTACTATACAATCTAGAGCAGCTGCACCTATCAAAGGTAAGCAAAATGCACCAAAAATACTTAATTATCAAAAATATCTATTACAAAAACCTATATAAACATTCAAATTTGCATCTTTATTTTTGATTTTTCTGATAAAGGTCTTATGATGAAAACATTATCAATGAAACCTGTATTTTTGCGTGTCTATGCTGTGTGAATAGATTGTGATTGCGAGTTTGATGTGCTAACTTGTTCTTATATATTACTTGTTTATATCGATTTGGCTAATTTGTTTTCTTTATCAGCGGTTGGGGAAAATCTTGGATGCTTTGGAGCCAATAAGAAAAAGAAAGAAGCCGCCCATGCTGCAGAGAAGCAGCGGCGTGAAGGAGTCCCCCTAACCAAAAATCCAATTAGTCAGTCGGATCCTGTTGGTGGAATGGCATTACTATGGCAGCCAGAAGTTGCTCAGTGTTATTTGTCTTTATTGTCAGAGTGCTCAAATCCCGAAACCCTAGAAGCGGCAGCAGGAGCCATACAGAATTTGGCTGCTTGCTATTGGCAGGTAATTTGGAACAATTAGACTTATTTCTTTCTGAAAAAATTAGTGTAAATTGTGCAGAGATGAAAATCATAAAATCATATTTTAATTTGTTTGAGTTTATCTCTGCATTTTCTTCAATTTTCAATAATCTAATGGTGAAAAATAATATACAGTACCATTACCATCATACTTATATTGCACATATCAGAATGGGTTGTGCTGGATTATTAGTACATGTCTTGTTTAACCTTTTGGCTGCAGGAATAGTCTGAGAAATGCTTTGCTCATTGCCAAGCAAAAAAAAATTAAAAATTATGCTTTTAGTTTTTATTTGTGAAAGATAGATGGCACTCCAACTCAGATGTTGCAAATTCAATACAACCAAAAAAGGGGGTGATACAAACATAGACACTACCACTGCACTGTTATCTACACCGAGCCCACACTCTGCAAGCAAACCTATCAGAAAATAGAGAAAATAATTTAAGAAAACTAGAATATATATATATATAAATAAGAATTTCATCTTAAAATTTCAAATCATCTCAGGATGAATTGAGCAGATTACTATGCTCATCATCTACGGATGATGGTAGCATTTTGAGGGTTAAATAATATAAACTTCTGCACTCAGATATGTAGTGATATGTTTTCCTCCTTTCACGGTGGAAAGGAGTGTAGCTGGTAGTGAAGAAGTTGTCATCAGTAAAGAACATGATTCTTGTCTTGACTAATTATTTTTAATTTCCAAAATATATATATATACACTTAACATAACATACTATTCAAAAGTTATGTCGACCTCACTACGACACTCTATCTATTCCCAACGCGGGTGGGGAATGCAATGTTCCAGGGGGCGGTAGAAGCTACGGGTATAACATAGGATGCTATGGGTTAGATTGCGTTAGGGGGCGATGGGACAAAAAAGGTTGTGAAACTATGCTCTATCTTGGTTTCTCTTTCTCTGCTGAAGCCCCAACATGATATAGTCTTCCGACCACGAGATGAATTTTCGCTGCGTCATGTCACGTCATGTCAGATGATTTTATTCAATTTTTTTTTGGTAAAACGATTGCACATCGAGAAGTTCATCAGTGACTGAGCTTTCACGATTGGCATGTCCTTCTGGGATAAAATAGAATCGTTTGACGTGACATGACGTGCCGTAGCCAAATCTCATCTCGTGGTAGGAGGACATACTTTTATGGTAGCAGGTGATTCAACCAGCAAATGTTTCGTTTGCACCTAACCGGACAGTCCACTTAAGTTTAGGGGGTTTTACACACATCACCGGAGCTGCATAGAATTACTGGATGGCTGTACCAGCATGTGGCCAAATTAGAGTCTGCATTATGGATGGTCATTTTGCGGAGTGGCCAGATTTCCAACTGGAGTGATATGTATATTAATATGTGTGTCTGCCTGTTTTCAGTTTTTTTTTTTTTTTCCATTTATGAAATTCATTTATGTTGCAGACATTGACAGTTTTGTGTAATTTACTTGAATTAAATTTTTTACATGTATGTTATGATTTATATTGATAATGTTTGTCATTCTCTCCCATTCAGCCGAGCATAGATATCAGAGCTTCAGTTCGGAAAGAGAAAGGTCTGCCCATCTTGGTCGAACTCCTGAGGATGGAGGTAGACAGGGTGGTTTGTGCTGTTGCCACAGCCCTCCGTAATTTAGCAATGGACCAAAGAAATAAAGAGTTGATAGGTATGTATATTTAAATAACCAAAAGCATTGTTCTATTTCCATCAATAACATTATTATTGTATGATGTGCTGACAAATTATGTAATCTAATTCCACAATATTTTCTCAATCAAATCTCTAGGTAAGTATGCAATGAAAGATTTGGTTCTGAAACTTCCGAATGGAAGTCCACAACATGATGCTGGTACTTCGGATGATACGATCGCAGCGGTCCTCGCCACTCTGAATGAAGTTATAGCAAAGAATGGAGATTTTGCTAGATCTCTATTGGAACTTGGGGGTGTCGAACGTCTTAATCAGATCACTCAGCAAAAAGGAACTTACTCGCCAAAGGTCGTGAAATTTGCATCACAGGTATTTAGAAGCCATTTCATCTCAACATTAAATTCAAAAAAGATAGGTTTATATGTGTTTACCACTAACACATGGTTGACTTGCATGAATAATTCGAAAAATTATATTAATATGTCTCAGAATCTAGAACTGACCTGTTATAATATATAAACCCCCCGGGGTAAAAGGCTTATATCCCTCTTGGGACTGAGCCTGGGCCACGACTGGTCTTACAGTTTTAATATATAGTGACATTTACGATTTCTAAGAGTTTACTAAATATCTCTGTAATGAAACAACACAGATTTCTCTTGAATTCAATAGTGCAAGCTTTTGTTTGCTTTGAGTATTTGATTGTGGTAGTAATCATTGTCTGACTGTTTCATGTGTGACAGGCCTTCTTTCTTACCCGGGCTAGACATTTTGTTTAGGTTGGTGTGTCGTGGGCTGCTTGAGTGATCAGGAACTGTGCCACAGGTAACTTAAGTGATGGGGACCTGCACTGCGAACTACTTCAGTGATCCGTAAATGTGCTGCAGACCACTTAAGTGATGTGCAACTGTACAGCAGGTCACTTAAACGACCTGGAACTGTGTCATGGGTCCCTTTAGTTGTCTGTGAATGTGTTGTTTAGATAGTTTTTAGAAAATCAGGTTTGAGGTTGCTGGCCACATCAAATGGCTGCTATGGTCACATTTGACCTATAGGTTGTAGGTTGAGCATATTCCTTACTGCTTATTTTGGTTCTTGTTATGCCTATGAAAAATTTTTAATGTTCAAAGGTATGTTTGATTTTTAAGTAAATTGCTGGATTTTCATAAGAAAAATTATGTGATTTTTATTTTTCAAAGAGTGGCATGTCTGAGCTTATTGTAGAGTCAAATAACACCCAGCAATGGGGTGGGGGGGGGGGGGGTTGAACCTTCTTTTTTTTTTGGTGTAGTTAACTCAAAGCATTTCAGTGATTATAGTGGAGTTTTAAAAAACCCACTCAAGTGGATGCAATTGTACCATCATAATAGAGGTGGCTGGAAAACTTTGTGTGGAAAATGTGAGAGATATGTCTCTCTCCACTTTTTATGGAATTTTTATGAAATGTTGAAGCTGTCATTTTTTTTTTATCAGCTGCTCTTCAATATGTGGCAACATCAGGAATTGAGAGAGGCTTATAAGAAAGCTGGTTGGAAAGAATCTCATTTTATCCCTAAATCCATGGCGGTGCGCAACTCTTTATCTTCACCGACTGGAGCCAACAGCACCCTCACTAGGCCGGTTAGTACACAAGGTGGAACGAAATACGAAGATAGAACACTTCCTCATGGAACTGAGCTCAATTCTACTGCAGGTAAAATCTATTAAAATTTGTTTATAAAATAAATTATATTTTTCGAAGTTCTTTTTGAAGAAAAAACCCAATAATTGATTGCAAAGTGGATAAATGAATTTTAGTAAATCGTGTTGTTTTTAGCCATGAACTAATTTTTTTTTTTGAATTTTTATAGCTGCCACAATACCGTACAGTAGGGTAAGTTTTGATTTCAGTTTTGTAATTAAAAAATGTATTATATGAACCATAATTTCCTGCGTATAATCTGCGGTGACATATAATCCTTTACATGCAAATTTCACTTCCTTAAGAGAAAATATTATGTCTGCCAGGTTGCATAACCCACATGTGTGGAAAGCTTTCATTCATAAATAATGTATATCAATAAAAAATCCTGTAAACTGTTTGAACACAAAAAAAAAATACGGCAGATACATGGTTTGATTAATAATTAGGCTATAGATATTCAATCATGTTTAAATAGTAATTGTTCCCTCAAACACAGTTCTAGCAACTTAAAAAATGAAATATTTATGATTAAGTGATTATTTATGTGAAAAGTTAGTGTTTATTTTCTGTGAAGGCCAAAATGGGTTATTATTATTTTTTTTAAATAATGCACCAAATTATATATATAAACACAGAAAAAATATATTTCTGTTTTTGATGCATTTTTCTGAAATATGCTAGTGAAGAATAATCTGCACTTATTGTGTTTCCATGTACAGTGATCCTCAGCTAACGAAGATGACTCATTCTGGAATCACATTCGTTATAGCTGAAATCTTCTAGGGAAAATCATGTTCTGTTGAATGGTTTCTGTGTAAAATTATTCAATTCATTCCAGGTATTGCCCAAAATTGAAAAATAAGTTTTTTATAACACCGAGGAGTGCAAAGTGTGGTATAAAAAGGAAAAAACTGACTGAAGGCTGAAATGAGAACCTCAAAATTGGATAAATGAGAATTTGTGGGCAGATAAGATACTGGAGATCTTTTTATTTTACACTTATGCTCATACATTAGCAATGCCATGTTCACTTGAGGAAAGCATGTGTTGCCACAACCCAGACAAGTTTGTAGGTGTCCCCAGTCATTTTTTATTTGGCTCATTTCTCTCTCTCTCTCTGACACATGCAAATGAAAAATTTAAACTTCTATAATGTCTAGGCCATTTAATTTGATGCTAAGAAAGAACACATGCTCTGAAAGTGTAGGCTCTATTTTTTCAATGCATTTTCTATTAGCTGAATGTTTCATTTTACATGAAATAGTTAAAAAAACTTTCAGAAAAAAAAGTGGAAGTATATCTGGAAAAGATTGCAAGGGGTATACAAGTTAATCAGACTCAAGGGACAGTAATTATTCTGATGCTGATTGACGCTAAAATTCAGTTCACCAGGTGGTAATTTTATGTTAGTGCACATCTGTATAAACAAAAATGTTTGTTATGTGAACCCATATTCGTTAGCCAGGACAGAAAAATCACGAAAAAAAAAAATCTTTGTTTGCTGAAAAATTCAAAGCAGAGGAGTTTGTTAGCCGAGGCAAATCACTGTAATTTAATCATTGGTGATAAAGCTAGTTTGGTGATATTTAGTAAAGCCTATCATTCATTCATCTGAATTTGGCCCCTGGTTTAAGAAATAACCTTACTTAAGAACATGATAGCTTAATTTGATACCCTACATGTATTAATATAAATTTCTCTGGTTTGTTAGTCTGAGGAGCTGCCACTGAGTGACCTCAGCCTCAGCACAGAAGCCCCTCCTCCATCCCAAGTTCACAGACCACACATGGGTGTGTTTCCACCCGGAATGGTAAGCAATCATATCAGTTATTTTTATATTTAAAGTGTAATAGTCAAGCTGGAATTACAGGATCAATGTTTTGAAATACATTTAACAAACTCAAATCAAATATAAACAGAGTTAAATAAATTGTGATGATAAAATGTTCACGTATAATAGTTAATTACAATCAAAATACTGAGCTGGGAGAAAGTGTGGTGGGAACTCTGTTACTAGACTTCTCTCGTTGCCAAGATTTCTTCCAGCCAAGCTTTGTGACAGAGCTTGAAAAGACTAAGAGAGAGTATAAAATAGTTAATTGTACTAAATTATTCCACTTCAGTTAAAATATCAAGTGATAATTAGTCTTCAAAACTAAATCAATGTGGCCTGATTAAATAGATGGTTCAAGAATCCCTAGAGAACCCTGCTTTTCCAATTAGTGTTGATCAGAAAACGCCCTCAATCCAAACAGCTAAAAAGGAGAGGAGAAAAAGACTTTCCAATATGTATGGACATTATGGAACCATGATCATTATAAATCCCTACGAACTTGCTTCAATTGCTTTTAATTACAATAAAGGGTTATTCTGGGATTTTTCGTGAGTGGATGGCTCTGAGACTGCCCTTTCATTAACATGACTTTTTTTTTTTTATGCTGACCTATCCAGTTCATTAACCATTTCATGTACAAACTTTTGACAACAAATTTGGATTATCTCTATTTGACAAATCAGCGATAAATCTGGTAACCTCATTCTAATTTAACCCCCATGATAGAAAAAGGAGAGGGGGGAGGAAAAAAGTAAAATAGATAAGGTAGATAAAAGATTTTGTCTCTTTTCACCCTCAGACTATGTGTTCACTTGTGCTCTTGCATCCATATAGTAGAAAAATACATTAAAAATCATTAACAGGAACATAGAAAGGAGGGAAAGAAAAATCAATTTCAGTTGATAGGGTTGTTTGGAAGCAATATTATGTCTATGATCGTAAAGGGGTTAATTCCAAAAATTATTTGTTCATGTGTATTGCAATAATAACTTCTTTCCCTTTTGAACCTGGGGCAAACACCAATAGATGACGCTTCAGTATACTCTTACTGGAACTCCCCTCTGTCCAAGACAACGATTGAATTTTTTTTCCAAACTTCTCTAGAAAGAAAGATTACTGGCCCAATTAGATTGGTAGTAAATTACCATATAATGATATGACCAGAGTTGGGGAGTGATAGAAAGTAAGTTCATATATTTCAGAGGAAGATAAGATAGGCACTGGATTTCTATTGACTGTTTATAATTGTCCCAACTAGTTTGGATCAGCAAGGTTCCTCTGTACTTGAAGTATTACCCATGACTGGAAATATATTTCAGCGTAATGCTATAATTGTTATCGTAATTTTGTTAAAATGAGTCAATTTCATACAATGTGTTTTCCATTGCTCATTCAAAACTATTGGTCACTTTAAGCGACACAGAAAATTCTGATTTACGTCTAATGCAGGGTCAGTCCAATCATAGATCTTTTCACTGTCTTTCGATTTAAGAGAAAATTCATTTCATCTCTTATTTTTGATTAAAACTGTTTAGTTGAGGGGGAAAATGTAACCAGAACAAGGTCAATCTAAACACTCATTAGAAATGTATAAATTCTCAGGCTTTTCAGATGTACCAATGCTGGTGCAACATAACAAACTTTGCTTTCTGTCTTTTGCATTTTTTCTCATATTCTGTATGCTAACACTCTTCATATACTGACTATTCATATACTGACTTTTAATAAGCTTTTACACATGATTAATATTGTCATTGCTGTGTTTTAATCTTTTGTGTCTTCTGTGCTTCTAGCCTCCACATGGTTATTAAGCCCCTTCTTTTTTTTCTGGAGCTTAAATAAAAAACAGATGTAAATGGTAATGGTACTACTTGAATAATATTCTGCTTGCTATTTCTGTGGTTGATTTTTCGCATTGCATGGGAAAATATAAAAAATTCTGCCAGAACATCAATTTCTTTTCCACATTTTTCCAATAAAAATAAATTTAATGAAAGCACGTTGCATGTTATCTCTTCGTATGTTAATTTGCTTTTATCATTGCTTAATAATGTGGAATTTCTTTTCTTGTATGTGCATGCATGCTGTCTTCATAATATTTCATTTCTTGGCCTATGCATAACATGGTAAACTTTAAATTCCTTATATTAAATTGTTTTTCCCGTACATTGTGAATTTTGGATCAATGCTCTGAGTAATTACACTTGTGTAATGTTAATTGTGCTTCGCTTGGCCCCTAGACATATTACGATTTAAGTATACACTAGAGCCTACGAAAATAATTCATATTTACATTTATTTACATAGACGTCTAAACCAGAGCGTTCGGCATACTCTTTTGTCCAACAGTCAACAACCTATCCCCCTTTGGCTCCATGGCCTTTTCACCCTATCTGATACTTCACTTCCGGCATATCCCCCTTTTATGTTTATTTTTTTCATAAAAATGACTAGTTTATAGTGTCAGTCAGCGGATAGTGCTGCACCACATGACCGTATCGTGTTGCTCCGACGCGGACGGATGTTTGTCCTCTTAACAACTGTCCAGTTGGCCTTCTCGGCATGGTATCATCCCGGACTGTCGGACCAGTGGGTGGTGGCTCTACAATTCTTGGATTCAATTCTGAACCAGGCTCAGGGCGTTCAGTCTTATTCAGGTGGAACTGATTTCTTCTCACAGATCCCCTTGGCGTGTTGATGATGAAAGATCGTGGGGTATCTGACCTGCGCTCAATTTTGCCCCACATCTTCATGTCCGCCACCCATGCTGTGTCTCCTACATTCAGCTGCTCTCGAGTGCTGTCGATTATCATAATTTTTCCTCTACTTCTCTATCCTTGCCTGCTCCTTTCCCCTTGAGCGATCTCCGTCGGGTTGGCAAGGCTTTAGCGGATGAGGGTAAATCGGAACCGTTGTTCTAAGGTGACACCTTATCAGTAGTTGACCTGGACTATAGCCATTCTCCAATGGCGTGTTCCTGTACTGCAGCAGTGCTAGGTATGGATCCAAATTTTTCTTCAGTCCTTTGGCCACCTTGACAATGGATTCGGTGAATCCGTTTGCTTGAGGAAATCTTGGACTTGACGTTATGTGCTCAAATCCATACGTCCGTGCAAATTCTTGGAATTTGGAGTTTCTCACTTTTTCAAATTGACCCCCATTGTCACTACGTACCTCCTTCAGAATGCCATGGCGGGCAAAGATAGATATGCAGTGCTCAATAACATTTGCTGAAGTGAGCAAGTTTAGCAACGCATACTTCTGGGTATCAAGAGTAGTAATCAGCCAGAAGCAAATACCATTTTTCGTTTAACTTGAACAAATCAATGGCCACCATTTCCCATGGTGTAAGGGAAGTCTGTTGAAATTAGTGGATCATGCCTGTTGCTCCTATTCTGACAACACACAGCACATTTTTTGATCCTGTCTTCAATTTGCATTGACAGACCGGGCCACCAAACACTCTTTTGCAAGGGCACGACACTTGTTCACTCTCAAGTGACCACAATGAAGTCATTTTAGAATGTCTTTCTCTGTAAGACTGGTGGGATCAAAAGGCGACTGTTTTGTAACAGTAAGTCATCCTCGATGAATAGCTTGTCCTTGACGTAGAAGTATGGTAATTCTGCTTGGCTCGATGTCTTCTTATCTGGCCAGGTGCCAACAATGAAAGAAATTATCCTCGAGATCATGACATCTTTTTCTGTGCATCTTTGATCTCTAATAACCTAGCCTCCGAAGCAGGAAGTGTAGAGATGACAAATCTCATGTAGGCCTTATTCTCTTCCTCCAATTCGCTGGGGTTGTCACTTTCAAGAGGGGCTCTTGAGGGGGCTTCTGCTGCTATGAGCTGTTTACCTGGAGTTTATGAGATTGTGAATGAATATCTCATCATCCGCAGCCTGAAGTGTTGTAAAGGTGATGTTAATTCATCCAGTTGTTTCGTTGAAAATATGGGCACGAGGGGTTTGTGATCGGTCTCAAGACACACTTCGAGCCCCATAATGAAGTCTTCAAATTTCTCACAAGCCCAAGTGAGTGCTAACGCTTCTTTTTCGATCTGAGTGTATCTTCTTTCTGCAATGGACATAGTTCTTGACGCGTAGGCCACAGGGTGTACCATACTGTCCTTGTGTTCCTGAAGCAACACACTTCCCAAGCCGTAAGACAATGCATCCGCAGAAACGATGACTGATAGCTTAGGATCAAACCGTGCTAGGACTGGTGATGACGTAAGCAAGCGTTTGATTTCCTGGAAGCATCGAGCTTGCTCTGAGTTTCACACAAAGTCATTCGCTGTTTTCAGTAGCACTTGAATTGGAGCCAAAATTTCACTCAAATTCGGTATGAACTTGGCCAAATATTTCACCATTGCAATGAAATGTTGTGCTTCACGTAGATCTTTGGTAGTTGAAGATTTTCTATGGCTTCTACTTTCATCGGGTCAGGTTGGATTCCTTTGTGGTCTATGAGATGACCTAAGAACCTCACTTCAGTAACACAGAAGACACACTTGTCCTTGTTGAGGGTGACGTTTGCATCATGGAACCATCAAAGAACTTCTCTGAGACGTTTGTCATGTTCTTGAATAACTCCCCCACACTAAAGTGTCGTCTGTCAGGTTCATCACGGCTGGGATACCCTGTAGAAGTTCTGCAATGTCTCGTCAAAAAACTTTTGGAGCTGAAGAAATTCCAAAAGGAAGTCTCAAGAAACGGAACCTTCCAAAAGGCGTGATGAAAGTCGTCCACCTTCGAGACTCCTGTGCCAATTTCTTCTGCCGAAACCCTGTTTTGGCATCTAGCTTGGAAAATATCCTGGCTTCTGGGGGTATCTGGCCCAACAGATGATCAACTGAAGGTAACGGAAAATTTTCATGTTGAACGCTGCTGTTCAACTTGGTCAGATCGACGCAGAGTCTGATACCTCCATTTGGTTTTGCTGCTAACACCAGCAGAGCACACCATTCAATTCATTCGGTTCTGTCACTGATTCGATTATTCCATCCTTCAACATCACATCCAGTTGCTGTTTTATTTTATCCATTAATGGGAGATGAACTCTCCTTGAAACGTGAACTGCAAAAGGCACGGCACCGTGCTTCAGCTTGATTTCATATTCTCCCTTCAGTTCTCCAAGCCCATTGAAAATTTGTTTAAATTCACACCCACAACGATGCGATCGCGGATCATCTCTTCTCGGAGAGCTTGATACTTACATGACTCCGCTAGCACACAGAGAGAAGAGATGAACTCTGCTCTCTGGTTCTCTGGAGTGTTGAATACTGTTGTTGAACTTGGCCCACTCGTATATGACTATGACATTTTTCTTGGGCAAGAAATGTCTGTCGAATGCCACTATAACTAAATCGTACTTCACCTGGTCTGCTGTTGGCAGGTGAAACGAGGTGAAAATGTCCTCCGCTTGATCACCCAACAGGTAGAGAGCATGTTGACCTGGTCTTTCTTGCCCTTCTTCGCTAGCCCTGGCGCGTCACAAAATCTTTTGAAGTGTTTCTTCCATTTTGGCCACTCGGATGGCATTGCAAATGAAAACGGTTCAGGACACTGCACCTGAAATGTCAACGGCATGTTCCTATCCCTAACTATAGACTTATGTAAAGCGGCGATTTAGGCTTAGTTATTCGAACGTAAGTAATCAAGCTAAGACTTACTCAACAACGTTCGAAAAGTGGATCATTCTGGATTCCGCAGCTGCCACCATGCTTCGCTTGTCCCCTAGACATATTACGATTTAAGTATATACTAGAACCAACAAGAATAATTCATATTTACATTTGTTTATATAGATGCCTAAACCAGAGCGTTCGACATTCTCTCTTGTCCAACAGTCAACAACCTATCCCCTTCGGCTCCATGGCCTTTTCACCCTATCTGATTATTATATTTCACTTCATTTCACTTCCAACACAAATTGTATCTGTGTAATGTATTTCTGTGTCATCGTGTTGCTAGGGATAGTCTGTTCTGTTTCCCTCCACAGAACCTGTTGTGACTGTCTTTAGACCGTTCATCTGTCATAGCATGTTCAAAGAAACAAATCAGTCTTCAAACTTTTTGAGCAGACCACCACACTTTTTAACATACCTTTTTAAAATGTTCATGAAATGAATGTTCACAAGGTATCTGTTACCAAATATTGATTATAGAGGAAACATACGTAGGGGGATAACCTGAACTGTTTCAGGTTTCTAAACTCTTTCTGGGAAAGGAACATAATGATCAAGGAGAAGCAAACTTTGTTTCAGCTAAATGCATTGGATGTTAAAATATCCTAATACAGATGAACCGCTTTACCAGCATTCAATGTTTTTGAATGACCAACTTTCCTCCCCATTGGTTGAACTTAAATATCTTGGTGAATATTGCACTTAAAGTTGTGGAAACAGGGCAACAACACTTTCTAATTGGGTTCTTCAGCACAGGGTGTCCATGCAAAAAGTTATTTTTTAATTTCAATAACTATACAATTCCTTGCAAATGAATGGCATATCTAAGTACTACAGATTTAGATACTTTTTTTTATTGAATGTATTCCTCTTGGATCAACGGTTTGCCAATGAAATACCATACGCCTCCTGTTATCTATGCACCCTGCATATACCTAATTTAGCAGCAATACCTGCTAATAAAGTTTTATAAAGTAGGTGGGATATAGACAGTAAGTGCATAGGCCAAACGTTATTAGGACATGAAATATCAACAATAGTGGGTATTATTACTGAAATATGTTTTATCGGTAAATTTAAAGTTCGCAAAATATAAAGCAAACAATGATTTTAATGGAAATTTATTGGAAAATGATTACATGATGTTTACTGTATGTTATTTGTCTTAACCCTTTAACTGCTCAATCATCTGTGAGTGCTCTGCGTGATATTGTAATAATTAGATTTTCAATGAAACAAATGATGTTGAGATAGACAGCTTTTTCTTAGTCAAATATATAAGACAAACATATTTTCTGGATTTTTATACTGTGGTGATCTCGAAAAGAAAATCCATCATTAAAAGTTTTGGCTGAGACCAGGTGACTATCTTTCAGAGTTCATCTCGGCATAAAAATCCAGAAAAATTTTTTTAAATGGCGTTGACTTCTTAAAAAAATTATGCTTTGATTTGTAGAGATGTAGTGGCCCATCAATGAATATGTTTTAAACTAATTTTTCCATAACTAAAAATATGAGAATTGAAAAACAAAAATGGAATTTTTTGCTCAGTTGAAGGGTTAAAAATATGTATAATACATGTACTCGTGTATAAGCAGATTTCCCTTCCCCCCAATACAAGAACAAATGTTTGAATGAAAAATTCTGCTTATACACAAGTATATATAGTATGTTGATGTGTGTATATATTGTGCAATGCATGCCTTCAGCTCCTGGTATGCCAGTATTTGCTTTTGTTGTTGTTGCTTTCTGTTAACGCCTAACCCAAACTAATCTTCTGGGTTTCTCTGCTGCATTTTCCTGTAGTGTTTCCTTTTCTCTGTCATCATCTTTTGACATTTCTTTCTTTTTTGAAGAAAAAAATTCCTTCTTTAAAAATATGTGGTATCAAACAAATCATACATGGTTAATCTGAAAATGTTAGCAAAATGGGGAGATAAACAATGATATTGCTGATAATGGAATGAACTTGACGCAAGTAAATTATCTTTTTTTTTTTCTTTTTTTTTTGCATGTTTTATCACCATAGAAACAATTTAAGGCTGTCTGTACTTGAGCTTGACTCAATCGTATGATAGTGTTGTTTTACCATCATGATGCTACCGTGCACCATTTGGGAGTAATTAGATATTTGAAATTTTGTATCAAAATGTTCCCGACTTTTTAAGAATTTTATTGGACATTGATATGGCTTGTGAAGCATTTTGAAGAAGGAATTTTTTCTCCCAGATGCAATAAGATAACTTCTCGAAAAACTTTTTTTTTCATTTCTTTAGAAGGTGTCCCTCAAGGCTTTTCTTTAATTAGCTTTTTTAACACCTGTATATATAGCAACAAGCGCATTCCCCTACAGAACCTGTTTATGCACAGGTTAACCGTGAGAAGAAGAAGAGAGGGCAGTCCGAAGCACAGCTGCAGCTTCTACAAAATGAACAACCTGGAGGTGTACCTGCTGGAGATTCGTGGGTATGATGAAGACAGATTTTACTCATAAGTTGATGATACAACACGAAGACTTCTTAGAAACAACACGGCGTCATTTTATTCATTTTCTCCCCCTCCCTACTTTTGACAACTTCCTGCCTTAATTATCCAATGTCAAAGAGGAAAAAAATGAAAAAGGCATATCTCAAAACTTTGGTTCCCAGCGTTTTAATTTCTTCAATAATCAGCAAGTCAAGCAGGGATTTCATGCTGTTTTCGTCTCGCAGCTGGTCTGTCTCTTGGTGTTCAATATGCTCATGTTGCAGAATATAGTGATGGGGGGAAATCTAAGCTGTAGTGTTTATCTGGGATATATGAAGTGTGCAGCTCAGTTTTTGTTTGTTCACTTACATTTTTTCATCAAAAGGACATGTTTGAAGGTGGGGGAAAATGTGTCATTTAGTGATGTGCCTCGTCATTAAATACTAACATTTACAGATGGACAAAAGAACTTGGGTGGATATCCTCTCCCCTTTCCTCCCGATCTTACCTTTTTCCCTCTCCCCCCAATGAATCAATCAATCAAGTTCACTGTGCCAATCAGGGGGGGCGTGGTTTTGAATCAGCTTTTTTTTAAAAAAAAAAAACAGGACATCACATTTAGCATATTTCCTTGAATAAAAGAATGGCTTTTTTGTATGGACTATAAAAAGCAGAAGATCCAAGCGTTTTTGTTTAGGAGAAGAAAAAGACAATGAGAACCACTTTAAATTGTCAAAATTCAAGTTCTTGTACATTTTGGGTTGAAACGACTCTCTGATTTTTTGAAATTTTTTTTTCTTTTTTGTGTGTGTATGTATATTTTGAATGTGAATCTCTCTTGTAGCCATCCAATCGAATCAAATTTACCAAATACAAAAAAAAAAATTCTATGGATATAGTATATTATATATATGAAAATTGTTATGAAATGTATGTACAGAGATACTGCATTAGTGGCGAAGATGTATTCACCAACGTTTTATCATTGACAATGAGTTTTTAAAAATGTGTTGACTTTTTTTTTCTAATATATTACGAGGTATTGTGCTATTCATATATTTTTTTGCAGTATTCCAGTTTGTGCCAATTAAGTAACGAGAATTTTTTTCAAACAATCTCTAATTATGATCGGCCGAATGTGTACTGACTTTGTATTTTGTACGTGGGAGGGAAATTCGAATTTTCAGCTTCTTATAGACAATAATCAAATGGGGGAAATATGAAAACTGGTATGAGTCTCGCTTATACTCACCAGTTTTTTTTGAGTGGAAACTTATTCCGTTACTTTTATTGCATGTCACTGTGATTTTGTATCTTAGTGAAGTTGTACATAAGTATGTATTTCGACTCAATCATACTGTTGGATCTGATGTGAAACTAATCACAAGCTTATCTGGAAACATGAAAATCTTTGTTTAGATTAAGTCGAGGTAACTTATTTGCAGAATGAGATGAAAGAAAGGTTTTTTGCTTTAATTTTGGTGGTTGTCCTCTTCTTGGCGAAATAATTACCAAATGTGTGGGGAATGCTTCTTCATTGCAGCAGTTTCTAAACGAGGTCCTGTTATCTCAAATGCGAGTTTGCTTGAATTTTGTTTCAGGTTTTTTAAACTATATGAACGAAGCTATGGTTGACTTTCTAAGAATTTCTGGCATAGTAAATAAAGCACGTTGATTCTTTTGTATATATATAAATTAGGAACAATTTTTTTTTTTTTTTTTTGCATCTAATGAAAGTTGTGGTCATCATTCACATCGTGGAAAACTTTGTTTAGGAGATGAACGTTATAAATGATGAGCAATTTTAGAATTTTAAAAATTTAAAACAAAAAAGGCAAAATAAAAAGATGTGTTGAGACTTCATTGTTTTTCGGAAAAACTTTCACTTTGTGTATTAGAACATATTTGTGCGAGTTATTTGTCACTTGAGAATTTTTTAAATGCTTATGTTTGTATAGGATGTAATGCATTTCCATTTATTTGTGTCTCATGTAATAATTCATTTTTTTACATTGCAATTTTTTCTTCTTTTTTTTGTATTTTAATTTTAGTTATTTTACTTGTAAATTGTGAAGAAAATGAAAATGTGTATTTAGTTGAAAATTTTGCTTATTAAAATTATGAAAACAAAAACCACTTGTTGGCTCATTATTTTTTAAGATAATTTTATTTATTCAGTTAAAACAAGACACAAAACGCTTTAGGGCCATGATTTTAAATCTATAATCAAAAATGATTTACATGAGAAGATTGTTATAAGTAACTTAAATATATATTTCAGAAGCTAAATAAAAGAAGAAATTTTGGAAATGAGTTTGGTTACCTATATCGTATGACATCTACATTGTACCTCCAGATTTATGCAACTACAGATTGAGATGGCCAATTCTTTCATAAAGCATTTGTAAACATACAAATCTTGTAGAGAGAGTATAATTCTTTTTTTTTTTTTTAATTGGACCCCTATATGTACAATTTTTTTTTTTTCCAGCATCAAGTATGCGCCAGAAAATCCTAAAATTTTCGATTGATTATATAGTTGATCTTCATCAAAAGGATTTCACAAATGCAAAAAACTGATATTGAAAACTAGAAATCCTGTTAATGCAGAGTTTTCAAAATGAGATTTCGTGCAATTTCTATAATGAGCCGTTCTTAAGCCCTTTTAACAGCATCATGGGAGCCCTTTGACAAATTGATTTTTCTGAGGGGGCCTTCTTTACCAGCTAAAAATTCCTGCGTACCAGTTTGCACACTAGGTGACCCAAAAATAAACAAAAATGAGCCAAGAGATATCAATGATTTGCAAGTAGCCAAAAAAAGGGAGGAAAGACTCAACGTCCGTGCTTTAAAAATATTCAAATCATAATTCTGCTTTAGATGAGTTACTTCTGAAATATACAATTTTATTTAAAGAGTGTTTTTTTTTTTTCATTTATAGATTCGATATCAAGTAAAATAAACTTTTAGGGACTGGGTGCACCCCCCAAAATCATTCAAGTGCTTAAGGCCTTCAACAGTCTTAATCCGGCCCTGTTTGCATCTGAGGAATGAGTTTTATGTTCCATTCAAAAGACTAAGTTGGACTGACATCTCAGTGCCCCGCTCGCGATACTTTAAAACGAAATTACAGCCAGATCTTTATCAGTAATGTACTTCTTTGCATAAATATATTGTAAACTTCAAAATTACTCTTTCCACTGGGTTTACAGATTTTTCCAGTACAGAATTTGAGTCGCTGTGGTGGTCGAGTAGTTATAGTGACGGACTCGCGATGCGAGGATCCGGGTTCGAACCCCACAGTTGTGGTCGGCTGAAGTTGGTTTTCTGTGGTTCCCAACTTCAAGGCGCGAATGCGAGCCGATCTTCCCGTTAAAAAGTCTCGCCACAGAGAGCAACAGGCCTACAACGTTACAAATATTCAATCATTACACTTCACTCACAATTTGAAGTATAGATGGCAGCACTGAAATATCATACACAACACTAGCTACACACTCACTTTGTTCCAGACTCTGCCACGAAGCTGGGCTGGATGAGATCTCGGCAACGGGATAAGTCCGGTGGCAGAGACCCTGGCGTTCATTCATTCAGCCAGATCTTTAGACCTTAACCCTATAGAGCATGTCTGGGACGCTCTGGGGAGGGCAATTGCATCTCGCAACCCCCCTCCGGGAACCATCCAGGGAATGAAAACAGCGTTGCTGAACGAGTGGGACCAACTGCCACAGGAAATGATAAACTGCCTTATTTCAAGTATGAAATCACGCTGCGAGACCTGTATATCTGAGAGGGGGACCATACCCCCTATCAACCCATTTTTTTTTTGTTTATTCTGCAACCGTTGTTTCATACCTTCCGACTCCAACGAGTGTTACGCACGATCATGCGTGTATATTACAATTATTGAATGGTTATTTGTTTTGTATTGTGTCAGTGTATGTACATATCAAATTTCATTCAAATCGGTACAGTAGTTCTAGAGATAATCGACCAAGTCTGCAAATTCTCTTAATTTCTTACACCAGTGTATTTAAAAAGCCCATATGAGTAGCTTCTGTCGAGAAAGGAAAAAAAACGGATGATATGGCTATAAGAGAAGGTAAACAGAAGAATGGCTAATTGCGAGCAGGTGGCATTCTCTTGCTGCGGTATAGAAGATGCCATATAATTTACAGTAGTAATAAAAAATTATATTAATAACACTCCTTTCGTATTATTAATTGAAAGTAATTTAACAATTTATTTTATTTTTGGAATTTAATTATTAAAGTAATTTTACGCCCTTTATTACTAAATGATCGCTACTCTCTTCGAATTTTTTTCTGTATCAGATATTTTAGTTCAAAATATTAAATTTAATAAAAATTGAAAAATTTTTAAATTAAAAAATTTAATTTACTTCCAAAATTTATAACAACAATTTTCGAGTACATCTTTTGACAAACGCCAACACAAGAATACCCGCATACAAAGAAAACGGATTTGCGCCTTTACTGGCAACCCGGGATAATTTTCATCCTTTCCGAAATGGACCCTAGTAACTCTTCTCGTGATCTGAGGACTATAATACAGGTTGCCCTATAAATTTGTAAGTAGTTACAAAAATTCATAAAAAAATTAAGGGAATTGGAAAGTTTGAATGGAGGATAAATTTGGTTTTCGAAAAAGTTACTCTCACAAGAAGGGGACTTTTTGGTACAGGAAATTTTAGTTCATACTTTTGTCGGTAGAATTCGCTGTACAAAAGCAGATCAAGAGCGATTGGACGTGAACGTTTCTTGAATTTTCAGTATCCAAAACGTTCGTAAAGCGCAGTTTGACCTAATTGGTCTTTGTGCCAATAAAACCAAAATTTAATCTAAGCACAATGAAAACCTTAGGGTACGAACGTAATACACGCCGATTTCCAATTCTTCGAGTCGGTGCCGCTAAGGATTGGTTAAAAATCATAATTTCAAGTTTTTTAGCCGATTCATAGAATCGGAAATCATCGTGCACCATGTGTGATCGAACCCTTACGTAGGAAAATTCAAGAATATTAGAAATTCAATAAAAATGTGAACGCGGTGTGCGAAGAAATTATTCTCGGAGGGGGATTTTTTCCTATTGTACAGAAAAAAAAAAAAACTAGTTCAAATTTTGTTGATAGTGGGCGCTGCAAGACATTCAGGGAGGAGCAAAGCCGCACTCTTAATGCAGCTTTGGGCAGGGGCGAGTAGACCTGGATCTTTCTGCGCTTTCTTGCGTGTCCGAAACGTTCGTAAAGCTTCAGCCGGCGATAACGGGGCCGAGGTAAAACAACTTCACCAATGTCAGCACCACAACGAAAAGCTTATGAAATCGACAGTGACAGGAAAATTCAGAAATGGCTGTTAATGGTACACCGTACACACAAACACACATTTCTGATCCGTAAGGTGACCATACGTCCCTATTTCCCGGGACAGTTCCGATTTTTCTGTTTTTCTGGCTGTCCCGACTTGTTTTCAAAAATGTCCCGGTTGTTCACCGAAGCCAACTTGACGTTTTTCCTACATTTTATTCTTCAAACCAACTATTAAAATCATGAAATCAATAGGCATCGTGGATGTTATGCCGAGGTGAACAGGAAAAAAAGTGTTGTCTCTCTCCACCGAGCCTGGGTCCTCTTATATACCGGGCAAACGCACTTATCATTATACCATAGAGAGAGAATCATGTTTTCCTTAAAACATGCACATTAGCGTGATTTTTGCTGAGTAGAGACTGCAGCCTCTTTATAACTTCAGCCAATGGTTTCCAGGTGGCGCAATGCCCCCCGCACATCCTGGGCTCCTAGGTTGGGATATTTTGCTGGCCGGCCCCTCAGACCAGACTTTCACGGGGCCCCTTCATAATGAATTTATAACGTGAAAAAAAAATGATGAGGAGCCCCTGAGGTGGCGGCAGTAGAGATGGATGATGATTTTTTGCTCGGCTGAGATACATGAAATCAATAGGCCTATTGGATGTTATGCTGAGGTGAACAGGAAAAAGTATTGTTTTCTGTTTAAAAACCTGAATTTAACCAATACGTGTGGATCTCTTATAAAAAAAAATGACTGTAGTTTAAACCATGTCGAATACCGCCCTTAGTGATAGAGAGCGAGGGTTACTATAGATAGCCATATTAAACAGCGTGAAATAATGTAAAATATACGAGCGCAACAAGCAAATTGGCATCATAGTAGCCAAGTATCAATGAAAACTTCAAGCAAAAATTTCACTGAAAAGTGGATGAAATATTAGAACTTGTGTACTGTCTAGTGAGCATAATTTGAACCAAAATTTGGTGTCCGTACAGGGGTTTCAATCCAATCGAACGAATGACGAAAATGCTGTCCGAGACCGTATCTGAGGGTGACCATTAAACAGGTGGTTCCCTGTTTAATGGTCACCCTCAGATACGGCGAAATGAATTATTTAAATAGGCTTTTGCCGGGGTACTTTTATTTGGCAGTAAAATGTGTGGAGGTGACCGTTAAGAGTGGTTTTACTGTACTTTGGATATGGGCAGTAGGTATATCATTTTATAGTTTTTGTCTATTATGCTTCGTTATGTAATCATTTCTTTACACTTCGTGATGAAAGAAGAAACCTCTTTTTTTGACACGAAATGGCAATTATGTGTATATCTTATCTGTGGTTGGCTCGGAGCCAAAGCGTCACTCAAAGCTATTGCGCAATGTTTCGTAAAAAATAGAGGAAAAAAAAATATATATATATATAAAAAGATTTCTATATCACTTTATACACAACTTCGTTTATTGAACGGGTTTTGTGTTTGTTGTGGTGCTGTCCTAGCCGGCTCAAAAAAAGACCTAAAAAATGGCCGGTTTCTGGACCTTGGCGTATGCTTCGTTGGTTCTATTGGTTCTCAAGTATTTGTACAGGTATGATCTTATATTTATTTATATTCGTTGTATAATATTGACTTAAATAGTCTTCTGTAGATCAAAGTCCATTCAAAAATGTTGTTTATTCTCATGATGTCGATCACGGTAAACAAAGGAAGGCGTCAAGTGATGCTTTTATGATACGAAAGACATAGGTTTTTCCCTCCTTTTCCCCACGGAAAAATTGGTAAATTTTACAGTGACCATATTACCAGAATTTTTAGTGATATTCCCGTATTTTCCCGTAGTTTTGGCCATTGACAACCTCCACTGCCGTCTTATTTGCACCATATCCAGCTTTCCAGAGTGGTAGCGTGAAATCAATGAAACCCCTCGAGCTTCTTTACCGTACACCGACTCCGGTCATATGCGCATACGGCAATTTCCAACCAGTGGAGTTGGGTGGGAAATGAAGGCGCCATCTATCGGTGGTCGCCCAGGTTCGATAGGTTAAAAACTGGGGGGGGGGGGTCTTAGGGAGACTAAGCCCTCTCCCTGTGCAGCTATGATGCTGTTGAGATGGCAATAGGAGCCGTACTTTTTTGGAAAAATGTTCAAAAAGTTCAAAAATTTCCGTAGAACAACCCCATTATCATCACGGTTTCTACTGAACAGCCTTATAAGAGATACCAATTCCCGACCTGGCAAATATAATCCCCCCCCCCCCCCCTCCCGTACGGGATTCCCCGGAATGAGCATCTATTTCCTCCAGGAAAAAAAAGAAAAGTTACCTTTACATCCTACCCCAGGGAGCATCATTAACATCTCGCGAGCAGCAATTTAGTGCCCCGGGGTTTATATTATTATTCTACAGCATCTCGAATTAAAATATTTATATGCATAGGACATTACATGTATAAATAAATATTACGCCAGCCATTCCGATTGAAGTTCCCGAACAGGTATTTGGAGAGGCTGACTTCACTTAGAAAGAGAATTTCTACATTGTAGGAACAACTTTATAACTTCCAAGAGGGTTCCACGAGAAGTTTAACATATTGTGAAAACCCCCGTCCTAATGCGAGGTCCGTCCGTTCCTCGGTTTGCTCTTGTGCACAAGCGTGGATCCAGAGGGGGCGATGGGGGCTATCGCCCGTCCCCAACAGCCACGAATATTATGGGGGGGGGATTTCTAGTACCGTAAAATACGGGACGACCCAACGACTTGTGCAAAAAATCGTCCCTCCCGACACGTTGCCGTGAATCCGCGCCTGTTTGTGCCCTACTTTCTCAAATCGTCATTGTTCTCAGGCTTAACTCAACATCATCATGGGCACCCTAGCCGAACAGTCCGTTGGGACTTTAAAAAAGTTTGACACAAAAAATACGAGTCTCGCTGTAGTGTTGAGCGGGTTGAACAATGTCGGAACGCGAATGCGCGATACGCTTTTTTCCCAGTAAAGTGTGTCTCCATGGCTGTTACATAATATATTTTACATATGTTTACATATATATTATATAATATATTATTGTCGACTTGATGTGCAACTGAACCGCATTTACTGAAATCAGAAAAAAAAAAAATGAAAGCATGAATCAATAAATGATAATTTGTTGTTCTAGGGCGACTCCCGTACCCTCGTCTCGCCACGTTCGCTGTTTGGAAACAACCCCCTAGCCCCGTGAATCTGGTGATTTGTGGCAATATAGTGAATGAAAACAATCACATTTAATCTGTGCAACGATTTGAAAAAAGTTAAATTTTAGTAAAATTAAAAAATTAAATATAAATTTAAGATCACACGCACACACAATAAAAAACGAAGATTGTAATGAGAGGAAAAAATATCTCGGCGTTATATATATATTTTTTAGAGGGAATCAAACTCGCAATCTCTCCGCTATGCGTGTAACATGCTTTAGCCACCGTACCAATTGCAGATGGCGATTTCTTGTAGAATTAAGTATGCAGTATATATTATTAAAGTTCACCAGGAAATAGTTGGCTCCAACCAACAGTCACCAGAAAAGCGCGCGCCAATCACGCTCATGCTCGTTCTGACAATGTTCAACACTGCGGCTGCTTTACACGAAATGATGTTAATTGCTATGATAGTCATAAAAGGCCTTGAATCCTTCTCGGAGGAGCCCATGCGTTAAAAAGGTCCTGGTTGTTCTAGAAACCACTAGAGCACTCATCGTTAGATATTACTGATGTCCCGGCCTACTCGCGTTGCAATCTGACTGCCAGAGCGATGAACCAACGTGCCCAGTTCAATGACTATGTCATGAACCCAGTTCAAGGGTCGTGTCGATTAACAAGAGGCACTGCACAAGTTTGCACAAGACTTTATCCTAAACTGAAAGTCTCATACGGTTATAAAATTTGCTTTCAATCAGGCCGTCGAAGACCTTCCCACTTGCCACTGATTACTATGGGCTTGAAAATTTGATCATTTGCATTTATATAAATTCTTCACTTTTCCATCTTGGTGTTGCAATTTCATTGGAAAGTGGAAATCGATCACTTCATGTTCTTAATATTGTCTTCCTTTATAGATACTTGACGAAACCTTACTCGTACTGGAAGGAACGTGGAGTGCCCTCGGTGCCAGCGATGCCTCTGATCGGGTCCATGTACGATAGCTTCACACAGGTAAATACAATTATCATCATCATTAATGGGTAATTATAATAACGCAATATAGCATTTCGTTCTAAACAATCGCACACACACTGTCCGTCGAAGGAGCATTACCCACGTTTGCATGATGAAATGCCCTCAGAGTACTTTCGTATTGAACACCAACCCGTATAATACATCCCTGAAATAATGTGTGTCGCCATAATGCCCTTCCTGTTTAGGAAAATGTTTGAGTGTAGGTCGATTGCCCCTCACGATGAATCGCTTGGGGGGAAAATAAGTCGTTTGCCCTCACCTCCTGAATTCTTAATATTGCAGGTAAACCCTTTGTCTATTTTATGGCCTGTTTAGATCTAATTAATCGACATTTAAAAATTTGTATGGACGGTAAAAAAATTTCACATGCCCGGGCATGTTGGGCAATAAATTTGTCCAGCCCCTTTTTCGTACATTCAAAACATAATAAATACGCATTACGAAATACATTACTAAACGAATCAAGTTTTGAAATCGTTATTCCAATGGTTCAGGCTCATGATGGCAGTAGAAACATCGTATTAACCGATATTTCACTGTATCCGATTGTTTTTATAAGTGGGGTACAACTATCCAAAAAAAATCAAGTATTCTATAAATGATTGAGAAATTTATTTTTTCGGATTAAAAAAAACGATAGAAAGTGAGAAAATTTGACCAAAATTTGTGTACGTGAAATCAGAAAGTAGTATTTTAAGTCAAACATAGATGACGCTTAAAAACGAAACTAATTTATTTTGGCAAGTAAAAATCGAAACCGAAAACCGTAATTGGTGGAACGGGGTTCCAATGGATAGTTATAATCCATCAAACCCCCTTCATCATGACTCTGAATAATTTCGTTCATAGACCTGACAACACAGGTCGAGGCATGTACAAAAAATTTTTTGGAATCAAAAAAAAAAATTATTAACTAGAACAAAAAGATAAAATTATATTAATCGATATTTGGCTGCATCAAATTTCCTTATAATTGAGCTTGATTGTAATTAATTTTACCAAGTAATAATTAACAATATGAATTTCTTAAAAAAAGATAAACATGTTGCCAAAATATTTAGATTCAGAAATTAGTTTTTAAGTCACCAGCAGAGGGCGCTAACGAAAACACTTTTTTTGGCCGACGCATCAGCACATTTTTGATCATTCTTCCGATTTCTTGACCGAAATGCAAATAATTGTTATATATGATTACTGGTTACTAAACTAACTTGTAAGAATTTTTTTTTTTCAAATACTCCCCGCTCCGACCATATTACCTATAATCACTAAAATCAGGCTGAGGGTAATCGACTTGTTGCGGAAACACGTTGAAACACTTCGATTTTGAATCCACCGATCTTTATATTGGGATTACATTGCAAAAAATCAATAAATTAGAGTTTTATTCCATATTAAAATAATATTTTTTTATTTGTGAATTCTTACAGAACAGGCACGAAGTTATGCAAAGCAGGTATAAGAAGTATGGAAGAGTTCACGGGTGAGTGTTCGAAATTACATGCTCAATCTTATTTATAAGTATGCTGAGAGGGATAACACCATCAGAGAGAGCGAGAACACTGTCCAGAGCGGATACAAGGGTATATTGTAGGTATTCCCGGTTTTTAAAAGCAGAGTCCACACACACGCAGCTTCAACCCACTTAAAAACCGGTTTTGAGGTGTGTCTATTTTAATGGTTGATTTTGCGTAGCCACTCCTTCCCCTCAAACTGACTTTGCCTAGTTCAGAATCGTGTAACTTAGCGCGGAGGCTGAACACCCGGCTAACAGTTTTTTTAAAAGCTTTTTTAACAGTTTAATAGCCCTTCCTCTCAATAGACGCGCATACATTTCCAATTCGTAAGAGGGTATGTATCAACTGCAATTGTACAAGATGGCACCTTACGTGTAGTGATATTGTGCTAGCTGGTGTCTGCGCCTATTCCACGGGAGCTTTTCTGGGGATCCACAGCATCAAAAGCCCCGATTCCGCCAGTCGCCGCCGTCACTAATTGGTTATAAACTTGTATTTCATGTTTTCTGACCAATCCGTAACCGCACCAACTCACAGAATCGGAAACAAGCTTGCATTATGTTCGTACTCAAATATTGGATTCATGTCTCCTTTCGGAATATTCTCGAACCTATATCGAAGATTCCGCGTGAACTTGGAAACGTTGGAAATGCTCTGGACCTAGTGGTTCACAAATACGGGGGTATCTGACACCCGGGGCTTCCTAGTTATCGTATATTTACGATGCTCTATTACAATAATAATCCAGGTCAATTCTTTTAATGAACAGTGAAGAATGAAATCATCTCTGTATGTCGCCATCGATGTTGTCATGAGCTAATAGCTGAGTCAGGTCGGACCGTTTATTGCACGGACTTGTTCAGAGTATACCCTGAGTGGCCACTTTATTATTACCACCGTCAGTATTTCATTGAGCCACCTTTTGGTTTTAATACAGCGTTGAATCTTTTGATATGAACTCTAAGAGATGTTGATACATCGTTTGTGAAATCTGAGAACATACTTGTATTATGTGCAAATTTTAAATGTTGTAGGCCTGATTGTGTGTGTGTGTGTGTGTGTTGTCTGTGGAGAGACTTTTCAAATGGCAGATCGCCTCGCATTTTCAGTGTATACGCCCTAAGAAAAGGAAGGATCGGTACTTCTGTAGCGTGTTAGTCTTGTGCTCTGGCCTAGACTGCAAGGAGACAGTGGTTGAATCCCCCCCCCCCAAAAGACTGTGAATTATTCTTCCAAAAATTTACCTGCTCAGTGTATCCACTCGTCTATACCAGTGGTTCTCAACCGTAGTACCACAGTCCCCAGTACACTATTCCCAGTACCACAAGGGGGCCATATGGCCCCCTTGTGGTACTGGGATACTTCAAGGGGGCCACGGAAGAAAATGGAGAAATTGGTCATGACAGGTGGTTTGGAGAGCTGAGAAGAAAAATTAAGGTGTGAAGAAATAAATATTTTATATTGGTGACTAACACTTACAGTGAGAGAGAGAATCCCATAAAACCAGGGCCTTCTTTAGGGCATGGACCCACCAGTCCTCACCGCCTACATTTTGCAACAAGTTCCCTAAGATGGGGTTTTTCTCAAGTCCCCGGCTAAATTTTTCAGACCCCCCTTCCTTATATGAAATTTATTGTATGAAAAAAAAATGATGAAAACCATATTAGGCCCCGGGCTGTAGCTCTGTCAGTCCCACTCTTGTGAGGGGCCTCATGCCCCATAAGTGACCCCACCTTATATTTTGTATAGTACAATTAATTTTGAAAATAAGTGGGAAATATGTAGGCTGTTTATTTCCATCTAAAGTATGGGACTACCATAGCATCACTTTGCCTAAGGAGAGGGGCCCCATGATATTGAGACGGTCCTGATAGAACTCGGACTAGCGGGGAGATCAATAAATTCTAGGCTAGTGGTCTGGAGGCCAATTTTCGTTCAGTATAAATTCACTGAAAAAAATCATTTCAATACGTATAAGGTGTCTTGCTTCTAGATGAGAGTTGAAAACTCTGGGTAAGACAGGGGAGCCACGAGAAAAAAATATGGTTCAAAGGGGGCCACGGGCAAAAAAAGGTTAAGAAACACTGGTCTATACTATCTTATTGTTGTATCCAAGCGACAGCTGTGGCCAGTGGCGTCTCAAAGGACTGGCCGGCAGTAGAAAATTTGAGGGGGGTCCCAAATCATTGAAGACTGTTCTGTATACAAGATTTTTTATACAAAACTTAAAAACAAAAGCCCCAAAAAAGGCACCGGATTTTCCATTCTCGGGCTCGTTAAGACCACCCTGCGGTCAATTGAACAACACCATTTCGTGTTCAATTCTGAAGCTTTATACGTTTCAATTTTCGCTTGCAGGTACTACGAATCCAGTCGGCCTATGCTATTGGTTGGTGATCCCGACCTACTAAAAGACATCTTGATCAAGGATTTCCAGTTCTTTCCCAACAGAAGAGTAAGTTCTGTGATTAGTTATTGTACGAGCGAGCATCTTCGGAAATAACCAGGGTTAAAAGGGTTTGTTGCCGATTGTCTGCTAATTTTAAATATCTACCTTCAGGTGATTGCGACGGCGGATGTGATGATGAACAAGATGATCCAGAACATGTCTGGTGAGGAATGGAAGAGAGTCCGGACCATCATTACACCGGCTTTCTCTTCTGGAAAAATCAAGAAGGTATCTTCAACTTTGCCATATGCACAAATACCTTTACGCGAAATTAGAATTTCTTATGTATATGTTACTGCCAAAGCCCGAAGCGCGACACTTTTGGCTTAAGTTCGATTTGCAGAAATAATTCGGGCTTTGGCCGGCCAATTCGCGAAGTGGCTGGAAGAGGTGAATTAAGACGTTCCGGCAGGAGCCAAATCTATTTTTTTTCATCGCCAACATGTGATACTTGGCTGTAGACAGGGTGTCCTGCAAAGCTAATGCTGCCTTTATCTCATCAATCGTCCGTCGTAGAGAGATATAGTTTCAATTTGAAAAGTGCTCATAAGGCGTGAAAATTACCCTGTACCAGTTTTGAGAATGAAAATACAGTGTGTAACAAAATAAAAAAAAAATCTAAATTTTCATACGGTCCCCCTGCCTTCTAACACCCAATTAGAAAGTTGTTGCCCTGTATCTCCCGAGGCTAAAAAAAACCCCGAGTTCCTAAGTGCAATATTCGCTGAGATAATCAAACTCAAAAATCTCAGGAAAATTGGGAAAAGACAGCATAAATGAGGGAGCGTTGCCCGTTAGCTTTTTTTGCTGTTCTTTCATGACTTTTCTCCGATTTTTGAAGTCGAATATCTCAGCGAATATTTCACTTAGAGACATGGAATTTCTTCTGTTGGTCTCTGGAGATACGGGGCAACAACTTTCTAACTGAAAGTTAGAGGACAAGGGAACCGTATAAAAATTTAGATTTTTTTTTATTTTGTGACACATTGTATTTCCACTCTCAAAACTGGCACAGGGTGGTTTTTGTGAACGCCTTTTGATCATTTTTTTGAATTGAAACTATACTACGATGGACGGTTGATGAGATAAATGCCACATTACCGCTTACAGGACACCCTGTGCAGTAGGTGTAATGAATTAGCTCCACGTGACGAGAGGACAAAAAAACAGAAATTTGGGAGAAAAAATATTTTAATAACAATATACACATAGATGTTTCTGTCAAATTTCGAAGGGGGAAAAGGGGCGCGGTAACCCAGGTCGATAAGATACTCGAAGTACCAAAGGACCTTTAGAGATGTCGCGAGTTCGATATCCGGTTCGTCCTTGTCAGAAAAATTTCTTGACACAGGAGTACAACAGAAACGGCGTCATGGCCGCAGAAAACATTGCTACCGCAGGGAGTCCTCCATCGAGGGGGTTAGCGCACCAACCTCTCGATAAGTATAAAAAACAAGCCTGCCGTTAAATTGTAGGTCCCGGTCTAATTAGCCCTCGAGTGCAGAAAATGATCAAATGACCGAAGGGGAAAAATTATTACTGCATTCTGTCTGCGATATTATGGGTTGCCATAGCTAACGCGGACATTATTATCGCGAAAAAATACGCCAAATTGCGATGAACCTTCTCTTTTCGGACCGAACGAAATTGGACAAGGATCTCCAGCCAACTTCACCAGCTGGCTACTACTAAACCACACATGCACCTCGTCTATATTCCTCTGCGGAACTTCTAACGAATTGGTACATGTTGGAATGTGCGTGTCTGTGTTGTGAACCTAATGTGAAGCTTGTTTCTGTGCAATGCTTGTTATAGCATTGCACAGAATCTGCCTCCTATTTTTCGAACTATGAGTGAAGTGTGATGATTGAAGATTTTACTGTTGCAAGCCTGTTTCGCCAACTGGCTGGCTGAAACCCGAGATTCGAAAATTGGCCGAGCCAATTTACAACGAAATTGGTCAATTCGCGAACTGGCCGAATTCGAGCTTTGGCAGTAACATATATTGTATAGCCATACATATTTCTTTTCTCTAAAGATGGCGTCCATTATATCCGATGCTGCTGAGATCACTATGAAGAACTTTGAAAATCTCGCCAAGAGTGGCGAATCCGCTGATTGCAAAAAGTCAGTAAATTTCGTTGGATTTTAATCTCTAAATGCTATTGAATTCCATAGAAATTTGATCGAAATAATCAAATTTTTCTCCCCCCCCCCCCCCCATCCCCCAGGATATTTGGTGCATTCACTATGGACGTCATAGCGCGGTCGGCATTCGCTACCAAAGTCGATTCTCACAACGATCCCGAGAACGGATTCGTCCGCCATGCGAGGATGGCCTTCTCCAGAGGGATAACCCTGAACGTCATGATTTTCTGTGAGTATATCTGTTCATGAGTACATGATAATATTACATGATATCTGTTACTGCCAAAGCCCGAAGTGCGGGCCACTTCGCGAATTGGCCAAGAGTTTTTGGTCAAACTCCGAATGGCATAAATGATTCGGACTTTGGCCGGTCGTTTCGCAAAGGGGCCGGTACAACCCCGGCCAAGGCTCGATGTGCTGATGTAAGGAGGAGCCAAATCCATTTTTCAAATCGCCAACGTGTGATACATGTCTATATGCTGTACAGCAACTGTATTGAATTAGTTTCATGTGACGAGGGGGAAAAAAGTGAAAATTTGAGGGAAAAAAAACTCTATAAAAATAATTACAGTCGAATCCCGTTATAGCGAACTCCAAGAGACCGGAGAAACTACTTCGTAATAACGAAATTTCGTTATAAAGGAATTCTAGATTTTCATATTATTCCTGTATAAACTTATCTGGGGAATTAGAAAAGTTTCGTTCAAACGAGATTTTTGCTGTAACGGTATTCATTAAAACGGGAATTGACTGTATATAAACATATATTTTTTTGTGCCAAATTTTGGCGAAAAAATTATTACCGCATCGTGATAGCGGTTGGATAGATTGCCATAACTGACATGGACATAATTATCACGAAATAAAATACGCCAACTTGACGATGATTCCGAATCATGTCTTTTGTTATCGGACTTTGGCCAGGGATCGCCGGCCACTTCGCTAACTGGCCGGCCAATTTTGGGCTTTGGCAGTGACAAATCCACTAAAAATCTCTAATTCGAGCCAATTTAAGAAATTGAAAGTCTTTTTTAATTAAAATGCTATTTCACCGAGATCTATTCGTGGTATGGAGCTTGGAATGGTCTTGTTTCAAAGCTTATGAAGACTGATTTTGCTTGATATACGGTTGAATCCCGTTATAACGAACTCCAAGAGACCGGAGAAACCACTTCGCAATAACGAAATTTCGTTATAAAGGAATTCTAGATTTTTATATTATTCCTATATAAACTTATCTGGGGGAATTAGAAAAGTTTTCGTTAAAATGAGATTTTCGCTGTTACGGTATTTGTTATAACGGGAATTGGCTGTATATACAGTCCAACTGGGTTGAAACGAATAACACCATAATGGCATTTAGTGGCGGCTGCGACTGATTCCCACAGAGAATAATGCTAGACGTGCTCATTGTTTGTTACTCATTCATTATACAAAAGAATATTTAGAAATCATTGTCTCATGATGTTGTCTCTCAATCATTGATGTTGCTTTTACTTCCATTACTCATAGCGAACCATTACTCATAGCTTTACAGTCGACGCTCGATATAACGACCCCTTCGTTCCGTCGAAAACAAACGTTATATTGAGAGGGTCGTTATATTGAAAGTAAAACACATATGATAGTTGTTCTATGAAAACATTTGGAACCTACCATAACGGTCGTTGAAATGGAATGGTCGCTATAACGCAGGGTCGTTATAATGAGCGTTGACTTTATCAGGGACGGCTCCAGTTTACCTGCCGCACGGGTGCAAAGGCTCACGTGCTGGCCCTAAGAAAGATCCTGGTGGAAGGCTGACAGGGCTTCAGCCTTGGGGGACCCTTGAATTAACCTAATTTTTTAACGCCAAAGCCGCCCACCATTGTTTACCGAGAAAAAAGGTTCATGACTGTCCGTTCCTAAAAATATTGTTCTGTTTTTCGGTCCAGAATTATATTATATTGCCAGATAACTCAATCAATCCGAGGGGAGGATATATATATAAGATATTTCCCTAATGAGCTACCACAAATAGACAGCGCCTACATTTCCAACCCATCTCACTAATGGCAGTAAATTGCAATATAGCGGTATGGCCAGAGATGGTGTTTGGTGAAGTAGATAACTCAATCCACGAAGCAGCACTGATTGGTGAGCCATCATTGCTTACACTTATCCTTTGTAAAGATTGTTTATAATAAATAAATTATTACGTTTTTTATTAATAAATTCATTTCCATTCAAAGGCTTCTCTGTTGCTCCGGAATTCCTTTGCTTTTATTGGACCCATCGGTAAAAATTAATATTTAAGGGCACCAAAATGCACATATTACTTGCCCCTTGTGAGTGATGGAGTTTCTGTTATTTTGGTCTTACGCTGACTTTTCCTCAAGTTTTCTCATCAATTTCGTGTCAGACTATGGCTCAAAAGCTGATTTCATGTGAATTTTCACCATTGAAATTTAGAATTTTTTTTTTTTTTGTCTTCTAGAATCAAGCTGCCGCCCCTTCCCACCTGCCGCCCAGGTGCACCGCACCCCTTGCAGCCTCACTTACGCCGTCACTGCAAACTTTGTGGTATCGGGATCCGTTATCTCATATCTGAATCCTTTATTTCATCGAGCCTCGTATTTCGTTTGAACAGATGATCGTTGATCATTTTTGTCGTACCACGGTCATTTTCTGCACACGAAGGCTAACTAAACCGGGACCTACAATTTATTGCCGATTCCGAACGGCAGGCTTGTTTTATACTCATCGAAAGGTTGATGCGCTAACCCCTCGATGGGGACTCCCTGCGGTAGCAATTTTTTCTGCGGTCACGTTGCCGTTTCTGTTGTACCCCTGTGTCAGGAAAGTTTTCTGACAAGGATAAACCGCATATCGAACTCGCGGCATTGGTACTTTAGGCGAGTATAGAATAGATGTCCAAAAATGATTCCAAAGCTCACCGACTTCAATGAATACGACAGGGGCTGTTTTGCCCCGAAGGCTCCGACCAATTGCTTGCCCCCCAGTATTATTAGGTGATGGCACCGGTGATGAGCACTCGCAAGAAGTTGCGTGACGAAATTCCTGAAGCCCTCATATCTCAGCATGTACTCAAAAACAATGTCAAAAACAACGATATCGTCAGATGCACGCGGCAAAGGTGCTGAACCCACAATGATATCGCTCCGGTTTCAATATCTCTTCCCGTCTGGGCATCAGGCCCGCTGCCCTGATGCGGAACAATTCCCCCCCCCCCCCCGCCGCTATATCTCGAGCAGTTCACAACGAAAATAGACGACATTGGCTTCGTTTGTTAGCTATTCCAAAGACAAAGCCGAACACGTGATTGAAGGCACAATAAAAGTATTTATGTCAGAACTTGCGGCCGCGTCTATGCAACACCACCTACAAAAGAAGGCCTCCGCACGAAGCTTGTGACGTCACTGAGGTAGGCTATCTCACGTATTGCCAAAGGATACAACAGGCCGACGCATGCCGATATCTTTAAATCTTTTTTGCAGTATACCCAATGGCAATGGCAGTAGGAGAAATGGCCTTCTTCAGTGACGTCACAAGCTCTATGCAGAAGAAGCCTTCTTCTGTAGGTGGTGTTGGTGTATGACGCACCCTACCCCATTTTTTTTTTTTGACAATAATAAACGCAACAACATTCATCACGCATTCATTTTTTCTAGTGATCTGTGCATAAGGAGTTTTACTGAAAGCAGTCAGGGCCGCAACTGGGGGGGGGGGGGCGGGTCTCGGACGCTGGACCCGAGGGGGCGCAAATTTCATTCTGAAACCTCTCCAACATTACAAGGGGGCGTCAAAATGCGCGCTTGCCCCGGGTGACCGAGCATCTAATTGCGGCCCTGGAAGCAGTGGGGGGGGGGGAATGAATGACACTTTTCCCAGAGACACTTTCACCTGGAAGCCATCTGAAAAAGCCCTCCTGGAAGTTCAACTTTGAATGCTGCCCTCTGATGAAAAGACCCCAAAGTTCATATTCCACCATATTTCCAACTCAAAACTTACGCAATCCTCTAAGTGTGAGGGTTTAATTCCCTGAAGTCAAAAGAAAAAAATCTGCAGTAGGACAAACAACTCTCACATTTGTGGCACTATAAAAAAAAAATTTCTGAAGGATTATTATTTATTATTATTATAAAATAATAATAAATTATAATGATTATTATTTATTATATTATAAAGGTCTGAAGGATTATTATTTATTGTTTATCGTGATCAATAATGCCTAGCATACTGCATAGCGGGGAGGGGGGCTTCAAGCCTATTATTGCATGAGCAAAATTATATGCATGATAGTATATTATTGAATGTTATTGCATGTGATTATGTTTTTTTTTCATTCTTAAGAAAGTCTTAAGAACGTCAACCTCGGTATTAACGACAAAATTACGCGGAATATTCAGTGTCGTTATTACCGAGTTTGACTGTACAGGGTGGGCAAAAAGTCCGTAGAAACTTTAAAAATGAATAAAAACCGGAAAAATAACCGAAATGAAAAACGGTTTGCAGGGTTAGGTCACGGAAATTTTTTTAAGACAGAAAAAAATAATAATAATAACTCGGAAAAACAGTTGATAGGTGGTGCTGACGTACACAAGTCAAAGAAAATATACTCAAATAACGAACAGAATGCCTCCAAATCGTTTATTACAGCAGTATGTGTTCCACGTGACCACCACCACCGCAGGAGATAACACATTGCAGGCGAGTCACAAATCCAGCAACGGCAGAGTGCAGCAGGTCCACATACAAGGTTTACAACGGTGAACTGGTTGTGGATTACGAGCACAAGTTCTTATTACCGTCCTCATTTGCATATTTCTACCGAAGGCGCTCGTACCAACTCTATCTATCGGCTGTTTTTTAGTTTTTTTTTTCCCTGTAAAAAAAATTCCCGTGACCTAGCGATGCTAACTCTGCCGGTATTTTTTCCGGTTTTTATTCATTTTTAAAGTTTCTGCGGACTTTTTGCTCACCCTGTATATGCAATACAATAGGCGATATTTGTAGTAAAGTTTTGATGATATTTTCACAATAATTTACTTTTCTCGATCATGTATGATCATTTCTTGTCTCTCTCTCTCTTCCTCTGTATGTGCCAGTCCTGAGTCCGAAACTCTTCAAACTCCTGAAACTGACTGCGTTCCCTAAGGAAACCATGAAATTCTTCAGGGATGCAACGTTGGAGATAATCCAGCAGAGGAGAACAACCGGAGTGGTAAGTGGCTGTTGCTTTTGTCGTCCTCCTTCCGTACTACAGCGAAATGTCTCGGCTAAGAAGTAGATCGAAGAAATACATTCAAGCACTATCTTCTATCCCTCGCGGGACGCTTCATTGGTAACCCTATGAATGAGAATCTATTTATTTTCCCCATTTATTTTAGCATCATTTCTTCCCTTCTACGGTTCGACGAGTGAAAAAGAAAGCCCTCTTTCATCGGAACAAAAAACTCATTTTTGCCACTCCAAAAAACAGTACAGGTAACGATAGAGCTGCTGGGAAATCCCAGGCAGGTTTTAGTCCATCACATTTGTACAAAGTATGACGTCAATATTATCCCTACAGCCAATAACTGTTTCCATGGGCGTACGCAGGATTTTCTGAGGGGGGGGGGGGGTGTTCAATTTTGTTTTTCTGAAAGGGGCGATTCTGCGGGGTTTTTTTCCCGCGAAATACTATAACCCAGCGGTTCTCAAAGTGACTTTGATGAATAATTAAAAAGTTGGCCTACGGGGCTCCGCCATAGAATTTTTTAACTTAAAAGGGCTCCGCGAGTCAAAAAAGTTGAGAACCGCTGCTATAACCTATGCTCAAGGGAAGAAAGTTCTAACCTCCCCCTTGCGTACGCCATTGGCTGTTTCTCTATATTTTTTTTTGTTTTCAACGATTAGACGTCACTTTGAACAGAAAATTTGTTTTTCCATTCTAAGATGGAGCCGCCCTGTGTTTTATCATTTGGATAAGCGCTTTCTCCTTCAGGTAAGCGATTGGATTGAATACAGCGATAATGCTGACGTCACAATTTCAGTCAAAGATGTCGAATGAGTCACCTAGTGTTTCAAGGAGCCCTTATCCAATATATATATATATACAAGCTTATACTAAGGTTAACGGGGGGGGGGGGAGGGAAAGGGAATACATGCTCCTCTCATCTTTTTACTCTATGAAGTAATGTTATCTTTCACAAATGTGAACAGGCACCACAGTATCTGAAATGTATCGCTGGGTACTCTAATTATACATCTTTAAAATTTGTTAAGCCTATTCATAAAGAGGTTAACGAAAACTCCCCGATAGCACATATGTTTCAATGTTTCCTCCCAGTGCTGTTTCAACAACAACATCATGGGTCCTCTGACAAAGTGATGTATGTTCTGCGGCCCCTTCACCAAGCTAGATATAACACTCACTAATTACTCGCTAAAATCTCACGCACAGGCGTTAAGACGGTCTCGATACGTCCTCTTTAACATTATCTTGTCGAAGATGTTGCTGTGGGATCCGCAAGCTAAAACAATTTGAACGTAATTTGCCCCTACAGAGAAAGAACGATTTCCTGCAGCTGCTGATGGACGCCGCAGACGAGGAGCTGAACCCGAAGGAATCCGCGGCCACCGACGAGACTCAAGAAGACGAGAGCGAGAAGTCCATCGACGACCTCGGACACGACCGAGAGAACAAACAAGTGTTCAACAATCACTCAAAGAAGTACAAAGGTCAGTACTGTGCGAATTAAGTCTTTCGTGAATGTTCTTCGTCCTTCATTGTCCCTACCTGCAGGGTCGCAACTAGGGGGGGGAGGGTCTCGTGCCGCGGGCGCTGGACCCGAGGGACACAAATTTTTCATTCTGAAACCTCTCCTTCAGCATTACAAGGGGACGTCAAAATGCGCACATGGCCCGGGTGACCAAGCATTTAGTTGCGGCCCTGCCTACCTGTTTACATACTCATCGCTGCAACTCTTTTGTTTGGTCTTGCTTAGGTCTGTCGCACGACGAACTGGTAGCTCAGTGCATAATATTCTTCTTGGCGGGATACGAGACGACGGCCTCAACCCTGTCCTTTGCGTCGTACTTGTTGGCCGTGAATCCCGAATGCCAAGAAACTTTGATCAAGGAAATCGACGACACGCTCCGGAAAAACCAGGCAAGAAACCCAGATTTGACTTTGCCGAACACTTGATAATATCAAGCTTAGAATGCTAATGTGACGATTTTTATTTTACCATGTGTGATTCCAGAACAAATTTACGTATGAAGCTGTGCAGAGTATGAAGTATCTGGAGAACGTCATTTGGGAAACGCTGAGGGTGTATCCACCAGCCATAGGGTAAGTACAGGGTGGTCTTAAAATAACTTTGACTATATGCGAGCCCATTGCGGCCTCGAAGATCAACGAATGCAAACGAAATTCGAGACATTGGTGTTTTAATACGCGCGATGGGGAATGAAGAGAAAATTTAAATCCTAGCTCTCTCACGGAAAATTCACCGACAACAATCACACAACACCCCATTCACATAACAACACCATTAACAGTTTTTTTTTTTTTTTTGCGATGTCCCGTATAGATTCTGATTTCCCGTAATTTTATGAACTAAATATGGTAATCATTTACTACTCATACTTCAACCAAAAAATGCCGCCTGGCAGTCGAATGGTTAGGGAACTAGCTTCTCACTGTGTAGGTCTGGGTTCGAATCCCGGTTCGGGCATGGATGTCTACTAACACTAACAAATTCCCTGGACGGATATGCTGATCCCTTGGAAATACGTGAAGCTCGCGTTTACTTTATATATATAAAAAAAAAGTATCAGTATCTTTATCTCGGGCCGGATGGACCTGCCCCTTGATAGGCCACATTTGGCCCTCGGGCCGGAAACTGTGCACCCTACGGTCAGTGCGAGACCTTTTCTCACCTTCTTCTGTCATGCATAGGCTTTGTTTCATTCCCGTGAACAACGTCCTCTATACGTTACAGTTCAAAATTCCGCTGTCTCTTAGCGATAGACAAACTTTTCATACAATACAGGGTGTCCTGTAAATGCTGTGTGATGCGGCCTTTATATCATCATTAACCGTCCGTCGTAGAGGTCTAGTTTCAATTTAAAAACATGCTCAAAACGCGTTCAAAAATTACCCTGTACCAGCTTTGAGAGTGAAAATACTGTGTGTTGCAAAGTAAAACAAAAAAATCTAAATTTTTATACGGCCCCCACTGTATTCTGACTTCCAATAGGAAAGTTGCTGCCCTGTATCTCTTGGGACCGACAAAAAAATATGTCGTTTCCAAGTGGAATATTCGTTGATATTCGTATTTCGAATTCAAAAATCGGAGAAAAGTTGCGAAAGAACAGCAAATATTAACGGACAACACTTCTTTCCCTCATTTATACTATTCTTTCCCAACTTTTCTCCGATTTTGAATTTGAATATCTCAGCGAATGGAACTTGGAAGCGAATCATTTGGAAACTTGACAGGACAAAATTTTCAAATTGGAAGTTAAGAGTACTGCTGCTGAACCAGACATGCACCTCGTCCATATTCCTCTGCGGAACTTCTAACGAATTGGTACATGCATGGGCCCCCACATCTTGGAGCAGGAGCCTCTAGGCTGGGATCTTGGGCGAGGGCCCCCGGTCAGACTTTTCACGGGCCCTTCCATAGTTAATTTATAGCGTGAAAAAGAAAAAAATGATGAGAATTGTCCCGGGCCCCAGGGCTAGAGCCCTATCAGCCCTGCTCTTGTGGGGGGCCGTGGGTACATGTTGGAATGTGTGTATATGTGTAGTGAACCTGACGTGAAATTTGTTTCTGTGTAATGCTTGTTATGTGTAGTACTGCCATCTGCCACCAATTTTTTTTCTAACGGAAGTTAGAGTACAGGGGACCTTATAAAGATTTTGATTTTTTTATTTTGGGACACACTGTTTTTTCACTCTCAAAACTGGAACAGGGTAATTTTTTGAACGCCTTTTGAGCATTTTTGAAACTGGAATCATACCTCTACGACGGCCGGTTGATGAGATAAGGCCGCACCAGCACTTACAGGACACCCTGTATAATCTAGTTATCAGGAAGTTGATTTATGATGTATGTTTTGGATTCAGGCTCGAAAGGCGGGCGGAGGAAGACTACGATCTCGGATCGACCGGCATCACGATTAAGAAGGGAATGTTGGTCTCGGTGCCGGTCTTCGCCATCCACCACGATCCGGAGTTTTACGAAGATCCGGAGAAGTTCGACCCCAACCGATTCACTCAACAGGAGAAAGAGAAGAGGAATCCGTACACTTTCATCCCGTTCGGTGCCGGACCGAGGAATTGCATTGGCATGAGGTTCGCCCTGATCGAGATCAAGTTGTGCCTCGCCAATCTGCTCAGCAGGTTCCGCTTCAAGGTCGGCCCTGACACCCAGGTAAGCACACACACACACATGAGAATTCCTGTACAGTACATGGATTACAACACAGTGTTTACGAAGGCAGTTCGTTCTGTTTTCAGCATTATGTATAGGTATAGCATGTTTGTAAATGTTCTTTCGGTCATTTTTCAGTGGAATCGGGTGCAGATCCAGATGATTTGAATTATTGCTCTTCCCGTTTTTACGGGACACAACTTTTCTTTTATGCAATAGCGGCACTTTACTTGGCTGCTCTGTCGTTTTGGCGAAAATGCTCGTACTAATGAATATACGTGTATGATGGTGTCTGATTGATTTAGAAGATCTGTTGGGAGCCTTTATAGTTCAATTTATGTGTCAAAAATTCTTATTATTGAACACACAACACCAAATCTATTTTGTAACCTTCTTTTGAACCGTGACCCCATTTCGACAATGTCTTTTTCCTGTGGCTTTGTTCCCCATCTCATTCCTATATCCAGTTATGGGCTTCTTTCTACTCGTTGGATTGATATCCGAGTAACTTTGCGGTGTAAATTTTTATCAACAAGAACGATGTCTGGACATCTCCCCCCAGGCTGGAGCCCCTCATTTTTCCAGGGGGGGACTAAGGACTTTCTAGTAGAAAGTTTTTACTTGATTTTCAGTGGCCCTCTCTCAGAATATCAGCCACCTCGTTCGGCATTTTGCCTGTTGTGGCTTTGTATTTGTATATCCTAGAGCCCTAGATTTAGGTGCGAGACCCGTTGTTGCGGTAGGCTCTAACTTTCAGAACATGCCTGAGTAAAAGACACTCCTCCCCTCCCCCGCCTTACTGCTCTACATACTATTATTATGTTCACATTCCATACCAAAATACATTCAAGAATGGCATCAACAACTGCCGGGATTTTGTAACATTCTCTGTGGCAATCTTAGCCTTCTATGTCTCACGGACTCTTTGTCGTGCCAAAAGTCGAAGAACCAGGGACCTCCTCCTCCTCCCCTTGCTCAATGGTAAGACAAAGTACAAATTTATTACAGACTGTTTCATAAATTCGTAAATAGTTTAAAAATTAATATAAAATTGGTATACAGTAAAACCTCTCTTTTGCATAGGCGTAAACTTCTATAGGGCCCATGGGCCCGAGCCCCCCCAACATTTTTGAAGACGCGGCTCAGCCCCCCCAAAAATTCGTATGAATATGGCTTATTCATTTTGCAATGATGAAAAATTTTTTTTTAACCAAAAGTTGTCCTAATTATGAATTAGTTAATGGAAACAATCTGCACAAAATTTTAGTTCTTTTAAAAAATCTGGATGGTCTTTGGCTTTCTTTTTCCATGACAATACGTTTATTTCATTTCTTCCCTGCCGTTCAATCCCCAATTGCACCCTCCATCGGTTCCAATCGGTCTCCATCGGTTACTGCCAGAAGGCACGGCTGAGAGGAAGATTCTTTGCGGTGTTGAGGGGGGCTCTTTCTTCTTTGCCTGTGGCAAAAACTGAGTGTCTCTCGATGGAGTGTCTCTTCTTTTGTTCACTGCGACCGGAGGACGGCCATGGCGCCGACATGAAAATAAGCCCAAAGATGCATGGTGGGGGGAGGGGGAAGGTTGAAAATTGGGAAGCAATGATATTGAAACCGAAATAAATTACACTCTATAAAGAATAAGTGCCAGAACCTAGAGGCTGAGGCCATTTGAGCCCCCCCCCCCCTCGCAATAAATTTTGTAAGGGGACTGAGCCTCCCAGTAATTACTGAAAAAAACCATTGTGCAATGCATTCTCCCTCTCCTTCGTACACGCTTGAGTCTCGTATATGCGGAGGACCAATAACTTTTAGGCCCCCCCCCCTCAATGTTTTTTTGAAAAATATTGGGGAAAAAAGCACATTCTAAATGCCCATTCATAACAGATCTTGAGGACCGATGCCGAAACATTTTTCAAGCCCCTTCACAACAAAATTTGACTGGGGGTGGGGGTAGAACATAGGCGTAAACTTGTATCCGGCCCGTGGGCCCGAGCCCCCCCCCCCCCACCATTTTAGAAGAGCCGGCTCGGCCCCCCCAAAAATTCGAGTGGATATGTTTCTCACACTTGGCTCAGAAAAAACTTTTTGACAAAAAATTTCTTTAAATAGTAGAAATCCATCTGCTCGAAATTTTATTTTTTTACTTTTCTTCAGAATCTCAACGCACTTGTTCTGTGACAATAGTAGTCTTATCTCCGAATCAATCCTGCATCCATTCATCCTAAATTGCGTCCTCCCAGAGGTGCCTGAAGGCACCAGTGTAGATAACTTGGGGGCGGGGGATCCTTTCTCTTGCTTGCACTGTCGGTAAACTCAAGAGCATCTCTTCCTTCTTTTGTTGAGTGTGACCCTTGGGGATGGGGACATGATGCAACACAAAAAAAGAAAAAAAGTGGGAGGAGGTAAAGTGAACAATGATTAAGCTTATTAACAAGTTCTTCACAACAGAGGCGCTGACATGAAGAAATTAACATTGGGTGGAGAGAGACGCACTGCATTGTTCTTCTAAAAACTATTGGGGGGGGGGGGGCTCAACCGCCTTACAAAATTTTTTGGGCTCAAATATCCTCCACTCCTAGGTTCCGGTGCCTTTGAGGGGAATCAAATAAATAATAGTAAAATAAAATTAACACACAAAAAAAAAAGAAAATAAGAAATGAATGGAAAATTTCAAAGCCCCCTGAGCCGGGTACTATTGCATTCTAATACTAGGAATATGAAATTTCCTCCTTATAAATCAGGGATTCTCAAACTATCTACGTTAGCAGCACTTTTATATAGAAATTTTAAATACGGTATTTCAATAAATGTTGAAGAGAGGTTAAAAGGTGAAATTTGCGTCCCCCCCCCCTCTGGTCCGGCACCCTAGACATTTGACCCCTCCCCCCAGCCCTGTTTCCAGTACTCCAACACTTAGGTAGCCAGGGCCGGAACTAGGGAAGAAGGCAGTTTTCACAGGCGGAATTCTTGTGGGGACTGCTAATTCTGGGTGGGGGGGGGGGGTGGAAGACGAAAAATATCATTTCGATCGGAGGAGGATTCGGGGAGAGGGTGAAAAAATTACATACTCTTCCCTCCCTCTACGACTAAAATGATCCTGTCTCCGTTGGACCGGGCTTTTGGACAGATCTTTCGCGAGGACCCCGATTTTTCACAGGGAAGTGCTTGGACCTGTCGTAAGCGTAACTTGTATTAAGTAGTATGTTAAGTGCATTAAGTCGTAACTTGTTTTAAGCCAATGGGATCGAGACTCCCCCCCCCCTTATTAATTTCGGAGAGCTGGCTCAATCTTCCCCTCTCCCCCCAAAAAAAATCGCATGGATACGTTTTCCACACCTAGACTCGGAATAATCACGTCACGTCAGTACAGTGAGTTTCGGCCTTTATACGAAGCTGTGACATGTAAAAAAAAAAGTGGCGATTTTTCCACAAACACTTTTTTCCGGCCATTTTACAGGATGCGACCTCTATTTATCGGAAAATACTGTAATTTTTTCTATGTTCCATTGCAAATTATATTGGGGAATTTTTCTAAAAAGGATGTAGTATTTCTTACTTATGTTATTCAAAAAATTGTGTTTATTTCAAAATGAAGAATTATTCTCAAGGTTTTAATAGGGTTCCTCCTTTCCCGATCAATTCTTTTTTACGGACGAATTTCTATTTGTCCAGCCGGTGACCGCAAAGAGGGGGTTTTACATACCCTGTTTACGTTCGCAGCACTGTTAGAAATTTTAAATATCTTGCGGCATCACAGTCGATCTCAAGGAGGCATTTCGATGCTTCCCCCCCCCTTTCCCGACAATAAAATGATCTTCACTCCTAGTTACAGCCCGTCCGTGGCATCTAGTGGCGTGTTTCCCGGGGGGGGGGGGGCACTCAGCGAGCTATAAGCACGGCCATGGACTCCCACATACTGGAGAAGGGCTTCTAGCCTGGGATCTTTGGCGGACTTTTTATTCCATGTATTTTTTTTTTTCTTCATGATAAAGGGGCCGCCCCTTCTGCAGCTGACAAAGAGCATTTCAATAGGGTTCAGTTTCGGCTGCTTCAATGCAGGTTTACTGAATACAATCACCATTTCCTAATTAGAAGGACGGGGAGTGTATAGCGTGTCGCTTATGTGGGGAATATGTCACCTGGAGGCATCCGTCCATATGGGGACCCCCCTTCTGATCCTGAAAACTACATTCTTCTTGACGCCGCCGGTCAAGGCTTTAAAAGCTTTTGTGCTTAATGGATGGCCATCCGTGAAGGACGCCGACATAGATGATCCTAATTGGAATATAAAGAAATTACGGTGGTGAAGAAAAATCTAGACGAGGTTTGTGATTCTGCAAAATAAGAATAGCTGTGTTTGGAGCCACTTGAAGTAAACTCCTTGTTTTTCCCCTGAAAAAAAACCCCCACAAATGTTGAGATAGACAGTTCCACAGTATTTTATGGTTTGTGTGGACCACATTCGGTTGTGCACGTACAGTATAACCTTCTGTTAGTAAAACATGTTGTATTACAAGAAAACGGAAAAGTTCCTCGTGATTCCGCACAGTTTCCTGACAGAAAAAGTAAGCAATATTAAATATAGCTACACATTTTTGATAAATTCATGCATTTTAAACATTTTCTTTAATGATAATTTATTCAGAATCTTCAAAAACAATCTAGATTTTGCAGCCCTCTAATAGTTATAATCAATAAAGCGTAGTATAAAATACTTTTTTTTCTGTTAGACATATCAATAAATTAATAAAACTTACCATGTTTTATTTTTTTCAATCATATTTAAAATTTATTTAAGAAAAATTTAAACTCCATTTTTCTTGCATACTTGTAAAAGGGACAATATTTGAATCGAGTTTTTAATAAGAAATTTATGCAACTAAAAAAATTATTATTTTTCTAATTTAAAACCTGATATATGAGAGTAAAATAAATCTTAAATAAGTGACATGTAATTTGATTTTGGGGGAAATATACACTGTATCATAAAATATAAATAAATACAGGGCTCGACAAAAATCATTAAAAAATTTAGGCACCAGCCAAATTTTGTAAGAGCCAAGCATGGTTTTTTCACGAGAAAAGTATCTTAAATAATCTTTTTTCAACCTTTCTGGGAATTGATGACCCCCTTCCCAGGGCCGCAACTAGATACTTTGTCATCTGGGGCAATTCGGAATTTTGGCGCCCCTTGCATGTAGAAGAAGCAGTTAAAGGGTGAATTCGACTCACATTCTGGTCCAGCGTCCGGAGCACCAGACCTACCTACTTTCTCTAGTTGTGGCTCTGCTCCTTTCTATGTTGGAAGACAATTATGAAATCGGAAAATTTTGAGCCATCACTAGATTCTGATTTAGCAATCACATATACAAAATTTTAGGCGCGAATACAGATTTTCCAGTCACCATGGTGACCTGGCACTTGGGGTTTGTCCAACCTTGGAATAAATAAAGATGCATATACTGTTCTGAATATATTTTTTGTATATAGTCATTTTCATGACCCCGCCCAGGGGATATCGGGATTCATGAGATCTGGGGGATCCTGGCAGGATATACTCAGATTTACGGCATGACTAGATCTGAATAAATTGCCTATGGCGATAGACTGGAGTTGTGCTCGTTTCAATGAGAGAGAGAGAGAGAATGAAAGTATATTTTTACTTGGACCGTGATCAAACTAGAATGGGGCTCAAGGGCAAAGGCTACGCCCCCAACAATCAAATAAATTTTTGTTAATTAAATGCTTTTGGAAAATTGGCACCAACTCAAAAATTCTCTGGAAGAAATTCCGTGTGTCCCCCCCCCCCCCCAATAGATTGGTTTTCTTGGGTACGCTCATGCTCAGGGGTAGTCCCATTCCAAGGGCGTAGCGAAGAGGAAGACTTGGGGGTCTGGTCCCCTCGTCCGAAATGTGAGAAAATGACCGAAAAAAGGGGAAAAGATGACCAAATCTATTGTTCTATCACTTTGGTCCCCCCTGCCGAACGAAATTTCTGGCTACGCCCTTGTCACATTCACTTTGGCAACAATACATTAAATGATTGTTATACAGTCGAATATGCTGTTATAACGAAGTCCAAGAAACCGGAGAAAACACTTCGTTATAAAGAAATTTCAGATTGTTTGCATTGTTCCTATGTATACTTATTAGAGGGATTAGAAAACCATTCGTTAAAACGATATTTTCGCTGTAACGGTATTCGTTAAAACGGGATTCGCCTGTAATTAGAGCCCGAATTTTCCACTTAAAAAAAATGGCTAAATATGAACTAAAACTGAGAAAATATGTGCTAAAGAACAAATAACCAAGCAAAAAACGCAAATGCGTTTTTAAATGCATCTTTTCTATTTATCTCGGTGCATATTCATTTGCAAAAACATTCTCATGCAAATGATTTCTACATGTATTTTATTTAGGAATTTCTAGTTATTAGTACCGTAGCTGCTCACTAATAGAAAGAAAAAGTTGCTCGAAAAAGAAGCAAACTACACGTGCACACAAGTAACAAAACATGAATAATGTCAAAAATAGGCGGATTTTTCTCCTGAGATTTTACTTCTTTTTACTTGAAAAAAAAGAAACGACAAGCAAATAAAGCACCCGGGCTTCGGGTATGGTCCATTGTAGCTAGAAGGTCCTTGGAGTTGAGCAACCAAACTATTTGAAAATGTCGAATTTCCGATTCGATAGACGATGTTGCCTGATCCATAAATCCATGGAAGTGAGCATGAATGTAATAAGTTCAGACTTTTAATTGTTCAGTTGGTCATCTAAACCGCTTTGATGATACGAAATTCTATGGAAAACGTCTTATACTCTTAGAGAATCAACTGATTTGAGATCAAAAATCAATTTCACATGACTAGAGTTCCGTTCAATCGTTAATATTAGAACGAAATGATCTCAAAGACGTCCCAATGCAGATAAAGCAGCAATTTTCAATAATTTTATGTTCTTACAGAGCGAAACGTGAAAATTCGTTTATAATGAGAACTACGTTACAGCGAAAACTTTTCTTGTGGTTGTGAGCTGTTGTTATAACGAACTTTTATTGTATTTATGAGCAATATTAATTTGAAAAATTACAAAAATTTAATTAATCTTTCGCACAACTTGAAAATTTGCACTTATTCTGAAAATTCTTCAATTACATACATTTATACACACATTAATGCTAAAAAGAGGTTAATTTATATAAATGCAACAAACAGGACTAATCATAACAAATTTATAAATAGTGCAAAAAAAAAATGAATAAATCAAAAATAAAAAGGTCAATTTCCCGTGACCTTTCATTAAATTAAGTTGTATAATAACCAAGAATGGCCACTGAAGCTGTGCTTTCCAAAGTGTGAAACATCGACCCCTGGGGGAAGGGGTCGATGCAATTGTCCAAAGGGTCGATAGAAGCTATGGGTTTAGTATAGGATCCTATGGGTGGGCTTGAGTTGGGAGAAATGAGAAAGAAATTTTTTTTAAAGAAGAGCTATGGAACACAAAAAGTTTGGGAAACTTTTCACTGAAGCAGCGGTTCTCAACCGGTGCTCCGTGTACACTTCCCGGGGGCTCCGCACCCACTCGAAGAAAATAAATCAGTAAATTCGATAAATGAATATAAGAGGAGAGCGTACGGGGCTCCACCATAGAAATTTTACGCCAAATAGAGGCGGCCACTGATGCATATTTGTGTTTGAGTGCAGGTGATCATTTGTGGAGATTTTACTGTATTTAGGAAAATGTAATGGAACCCTTTGTATATATCTCCCTATTACGTTTCTGACCTTACTTATTTGTACGAGGTTTTGCTTCAGTTGCTATACATTTCTATACATTATCCCTGTATACAGGGCCTAATTTCTTCATGGGCAAATGAAGCCTTTATAACTTTGAGCCCCCGAAATTCAAACAACATACATTCACTGACCAATTAACATCTTTGACTCTTGTCGCAAGAGCCTCCTAATTCCTGCTTTACCCAGGACCCTGCCTGTATACACTTCAATTAATCGACGTTTTCATTTCGATTCGAACTCCCAAGTCTTTGGAAAACACCTTTTCTATCAATCGAATCACATAATTTTTCAATTGGTGAAAACGTGTCACTGAAATACAGTGTTTTACGGTTTTCAAAAACCCATCATGAAGAAACGTTGTAAGCGGAAAAACTAAGCGGGATCGACTGTAGTTTCTCATGCATATTTTTTACTGAAAAAGTAATAAAATTTAAAATGATTGACTGGTTCAATCAGGGCTGCAACTAGATCCTTGGTTACCCGGGGCAAGCGCGCATTTTGACGCCCCCCTTGTAATGTTCAAGGAGAGGTTTTAGAATGAAATTTGCACCCCATCCGGTCTAGCGCCCGGGGCACGAGACCCGCCTGCTCCTCCCTAGTTGTGGCCCTGTGTTCAATGGCTTTTGACAGGTACTGAAATAATTATTGAACGGGCTACGGTATGCTGATAGCCAGGGCTGTAACTGGGATTTTTGTCGCCCCCACATTCGATAATTTTGTAACGGTGTTCTCTGTCAAGTAAAGGACGTTTTACATAACGTTTAAATAACACTTTTTTTTGTTAAATCTTGAAATGAATACCGTAAAATTGCGTGAGACTTTAGCAACAGTAATGTTATGATAGTATTATAAGTATATTTCTTCTCAAGCATAAGATTTTGAATCAAAACGACAGATTTTCCACAAAATTTTTTTTCGGAAACGTCTGTAAAAAAAAGGGGGGGGGGGTAATTTTCGGAAAAAGTTCGTTTTTCAGTACTGCTTTCGCATTTATACGACGCGTCGTATAAACGAGGTTCCATTAGAGCCTGAGCCCCCCCAACATTTTCAATAAGTTTACGCCTATGCTCTTTTGTGGACACCATTGGGGCAAAAAAAAATTCGTCCGTAAAAGAGTGGTGGCGGGGGGGGGGGTGTGATGGTTAATCGGGGGTTTACAAATACAAATACCACGCCACAACAGGCAAATTGCCCAACGAGGTGGCTGACTTAAGAACATCATGGATCCCCGAGCCATTTTTTTTTTGGAGGCCCTACCTACTACTGCTACACCACACATGCATCCCGCCCACCCCCACCCCCCAACGAATCGGTACATGCGGGGCTGTGCGTTTACGTGTAGTGACACCTGACGTGAAGTTTTTGTTTCTTTGTAATGCTTGTCATGTGTAGTGCTGCCATCTGCCACCAGTTTTTCTAACTATGAGTGAAGTGTTATGATTGAATGATTTATCGTTGTAGGACTGTTGCTCTCTGTGGCGAGACTTTTTAACGGGGAGATCGGCTCGCATTTGCGCCTTGAAGTTGGGAACCACAGAAAACCAACTTCAGCCGACAGTTTGAAAAGTATACTTTTGTTATATACAGGGAAATTATTATTTGGCCGTAAAAGACTTGTGACCGCATCTGAGGGGGGTGTCCGTTAAGAGGGGGTTGCTGTATTTCAATGCGGTTCTCTCTCGCGAAAAAGTTACTTTCACGAAATGGAAAATTTTTTTTTTTTGGTACAAAAAAATGGTTCGAATTTTTGTCGATAGAAGACGCTGCACGAAAGCAAATCAGGAGCAATTAGAGCTGAACCTTTCTTCGTTCTCTTCTGTGTCCGAAACGTTCGTGAAGCTTCAGCCGGCGATTCGTGGCTGAGGTAAAACAATTTCGCTAACAATGTTTATCCACCAATAACAACATCATAATAAATGTAAGCGGCCTTAATAACCTTATGTAAGCGGCAGTGACAGGAAAATTCAGGTGCGAGCTGTCAGTCGTACACCCTCCATTTTAAAGAACTCCGGTTCCTATATTTCCAGTGATTTTTTTTCGCTCGACGTCCTCAATCGACAAATGTTTGAACTATTTCTTTCAGTACCAAAAAATATCCCTTTTTTTTCGCGGAGAAACTAACTTTTTCCGCAAACCATATTCAAATAGGCTGAACCAATTCCTTCAGTTCTTATGAATTTTTGAGCTACTTATGAATTCATAGGACACCTTGTATATTGTTTCGCTTGTTTCAAATTTTGATAGAGTCAAATCGACCCATGGCTGTAGTTCCTCCTCTATTCAAATGGTTGAAATCACAGCAGGCTCATAATTTCTTCATGTTATGCTTTTTTAACCCTTTGCGGTCCGGAGGTGCTTTTCCGGTACGTCGTTGGTACTTTGTATTGTCGCCCATGGCCTCCACAAGGGTGGGGCTGACAGGACTCGGGGAAATTCTCATCATTTTTTGCATTTTCACACTCTATAAATTTACTATAGAAGGGCCCGCGAAAAGTCTAACCGGTGGGCCTACAAAAGATCCCAGACTAGGGGACCCTGCTCCAGGATGTGGGGACCATGTCGCCACCCTACATTACGGAAGGCCTCCCGAGAAGTTTGTTCCTTTGTGGTTTTGTATAGCTTACGTGTTCTGCTAAGAAGCCAAACTCACAGGAACCTTCTAATGGGCCGTTATAGCAATGAAGTTCCGTTGTTTCCTGGTGCAGACCCAAGTCGAGTCCACCTCTACATAAAGGACTGCAAAAAGTTAATGGCGTTTCAGACACTTTACATTTTTAGAATGGACGTATCATATTCGAATTAATTCTTTTCCAGGTGCCGCTGGAATTCGGTAAAGGAATGGGGCTTCTTCAAGCGAAAGCCATTCTCCTACGCATCGAGCAGAGACAAGATTCTGTACTATGACATTCCAGTTCCATAAAGTTGTATTTTCGTTTTTACAATGTGAAAACACGTGTAGTGATCAGTCCATTCACTTAATTTTGTGTGTGATTCTTTTAAATTGTACTAATAAAAATTGTATTTTGTATTTCCCACGTCTGTTTTTTGAGAAATGTCCATAATGGAGACGACATAAGAATCTGATTCGCAATTTTAAAAATGTTGTTCAATTTCTGCTCAAACTACCGTGAACCTTCGTATCTCGGGGTGACGTAGATGAGACTTTAACACTTCTATCCCTCTTCATAAGTGTTCTGCCAATTAAATGCAGTAGTGTATTGAAGCTATGGCTGTAATAATAGAATAGGGGGATGATGAAAAATTTAAGAGTCATCTCACACCATCTCTAAGATGGAGAAAAAAATTAAAAATGTTGCTCTGAGATCACATCTTTCCCTGGAAATTAATGGCGAGCTCCACAGGAAATAATGGACATCATACATCACCATATGTGATAATATGATGTAATATAATTAAATGAAAATAAAATCACCATACGTTAACTAAGATGCTGGGAGATGCAACATGTTTATAGGGATGCAATTAATGCTTTATGAATTATGATAATGTAGATAAAAATAATAATGGTTAATAGTTCTCAAGTTGAGGTTAAATAGGGAATATAATTTGTGTAAGCCATGAAGTATATACAGTGGCATATTCAGTGTATCAATTCTGACAGTACCAGAAGGGAGAAATTAGCCATATAATACAAGTACATGTGTCAGAGACCCGGAACATTGATTCTGGACAGCGCTCGAGAATATTTTTAGGCTTTTTGAGTCTGAAAGTATCACTGCTGCTATTATAATTGAAGATTTCACGAAGATGCTCATAATCAGAGTTCAGAAGACTATCATTACAGTTTCTGGAGAGCCTTTTAGCATAATCCATGATTGTTCAGATCTTGGCTTATCTAATCTCTGCGTATGTATGTTACACAATCGAGAGACATTAATCAGAGATATTTCATCTATACAGGATTACATTGATGCCAAAATTTGGTGTGAGCAAGTTCAGTCGACGCTACAGATACTGTAGGACTAGCATCTCAGTCATATGACTATATTCAAGAGCATCAGGGAAAAAGTTATAATGGGAAGACATAATACACTCCGATTCTGTATCGTAATTAAAGCGATTGCAATATCACATGAATTTGATACATTATTTGTTCATCAAATGTAAAAATAATAATAATCATACGAAAAAGAGCCATATTACTGAAATTGGAAAATTAAGGAGAAAATACAATTGCGAGCTACGTACAAATATGATAATGCAAGAGTAAATTATAAGAGAGAGTAACATAAAAACAAATGAAGTAAATGCGATTAACTGTGGCAAAAAAGTAGATATAATTGCTCCTGAATTGTGATCACAGCATTTAACTTCAGGAACAGAAAGAAATAGTTTAAATTTTATCGATAGAGGGCGCCGCACGTCAGTTCGGCAAGAGTGATTGCCCTCAACCCTTCTGTATCTATTCTGCGTTTGAAACGTTTGTACAGCTTGAGCCGGTGATTCGTAGCTGAGAAAAAACAATTTCACCAATAGTGCTTTATTCACTAATGACAACATCACAATGATCACTTCATGCGAGCTCCAGTAACAGGGAAATTCAGAAATGATCTGTTAATCGTACACCTTGCATTTTATAGGATTCTGATTTGCATTTTTCCAGTGATTTGCTTTCCTGCAGCACCTTCTGTCAACAAAATTTTAACTAATTTTTTTTCCGCACAAAAAAAATCCCCCTCCGTGATAATAAGTTTTTTGAAATAAAGTGTCCGCATTAAAATATATTAATTCCTTCTACTTTTATGAATTTTAAAGTAAAGATTTTGGATCTGGCTTTGTTCTCATCCGGATAAGAGCTGACCGACTGACTGTAATATTATCCAGGGCTTTATAACCGGATAAAGCTAATCTCAGTTTTTCGACTGAAGGCACGCCACCTACACTAGCGTATACGAAGTGTATTGATGGATGAAAAAAAAAGACCTGTTTAACAGTCACGTGCACGTCGAGTTGTCATGCGCATCGCGCTGGACGTGTGTTATATAAACACGTTCAAAACGTTTATCGCGTTGTTGATAGTTGATCCATCGGAATTGGCTGAACGAGTCTGGAATTCATCTGAAACATGTGAGTACATTAAAGTTTGAAGTTCTCGCAGTTACGTAACATTTGCACTTAAGGGTATGTCGGGCACATGGAAACCCTTCCCTTGGTATTTCGATAGTGTATCGTTATCATTTAAATGTACTTGAATGATAACACTTCCGAGTATGAATTCGATGCGTTTTAATTTAGCATGTACAGTAATAGATTTCGATAGTCTCCGAAAGCCGCGGATGATCGGTTCACCAGCCATACTATTAATTTTTAGTATTGGAAAATGTATGTTTTCGACATACATGCATGTCAATGCAGGGTGTTCTGTTAATAGACCGACAAACTCAGGGTTGTTAGTAGACATCAAGAGGAACAAAAATTGCAATGGAACATGGTGTCTCAAACCCCGTTGAGAGTGCGAAAAACGCATGCAGGTTTCGACGTCACGCTGGAACGACAAAAAGTACAATAATAAGTACAATAATTACAAAAAAAAATATTTTAATTATTACAAGATTTGTTGGAAGTGGCGGCAGCTGACGTCATTGCAGTCAATGACTACGCTAAAACGATTCCCGGACGCGCGCGCTCGGAGATACCAGGTATGCTTTTTATGTCTGCAGCAACGACGACAATCCGCGCTACCAGATCCTCCGGTGTGTCCAGAGGGATTCAAGGTGACCCAATAGGAAGGAGTCTCACGGATTGAGATCCGGCGAACGGGGAGAACAAGCAACTGGTCCCGCGCGTTCAATCTGCCTCCTTGGGTATGTAACATCGAGGTGATTACGCACCTCGCAGGGGCACCATGCATGAACCACATGCCGCTTGCGTCAGATATATATGAGCGAACCGAAGAACGCATTCAGCGATCAACTGACATCCACCTTTCGTCTCTTCTGGACTCGCAGCCTGCATGTCTTTCGCGATTTTCACCCTCTCAACGGGGTTTGCGATACTATGTTCCATTGCAATTTTTATTCCTCTTGATGCCTACTAACAGCCCTCGGAGTTTGTCGTTCCATTAACGGAACACCCTGTATATGCCTGCAGGGCGGATGTACGTGATTTCTAAGGGCTCGATCGAACTGCTTCGCAAAATATTGGAGGGGGTCTACTTTACTACACATGAACCTCGCGCGCCCATTCCACTACGGTAGGGGGACTTCAACCTTTCAGATGTTAAAGGCCCGATCAAAACTAAACGAAGCCCGTGGGTGACCGTCATGGTATTCTCCGCCATTAAACAAGGTTGCTCAAGTTATTGAGCAACTCATTCACTCTGAATTCATTTTTTTTTTTGAATTTTTATTTTCAAATTTAATTTAATTTCATTAATTTATTAGTATCTTATTTAATTTATTAGGGGGGAATCTTTGTATATTTATACCACTATCATTATACCAGCGTTTCTCAATTTATGATCCGTAGACAGACTTGGAATTGAATTATCGACTGGATGGAAAATTAATCCATTGTTGTAATTGATATTATAGTAATATCCATATGAATTTTCAGAAATAAATTGTACCTTCACGCCCAAGTATGAAAAAATTACAACAGTGGATTAATTTTCCATCCAGTTGATAATTAAATTCCAAGTCTGCCTGCAGATTATAAATTGAGAAACGCTGGTATAAATGATACAAAAACATCCTCCCCGCAAAAATGTACCCTCTTCCTAGAAGGCCACATGTCATAGCTAAATAAATGCGATGGGCGGAGTAAATTTTCTTGTGGGGGGGGGGGGGGGTTTGCGTAGTCGGAACAAATTCTTAAAATAGGAGGCAATTTGGGAAGAGGTTTGCAATTTCAAATGTGTTAGTTTATAATGAGGATCAGGAAAATTTTAAAAACCGCTTAAAGGGTTAAGTGGCCCGAGGTGCAATTTCAGTGCACTTGAGCGGCCCGCCCTGCACGTGCCGAAATATGTGTAGTATGTGTGGCTCTAACGTATTAAATGTTGCCAGAATTGTGCTTGCTCCCCGTTTAAGTTGGTGCTACCATCTGACTTCCACATTTCGTAATGAAGGTGAATGCTTGAATTTCGTGTTTTTGTCAGTGCGTGTTTTTTTGTCTGCTCTCTGCAAAGTTTTTTTTCTTTAATGGAAGACCGATTCGCAAATCGGAAGTTGTGGGGAACAGCAAAAACCACTTTCATCAGACGAGTATTGGGGTCTGTAAAACCAGATTTCATTTAGATTTGATACATTACCGACTTTTACTTTGAGCGATCTCCGGCGGCCTCAAGAGAAGCGGGGCTAGGGCCTCGGAAAAATCACTTGGTCACATGCTCTCAAGACTGCCTTACGTGCCCGGTGGGAGAAGTTATGGTACTCGCACCCTGATCTTCGAGGCAGTGATTTTCTAAGATGCCCCTCCTTACTAATAAAAAAAATGCCGGCCATCTTTATTATGAAACCTGAATGTCTCAATTTCTTTTAATTAAGTTCTCAACGGGGGCAAAAAGGTTGCGGGGAACTGATTTAATACAAGCTTCTCTCCCCCATGCATGCGCCAAGACTGCTCTACTTGCAAAAAAAACTCTTCCGTATCGGCTTTTTGACGAGCCAAGATTTTTGGTAGATGCATGCAATACAAAAATACAAATATTTAAACCCAGACACGAGATAAAAACCCTATCGCATCCCCTGTTGAAGGGCACGTGTATTTTTCGGGGTGGGTGCCAAAGTCTTCGCTCCGGATAGTGTCTATCGTAATGTTTTGATTTTTGACCGTGACTTAATAAAATGATCGAGCATCTCGTATTCGTTGGCTCGTGAAGTTCGTAAGAGGGTGGATTCACGTCTACAGACAAATGTAGTCAGACACTGCAAACATTTTTTTAACTTAAAACCACCCACCACGCCTTTTAGTCGGTGTTTATAGAACATAACGGTTGTGGGGCAAGGGGGCCGTTGCACCCCCTGGCTCTTGAAAATACACTAAAAATGGTGTATATAAGTACATGTGCTTCGCCCCCACCCCCCTGGAAAAAGTTAATGACTGCCCTGTTGTGGGGAAGGCTGTATTTTGTGCATTGAATTTTGATAGTGGTTTTTTTCACTCTTAGGTCACTAACAGACGCTTTAAAGTTCCGATGTCGAGTGACGGCGATTTTGATCTTGCTGGTGACGTGCTTGATTTCGAGCCGATCGTGCGCCGATATCTTCAAGGGCGACACCGAAAGCTTCCCCGTCAGCGAACAGAATTCCATCAAGGTACGGAACGCTCTCCTGAGCGTCCTCGTGAGCAATTCTGCAGCGTTCCGGATACACAGGCTGCTGACGGACGACAACGTGGTCTTCTCGCCGCTCGGGGTCTCGAACGCGCTGGCCATGCTATACCTCGGATCGAGCGATCAGACGGCGACGGAGATGGAAGAATCCCTGGATTTCAATTCGACTTTCATCCACGACGGTCTGCTCAGCGTCAGGCAGTCGATGACCGAAGTCGAGGAATGCGATTCGCACTCTCTGAAATTTGCCAGCGCCTTGGTCTTGAGCGCGAAGCATCAAGTCAGCGATGATTACGAGGACGAGTCCAGCTATTTCTACTCTGCCGAGCTGATCAGGTACCCGTCGACGGCTGACCAACGAGAGGTCGTCGATCTGGTCAACTCTTGGGTCTCCAACGCAACCAGAGGCAACATCAAAACCGTCATCACCGATCTCCCATCGATGTCTGAAAGCCTGACGTTGGCTAACGCCCTGTATTTCAAAGCACCCTGGCAGTATCCGTTCGATCCCGTAAAGACCGTGGAGAAGTCTTTCTACAGTTTCGGATACAAAGCCGCCGAAGTTCTCTTCATGCACCGGACGATCAAATGTCTGTACGGCTATCATCCGGACGTCGACTCGTTCGTACTCCAGTTGCCTTATTCTGGAATGGACGTGGACGCGCTGTTCCTGTTGCCCAGGCAGAGGTCCGGCCTACACAAGCTCGAAATGGACATGAACGTGGAGGTGCTCAACACCCTACCGCAGGCTATGTATAACACCGAAGTGGACATAGCGATACCGAAGGTGAAGATGGTCACCTCGTTGGAACTTCCCAGAATACTTAGTGCAATGGGTGTCCAGGGATTGTTCGCGGCCGGTGCCAACTTGTCGGGCATCGACCCCGGCAACAGCCTATATGTATCTCAGCTTATACATAAGACCACGTTCGAGATGACTGAATCTGGCACTGAAGCGTCCAGTTCGTCTCGAGCCACCGTCCAAACTTTGTCTCTCAAACCCACTTTCTACCTGAACCATCCTTTCATGTTCATCTTGAAGCACAGGTGGACTGGTGCAGTCTTGTTTTTGGGACGCGTCCAGAGCCTTTAAGTATATTCTTGTTGACCATTGGACAATAAAATGTTTTTTGTTGCTTATGTCACTTAGTTCATTCTTTTCTAAATCCATTATAAGCTGAGGCGCCTATAAAGATAGCTGAATCACTGTCCATCTATGAACGAAGGACAAATTTGCCTCTCCAAGCGTTTCGGAAATCGTTTAAAAAAGCGGGATAGAAAACGCCTATATCGATGATAGACGTCAATTTTGCTCAGATTGAGTCTGCCTAGTATTTCACGGAGGAAACATTTTGAGGAGAAAAGGATTTCTCTGCGCGAAGATCGAAAAACTACTCATTTCAGTGTACACAAAAATGTAAATTTTTATTCGATCTTCCCTCCCCCCCCCCACCCCGTCCTCTAACTTCCAATTGCAGTTGTTGCTTTCTCTTTTGAGCAAAACAAACGAATTACATGTTTTTAATTACATTATTTCCCGAGATATTTAAATTCAGAAATCGGAGCCAAGTCCGGGCTTAGGAAATTTTTGCGGCCCAATGCAAAAACAAATTTATGTAGTTGCTCCCCGACTTAAAAACTTTACGAACGTAAATCCTGAAGTGGAAATTTTTTCACAAAGAACGAATTCCATTACATTTTCATTATTTCCGGAACGGTTTGATCTTAGTCTGGATCGTAATCAAACACGATCCATTGAGAGGGAATGGCATTTAAATTTTATATAAAATTCATTCATTAATTAATCAGGGAGTGTTCCCCCCCCCCGTTGACACTTTATCGTGGCTCGAATCCTATTGAACAGAAATAAATTTTTGTCATACTTTTAGAGAGCTTCATGTCTTTATGAAATATACGTTGCAATTCGATAACTTTGATCACTTTCCGAATTTTTTATTGCTGTTTTTGTTTAATGTAAATTAATAGAAGTAAAGGAATCAAGTACTGCAATTCCATGCCCCCCGCAAGGGTGGGGCTGACAGGCAGGATCGTCTTAAGAGCATCATGGGGGGGTCCCCGATCCAAGGGATTTTTTGGAGGCCCTACCTGAAAAATTCAACTACGTCTCGTTTTTTTTTTTGAGGCCCAAGGTGGGGGAAGCATGCGTTAAGACGTCACTGCCTAAGGTTCGCACCAGGCGTCCTCCTTTTTCAGTTTCTGGTGACCCTATCTGAAGACCACATAATCCGTATTTTCACTTATTTGTTTGATCATTCATATTGTCCGAATGTTTCTTTGGGAAGAAATAATTTTTTCTACATAAAATCGATTATTGCAAATGTACGAATTTTGTTACCAACATTTTCGTCTCGTAAAAAAATTTTATGCCAAAAAATAAAACTCTTTTTTTTCACCATCGCATGAGTTGCCTGAAATTTCGAGATTAGATGGCAGCAGGGGCGGCTCGAGCTTATGTGACGCCCCCCCCCCCCCCATTGGCGACTCTGCTAGGTGGCTGGCAGGACTTCAGTGAAGGGGACCTGGAGATGAACATGATTTTTTTTTTTTCAGAAAGCCGCACATCATTGTTTCCCTTGCAAAATGTGCTTGACCATACGTCCCGCTTCTGAAGTAGAATTGTTTTTTTTTGTTCTAGAATTATTTTATTACTCTTAATACTTAACTTGAAAGAGCACTTATTTTTGTGAGCCATCGTCACTTATCCTGTAAAGATGATATTTAACGTGGTAGTTTTTATTAATTTTTTTTTTTCAAAGTTGTCCGGCCCGTGGAAGAGGCCCCATGGAAAATCTGGCATGAGCCCCCAAGAAAGATTCCAACCTAGGGACCCTAACGCAGGTGAGGGGGAGTCCCACACGGGTACAGATTTTTCTCGAGCCGCCCAAATAGCTCACATTCTTTTTTCTGGTATTACGGTCAGACGCCTTGTCTATTACCTCAACGTTTCCGTTGTCGAGGTATGACTCAAAAGCGTGATGTCATGTGAATTTTTACTGTGTTAAACTTTAGGGTCTTAAGTAAAGTCAACGCTGCCGCCCGGGTGCGACGCACCCCTTGGACCCTCGCTTAAGCCGCCCCTGGATGGCAACACCAACAGCATGTACATCAAGCCTCCATTGAGACTATATTACTGGAGAGAGTATGACGTCAGCGGTCTCGCCTTGACAGTGCTGAGAACTGTCCCGCAACATCTTTCGTCGGAACATCACGTGACTCGGTGAAAACAAACACGATCCCCCGTTATTTTCTTATGGCATAAATAGGAATTTAAAACAATAATGAGATAATTAAAAAATTAATGAAAGAGATAATTTCAGCATTAATGAAAGAAAATATTCTAGAATTAATGTAAGAGATTTAAGCATTGATAAAAGTGATAATTCCAAAATTAATGAAAGAATTAATGAAAGAGACAATTGCAGAATTAATGAGATATAATTTAAAAATTAATGAAAGAAATAATTTAAAAATTAATGAAAGAAATAATTTCAGCATTAACGAAAGAAACATCCAGAATTGATGAAAGCAATTACTCCAGAAGTAATGAAAGAATGAAATAATTAATGAAGAAAATAATTCCAGAATTAAAGAAAATTCAAGAAATAATGAAAGAAAATTCAAGAAATAATGAAAGAAAATTCAAGAAATAATGAAAGAAAATTCAAGAAATAATGAAGGAAAAAATCCAGAATTGATGAAAGAAATGATTCCAGTATTAATGAAATAAATAATTTAATCATTGTTCACCTTTATGGATGAGTTCTCTATCCTTTTTTTTAATCTTTGAAACTCACTATTTAGAGACCGAACTGTACAATTGCCAGGCGGGAACTTTGTTTCCACCGAGTCACGTGGTTTCATTGCATTCGATGTCGCTGCCGTCGCGGCGGTTGGACAATATAAGCGCTGTTCTCCAGTAAAGCCGGGTTTTCCTAGGAGCAGGTTTCCTGTGCCGCGCGCAACGTGATTCGCACAGCGTGACACACCGTCCACTCACCAATAAGAAAAGCAGTACGACGGTTTTCCTACAGAGCGCAATACGGCTCACGACAGCGCTTTAAGTCGAGCGTGATGGGCAGACTGTCAAATGCGTCGTGCGGCGCGGTTTTGCCGATATATATTCTCTTCACTCTCTCTTTGTGTTTTCTTACCCTTCCCTTCAAACCGGAGCATGCAGACGACAGAGTAGCTGATGTCAAGGCCATATACTATAATATAGCCGCCTTGATCTGATGCGCCACGCTAGGAAATCACAAACGCGTAGCGTAATTATGTAACACGTTTCTGCCGGCGCGAAATGGTCTAATTCGGTTCACGCGGCGCAAGAAACCTATTCCTAGGAAAACCTGGCTTAATATATGCCTCAGAATATCTGTCGTCTGCTTCTCTCCAGGTTACTTGTTTTGGACGCCTCCTTGTGTCCTGAGAAACTGGCAGTTCAAACTTCCAGTTCTGTTTGTGAGCTTAGCTTGTAGGGAACCGAACAAACCAACTTCTTGTCTGTCGTCTGCTCATTAAGAGGTTCTTTGTTTTGGACTTCTCCTTATGCTCATATAAAATAACCGAGCTTTCAGTTTAAATTTCCAGTTCAGTTTATGAGCTTTGTTTACAAGGAACTGAGCGGAATAAAGAATATAGTTTTTTACTATAAACTTCATCTTCACCACATTAGTCACTTTTGTATTTGAAGTTAGATGGCAGCACATTACTGTAAAGTGGAGTGTAGGAAAATTCACTTTTTACGATCTTATCTGTCGTCTGCTTGTTTGGAGGTCTTTTGTTTTGGATGTCTCCTTGGGTCGAAAAAATTACTGAACTGGAAGTTTGATCAGCAAAGCTGAATGAAGAATGTAGTTTTTTATGCCTGAGCTTCGTCATCACCACATAAAACACATCTGATTATAAAAGCCGCTGTGGTGGTCGAGTGGTTATAGTGATGGACTCGCGATGCGAGGATCCGGGTTCGGACCCACAGTGGTGGTCGGCTGAAGTTGGTTTTCTGTGGTTCCCAACTTCAAGGCGCAAATTCGAGCGGATCTTCCCGTTGAAAAGTCTCGCCACAGAGAGCAACAGTCCTACAACGATAAATCAATCATAACACTTCACTCATATTAGAAAAACTGGTGGCAGATGGCAGCACTACACATAACAAGCATTACAGAGAAGAAAAAAAAACCACGTCAAGTTTCACTACACGCACATTCCCGCATGTACCGTTTCGTTGGGGATTCCGGCGCCCCCCCTCCGGCGTTTTAAAATACACTAAAAATAGTATATATATACATACATTGAATACATGTGTTTTGCCCACCCCTGGAAAAAGTTGAAATGACGGCCCCCTGTGACGGCGTAATGTTTCGAGTCACCCGGTATATACGGGACTCATTACTTCCTAGATACAATATCTATAGAACGTACTGACCTAGCGGGAAGACGATGCATTTATCGCACCCACGTCCTGCAGCAGGGGTGGCTAGGCTGGGATCTTTGTTGGGGTCTTAGAGGCCAGCTTTCTCACTGCTGCCTCGATAAAGAATTTATAGTATGAAAAAAAACAAAAGTTATAAGAAACGAGGCTGAAGCCTTTCAGCCCCCACAGAAGCCGTGCGTCCTGTGCAGCCACATGGGGCACTTCTCTAGGAAAGGGTGCCAAATCCGAGTGGGAAGTTAAAAAAAAAATTGTTGAGCTGAGAAACGTCACCGGGGGCACCAAAAATAGATCCCGCACGGGCAGAGATTTCTTTCTCTTTTCTGCCCCTACCCATTGGTACATCAAGGCCACCTTAAAACCATCGTAGACCCGGGGCCACAACTAGAGGTTTGGTCAGCCGTGTCAAGCAAGCATTCTGGCACCCTCTTGTAATGTTGAAGCAAAGTTGGGGACGGTTCTTTGGCCGTGCGACCTGTGCGGCTGTATGGTGCACCGCCAGGTGCTGATCCAGGTCGATGTGTCGGGAGAAGCGCATTGTGTAAGTTCGTTGGATTGTCCCGTATTTTACGGGAAAAACCAACGAAAAGGTTAAGAACCGGGCCACTGACTCGAAAAGGTTGAGAACCAGTGCTGTAGGTCACTCACTGATGTGGCTCCTCGGTCTCAAGGTCACTCTTTTGGTCACTCATATGCTTACACACGATCAAAGTCAGCCGTGGTCATTCGCATGCTTACACACCCTTACGCCCATGCTTCCTAACTCTCTGGGTCACCCGTTTCGCCACTCATTCCACTCATTGCGTAGTTGGCCTGGATCGTAGCTCTCCAGGTATTATTTGGATTTAAGGGGTTTGCGGCCTTGGACAAATTTCGCCGCCCTATTTCCCATCCTACTAATTTTCTTGACCATTCATTGCTCAAATTTTCCGCCCTGGGCTATAGCCCGTCAAGCGCTCCCTCCCCACCCCACCCCGTATATACGCCACCGGTCATTCTTCTTTCACCACCAAACGGGAAAGTAGAAATGCGATTTCAGCATTCTTCGGAGAAAGGTAAAACCGCATCAATGCGTTACTTTAAAATAATTAAAAACAAACTCGGCTCCACGTTCTCACAGAAATGATAGGGAAGCTTCCAAAAGTCACGGTGAAATTCACGAGTGGGAAAAAATGGCCGATATTTCCTAGAAAACAGACACAGAGAGACAGAAACCCTATAAAAAAAAAACCAAAAAAAAAACAAGCGTATTAATTGTCGATCCTGCGGTAAAACGAACCACCGTTCAGTCTGATTTCCTTCAGCTGCTGACATCACACACGTCATTATAATACACACCGTACGATGAATAATACACCCACTACGCATTAACTGCCTTTTTCTTTTCTAGTCTGTCTGTCTGTCTCTCTGGAGAGAGTCAGTTGTTGTTACTCAATGTCTTCTTATCCAAGGAAGTTTGTTCTTTGTTTCGCCGTAACTAGAAATACTGGTATATTTGCTATTTGGGAGGTTCCGAGGAAACTATACCGCCATCTTGACCTTCCTGTCAGACTGTGACAGACTTTGATTTGGTTGCATTATAGACGCCTCTTTCTCATTCTCCTATTGGCAAGATTCTTTCATCCCATTTTCTCTTTATATTAGTGTGTGGCAGTAAGTTTGCAACACTCGTTATTCGAACTTTTACCGATTACTGCATTGGTATGTAGATGCGTTTGTACTATATCAAAATTGCTTCTATTATATTTGATTGGTTCTCTCGCGTAAATTGAAGGGGTGAGTAGAAAATTCTTCTTTTTTTTTTTCAATGGTGTTTAGTAACTCATTTGTAATATTCATCAAATCGCAACAAATTCCGGAATCTTTACGTTTTGCGAGATCAGGAGATCTTTCTAGGGAATTTGTTAGTGTTGGGTGTTAATAAACATCCGTGGCAGAATCTAGACACAGAAACAGTCAAAGTTTGGTAACCACTCGACTATTACTATTAAACCGTTCATGCACTTCTTGAACATTCTTCGGAGAAATTTCTAACGATTTGGTTGAATGCACGCACACCCAGTGTAGAATATATACAGGGTGTCCTGTGAGTTCGGCTTTTATTTCATCAACCGTTCGTCGTATTGGTATAGTTCCAGTTTAAAAAAATGCTCAAAATATGCTCAGAAATCACCCTGTGCCACTTTTGAAAGTGAAAGTATAGTATATCACAAAATAAAAAAAAAAATCTAAATTTTTATACGGTCCCCCGTCCTCTAACGTCCAAGTAAAAAGTTGTTGCCCTGTCTCTCCTGAGGCAACAAAAAAAAAAAAAATTCGGAGCATACATTTTTGAATTTTCATGTTCATTTTTGCGCCTCTGAAATCTCACTTCAAGTTAAGCAATGCTCGACTACACTGTAAGAAATATTCCTAGTGATAAACATGCGGTTCTGCATCGAACTCACGACAAACACGCGGCTATTCATATTGAAAATATTTTGATTCACCTCAGTAAAGTGGTGTCTCGCAATTTGACGCTAAAATTCTTCTGGAGCTGTGCATACGCATAGATGAAATTTCCCAATAGATGTTGTAGAGAAAGTATTAGGTATCTGCTGCGGGATTTCAATGACTTATAGCGTCATTGTTTAGTCATATTGCGACCTTTTTCCGTCAATGAGGGGGGGGGGGCATCTTGCGATCGAAGATACTGCCAATTTTACTTTGCAATTGTGTTTTTGGCGTCGTCGATAAGCTAAAATTATTTATATAATGTTCCAGACTCTGCCGAGATCCAGTCCAGCTTCGTGACAAAGAGATAAATCCAGTGGCAAAGTTCTGGCGTTCATTCATTCATTGTACTTCAATTCGAAATTCGTCCAACGACAAATTATTGTCGAATTGTGAGACACCACTGTGTTATGCGTTTGTTACTTCACTCCAGTTTGTACTGGGTAGTTATAGATAAACTGACACTATACTCAGAAGTATGTAGCGCCCATTCTGATAGAGGTTATTTTGATGAAACTTGATATATGATATATAGACCGTGGGGAAAAGAAAAATTCAATAAAAGAATGGTTCCATTTTTTACTACCAGGTGAAAAGTGACGTTTCTGTATCGCAGCCATTTTTCCCCCCATGGTCCAGATGAAATACGTTTATCACAACGGGCGCTACATTTATCACGGTCTACGTTTACACAACGGTCGGAGTAGTGTCAGTATAACTAAACTGCGCCACAATGGCATGGTTATAAGATGCTCGTCTACCACCATGAAGGTTGCCGTTAGGTCCCAGGTTTGAACCGGGGGGGGGGGGGGGGAAGGGAAGAATATAGATAACAAGATATTTTCCCTATCGAGCTTGACACGACCAACGATAGATGGCGCCTTCATTTCCACCTTAACTCGTCAATGGCAGTAAATTGCAAAATAACGATATGGCCGAAGTCGGTGTTTGGTGAAATAGTATAATTGACACTACTCCAATCTATGTAGCGCCCGTTGTGGTGGACGTATTTCATTGGAACTTGGTATATACGTTATTCGAATCACAGAAAAAAAATAACGGCGATAAAAAAGCGCCATTTTTCACTTGGCGGACAAAAATTGAATTTTTTTTTTAATTGAATCTTTCTATCCTCCCTCCCCCCCATGGTCTTCCCCCCATATATCCTAAGTTTCATCAAATTGTCTTCATCAGAATGAGCGCTACATACGTCTGAGTAATGTCAGTTAATTTATAACCACCCTGTATTTTCTTCTTTTACGTATAGGCGATATGGAACCAAGATTTGTGGCACTCTTTGCTGTAATTCTGGTGTCTTCGAGCACGATCATCAGCTGCGACGACACTGGCGATCACACGTGCGATAATGGCGGGTTTTCCCTGGTGTCCTCAGTGAACCATCTAGGTTTCGCTATAGCTAGAGAACTTTACGAGGACTATAACTTCCTGTATTCTCCTCTGGGCTTAGCGACAGCTCTCGGTATGGCTTATCTCGGAGCTAAGGGCCAGACCGCCAAAGAGATCGAAGACTCCCTGATGTATACCGATCTAGGGATTTCTGGTATTCAAGTCAGTATTCAATAATTATCTCCTATTCTGTGTTGAATTCTGATTCGAGAGTTAGATTTTCTTATGAATCTGTGTCCTTCTCATTGTCAGGTCCACGCAGGAATGCACAACATGACGTCGGACATCATAGCGAGAGTCACGAACCAATACACTCTGAATTTGGCGAACGCGTTATTCCTCAAAAATGGACTGAACATCAACGACAGCTACACCAACAATCTGGGGACTTACTACGATGCTCAGTGGATTCATGTAAATTTCTACGATCAACCAGTGACGTCCATGGGTGACATCAACGAATGGGTTCGAAGTTCGACGTCTCATAGGATCCTCAAACTCGTGTATGAGCCCCTGCCACGTGATACGGCCGTTTTTCTCGCGAACGCGATCTATTTCAAAGGGGACTGGAAGGTACAGTTCCCATGTCACGGAACTATCACGGACTATTTCTTTGTGGCCGGCTCGAACAGAGAAGTCACGGTCCCGATGATGATCTTGTCCAAAGAGAAGTTCCGGTACTTGGTAGATGAGCAGCTGGGATATAAGTTCTTGGAAATGCCGTATAAGGTAAATACTTCTTATACATATACAGAGGGATTTAGAATTCATGTGCGAAACCTTAAGGAGTTATGGTGCACATCTATGTGAACAATTTTCGTCGCACCATAATTAATAACAACATATGAAAGTATTTGATACAAACGGTGAACCAATATAGAAGGCGCTGTTTAAAGCATAAAGCGCTGGTTTCACCACTTATTGTTTATTCTATCGTGGATTCAGAATGGCAGGTTCCACGAATCAGGAAAAAATGCGAACATGCATTTCATGCATGGTGCTGTGGACGTGGGTGCGCTCTTAAAGCTCAAAGACTGCTCAAAGTGTTTTCAGGCAAGATGCGTGCCAGATAAAAAAAAAGACACCATATCGGCAATTGAAAGGGTGTCAGTGCAAACGGATTTCTTGTGGTGTCCTCACAATTAGAGGATGCCGCTGCGTACAAGGGAAGCCTGCTGCGTACAAACACCTTTTCCTTTGGGATCGAACGAGGCCCAGGCGTTAACCCCGATCGGAAATTTCAGCCACCATTGCCCCGAAGAGGGACGAGACCACATGTCGGACTTTTATTCAAATAAGTTATAATTCATATAATAATCACACATATGACTTCTTCGCTTCAAAGGTACACGCATGTGCAGTGTTATCAGAATATATATAATTTTGAAGACTAATTTCATTCTTATCCCCACACACACACACACAATTTTAAGGGAGCATTTCTTTTTTCCAATCAGTGTGAGTAATATATAGCTCTATTAAAAAAAATTCCTAAAATTTAAAGTAGTATTTTCACTCCCCAATGAAATTCCGAGGAGTAAAAATTTAATCTTGATGCGTATTGACAAACACTGTGATGTGTGTACCTTTATTTTTAACGGTTTTAATGATTTATTTTTCAAGTTAAGACCTGAGGTAGACATAACTCAAATAGTCCTAGTAAATAAATCAACCCCCTAATTAATTAATTATTTAATTAAAAAAATTATACTTAAAAGGCATTTTGACACATTATAAAACACAAATCAATCGAAAAAATTTGTTTTAATTGTTTTGGCTCAAATTCAAAAAGGATACTGAATCTCAATTACACCATAAAATCGTACGATAAAACCAAAATCAAATTTGTTTTGATTCGGCATAAAATGCCAAAGCAAGGTGGGATTATATAGTACAGAAACATCTCTCGGTACACATTTGAGCGATCATGCAATCGAATATTTACAAGCTGCTAGCGTGAAGATAACAAAATGATCATCCTGATCTGAAACAAAATTATTCATATGAAACGGGTTGTATATATTAAGAAGACACCAACGAATAAGGCAAATACCACGAAAATACAAAAACCTTAATGAATTTCGACACCAATGGGTGTGTCGTCTTCAGAGGAAACATATTTAACCACTAGTCACGCCGACCGAGTTTCCCACTGGGGTTGAATACCAAATCTTAACGCTCGGTTGCTCAGCGGAAAGAACGTCGTGCTCAGAATGAAGCCACGAGCCTGCGTGAGATACTACAGAAGTGAACAGACGTACTTTTTCCGCTGAGCAACCGAGCGTTAAGATTTGGTATTCCACCCTAAGTACTCGGAAACTCGGTCGGCGTGACAAGTGGTTAAATATTTTTCCTCTGAAGACGACACCCATTGGTGTCGAAATGCATTAGGGTTTTTGTATTTTCGTGGTATTTGCTTGGTGTCTTCTTAATATTCTTGGGCAAAGTTGATCAACTCTTCCATGGGTTGTATATACACGGTACATAAATTAAATCTTACAGGCACCGGTAGAACGGTTTTTTGACCGCTGGAAAACACTTCCGATGCGGTCTTTAAGCGCTTCCACAGAATTCCCATCCATATATGAAATGCATATCCACCTTTTCCCGATTCGTGAAACCAGCCATCCCTTCAGCAATCCACGATAGGAACGACGATAAAGCATTCTCATTCTGGACATTCCAATTGGCAGCGACAACATGGCGCAAACTACGAGAGTGGCAAGAGCCGGCATTAAGGCCGACGACAAAGGGCATCTAACGTCGTCCACTGAAAGCGACCTTTACACGTTACCGTTCCTCACTGCATTCCATGCAGACGAGGATTCGGGGCGGGGGGGGGGGTGATAGCCTGATAGCCCCCTCTCAAGAGCCTAATAATATGGGGGAAAATTTCTCTTCCTCGTAAACTATCAAATGCATTAGGCCGGGTACACATTGGACCGATATCTATTCACAGCTGAAGATATCTGCTTCGGCTTCACATTCGCAGCTGAAGGTATCTGCCTCTTCTTCGCTCGCAGCTGGAGATGCCTGGTGCGGCTTCATTCGCAGCTGAAGATATCTGCCTTCGATCAGCGTGAATCCAGAGTGGGCGATGGGAGCTACCACCCCCTCCTAAGAGCCGAATAATATGTGAAAATGTATATGTCCAATAAAATACGGGACCAATAAACGAACTTACACAACAGGACGATAAAACGGACGCTCCTCCAGTCACATCGTCCTGGATCCACGCCTGACTCCATGCAGGCGAGTGTATTCGTTAAAATATAATCCTGAAAAACAGACAATTTTAAGAAAATTTAGCACGTCCGTCGAACATACAAAATGAGGCATGTGGCACAAACTCGGAGAACACGTACTTTTTTTAAATATAAATAATTATATATAGAGTAGATTATTACTACTTGCCATCAAAACCCATGAACGGCAATTATATTATCAAATTTTCAACATCCATGTTCAAGCGGGAAAGGAAAAAGAGAGAGAGAGAGACCGAAGAGAGAGGCGGGAAAAAAACGGAGAGAGTGGCGCGAAAAAAAAGTAAAAAACCGTACTGCGCCTGAACAGATATGTTAAGAGGAGTGAGATCCCATTGGAATCGGAAATTTCTGTCGTCTGATGTTTAGCCGGAAATCACTAGCTGAAGATCTCTACCAATGGGTGAAGTTCTCGTACTTTCTGTGCAACGGGATCAGTCTTGCGAATGCAGACATCTACGTGCATCTTGTTTATCGCTTCAAGTAGACGACCGTCCTAATTGGAGAAACAATAGCTTTAGATCGGTCGTCCACTGGAAGCTACCCATTGCCCCTACAAGGGGTGGACTGACAAGGCTCCAGTCTTGGGGCCCGGGACGATTTTCACCCTTTTTTGTTTTTTCACGCTGTAAATTCATCATAAAGGGGGCCCCGCATAAGATCCTGGCCAGGGAAATGAACCCATGAAAATTCTGAATCACCCCGTTTATACATATGATCGATATATATTATACATATGATACATCACATTTAATGAATTTAAATCATTAACTCGCAATATTGAAGAATGTCATATAATAATGAAGAAACCATTAATTCTGACCAGTTCTTTCATACCTTTCAGGGCGAACAAATCAGCATGTTGGTGGCTCTGCCTCTGCTTTTCAACCAAATCCCGGAACTAAACATGACTTCCGACCTGCTGTGCACCATAAGATCCAACATGGAAGTCAAGAAGTTGGATATAGTCGCCCTGCCTCGCTTCAAGATCGAATCTGAGAAAAACATGAAATCGATCTTGAGAAATCTCGGCATAAGTGAAGCATTCTCCGCCGGGTCAGCGGATTTCTCCGCGATGAAGCCCGGAGGTGGAATCTACGTGTCGGACGTCCGTCACAAAGCCGTAATAGAGGTCAACGAACAAGGCAGTGAAGTGGCGGCAGTTTCCGGCGTACACATCATGCCCATCTCGGCACTGAGACCCCCGGATTTCTTGGCTAATCACTCTTTCTTGTTTTATATAATCGACACCCAAACGGGACTCGTACTGTTTGCTGGACGGCTTATGGAACCGTGATAAAGGAGATTTGGCAACAGTGATACCAGTGCAGTGCGTTCGTACACGTGACCAATATATATTTGATGTCTTTTTCTTATCGGATCACCCGGATATCCACTTAATCTTTTGTGCTTTTGTGTTCCAAGGACCCCCCCCCCCCACCCGTGCCAATAAGACGAAAGCCACGGACCTTTCAACAGAATAACACCTAGTTTATAATAATTTAAATGCAATAAAAGGTAATTGTTTAGTCATCCAAGATTAAGAACCTCCTGAAATCTCTCTGCAAGGACCATTTTGGTCCACCTTGATCTAGGAGTCAGTCGCGTGTTCAAAAGAATACAAAACTTTAGTATTATAATAGACGATTTATAAATCTCAACGAGTTGTTGAAAATTATTGTTGGAATTATTATTGTTGATATTGTGGAAAATATAAACCATTGTTGAATTGAATGAGTAATGTATTTATTATAAGACTCACTTACGAAAAACTAAAAGCTTACTTGTACACTGTATCCCATAAATGCGTAAATAGATTAAAAATTCGTCAAAGAAAATTGAAGTAATTGGTTGAATGTGTGTGTGTGCGGTTTTCAAAAGAACTATTCTCACAAAGGGTGAAATGTTTTTGCTACAGAAAAATAAACTAGTTCAAATTTTTGTCGATGGAGGGCATTGGATGAGAATAAATCGCTGGAAATATACAAAAATCGAAGTGCTATAAAATGCAGGTTGTACGATTTTTAGCTCATTTCTGAATTTTCCTGTTACTTGTGCTTATATAAGGTTTTCGTTTTGATGTTGACACTGGTGGATGAAGTTGTTTTACCTCAGCTATATACGAATCTCCGGCTGAAGCTTTACGAACGTTACAGGCACACAAGAGTTTGAAAAAAGGTTCGGGACCCAAATCAATCTGCATATAGAAATGCTCTCTCCACTTGTTAATACAAGATCCATTGAAAGACATTGCTTGTGGAGATGAAGATTACGAGGAAGAAAATTCATCACTGCCCCACGAGGACTCACACTTTTGAATTCAACTTACTAAAACCTTGATAACTCATGAATGAGCAGCAAAATACTGAGCAGTGATTGCGCCCGGCTAATGAGCGCACTAATTTCTTTAATGTCTTCATATACGTTATTCACAACCAAGTATGTTTTTCCATTAACTAAATGCCTTTCCACGACATGGGTGTTGAAATTTTTCGTCTATCTTGCTTAGATTTCCAGATAACACAAAAGTTCCTAAATTTTCCACCAGATGGAGTTCTAACCTTCCTTATCATTTAGCGCGTACTCGTATTGCTATATCACTACGCCACTTCCATGATTCTATCTAGTATTGGATTGGATTTTGGCTTTATTGGTGCAAAGACCAATTAAGTCAAACTGTGCCAAAACAAATGATCAACTATAAAGATAAATTATAAGATAAATAAGATAAAACTTGTTCTTGTCGTGCCTAACACATGATAAAAAACAATGTTGTAGATTGTAAGAAACTATAATTTATCGTAAAAAACCAATCGCAATGCCACCATTATTCATAACCAAGTATGCAAATCATTAATTAAATGCCTTACTACGACCTGGTTGTTGAAATTTTGTGCCTATCTTGCTCAGATTTCAAGATAGCATAAAAAGTTCCTTAACTTTTCACCACGTGGCGTTCTAACACCTCTTATCATTTAGTATTGCTTACCACTATGCTACTTCCATTAATCTATCTGAAGTTATTCAAGATTATGTGGAATTCCCAATGTTCTTTATTTCTCTCAAATATTCTCATTTTTGCTCCCGGGAATCCCAAAATGATTCTTAGAGGTTGAAAATGATTGTAAGACGCTGCGCATATGGTCATTGTGTACGAGATCTTCAGGTGGTCATAACTTCTGAATGGATGAAGATAGAGCGATGGAAGAGCTGTCTAGGTATACTAAATTAGGCATGCATCCCACGATAACAGCACCTAAAATGCCACCTGGTGGATAATTCTTGAAGTTTTCTACCTTGTCGTGACAAAACAAAGATGTTGGAACAAAATTGCAGCTTAAATTTGTGAAATTCAATTCAACAGGATGATAATACCTTCGCGGGCGCGGTAGCCCAGGTCGATAAGACATTGGCCTAAAGTACCAAAGGGTGTTTAGAGGTGTCGCGAGTTCGATACCCGGTTCGTCCTCGTCAGAAAACTTTCCCGGCACAGGGGTACAACAAAAAACGGTGGCATGACCGCAGAAAAAACTGCTACCGCAGGGAGTCGCCCATCGAAGGGTTAGCGCACCAATCTCTCGATGAGTATAAAAAATAAGCCTGCCGTTCGGAATCGGTAATAAATTTTAGGCCCCGGTCTAATTAGCCCTCGCGTGCTGAAAATGACCGTGGTGCGACAAAAATGATCAAATGATACCTTCGCACCTCGATCCGCATTTGGTACGCTGGTTAGAGCATGGAACACGCATAGCGAAGGTTATGGGTTCGACTCCCCTTAAAACCGGCTGAGGTATTTTTCCACCTCGTTGGGCATTTTATCTGTTGTGGCCTTGTATTTGTATAACGAACTTCTTTTTAACGAATGTCTCGATTTAACGATTTTTTTTTTTTAAATGTTCCTGTACGTATGTTTGTATTATCTCAATCCCGATACAACGATTTTTCACGATTTAACGAATAAAAATATCGTTTATTTGATTCGTTAAATCGGGATTCAAATGTTATACTTATTTATTTGGCATTAAGTACCATTTACTACTGCTGCTTTTACTTTCAACCATGGGAACGTTTCAGTCAAATGTTACGGGGTGAATTTCTCCTGTTATAGAATTGGCAGTAACAAATTTAACCGATTTGCACTGTAAATTACATAAAATCTTTGATTTTCGCGTTTTAGCAAATTGTAATTTTAAAGGGGTAAGACTATTACAACTATTATGAAGGAATTTAATAATTACCCATATGTAACTTACTCTCTGAAATGTTCCATAGAATTTTATTACTTTTGGACATTTTCTCTAAATCTCTTCCCGAGCGAGATATCTCAGCCCAAAGTAGATATGGTAGAAATACATTCGATCTCTCTCTCTGTGTTCTTTCCTCCTCGAGACGCTGTATTGGTAGCGCAGTAAACGAGAATTGATTTTTCTTCCCCCCCCCCCCGTAATAGTTTTACCAGTAAAACAATTGCTTTATGGGAATTTCCCCTCCGACATTTCGTCCCCCAGTACATTTCGCTTGCCCTGACCGAGTGAGTGACCGTATAAGCGAATAAGTATGTGACCATATATGAATGGCCGTGTCATGCTGTCACTCACTTGGTCAGTCATACGGTCACTCGCACATTCACTCACTTGGTCAGTCATACGGTCACTCGCGCATTCACTCACTTAATCATTTATATGGTCATTCACTCAACCGTACACTCACACTCGTTCGGTCGCTCACTCAATCACTTACTCACACGGTCAGGGTAGGTGAAATGTTAATGACGCAATTCCCGGAGACGGTAAACGTACTAGGGGGTCAAATGTCGGAGGCAAAATTTCCGGATCCCCAAAAATATATATAGTGTTACATACAGGGTGTAACATAAATTCGTAAACAGTTAAAAAATTCATAAAAACTGAAGGAATTGGCATATTTGAATGCGCTTTTGCGGAAAAGTCATTCTCGCAAAAAAAAAATATTAGTTCAAATTTTTGTCGACAGAGAGCGCTTCACGTAAGCTTATCACTGAAAATACACAAATCAGAGTCCGATTATGAAGAGCATATGATTAACTCACTCCTTTCTGAATTTTCCTGTTACTGGCGCTTTACGTAAGGTTTCAACATCGTGATGTTGACGTTGGTGGGTAAATCAGTGTTGGGAAGTTGTTTTACCTCAACCACACAAATCACCGGCTGAATCCTTACGACCGTTTCGGAGACAGATGATATTAAAGAAAGGTTTAGGGCCAATCACTAATATCGTGCAGCGCCCTCTATCGACAAAACCTGAACTAATTTTTTTTTCTGTACCAAAGAAAAATCCCCACTCATGTGAGAATGGCTTTTTCGCAAACCACATTAAAAATACCGATTCCTCCAATTTTTATGAATTTTTAAACTATTTACGAATTTATGGGACGCCCTGTACACAGGAAAAGGATGGCCTGAGTAGGATATGAAAAAACAATCTGCTGTGTGTGTGTGTGTTTTCATCTTTTCCCTCTTGATTTATTAAATTTTAAATAAAGATACCGGTTTCAGAGATTTATCGCTGGTACTCCAACCATAGCCTATACAGTCGATCCCGCTTATAACGTTTCCCGCTTAGTGCGACTTATTTTCGTGTGTAGTCTCTAAGCAATTCTCATTAAGATTTCCCGTTTAAAGTGTTTCCCGCTTACAACGTTTCTTCATGATGGTTTTCGGAAAACGTTATAAGCGGGATCCACTGTATACGTCATTCAAATTTCTTACAAAAAACTTGTATGTAAAGCCGTTGACATATTTACAGATGCAGGCGAGTATCGCTGCAAGATATGCATATTGTTGTCTGTTCGTAATTCTGTGGCACTTTGCAGCAGGGATCTCCGACCAATTGCTCGCGAGCACTATGGTGGTCCATGAAGCACTCAGAGTGCTCGTGTCCGATTTTGTGCTCGCGAGCACTTGATCAACGTCATAATTAAATACCTGGTGTAAATGCATTCGAGGATTAAAATCATTCTGATTTTTTATGCATACTTATGTAAAGCTTGCTGTAAGGGTGCTCTTCTTTTGATTATGGGGTACAGACAGTGCTCGTAACTGGAAAGAGGTTGAAAACCTCTGCTTTAGAGTATCAAGATCGTTTAGGTGTTTTCAAAATTGGTGCTTCGTGATGAAATTTTCTCCTAAAAAGTCCTATAAAGTAAGTCGCCCCCATTCCCCCCCCCCCCGACATATTGCCCTGGAGCTGCACTGGCTTCCAGCAGCTGGATTTACGGAAAATTCACCAATAGGGAAATTCACAGACAAATAGTTCATGAAAAGCTGGAAGGCATGATGATGATGATGATGCCAATTCATATACAGTATATGCATACACCAGCTCGGTCATAGACGATGTACCTCCCCCTATGTCCCCCCCCCCGTATCTTCGCCTATGTGAGCGAGTGAATAACTTTACGAGTGACAGCCGCGTGAGTGACCGACCAAGTGAGTGGGTGAGTGAGAACCACACACACACATAAGTGGCTGAATGCGTAATCATATGTGTACTGAGTGAATGACCGTATGAGTGACTGAATGCGTAGCCATATGAGTGACCGAGTGAATGACCGTATGAGTGAGTGAGTATGAGTGATAGAGTGAGTTAACAATGGAGTGAGTACCGTATGAGTGATAGAGTGAGTTACCAATGGAGTGAGTACCGTATGAGTGAGTACCGTATGAGTGATAGAGTGATTTACCAATGGAGTGAGTACCGTATGAGTGATAGAGTGAGTTACCAATGGAGTGAGTACCGTATGAGTGATAGAGTGAGTTACAAATGGAGTGAGTACCGTATGAGTGATAGAGTGAGTTACCAATGGAGTGAGTACCGTATGAGTGAGTGAGTTACAAATGGAGTGAGTACCGTATGAGTGATAGAGTGAGTTACCAATGGAGTGAGTACCGTATGAGTGAGTGAGTATGAGTGATAGAGTGAGTACCGTATGAGTGATAGAGTGAGTACCGTATGAGTGATAGAGTGAGTACCGTATGAGTGATAGAGTGAGTACCGTATGAGTGATAGAGTGAGTTACCAATGGAGTGAGTACCGTATGAGTGATAGAGTGAGTACCGTATGAGTGATAGAGTGAGTACCGTATGAGTGATAGAGTGAGTTACCAATGGAGTGAGTACCGTATGAGTGATAGAGTGAGTTACCAATGGAGTGAGTGAGTATGAGTGATAGAGTGAGTACCGTATGAGTGAGTGAGTATGAGTGATAGAGTGAGTTACCAATGGAGTGAGTACCGTATAAGTGAGTGATTTAGCGGTTAAGGAGTGATCAACTTTCGAGTTACTTTGTGAGTGAGTGACTCACTCACCCGCTCTCTTACTTGCTCATTCACTCGCTCTCATTTGCTCACTCACTAACTGGCTCACTTGATTAATCACTCATTTGTTTATCCACTTATTCACTGCCACTTTGTCGATGAATTTCCCCAGCGCTGAATTGTATTGTCATGTTAGTGGATTGCCTGGCGATGAATTTTCCGCACTCGCAACAGCTAAACAAACGTCAACACCAACAGTAAAACAAAGAGAAGTAGAGCCAAAAACCATGAGAGATCTGGTGACACATTCGTGACACACACATCGTTAAAGAAAAAAGAAATATACTGTGTTTAATATCGATCAAGGTTCGGCAACACGACCCGTGAAGAGGACGAGTCCACTCTTCTTGTCAACTATGTATAACAAGAAAGGCCGGTTGGCGACGAACGAAGGGTCGGACGACCCCATCCTGTTCTCGATTATGACCCCGGTCACGGCTGCAGCCTCGCTGCCTTCCTCATTGACGTCGACGACCGCTTTGTGCATCACCTCGGACACGTACAAGTCCCTGGCTTCGCTGATGCCACTCAGATCAGCTTCGGCCGAGTCGAACAACTTGTTGATCCCGGTTCCGCGGAGTGGTTCCTTCAGCTTGGCTGTGTATTCCAGGTGGAATTTCGGGATGGCGATCCCATCCAGTTTGACCTTCCGAAGTCCCTCGTTGATTCTGCACAGATCCGGAGATTCCAGTTGGAGATCGGGCGAATAATCTCCGAATTTCGGCAAGGCGAACAACATGGCTACGTTTTCGCCCTTGTACG